>NC_080682.1:9229903-9881822 GCF_030445035.2 Dasypus novemcinctus
ATCTCTGATCTGTCCAGTCACCCACTGGAGGTCTCTGGCAGATGTTTGTGTTGACACTGCAAACTCCATATGATGCTTATTAAACATATCACACCTTACACACACACAGCACACATCCATCCTTCCTCAAGGGAACTAACTGTGGACCGCATCCCACAGAAACAAGACTCCGGAAATGAAGGGCAGAGATCACCAAGGTCCAGAACTTTACCTGAAGGGTGTTTCTCAACACATGCTGGGTAAAAACATGGCCCATAACATTATGGGTCCTTCTCCAGGGCTAATATCAGAACCATTAAGTGTTTGAGGCAGAATTAGACATTAGGAGTGAGCTCCCATCACTGCAGATAATCAAGCCAAGGCTGGGTGACAACTTCCCAGGGTATGGGTGTATTCCTGCATTGCAAAAAGTTTGGACTAGAAATTTGACAATATTCTTCTAATCCTGAAATTCTATAATTCTGAGCCCCTGCTATTTTACAGTTAGAGAATCTAAGGCCCCAAAACTGTAACTTTTCTGGGCAGTGTTTGAGAAACTAGAGGCGGACTGCCTCTGGGACTCTCCCCTAACACCTCCCTAAGTTGGCAGTAGGAAAAATCAATCCCTGGTGACCGCATGGCTCTAGGGGCCTCTGGGCTTTCTCCTGGAAGCTTGTCCAAGGTGTCCTACTGTATTAAATCTAGCCACAGGGGAAACAGAGGCAAGAATGGGAAGTGCTATGATAGGATCAAAGTCCAGGAGAAGAAAGGAGAAATTGTATTCTGGCTGGAAGATTCCAGAAATGTTTGCAGATGTGATTACCTTACACGATAAGATTGAACAAGCTTTGGTGAGGACAGGGCATGGGGACTGTTCCAGACAGAACAGATGTGCAGATGCCCTGCACTCAAAATGCAAGCTTAATTGAGGACAGTCACGTAGGCTTGTTTGACTGGGGTGCTGGGGGAGAGGCAGCGGCAGCAGGAAGGGCAGACTGGAGCGAGGTATGGGAGGGCTTGCATGACCCAGGGAGGTAGTTAGGGCTCTCCGTGGGCAGACCGTCTTCAGAGCTGGAAGGGGCCCTGGCTTCGAGAAGAGCTGTTGGCAGCTCTTTGCAAGGTGGAAGACTTGGGAAGGCAGCAGAGGGGTAAGCATGGAAGCCCATTGCCGCAGTCCAAGCCAGAGGTCATGGAGGCCTGTTTTGGGGTAAATGGGACAAGAGAAGGGAAGCATGGAAGAGCTGCCTGGGGCTCTCTGTGCTCCCCACATTGGTCTCCTCCTTTGTGTCTCTTTGGCACTCAGGGCCCTTTCCAGCCTTGTGTTCTTTACTCTTGATGAGCTATCTGTTTGGAATATTCCTCCCCAATGCTTCGCTTCAGATGACAGACTCATTCTAGTTAGGAGTCTTCCTTGGAAAGGCCCTCTCTGGCCAGCTCGTCCGTCCCGCTGTTGCTCTCTGTCACCATACAGCCTGCATTTTCCTCTAGGACAGGGCTCAGTAGCTCCACCGCAGGGTCAAAGGGGACTCCAGGGCTTGCAGCCAGGGCCTCTCCCAGAAGTGGGGAAAGGGTGGGGACGCCATGGGGTGTCACATGGCTCTATCTCCATTTTTTTTTCAAGGGCACCGGGACCAACGATCACCAGCTACCCAAGCAGCAAAAATTATGCTTCTAAAATCTCTTGATGTTGATTCCGCACGAAGAGCAAGTGAGGCGCCCTGCGTGTGCCACTCCAGACAGAAGCCCTCTTTTCTCTTTTTTTTTTCTTTTTTTTCTCTATCTCCATTTAATCACTGGGCTTTGTTGCCCTAACCCCGCCCCCAGCATTCCAGCATTCCAGCATTCCCAGCTGCTGCTGCTCTTCTGAGGGGACCTAACCTAAGACGGGGGTGGAGCTTGGAATCCATAATCCGAAAGGGGTGGGAAAAGAGAGCTTCTAGTGTTTTCCCAACTCCTCTCTTCCCATAGAAGTCTCTTCTTCCACTTGGAAACTTCTAGCAATAGATATACAAAATGTGCCCCCAAGAAGACAGAGCACCCAGAGAAATCTGGGGGAGCAGAAGTGGGGCATCCCAATCCTTCGGTGCGCCTTGGCTTCCAGCCCCACTTCCCTGTACTCTGGGGGAGGCACACCCACGTGGAGTTGACCTGACTTAACCCAGAAAGGTTAGAGGAAGTGGTCATTTCTCCCCATCCCCCAGGAGCGGCAACCCTGAGGCCTCTGGGGGTTGCCAGTAAGGCAGACAGCTCGGGGATTCCACGGCTGCACAAATGTCCAGCATGCCCGAAATCTGACCTGGCCCTACAAGACGGACCTTCTGTGGCCGTGGCCTGTGTCTGAGGCTGCCCTCGGCCTCTTCAGCCTGTAACCCACACAAGCAAAAAAAAAAAAGAAAACTTTAGACTCAGCAGGGCCTGGGAAGCAAGTGGAGCTGAGAACTGAGTGCTGGGGAAAGAATGTGGGTAGAAATTTCCATGACTAAACTGCTTAAGCAAAGACTCCAGCTGAGACTAGAGGCATCCAGAGAGCAGGGATGGTAGCTTAGGTGACAAAGAGCCACCCTGCCTCCTGCTCCCTGACTGCCCACCTCCCCGAACCTAGGTCATAAACCTTACGCTGGTCCTGCTCCTCTGCTGGATTCTGTCACCTCCCTGCTCACATGCCTCCCGGGGCCCTTGGGATAAAGCCCACTGGGCCACTGGGTACCCTCTGTCCCCACACTCTGGTTGCATTCACCATCCCTCTACTCCTCCCCCAGGATGTGCCCATTCTCCAGCCAGTGGGAGCCCCTCATTAAGGAAGCCTCCCTGGTGGCCCAGTGGCTTCTCCCGCCCTCATGTGACCAAGCCCTTCACTCAGTGATACCTCAGTTATCTGGAGCTAAAGCAGGTGGTTTTTCCTATTGTTTGTCACTGGCCTTTAATATCCTTGAAAACAGTCTGTCTTCTTCGGGCCCTGCCTCATGTCACACCCACATAGTCCTGTGTGGCCCTGTGTGGCCAGGGCTGTCAGGGTGAGTCTGAGAGGCTCACCCCGGGTTCCCAGCTGGGGGTTCCCCGGTGGAGCCTCCCGCAGCAGGAACCAGGCAGGAGTTTGCGGTTTGGCCAGCCCTAGGGGCTGGATGAGGAGGACTCAGCCCTGGCCTCCCTCCACCCTGTCTGGCTGCACCCACCAGGCCTCAGCTCCTGCCTCAGAGACTGGGGCTCTCGGAGCCTTGCGGGCACTTTCTCCCCCCCCCCCCCCCCCCCCCCCCCCGTTCTTGCCTCTGAAAATCTCCAGCTGAGCAATCTCCAGCTGCACGTGCTCAGCATCAACGTCAGGCTCCTCGGTGAAGCCTTCCTGCAGCAACCCCGAAGGCCATGGGCCCCTCCAGCCCCTGCATCTCCACACCCCCCACTTTGGAGCCCCACCCTGGGCCTATGCTGGGAGCATTATAGAGGGGTGCCTGGGGAGAGAAGCCTCCAGAGTGGTCTGGGCCTGGACCCTCTACTTCCTAGCTGCACTGTGACTCTGCAGTTTGCTTAAACTCTCTGATCTTGTTACTCCTCACTGAAATGGGAAGGATAGTTGAAGTAACCCCTTTGGGGAGCTTAGTACAGAACCTGGCTCAAATTACATGCCCTGTAAATGGTGACTGCCACTACGTGTCTCCAGCTACCTTCCCTCGGTTCCTAAGCCCAGTGCAGCCTGCAGCAGGCCACAGGAACGGGTTAACCATCTGGCTGCAGAGCTCCGGATCTGACTGGAGCCAGGCACGTCTCAGGAAGGGCTTAAACGCTGGAGGTGATCTCACCCCCGCTTCGCGCAGGAAGGCGGCCTTGAAGGTTAAAAAAAAAAAAAAAAAAGACCGGCCAGCGGCTGGGTGGAATTTTCCAGCGTTCATAAACAGGACCTGCCCGGACGACTGAGGGAGGTCACCATGGAAACGGTCATGTGCTCCTGCCTTCTGGTTATTCCAGCCTGACTCCAGGACGCTGACACAATCTCCAGGCCTCTTCATTGGCTGCCACTTTTCTCTTGCCACCAAAACCTGACAGGAGATTGGCCAAGTGCAGTTGCTGGGCTGGAGTTAGACTTTCCTCTTCCCCACCCACAGGAATGTGCTGGAAGCTGTTTTGAGCCTGAGGAAGTTGAAAATAGGCTGCCAAAGACATTGCCATAGCAACTGCTTTCCTTTCTGACCTCAGAACTCAGCAGTTGACTTCATTGTCCCTGAAGTACTTTTCCAAACGGGTGTCGGCCATTTTACACTCGCCTTCTTTTGAAAATGAACACCCTCATTTTCCTCAGTAGTCAGAAATCTATGAGCCTTTACCCATGGAGTTGGTTTCTTTCTGTGAAATGGGATAGTCCTCTCAGACTAACTACTTTCCAGGGCTTAAGGGAGGCTCCACCTTGGACCAAGTCTGCAAATTGATCTGCTATGGAGTCTGATCCTAATTCTGTCAGCACCTGCCCTCTGGGACCATAGTCTCCCAGGGGCTCATTTTTTCCTTCTGTTAAAGTATCCCTTTCTAGACAATTCCAGCTCGGACATTCCTTGATCCTGAGGTAAAGGCCTGCCTGCTTTCCCCAGTGCATCTGTGGCGCTCATTGTCCCTCCAGGAGGTGAGAGCACGGCCACTGGTCTACCCTGAGCAGTTTCTTGTGGCAGACATTGCACACACATCAGCACAGTCTTCAAACCTGAGGCGGTGACTATCATTAAGGCCATCTACCCATTTTACAGATGAAAAAATTACATTAACTGCCCTAGCAAGTGATAAGGTCAAGATTTAAAGCCTGGTGGTCTGACTGCAAGTGAACAATTTTAAGCATGAAGCTATCTTTCCAGGCACCAAAGGAAATAAGATGAAGACAACATGAGCTGGGTTCAGAGTAGGTAAAACCTGGGTAAAACCAACCTGCCCTAGGAATCAAAAGCCCTGGCTTCTACTCTAGGCTCTGCCATGAAGTCACATTTTGTCACCTCCAGCAAGTCAGTTTTCCTCTCTTAGCCTCAGTTTTCCCATCTGTAAAAATAAGAGGTTTTCAGCTGAGTCTTTGAAGTCAAATACTTTTGTCTCTGAGAGCCAGAAACCAGCCCACAGGAGACAGGAACAGACTCCCTGAGTCACACAGCAAACAAGGACAGCCTCAAGGGGCCTGCCCACTAGCTTTGATCTCAACCTTCAAGAAAAAGCAGAAACAAAAGACGAGGTTTGAGAAAGGATTGTTTGCAGCTCAGGCCCAAGGCAGTGATTTTTCCAAAAAGCTAAATACATTTCACTTTAAGATTGTCCTTTATCCAGAGATGAAGTCTTTCCTATGTTTCTGATGTGAAAAAGTCCTTTTTCTTAAGAAATGGTGGTGATTCTGGATGGTTCTTTTTATTTTTTTTAATGTTCTTGGGAAAAGTTGGTTAAGTTTATGTAAATACGTACAATTGATAAAAACATTTATTTTGGGAATTTCAGATATATAAAAGAGTAAAAATGATCCAATGAATTCCCAAATCACCCATTACCCAGCTTCAACAATTACCAAGTCCTGGCCAGATAAGCTATTTTGAAGCAAATCCCAGACATCATAATTTCATCTGTAAAAAAATATATATTTTAGTAAAACCACAGTAGCATTTCCACACCTAAAAAAATTTAACAATACTCCTTGAATATTTTCAAATATATCGTTTGTCTCAAATTTTTTAACAGTTGGTTTGTTCAAATCAGGATCTAGAAAGAGTCCACACATTTCCTTTGATATGTTCCTTAAGACGTCCCCCCTGCAGTTTATCAATTTATTTGCCAAAGAATCTGGGTTATTTTGTCTTCTTGAATTTTCTACAATCTGGATTTTGCTGACTACATCCCAGTGGCATGGTATAACATATTCTTCTGATCCTTCTGCATTTCCTGTAAACAGGTATTATTATTTTTTAATTAGAATACTTCATAGATGGTGTCAAAAACTTCCAGTTTAAAAATAAAATTACTAGGCATGTAAACCAAAAAGCTGGGAACCACATTGCTCTGAAGGAAATTCAGTCCACCCATGCCTCTTTGGTTCTAGGTTCTGCCCCTGGTCTAGTCAGAGCCCCAGAATGCTCCTTTCTTGGCAGTGCAGACTGTTCAGCTGAGTCATCCTGCTCTCCGCTGCTGTGAGATGCTCGTTGAATGACCCCTGTGTGACACATTTCTTCCATATAAAGGCCCGCAAAAACTTGCTCTACCTGAGGAACAGGGATGTTTTGTCCTTATGGACAAGGTGAATCATGCACATTATTTTGTTTCCTTTTTCTTTGGCTCCCAGGAAGTTCAAATCCATAACCAAAGCACAACTTTGACAGTGTTACAGGACTCTGTGGCCTTTTTCTTGGTCTTATCATTTACGCTTAGCTGATTTTTCCCTAGCTTGATTGATTTTTTTTCCTTTTCTATCTGATCAGTTTCACTGTACTTTTATAAACTAGCTCCAATCCTTTGTGTAAGAGGTGGATATAGACATTTAAAAATTAGTAGCAGAAGACTTACTTTTCCTGATTTCTAACTGTATACCCCAGGCATCAATTCTTTATATGATCCTGGGGCAGAATTTCATTTATTCAACAAAAACCCTCCAGGCAAGGCACCATGCTAGTGAAAATAAGGCAGGGAAGAAGTCAAGGTTTCTGCTTTCCTGTAGTTTATATTCTACTGGTAGAGTCAGATGACAATCCCAGTGAACAAGCAGCAGGTAAGTGTTCTGAAGAAAATAAGGTGATCGAATAAAGAGAAACCAGAGGAGGGGACCAATTTTAGATAGAGTGGACAAGAAAGGAGCCATTTGAGTGGAGAGTTGAAGGATGAGAATGAGGCAGCTTTGAGAAGAGCTGGGGAAATTCCAGATGGAGGGAAGAACAGGGCTGGCAGGGGAGGTCAGGGATGCAGAGATGTCCCTCTGGGAGGTGGGCAGCTCCCCTGAAGGAGAGGGAAGCTCCTTCCTTGAACCATTTGGGGAAGGCCACCTGCCCTTGGCTTATGAGTTTGAAATATACAACTGTTGTCCTTGCCTCCAGATTCCTACAACCACCTGCAGTGAAACAAATGCCCATGTCCTTCCTCAGGGGTGGGGCCCCAGGCCGCCTTCTACTTCTACTGAGCCATGACCCAGCCCTTCAGGGATGGGCAATTCCTGACCGAGAGGTCCAGAGAGCCCTTGGGAAACTGCAGGAGCCTTGGCTCTCTGCACAACTTCTGTGCCCATGACTCCTGTTCTCTGGGCTGAGACAAGGGGCAGGAGCCAGGTTTCACCTGGACCAGACCAGCCCCATGGGAGCTGCCACCTCCATTCCCCTCCAGAAAGCAGAGTTGAGAGCTGGGCCAGATTTCAACTCAGGATTCAGTTTTCACTAGGTCTTTGTGCATTAGCCATCATCAGGCACCCAGATGCCAGGCCGAGCCAAGTTCAAGCCAGAAGAGGCTTTGCCCTCTCAAGTTCATTGGAGTTGTGGCTGCTGCTGATAGAGGAAGCCATGGGGGCCATTAGGGCCTAACTAAGCTGGCGGAGCTAGGAAGGGCTTCCAACGGAAGCAGCTCACAAACTCAGAGGAACTCTAGAATACCACCCGTGAGGCTGGGCTTGGTCTTACCATGGCTAAATCCTCATCTAAGGCAACAGTCCAGTCTCCATTTAAAGGAAGGTGGGTGCTTAGTAAGGATTTGTTGCAAGAGCAGACAAAAGGGGGTATTGATCTAAGAACTTTCTTAATAATAGAAGTGAGATCCTTATTAGTGGAAGGAACCAAGTTGCTGCTGGTTGACCCAATGTCTGGGACCCAGTCCTGGTGAGGGTGAAGGGGTCTAGGAGAGCCTAGCCCGTTTCCAATCCTGGGTGGTGTGAGGCAACCCAGAATAACCCGGTGTGGGGGTTCAGGTCCAAATGAGGCAACCCGCATTCGCTGCGGCAATCTGCTTAACTCCTTTGAGCCCCAGACCCTTTGCGCCTCGCGGCCACCCGCCAGCTCCACGCACAAACGCGCGAGATGCTGCGGATGCCCCCCAGGACTCGGACCCGGGAGGCTCGCGCCCCAGCGCCTCGGGCCGGAGAACCCGGGCGTCGGGAAGGCGGCCGGGAGAGGGCGCCGCGCAGGCCAACGTCTGCGGGCGCGCAGGGCAGGCCCGAGCTCTGCGAGGCAGGCGAGGCGCGGCTGCTGAGGCCCTGATGGGGACTCGCACGTCCCAGCCTTCGCCGGCGCCGCTGCGGTGTGGGCCAGAGGAGGGGCGCCGCGGAGGCGGGGGCGCACCCCACAGCCCTCGCGGGGCGCCATCCCGTCCAGGGCGGTCAGCTTCTCAGCAGCCCCGGGACACCCGATTCCCATACAGGCAGCCCCAGGAAAGGCTCAGCTCCCAGCCCTCGCTGTCCCAGCCCTCGCTGTCCCAGCCCTCGCTGTCCCAGCCCTCGCTGTCCCAGCCCTCGCAGCCCGCGAGGAAACCTCAGAGGAAACCTTAGCAGCTCCGGCGTCTCCCCCGCCCTCCCTCGGCCCCGGAGGGCCGGAAACGCGGGCTCCCGAAGCTCGCTCCTGGCCTTCCTCGTCGCCTCGGCCTTGGCTCCCAGCGACTCCCGCTCTGCTCCCCAGGCCTGGCCTCTCCCAGTTCTCCTCCCTGCGGCTGCCCCATCGTCTGCCGCCAGGAAGCTTTTGATAAACCAGACGTTGGTCCTGGCCCATCCCTGGCCTCCCCGCGTAAACCCAGGCTTCTCTTGCGTCACGCCGGGGCCCTCGGGCCTTCTTGGCTGCCCCTGCTCAACTCGGCTGCTCTTCATCCCCCGCGCCCCTGAGCTGGAGGAGGGCCACCGTGTCTGCTCAGCACTGCCGCCCCCCTCACCTCCCTGGCGTTGCCCGCGGGAGCGCCCCGCAGCGGGCGCCCTGGCCTCGGACAGCTGAGTCCTTCCTGCTGCCTGCGGCCCAGGGCATCTCAGGGCTCGGGACGCTGTCACCGCGGGTGGGCAGACCAGTAGCTCTGGGAAAGCTGGGGTGCGCTGAGAATCGCTGGGAGTGGTGGAGACTCTGAGAAAGGGTGAAATACACCTGTTTAGAATAAATTACCCACAATATTTGGAAATAAGGCAAAAAGATGACTGACCCAACAGGTGTACCAAATGATGATTTAATGCTACCTCACCCAAAATTGTGACAAGATGTAAATAACGTATGTTAGGTAGAA
The DNA here is from genome assembly GCF_030445035.2 of Dasypus novemcinctus. Lineage (NCBI taxonomy): Eukaryota > Metazoa > Chordata > Mammalia > Cingulata > Dasypodidae > Dasypus > Dasypus novemcinctus. Next base: position 9,239,066 of record NC_080682.1, read on the forward strand.
GAGATGACTCCAGGCTATGGTTTTATTACTGGGAAGGACATTAGCTGGTTGTTTACATAACTCAGCAGTCTTATTTCTGTGCCTCAAGATGCTTCATTCTTTTTTTTTCTTCAGGTACCATGGGCGGGAGATTGAACTTGGGACCTCCTGTGTGGGAAGCCAGGACCTCCTATGTGGGAAGCTGGCCCTCAACCACAGTCTCACACAGGCTTCCCTAAGCTGGTTTTTAAAAAATATGTATTTTATTTATTTCTTCCAAGCCCCCCCCCCCACTCCCCGCGTTGTTGCATTCCCTGTGTGCTGTATCTTTAGGTACCTGGGAACTGAACCCAGGACCTCTGATGTGGGAGGGAGGTGTCTAATTGCTTGAGCCACCTCCATTCCCTGCTTTGTTGTGTTTCTCATATGTTTCTTCTTCTTGTGTCTCTTGCATCAGCTTGTTGTGTCAGCTTGCTGCTCCTGCCCATCACATCAGCTTGTTATCTTGCTTGTTTTTTCTTTAGGAGGCACTGGGAACCTCTGCTCCCTGCTTTGTTGTGTCTCTCATCATGTTTTTCTTGTGTCTCTTGCTGCATCATCTTATTGTATCAGCTTGCTGTGCCTGCCCATCATGCCAGCTCGCTGTCTTTAGGAGGCACCAGGAACCAAACCAGACCTTCCGTGTGGTAGGCAGGAGCTCAGTTGCCTGAGCTACATCCACTTCCTGAGTTAGGTCTGTTCATTTGTTTTTGTTTTTTTTTTTCAGGAGGCACCAGGAAGGGAACTGGGACCTCCCATGTGGGATGCAGGTGCTCAACAGCTTGAGTCACATTCACTCCCTCCAGTTTTCTTTTTTTAATTTTGATTTTTTTGTTTCTTTTCCCAGTTCTTTTTTTTTTTTTAAGATTTATTTTATTTCTCTCCCCTTTCCCCTGCCCCCATTGCTGCTCTCTGTCCATTCGCTGTGTGTTCTTCTGTGTCCACTTGCGTTATCAGATGGCACTGGGAAACTGCATCTCTTTTTTTTGTTGCATCATCTTGCTGCGGCGTCTCTCCGTGTGTGTGGTGTTACTCCTGGACAGGCTGCGTTTTTCACATGGGGCGGCTCTCCTTGTGGGGTGCACCCCTATGTGGTGCCCTGTGTGGCACAGCACTCCTTGCAAGCAGCAGCACTGCACGTGGGCCAGGAGGCCCTGGGTATCGAACCCTGGACTCCTATATGGTAGGCAGACACTCTATCAGTTGAGCCACATTTGCTTCCCTCCCAGTTCTCTTTGAAGTAGCTTTCCCACTGTACTGTGGTACACTGGTTAAGGCCTTAAGTAATCTTTGACACATGCTCACTTTATAGTAAGGAGAGTCATGTTTTTAACTTTGAAAATTATATAGCTGTGACACTTTTGGAGACTGTCCCACCAAGATGTCCAAGTGGACTTACTGGTAATTAAAGTTTGTTGCCAGAGAAGCGTGCCTCATGGACTTACCCAAAGCAATGCCTCTCCTTTCTCAGGCAGCACCGTAATCCTAGGACCTGGCCACTGTTATCATTCTGGAGTGTCTTTATATAGAATACACACACACGTATACACACATTAAATCAGATGTGTATGTATATGTATCTAAATATGCCATACACATATTATACATACAGATATTCTAATATATATATATTTGTATATAGACATGTAATCATTTGATGGGTTAGGGGATTATTTTTCCTAAAAGGCATTATACCAGAGATATTGTTCTACAACTTTTTTTTTTAGGTATTGGGGACTGGGAATTGAAACCAGGACCTCATATGTGGGAAGCAGGTGCTCAACTGCTTGAGCCACATCTGCTCCTACAACTTGTTTTTCATTCAAAAATAAAGTTGGAGCTCTTTTAATTTTAGTACATGAAACCTACCTTATTTTTTTAAACCTCTAACATGGCAACATAAACTATAAGAAACAAAAAATAAACTTAAGAAATGTGCAAGATTTTATATAGAAAGTTATTAAATAATTTCTTTAAATAATCTTGTAATATTCACAACCTTGTACTGTTGATACATTTTTAAACAACACTGCAATATATGCAGCTAAAAATGAAAGTCACCGTCATCCCCCTCCAAGGCAACAGCATTGTATCTTTCCAGGCTTTTTCTCTACCTTTATAATCATATTTCTGCAAGTTGCTTTTTGGAGTTGAATTAAGGTGTGTTTTTACAGGGAGTTAAATACATCTATAAATAGCTGTGGTGCTGCGTGGGTGTGAAAAATGCTGCAGCTGAGGCACTGTGCGCTGGGAACATGCGTCAGGGAGCGTCATGAGCACGGGGGAGGCTTCCAGGAGGGGGTGGGACTTTTATTAGGTCCGGAAGAATGAGCTGGTGAAGTTGAAGAGGACATTCCAGACAGGGCAGGGGACTCAGTGTGGATGTGGATGTGGGATATGCATTTGAGTGACAGAGCCCTGACAAGGTTGAGACTGCAGGCCCACGGAGACCAGCGTGGGGCTAAGCCGGGCAGAGGCACCAGGGGAGACCCTCGAGGAGAGCCAGGCTAGAAGCCAGTGGCCAGAGCCAGACCCGTGGCTTGAGGTCCTGCACCGTAAACAGGCCAGGTCTAGGGTGTGAATCTTCCACTTCCCTCAGGGTGGGAGCCACAGAGTTGCTGCTCGTTGCCAGACAGAGCAGAAGTCTATCCTCTGAAAAGGTCTTCCCAGAATGCCATAGCTGGGAGCATGCTTAGTGCAGGAACAGTAAATCCACGCATCATGACCACTGTTCCACGCCTGGGGGCTCTTACCACTGCCCAGAAGTCAAGCCCTAGAACTCTGCAGAGAGCCACCACAGATCACGGTCACTCTCCCATCTCATAAAATGACAAATGGCTACCTTAATGGGGGAGTGGGAATGATTTGTCCCAAGTTGTTAAATTTCATTTCCGTTGCTGTGAGACCCTGTGAGGAACTGGTGGGTGTGGCACAGCTGAGCTTCCCTCCAAGGCCAGGCAGCTGGGCTGAGTCCCTAACAGGGAGAAACAACGCCCAGAAAGCAGCCACGCCTGGCTTGAGGTCACTCTGAGGAGGTAAAAGAAGCAAGTCTAGACTTCAGATTTCCTGACCCTCTGCATTAGGCCAGGTTTATGTCTTGCTTTGTGTTTTCCCTCCTCAAGATACATGCCCAAATGCCTTTATTATCTTACCCAGAGTCACAGAGTTAAGAAAGGCCAGCATTAGCGCCAGAGCCCTTTCAGCTATATGTGAAACCACCACCCCACCACAAAGGAACCTGAGCGATGCGTAACCAGAAAGCTTCAGAGGTGGTCTCTGCCCTCAGGCATAAGAGGGCACTCCATGCCCTCTGTCTTGAGGTGCTACCCTACTCTGCCTTGGCTTGCGTCTCACACAGGCCTCCTCATCACTTGGATAAAGTGGTGCACTGTAAATAATAGGAAATGTGAGAAGCAGAAAGAAAAAAGGATGAAAAATGAACTGAGCCTGAGGCACCTGTGGGACCTCATCAAGCATACTGACATAAGCAGCATTGGAGTCCAGAGGTCGAGGGAGAGAAAGGGGCAGAAAAAGCATTTGAAGAAATAATGACCGAAAACTTCCCAAAGCTGAGGAAAGACAGGAACATACATATCCAGGAAGCTTAACAAATTCCAAGTAGGACAGACTCTAAGATGTACGCAAGACATATTAGAGTAAAATCATCAAAATACAAAGACAGAGAAGATTTTGAAAGCAGCAAGAGAGAAGTGACTTGTCATATATATGGTATCCCTAATAAGATTAAAGAAATTTTGCATCAGAAACCACCAGGACAGAAGACAGTGAGATGGCATATTTAAAGTCCTTGGAGAGAAAAAACTGTTAGTCGATACTATATCCGCGAAGCGGATTTGGTCCAACAGATAGGGCGTCTGCCTACCACATGGGAGGTCCAAGGTTCAAACTCAGAGCCTCCTGACCCGTGTGGTGAGCTGGCCCACGTGCAGTACTGATGTGTGCAAGGAGTGCCCTGCCACGCAGGGGTGTCACCCGCATAGGGGAGCCCCACGCGCAAGGAGTGCACCCTGTAAGGAGAGGTGCCCAGCACAAAAGAAAGTGCAGCCTGCCCAGGAATAGCGCCACACACATGAAGAGATGACGCAGCAAGATGATGAAACAAAAGGAGACACAGATTCCGGGTGCCGCTGACAAGAATACAAGTGGACACAGAAGAACACAGCAAATGGACACAGAGAGCAGACAGCTGGGGGGGGGGAGGGGCAGGGAAGGGGAGAGAAATAAATAATCTTAAAAAAAAAAGAATACTATATCCAACAAAGTTATCTTTCAGAAATGAAGGAGAGGGAAGCAGATGTGGCCTAAACAACTGGGCTCCTGTCTACCATATAGGAGGTCCAGGGTTCAATACCCAGGGCCTCCTGATGAAGGCAAGCTGGCCCATGTGGTGAGCTGGTCCACACGGAGGGCTGGTCTGTGCAGGAGTGCTGGCCATGCGGAGAGTTGATGCAGCAAGATGACACAACAAAAAGAGACACAGAAGAGAGACAATAGGGGACACAATAGGCCAGGGAGCTGAGGTGGCACAAGAAAATGATCTCCTCTCTCCCACTCCAGAAGGTCCCAGGATCGGTTCCTGGAGCTGCGTAATGAGAATACAAGCAGACACAGAAGAACACAGTGAATGGACACAGAGAGCAGACAATAGAGGGAGAGGGGAAAAATAAATAAATAAATCTTTTTTAAAAAATGAAGGAGAAATTAAGACATTTACAGATAAGCAAAAGCTGAAAGAGTTCATTACAAGAATAACCTGCTCTATAAGAAATGCTAAAGGGAGTCAGTCCTTCAGGCTGAAATAAAAGGGCAGTGGACAGTAACTTGAAGCCATAAGAAGAAATAAAGAACACTGATAAAGGTAACTACATAGGTAAATATAAAATACTGTAAATGGCAGTTTGACACTTCTGTGGACCCCAGAAAATTGTGATCTTAAAGTTAATTCATTCCTATGCATGTAATGTGCATGTAATTGTAGGTGGGAACTTTTGATTAAATTACTTCAGTAAAGGGCCTTTGATTAGATCGCGTGACCCAGGGTAGGACTTACTCCCCTTACCGGAGTCCTTTATAAAGAGCCCAGGAGAAAGAGCTGCTTGACGCTGAAAGCAAAGAGCCCTGGAGGAGAGGGAGAGACTAGTGGATGCCGCCTTGTGCTTGATCGCCCACAGCCGCCACTTAGGGAGAAAGAGCTCCTGAGATGCCTTGATTTGGACACTTTCATGACCTCAGAACTGAAAGCTTTTAACCTAATAAATCCCCATTGTAAAAGTAAACCCATTTCTGGTATATTGCTTTGGCAGCATTTAGTAAACTAAAACACTGTATTACTATATTTTTGTTTTGTAACTTTATCCCCCTCCCCCATATGACTTAATAGGCAAATGCGTAAAATAATATTTTAAATCTGTTAACGGACAGTGTAGACATATGTAATCTGAGATATTAACAATAAAAGGAGGTGGGATGGAGACATAGGAGTTTGTATACTACTGAAATTAGGTTGACAATAGTCAAACCAGGTGATTAGTTTCATTTTTTTTTTCTTTTAAAGATTTTTTATTTATTTCTCTCCCCTTCCCCCTCCACCCCCCAGCTGTCTGCTCTCTGTGTCCATTCGCTGTGTGTTCTTCTGTGCTTGTATTCTTGTCAGCAGCACCGGGAATCTGTGTCTCTTTTCATTGCATCATCTTGCTGCATCAGCTCTCCACGTGTGCAGCATCACTCCTGGGCAGGCTGTGCTTTTTTCGCGCTGGACGGCTCTCCTTAGGGGGTGCACTCCTTGTGAATGGGGCTCCCCTATGCGAGGGGACACCCCTGCGTGGCACGGCACTCCTTGCGTGCATCAGCACTGTGCACGGGCCAGCTCACCACACGGGCCAGGGTTGAACCCTGGACCTCCTATGTGGTAGGCGGATGCTCTATCAGTTGAGCCAAATCCGCTTCCCCAGGTTATTAGTTTCAAACGTTAATTGTAATTACAAAAGTAACTAGATAGAAAATAATTTAAAAATATAAAGAAAAGAAAGGAATTGAAATGATACACTACAAAAAAAAAAGTAAATTAAATAAAGGGCAGTAATGGAGTAACTGAGGAACAAAAGCACACAAGAGGGAAGCAGATGTGGCTCAAGCGATTGGGCTCCCATCTACCATATAGAAGGTCCAAGTTTTGATTTCTGGGGCCTCCTGGTAAAGGCAAGCTGGCCCACGTGGCAAGCTGGTCCAAGTAGAGGGCTGGATCGCATGGAGTGCTGGTCCAAGTGGAGTGCTGACCTGTGCGGCATGCTGGCCCACATGGGAATTGCTGGCCCACATGGAGAGCTGGTGCAGCAAGATGATGCAACAAAAACAGACACAGAGGAGAGACAATAAGAGATGCAGCAGACTAGGGAGCTGAGATGGAGCAAGAGATTGAGCACCTCTCTCCCACTCTGAAGGTCCCAGGATCGGTTCCTGGTGCTGCCTAAAGAGAATATAAGCAGACACAGAACAACACACAGGGAATAGACACAGAGAGTAGACAGCAAATGCAAAAACAATGAGGGAGGGTGTGTGTGAAATAAATCTTAAAAAAACATACAGAACATACATAAAACAAGTGACTGAATGGCAGAAGTAAATCCCTGCCTTCTCAATTATTATCTTAAATGTCAATGGTTGCAAGTGGATGTGGCTCAAGTGGCTGAATGCCTGCTTCCTGCATGGGAGGTCCCAGGTTCAGTTCCTGGTGCCTCTCAAAAACCAAGCGAAAAAGTAACAAGCAAACAAATGAAAAAAACAATTCAGGGGAGCTGATGTGACTCAGTAGTTGAGCACCAGCTTCCCAAATATGAGGTCCCGGGTTCAATCCCTGGCCCCAGTACCTTAAAAAAAAAAAGAAAAAGAAGAAGCCAATGGTTAAACTCTCCTATTAAAAGGCAGAGATTGCAGTGATGTCACCAAATGGCAATATAAGACATCCCCTGGAAACATCATCCCTCAGTATCAACTAATAAAAGGACAAATTGCACTTGCTTAGAACTCTGGAAGATGACAGAGACTGGAGAAGGACTTCACAAATGCTGAAATGAAGAAAAAGGGGAAAAATCTACAAAAGCACGTAGGAGATTTTCTTCCTGGAGTGCCAGTCTGGACTTCTCCCCCTCACTCGTCCCACCCAGCTTGGGAGTCCTGCAGAAGCAGCACGGCCTGGGTCCCTCCTGCCGCCGATGCAGACTACAGAGCCGCTCACAGCAGCAAGTTAGAGCCCCACGCATATCCAGGCCAGGCACCCGCGTGTGAAGAGACGCAGAGCGGAACACAAGATGCTGAGGAGTGTGACATAAAAAGCAGCCCCCGGGGGGAGGGGAGACCACAGCAGAACTGTTGGCAAGAGGTGTGCTTACTCAGTCCAATCACTGTTCACTGCACCACCTAAACACAAAAAAGACCTTTCTGGATTGAGCCATCTGATATCTTAATGGGGAAGAAACCAGGGGCAGAAAAAACTCCCGGGGGGGGGGGAGGGGGGGAAAGAGGGAGGGAACTGAGCTGTTGTAAGACACAATGGGTCCCAGAACTGAAAAGTAAGGAAAAGGGGGCACTGAGTGAAGGAGAGACCAGCCCAACAAGAATTATTACTAAAGGGAATTCTGCAGGATGAAAAGAAAAGATGGGAGAGTGGCTTGGAGTAGTGTGAAGAAAGGAAGATCATCAGTACAGGTAAATGCAAAACCAGTAGAATTGTATCCTCAATATACAATTCTACTCTTAAATTCCTGTGAGTCAGAATGTCAGAATACAACTGACAAGAAAAAGGCGTATTTCCTGCATAATGGACATGCAAGATATACAAAGGTAATATGAGGGTAAGAGCAACATAAAGAGGAGAAACAGTGATATGGGAGCAGAGAACATGTATGCTGTTGAAGCTAAGTTGGTATCTACTCAAATTAGTAGGTTATAGACATAGGTTGTGTAATACAAACTCCAGCATAACCACAAAGAAAAGTATTTAAAAGTATACAGAAACAAAAATGAGAAGAGAATCAGTCAGATACATCATAAAAGATCAACTATACAGAAAAGGAGGTTGCAATAAAGAAAAAGAGAGACCAAAAAAAAGACATGACATATAAAAACCAAAGGACAAAATGGCTGAAGTTAAGTACTGCCTTGACAGTAATAACACTGAATGTTAATGGATTTAACTCTCCAGTCAAAAGACTTGAGTGGGCAGAATGGAAAAAAAAAAAAAAAGAGTGAGACAACTACACTATAAGTTGTTTGCATGAGACTTAACTTTAGACCCAAAGACACAAATATATTGAAAGATGAAAAAAGATATTCCATGCAACAGTAACCAAAAAAAAAGATGGGGTGATGGCAGGCAAAATAGACTTTAAGTCAAAAGCTGTCACAAGAGCAAAGAAGGACATTATATATTAATAAAAGGGTCAATCCACCAAGAAGAAATAACAATCACAAATATTTATGCACCTAAACATAGGGCACCAAAATACATGAGGCAAACACTGGCAAAACTGAAGGGAGAAAAAGACACTGCTACAAGAATAGTTGGAGATGTCAATATACCACTCTCATGGATAGAACATCAAGAGAGATTAATAAGGAAACAGAATTTGAATAATATGATAAATGAACTAGACTTGACAGACATAAACCGAACACTACACCCCAAAACAGCAGGATGTACATTCTTCTCAAGTGCACATGGATCATTTTCCAGGATAGACCACATATTGGGTCACAAAACAAGTCTCAATAAATTTAAAAAGATTGAAATTATACAAAGAATCCTCTTTAATCATAATGGAATGAGGCTGGAAATCAGTAACAGGCAGAAAACTGGAAAATCCACAAAAATGTAGAAGTTAAATAACACATCCAAACTATCAATGGGTCAAAGAAAAAGTTGAAAGGGAAATCAGTAAATATCTTGAGATGGATGAAAACAAGAACACAACATATCAAAACTTATGGGATGCAGCAAAGGCAGTGCTGAGAAGGAAATGTACAGCCCTAAATGTATACAAAAAAGAGAAGAAAGCTAAAATCAAAGACCTAACTGTAAACCTGGAGGAACTGGAAAAAGAAAGCAAACTAAACCCGAAACAAGTAAAGGAAAGAAATAGCAAAGATTAGAGTAGAAATAAATGAAATAGGTAATTAAAAATAAGAGAGGGAAACAGACTTGGCCCAGTGGTTAGGGTGTCTGTCTACCACGTGGGAGGTCCACGGTTCAAACCCCGGGCTTCCTTGACCCGTGTGCAGCTGGCCCATGCGCAGTGCTGATGTGTGCAGGGAGTGCCATGCCACGCAGGGGTGTCCCCTGCATAGGGGAGCCCCACATGCAAGGAGTGCGCCCCGTAAGGAGAGCCGCCCAGCGGGAAAGAAAGTGCAGCCTACCTAAGGATGGTGCCACCCACACGGAGAGCTGGCACAGCAAGATGAATGAAAAGAAACACAGATTCCCGTGCAGCTGACAACAATAGAAGCGGACAAAGAAGATGCAGCAAATAGACACAGAAAACAGACAACCGGGGGGGGGGGGGGGGGGGGGAGGGAGGGGCGTTAAATAAATAAATAAATACATCTTTTAAAAAATAAAATAAAAATAAAAATAAGAGAGAGAGAGCATTAACAAAACCAAAAGATGGTTTTTTGAAAAGACCAATAACATTGACAAACCCTTAGCTAGAGTGACAAAGAAAGAAGAGAGAAGATGCAAATAAATAAAATCAGAAACGAGAGGGAGGACATTACCACTGACCCCATAGAAATAGAAATGATCATAAGAGGATAATATGAACAACCGTACACCAACAAATCAGTCAACCCAGATGAAATGGACAAATTCCTAGAAACACATGAACAACCAAAAGTGATTCCAGAGGAAATAAAAGATTTCAATAGACTGATGACAAGTGAAAAGACTGAATCAGTAATCAAAAACCTCCCAATAAAGAAAAGACTAGGACCAGGTGGCTTCAGAGGTGAATTCTACCAAACATTCAGAGAAGAGTTAATACCAATTTTGCTCAAACTCTTCCCAAAAAATTGAACAGGAGGGAACACTATTTAACTCAATCTAAGAGGAACATCACTCTAATAACAAAGCCAGATTAAGGTATTATAAGAAAATCACAGAATTTCACTTATGACAATAGATGCAAAAATCCTCAACAAAATGCTTGCAAATCGAATCCAACAGCACATTAAAAGAATTGTATACCGTGATCAAGTGGGTTTTATCCTAGGTATGCCAGGGTGGTACAACATAAGAAAATCAATTAATGTAAAACACCACATTAACAAAACAAAGGGCGAAATCACTGTGATCATCTCCAACAATGCAGAAAAGGCATTTGACACAATTCTGCATCCTTTCTTGATAAAAACACTTAGAAAAACAAAAATAGAAAGAAACTTCCTCAACATGATAAAAGGCATATATCAAAAACCCACATGTAACATCCTACTCAATGGTGAAAGACTGAAAGCTTTTCCTTACGATCTGGAATAAGACAAGAATGCAGTGTCACAACTGTTAATCAACATTGTGCTTTAAGTTCTAGCCAGAGCAGTTAGGCAAGAAAAAGAAAAGGAATCCAAATTGGAAAGGAAGAAGTAAAACTTTCACTATTTGTAGATGACATGATCCTATATAGAGAGAGTCCCAGAAAACCTACAACAAAGCTACTAGAGCTTATAAACCAACTCAGCAAAGTGGTGGGGTACAAGAACAACACACAAAAATAAGTAGTGTTTGTATACACTGGTAATGAGCAATCTGAGGAGGAAATCAAGAAAAAAATTCTATTTACAATAGCAACTAAAAGAATCAAATATCTAGGAATAAATTTGATCAAGAATGTAAAGGACTTGTACACAGAAAACTACAAAGCTTTGCTAAAAGAAATCAAAGAGATCTAGATAAATGGAAGGACATTCTGTGCTCATAGATCGGAAGACTAAATATTGCTTATTTCTACACAAAATAATTTACAAATTCAAGGTAATTCCAATCAAAATTCCAACAGCCTACTTTGTGGAAATGGAAAAGCCAATAATAATAATCAAATTAATTTGGAAGGGTAAAGGGCACTGAACAGCCAAAAGCATCGTGAAAAGGAATGAAGTTGGAGGACTCATACTTCCTGACTTTGACACAGCTCTGTGGTCAAAACAGCATGGTACTGGCTCAAGGACAGACATATAGACCAATGGAATTGAATTGAGAGTTCAGAAATAGACCTTCACATCTATGGCCAATTGCTTTTAACAAGGCTGCCGAGTCCGTTCAACTGGAAAAGAATAATCTCTTCAGCAAATGACACCAGGAGACCTGTATATCCACATACAAAATATGTCTCACACTAATACAGCCTGTGCATAAATTCAAAATTGTTTCCAAGTGTACCTAGTCTCTAGAAATCCAAACAAGTAATATAGGCCCTACAGTCTTTGGATGTTCAGAAAGGATGTAAGATGGAATGTGTATTCAAGGTTGCATCCCAGATGGAATGTGGGGGGGATTTTAATTCAAGTTCACCTGAAATGTGGAGGATAGGCTAAGTTCAAGCTCACCTGAAATGTGGGGGGCACTTTAATTGAAAACCTATCTAGTACTCAGACAAACAACTAACAAGGAAAGTCGTTTTCTTATAAAAGGGCACCATTTAACTCCCAACCCTTATATCTTTTCTGCATAAAAGGGAACCCAAAATTCTATTTGGGGCTCATGTTTTATTAGGACAGGAGTCCGCCAAGTCCGGCTGGTCGAAATTAACCAACTTCCTTCTCAGAGTTCTTGTGTCTTGGCCTTTCGATACTGCATACACCTGACTTCTCTACAACAATACGATAAACAAAAATTAACTCAAAATGGATAAAAGACCTAAATATAAGAACCAGGACTATAAAGCTAGAAGAAAATATAGGGAAGCATCTTCTGGATCTGCCTATACAAACAATGAACCTGAAGTTAAACCATGGACTATTAATAGTATAATTTTTAAAATGTGCTTTCATCAACTATAACAAATGTACCACACCAATGTAAGGTGTTAATTCGAATGGTATTGGGAATTCTGTATTTTATGCTTCATTGTTTTGTAAATCCATAACTTCTCTACTAAAAAAAATCAGGAAAGTGGATGTGGCTTAAGCAATTGGGTTCCCGCCTACCACATGGGAGGTCCCAGGTTCAGTTCCTAGTGCCTCCTGAAGAAGGCAAGCTGGTATGACCAACTGGTGCAGTGAGCTGATGCAACAGGATGCAACAAAGAGACAAAGAGGAAGAGGAAAGGCAATGACGGACACAATAAACCAGGTGGCTCAAGTGATTGAGCGCCTCTCTCCCACATGGAAGATCTCAGGTTTAGTTCCTGTGTGCCTCCTAAAGAGAAGATGAGCAGACACAGAGAGCAGACAGCGACCCCAAACAATTGGGGGGTGGGGTGGGAAATAAATAAATAAAATAAATATTAAAAAAAAATCAATTGGTCATAGATGTGGGTTTTTTTTTTGCACTCTCAGTTCTATTCCATTGGTCTATATGTCTGTCCTTGTGCCACTACAACAGTATTTTGATTAATGTAGCTTTGTAATAAGTGTTGAAATTGGGAAGTGTGAGTCCTCCAACTTTTTTTTCTGGATGATTTTGGCTATTCAGGGTCCCTTTTCCACCCATATGAATTTTTTTTTTAATTTAAAAATGTTTTATTATTTTTTAATCAAAATCAATTTTATTGATACATATTAATAAAGCATAAAATTCAACCAAAGTGTAAAATCAATGGTATTTGGAATAATCACATAGTTGTGCACTCATCACTTTTTTATTTTTTGGAGTGAAAAAGGTTATTTGCTGTTTTTAAGTTTAGTTCTGAGTTGCAAAGATTATTTCCCCTTCCCCGTTTTTAGAATTTCCTATATTCCCCCATTCAATCCCAGCTGCCACATCCAGAGAGACAGTGTGAGGACCTTCTTTTTCTTGCATCTATAATGGAAACATTAGCAGCAGATATTAACTACTCCAGATCTGTCAGAGATGCATGCATTCATCACTTCAATCATTATTAGAGCATTTTCATTATTTCAATAATAATAATAAACAAAAAACAAACAAATAAGAAAATTCTTCATCTCTCAATCTTTGTTTCCCTTGCTGTACATTGCTGCTATTTCTGGCTATTCTTGCACAATTATTTATTTATTTATTAAGCCATTTTATTGAAATATATTCACATACCATACAAGCTATCTAAAGTTTATAATCAATGGCTTTTAGTATAATCACAATGCTGTGCATTCATCATCATAAAAAATTTTAGAATCGTTTTATTACTCCAAAAAGAAAAACTCCACACCCCTTAGCAGTCCTTCCCTAGCCCTACATCACCACTAATTAAATTTCATCTTTAAAAATTTATTTATATTGGGAAGTGACTGTGGCTCAACCAGTTAGGCTCCCATCTACCATATGGGAAGCCCGGGGTTCATGTCCTGGGGCCTCCATGTGAAGGCAGGCTCACCCGCCAGTGCCACGGAGTGCTGCCCAGCCCACCAGCGCTGTGGGGAGCTGTCTCAGCAAGGTGATGCAACAAAAAGGGAGACAAGCGAAACAAAACAAAACAGAAGAGCTCAGCAAATGGACATAGAGAACAGACAACAGGCAAGCTGCAAGGTGTGTGGGGGGAATAAATAAATACAGACACAGAAGAATGCACAGCGAATGGACACAGAGAGTAGACAGCACACGCAAAATATATCACACAATATATTTAGTTCATAGTAGCACAATCATACAGTATTCATCCTTTTGTGCCTGGCCTGCTTCACTCAACATAATGTCCTCCAGGTTCTTCCGTGTTACCATATGCTTCACGACTTCATTTCTTCTTACAGCTGAATAATATTCCGTCCTGTATATGTTGTTTATCCATTCATCAGTTCATAGACACCTGGCTTGTTTCCAACTTTTGGCAGTTGTGAATAACGCTATGAACACCGGTGTGCAGATGTCTGTTCATGTCACTGCTCTCAGTTCTTCTGGGTATACACCCAGCAGTGGTATTGCAGGGTCACATGGCAAGTCTATATTCAACTTCCTTAGGAGCTGCCAAACAGTCCTCCACAGGGGCTGTACCATTCTGCATTCCCACCAACAGTGAATAAGTGTCCCTATCTCGCCACATCCTCTCCAAGACTTGTAGCTCTCTGTCTTTTTAATAGTGGCCATTCTGATAGGTATGAAACGGTATCTCATTGTAGCTTGCATTTCCCTAATCATTAGTGATACTGAACATTTTTTCATGTGTTTTTTTGCCACTTGTATTTCTTCTTTTTTAAAAAAATATTTTATTTTTATTTATTTCTCTCCCCTTCCCCCCCCGCCCCCGTTGTCTGCTCTCTATGTCCATTTGCTGTGTGTTCTGTGTCCGCTTGCATTCTTGTCAGCAGCAGGAATCTGTCTCTTTTTGTTGCGTCATCTTGCTGCGTCAGCTCTCTGTGTGTGCGGCGCCACTCCTGGGCAGGCTGCACTTTTTTTGCACAGAGCAGTTCTCCTTGCAGGGCACACGCCTTGTGCATGGGGCATCCCTACACGGGGGACACCCCTGTGTGGCACAGCACTCCTTGTGCACATCAGCACTGCACGTGGGCCAACTCAACACATTGGCCAGGAGGCCCTGGGTTTGAACCCTGGACCTCCCATGTGGTAGGCGGATTCTCTGTCCGTTGAGCCAAGTCTCCTTCCCTAATTGTGCCTTTTAAACCCTGCTTTCTCTAATTTCTCTTTTGTGCCAGGCAGCCAACTATCCATATGCAGCAGTCCTCCCGCCCACAGCAACCTGTTATTTCTTAATGACTCTGGCCTTGGAAATCAGACCCCTCTTGATGGAAATGTACGTAAAACAGGAGGCTGTAAGGCCTGAGGTAGGGCTACCAGGATTCTCCTGTAAAGAGAACCTAACCTGAGTTAGGTTCATGCATCTGTATCGTGCACTATTGATCTTAACTGGTCTGAAGCCTTTGTGGTTCCCTTTTTGAGTCTAGGAAAAATTCCGATGAGTGGAAGTTCAGCTTGGTTATGCAGCACCCCGCCCCACCTCCAAGCCTGCCTAATCTTAGCGTAGTCTCAATAGAGCTGTGGCGCTGTGAGTGCCTGCTGAATAAATGGTCTAGTGGTTTTGCAAAACGTCAGCCTTGATGTTGCCCCAATCATATCATCAAAAGGGCTCTCCCTTCGGTCCCCAAAGACTCCAGGCTCTAAACCCAGTACATGCTTTTCTGTGGCTCTGGGCTGTGGGGAAGGAAGACACCAAGGATAGCTTCAACGTTTCTGGCCTGAACAGCTGGAATGATGGAGCTGCCGTGGATAGCAGGAGTAGCTGACTTTGGCAGCTCAATTTGGGGGTTAGAAGAAAGAGGTCCAGCTGGAGGTAAAAATTAGGGAATTAGTAGCATAATGATGGTAATTTAAAGCAGGAGGAATTTGTACCAAGGGAAGGAGTGCAGAAGAAGAGCAGTGCTCCAAGATTTAGAAGTCGGGAGGTGAAAAGAAGCCACAAAGTCCCAGGTTTGATCCCAGGTACTTCCTAAAGACAAAAACAAAAGAAAAAGAAAAAGAAAATCTCATTGAGGAGCAGATATAGCTCAGTGGTTGAGTGCCTGCTTCCCATGTATGGGGTCCTGGGTTCATTTGCTGGTACCTCCATAAAAAAAAAAAAGGAAACCACAAAGGAGGCTAAGAAAGAGCAGTCAGAGTGGTAGAAGAAAAGCAAAGGATATGTTTTCAGAGGAAGGAGACATCAACTGTGTCCAATTCTGCTGTTAACTACCTTGAGACTGCCATGCTGAAGAGGTCATCGACAGCCCACCTGAATACCCAGTGTATAGCCAGTATCAACGGGCAGCCTGTGAGCGAGCCATCATGGACATCAAGTACAAGTGAGCCTTCAGGTTGACTACAGCCCAGCAGACTCTAAGGGACAGCTACCCAGCCAAGACCTTCCCAAATCCCCGATCCACAAAATCCTGATTAGCAAAATAAAATGGTTGTTCTGAGCCACTGAGTTTTGGGGTAAACTGTGAGATATTTATATTGCAAGACCTACTCATAGTTCCTAGCCCAAGTGCAAAGATCATGATGCACTTGTTCACTACCAACTCTCCAGGCTCACACATGCCTGGTATAGCCCAGCCATTCAGTAAACACTTGTTAAGTGAGTAAAGAAACACCAGAATTTGTCATTTGCTTATAAATCCCTGGGCAACAGCAACCATAGCTCAGTGTCTCAGAATCCAATGGTACTGCCACGGTTAACTGTACTAGGAGATGCTTTTATAGAGATGAATCCTGTTGAGCTTAATTCTCCCATGGGTAGTATCTGGTATAGTGGGCAGCCTCCAAGATGGCCCCAATGATTTCCACCTCCTGGTAATCACACCTCAGGTAAATCCCTCCCACACTCTCTCAGGGTTGATCTGTGTGACCAATAGAATATAACAGAAGCGATAATGTATCACTTCCAACATTAGGTTATAAAACAGATGCATCCATCGTCAGTGTATTCTTTCTCTTGGGTCACTGTTTTGGGGAAAGTTGGCTACCATGCCATGAGAAGTCCTATGGAAAGGCCCACGTAGCAAGGAACCAAGGCCTTCTGCCTACAGCCATGAGCCATGGGCCATCCTGGACACAGATCCTCTAGCCCCAGGAAGCCTTCAGATGACTGTAGCCCCCGGGGAACAACTTGACTCTAACCTCTTGAATCTTGAGTTGGAGCCACTCAGCTAAGACACTCCCAGATTTCTGACCCTCAGAAACCATGTGAGTTATGTGTTTTTAGCTACCACAACTTGAGGTAACTTTTATGCAGCAATAAATAACTAATCTGCGTGGTAATAGGTCCATTTTATGGATGAAGAAGGTGAAGCCCAGAGGGCAAGGTGACCATCTCAAGATCATAGAATGAAAAAGTGAGACGGGAAACGGACTTTGGCCCAGTGGTTAGGGCGTCCGTCTACCATATGGGAGGTCCGCGGTTCAAACCCCGGACCTCCTTGACCCGTGTGGAGCTGGCCATGCGCAGTGCTGATGCGCGCAAGGAGTGCCGTGCCACGCAGGGGTGTCCCCCGCGTGGGGGAGCCCCACGCGCAAGGAGTGCGCCCGTGAGGAAAGCCGCCCAGCGTGAAAAGAAAGAGCAGCCTGCCCAGGAATGGCGCCGCCCACACTTCCCGTGCCGCTGACGACAACAGAAGCAGACAAAGAAACAAGACGCAGCAAATAGACACCAAGAACAGACAACCAGGGGAGGGGGGGAAATTAAATAAATAAATCTTTAAAAAAAAAAAAAGAAAAAGAAAAAGTGAGAGAACTGGCCTGTTCTCAGAATACCTTGCACACAATATGTTCTCAACAAATACTTGTGGAATTTGGCCAATCTTTTTTTCTTTTTTTTCCTGTTATCAGGTTTGCTTAAAAGTGAGGTTTAACAGTCATGAGTTAAAACTGACTATTATAAACATAACAATATGTAAGCATAATTGTTATGGGTCCATTAGGTGCCTCAATGGCCCAGGGAAAGGTAAAGACCTGTGTATGGGGACATCTGTCCCAAGAATCCAAATATTCTTTTTTGGGGGGGAATCCAAAAGTAGGTAAGAAATAGCGCCTGTAATAAAGTCCAATCAGGAGAAAAACCACATGGTAATTTGAATAGAGTTGATTTAATATAAAGCATTATAAACTACAAGAGGGGATTGGAATAGAGGAATTGTCTAGTAAGAAGTAAAGAGAACTCTAAAGACTGTAGAATAGCAGATATAAGGAGCAGCCACTATACTTAGGGCTGAGGTAGAGAACCCAAGGAGTGACTGCCCACCCCAGGACTGAAATCCAGACCTTGTTGACTAGGGCATGGTGCAGACTTACGGAATAGCACAAAAATTGCTGCAGTGCCATACTGGCAGAACTTGTGGAAAATCTATTCTCTAGGGTACTGGAGAAAGCTGTCTCACCAGAGGGACTCCATTCCAAAACTGTCTGAAGGGTGAACCTGGAGGAAGATGCTGGCTGCTGTGTGCTGCTGAAGCCTGCTGCTGGAGAAGGAAAACCCCTTGATTTTGCAGTGTCTTTTCAGTGCCCTCTACTGACAAAGTGTAACATCATGCCTGCTGACAAAGGAAAGATACTTAAAGGGCCCAGATCCAGTTTTGGAGAGCAGGCAACAGAGTATGAATTTAGCACTGTGAGGCAATAAATTGATGAATGGCACAACCTGGCCCAAGGACCCAGAGAAATTCTAGAGCTCAGGTACATCTTGCTCAAGATAGCTGGTGACAATTTCTCCCTGGTTTGAGAGAAAAAGAGAGACATGAAAACTAATTGTGAATTTTTTGTGGTGATGAATGCACAACTGTGATTATACTAAAAGCCATTGATTGTACACTTTGGGTGGACTCTACAGTATGTGAATATATTTCAATAAAACTGCTTTAAAAAAAACCCACTAACAGTGGCAGCTGAGTCCATTAGGCAGGAGTCTCAAACTCAAGGGAGGTACTCCAATAGGTTATAAAAACAAGTAGAGCAGGGCAGTATATGAAAACTCAAATGTCAGCAAAAAAGCACAAAACTTAATTATTTTATTGAACCATGTTACAAACACATAAGATATAAAATTTATAACACTATATTTCAAAGTTAAAATATAAAAATACTCACTGAAAAAATAGAAATCTTTAATTATTAAAATTTCCTTTCATAATCGGTTTCTCCTTTGACTTTGAACCAGAAACCTGACACCTTTTCTTCTGCACCAAGATATCAGTGTCGGGTCTTGTATTTTGAGTTGTGATATGAAGAACCGAATTCAATCTTGAATCCTTTAACTGGGAGCAAAGTATAGTTTTACTCAATTTCATAATAGAAAAGTGCTGTTCACAGATACAGGTACTTCCAAACATTGACAGAATCTTTGCACAGTGGTTTTTAAATTTAGGGTAACTCTTGCTGAGGTACTTGTAGAATTCGGGTATCCCAATGTCATCATATTTAGCTTTCAGGACTGTATTACATTGCAATTCAATAACTTCCATTTGTAATTCTTCGTTAACACTATCAATGTTAATTGAGAAAGGCGAGATAAACAACATGAGTTCATTTTCATAATGCTTGAAATCAAAGAACCTTTTTTGGAATTCAGTCTTCAACTCTACAATTTTGGGGATGTAGATGAAGCCATCACTTTCATTTCTGGAAACTGATTTCAGTGTAGGAAAGTGGGCCAATTGAGTTTCCCAAAGACTCAGTTTCACTAGGAAAGAGCAAACTAAATCATACATTTGTGTAACTACATGTGAACGCCTTTGCAGAGAAATATTCAAAGTATTTATATGGTTTGTAACATCAACCAAAAAGGCCAGTTCTCTGATCCAGTCATCACTGGTGAGCTGGGAAAGGCTTTTCCCTTGGATGACATGAACAAATCTATCTCTCCTATCAGTTCAAAAAACCTCTTCAGTACCACACCACGACTAAGCCACCTGATCTTTGTATAGTAAAGAAGATTACCATACTGTGCATCCAGTTCGCCAAGCAAAGCACTGAATGGTCTGTGGTTCGAGCCATGGGAATGTTTCCAGTTCACCGTATTAATCACTACATCCATGACATGTTCTAGTTTTAGCTTTTTAGTACAAAACAACTCTTGGTGAATAATGCAGTGAACGGACTTAAGTTTTGCATCCTTGCAAAACATTTTGACCTTGGAGTTAAGCTTTCCAATAAGTCCAACGTTATCACAGACCATCGCAGGGGCACCATCTATAGTCACACTTACTAATTTTGACCAGTCAATGTTAAACTTTTCAAGACTTTTCTCAACATACAAAAATAGGTCATTTTCAGATGCTGGTTCTGTCATGGGTACCATGTCCAAAAGTTCTTCAGTGATGTCAAAGTTCTCATCAACATCACGGATAAATATAATTAACTGGTTCGTGTTATTTACATATGTGCTCTCATCAGTTGGAATAGACAATGTCACAAATGATTTCACTTTTTCTCACAACTTGTAAGTTTTCAGCCATATCTTTTATGCACTGAGCAACAATGTTTTCAGTTTGACTTATGTGTGCAAATGCTTGTTTCTGTTCAGGACACATGATTTCCACTGTACTCAATAGACACTCTTTTATAAATTCACCATCTGTAAAAGGTTTTGATGCTCAGGCCATTTTTTCACCCATTACATAACTGCATTTCACAGTAGCATTACTTACTTTATTAACATTTGATGATAAACGCTGTAAAAATTTCAATCCTTTTTTTAGTTCATTAAGTTTTTCATCATGCATCTTTTCTGCACACCAGTCAAAATTCTTACTATGGTTTGTTTCATAATGGCGTCTTATGTCACCAAAGTTTGGCATCATAAGTTTGAACAAATCTATCTCTCCGATCAGTTCAAAAAACCCTCTCACATAGGACTATTCTTTTCTTCCACAAAGAAATATGCTCACTAGTCCCACTTTTCTTGAAACAGGCAACGCTCTCGAGCCATCTTTTGTTTTCCCACTTTTGATAGAGACATAGGTAGAATAAGAACAGCGCAAGCCTGATGATAAATGGTTGCTGACAATGGTTTTGAGGAGCAACAGGGAGAGGTGAGGACTGTAGCAACCTACTGTAGAGGCTTCCAAGGAGGCAGACTTTGCTTGGTTGAAGCAGATTGTTGGTATGTGGGAAAGTTACCAGATCTTGCTTTTTTTTTTTTTTTCCCCAAGAAAAGCCAAAACACTGAGTTTTAACATAAAATCAGCTGATGTTTCGATATTGTGAAAGAAAGAGAAAACTGTAAGACATTGTGAAGGACAAAACTGACAGTGTTAAGGCTAAGGACCACGGACAGCGTCTGGGCACGGGTTTGTAGCTCTGTAGCCCCACCCACCTAGCATGTGGCCAACCACTTCCAGAGTAGTCGAGGCTTCCACCCCATACTGACCCAGGGTGGCTTCATTCTAGCGAGAAGAGCACAGGCTTGGGAGTCAGGCACATACCTCGGTTCAATTTAGTCCTGCCATTCTCTACCGGTGTGACCTGGAGCTAATCACTTATGTCTCCCAACCTCAGTTTCAGCAAAAGAGAGAATGTTATCTGACCTCAGAGGGCTGTTGGGAAGATAAAATGGAGATGCACAGAAAGCACTTAGAAGCCTATCTCTGCTCCAGAGGGACCAACAGGGGCTAAGACCCTGAGTTTTTCATTTATGCATTCGTTTCATCATTCAGTCATTCATTCCATACATACCCACCGAGCACCTACTCAGGACCAGGCCCTGTACTGGTCCTTGGGGTTACCAGGGTGAACAAAAACTTAGGGAAAACTGGTCCTGATTGCACACTTAGGGGAAGGGGAGGCCCTGTCCTAGAGGCCATGTTGGGTGAGGCCTGGAGAGAATCGGCTTATCACTGTCTTTACCCGCTTCAGATGCTCCACCCGACCTGCCCTACTTCGTGTGATGCTCCCGGATGTACAGAATCTCTTCACCACAGCAACCTCCAGATGAGAAGGTCAGAGGATGCATCTGGGAAGTGGGTGGCTGGGTCAGACTGGGTCTCTCCCCTTTCAGGGCTGAGGGGCTGTTGCTCAGAAGGACAGACTGCCCTCCGGGTTCTCTGGAGGAATGGGGGCCCTTGCCCAGACCTGAATGGCTTCTTTCCCTCAAGCATGGAAGAAGGACATGGAAGGCTTTGCCAGTGCCTACACTGCTGGGGAAGATGCCCATCGCCCAAGTCAAGGAGGAGATGGGGGCCAAGCTGGCCAAGGGCAGCTGACATCCTGGCTCCCGGAGAAGGGCTTCTGAAGTTAGGCCAAGCAGCTTGCACTACAGCGTCCCACACATACAAGTTCGAGGGGACTCGAGAGGTGCTGGAAGAAGCAGGGCCTCTGAGCTGGGAGATAGTGCTAGAACCATGAAGCAGGGGACGTGGTAGCTGCAGGTCCTTAGGTCCAGGCGTGCCCTAAAAGAGGGGTGGGTCTGCGGGACCAGAGAGGTGTCAGCAGTGGAGGAGGGAGGACAGGCATGGGCTCAACAGCTAAGTTGCCTTCAGGAAGGGGACTCTGTGGACGCTTACCAGGAGCAGCTGAGCAAGGGGTGGGATTGGCTGCTGGGGCCTTTGTCCAGTTCCTTCCTACTGGACTCAGCTACTCAAACTGGCTGGGGGTGTGCATCCTGACCCAACTCCGGCAGGAAGCAGACTTAGACTCTGGAAGGGTATGTGGTACTGGGAGGGGAGTGGGCATCACAGCCCCTCCACCGAGGCCACCTGGTCCCTGTGATCCATTTCTGTAGCTAGGATCGAGCCCCTGCTCTGGACCAGGCTGGGCAGCCTGTGCACAGAGCTGACCCAGAGATGGGCCTGGAGGACAGTCCTGCCGGTGGAAGGTCCCCCTTACTCTCCAGCCACAGGGGCCTGCCCCTGGCAGATGACCAGCAGTGAGGTGCCCACCCTAGTCTCTTTGACTTCATGTCTCCTTTCTGCAGCCCCACCTGGGATCATGTCGCTGATGCAGGGTGGGCTGGGATATCCCCTTCCATGCCTACTCTAGCCTCAGCTGAGTCCAGGTTGAAGGGCTGCCTTCCAGCCGGGTGAAGCTCTTTCTTTTTCGTCTTCTCCCAAGCCAGAGGAGGCCAAGTCATCCAAGTGCTAAGGGGGAGACTGCAGGCAAGGAAGTGCCAGCCCTTCTGCTCCGATCCCTTTGCCTTCACAGACTTTTCCTGTAGTGGAGTGCAGACTTTGAGGTCCCACAGACCTGGGTTCAACCCCCACTTCAGGTAGTTCTGTGACATCTCCAGGCTCTAAATGATGGCAAAAATTTCAGATTAAAAACAAAACAGCTACACTGCACCTGAGCTGTCACGGAGGGGGAGGGGATGTCCGTCAGTGTGAGATCTGCTCCTGCCAAGGGGAAAAGTGTCAACAGCAGTGCCATGGTAGCTCAGCAGAAGAATCTTGAAGGCTGTGTGGGATTTGCAAATCTCCCAAATCAAGTATACAGAAAATCAGTGACGAGAGTGTTTGAATTCACACTATGGGAGTAGGTGACTCTGGATTGGGAAAGTCAATGTTAATCGACTCGTTATTCCTCACGGATTTGGATTCTCCAGAGTATCCAGGTCCTTCCCATAGAATAAAAAAGACTGTACAGGTGAAACAATCCAAAGTTTTAATCAAAGAAAACAGGTTCAGTTGCTACTCACCACAGTTGATAGCCCACGATCTGGAGATGCAGTGGGTAGTAGTAATTGTTGGCAGCCTGTCGTTGACAGTATTGAGCAAATTTGAGGACTACCTAAATGCAGAATCTTGAGTGAACAGATGACAGATGCCTGACAATAGGCGCAATGTTGTTTATACTTCATTGCTCCTTCAGGACATGGACTTGAACTGTTGGATACTGAGTTTATGAAGCATTTACATAAAAAAGTGAATATCATCCCACTTATTGCCAGAGCAGACACACTCACACCAGAGGAGTGCCAACAGTCTAAAAAAAACAGATAATAGAGAATAAAAGAAATCCAAGAACATAAAATGAATTTCCAGAAACAGATGATGAAGCAGAAAATAAGCTTGTTAAAAAGATAAAGGACCGTTGACCTCTTGGTGTGGCAGGTAGTAAGACTACCATTGAAGTTAATGGCAAAAGGGTCAGAGGAAGGAAGTATCCTTGGGTGTTGCTGAAGTTGAAATGGTGGATGTTGTGATTTTACAATTCTAAGAAATATGTTGGTAAGAACGCACATGCAGGACTGGAAAGATGTCACTAACAATGTACACTAGGAGAACTACAGGAGCAGAAAGCTGGCAGCTGTGACTTACCATGGAGGCGAAAACCACAAGAATAAAGGGCAGCTTACTAAGAGCCCTCTGGCACAGATGGAAGAAGAAAGAAGGGAGCATGTAGCCAAGATGAAGATGGTGATGGAGATGCAGCAGGTGTTGGAGATGAAGGTCAAAGAAAAAGTTCAGAAACTTGAGGGACTCTGAAGCTGAGCTCCAACGGCACCACGAGCAAATGAAAAAGAATTTGGAAGCACAGCACAAAGAATCAGAGGAAAAACATCATCAGGCTAAGGATGAGAAAGCAAACTGGGAAGCTCAGCAACGTCTATTAGAACAACAGAACTCTCTGAGAACCCTGGAAAAGAACACGAAGAAAGGGAAGATCTTTTCAACCCTCTGTTGACTACCGGTTATGTATTAGTTGCCAATACGCCAGCTTGGATATCAGTGTCTGTTGAATTCATTTGACAAATTTGTACCAATTTTATCCATAATGATGGGTATAACAGCATGACAAAAATTATTTTTTTGTTGCTCTTGATGGAAATTAAGATGCCTTGAATTGTCTGAGGTTGTTGTGTACTTAGAAAGTAACAGCTCTAAGTACCTTTCCTACTTAAAAATTAAAAAAAAAAATTTATTAAACAGATATCTTCAGTTTAATGCAAGAGAACATTTTACTGTTGTACAATCACGTTCTGGTGTTTTGATTGTTTGTAGGTCTCTGGAAGGTTTTCACTGAGGATAAATTGCCATAATATGATGCAAACTATGCTTCTCTGCGATAATTATAATACAGAAGTTCCATTCAATACAGCATAAACAATAATGCAATTTAGGCTAAAAAATAGTTGACCCTATTTTTGACACTTCCACTGTTTAAAAATACACATGGAAAAAAAACCCTATATGCTTACACTGCACCTAGAGCTTTTTTTTTAAACAATCGTTTTGTTTGTTTGTTTTGGATTCTTTAAATATATACTATTCTCATTTAGTGCCCTCTTTAGCCAGAATCTTATTACTGCTTCATTTTTGTAATAACATTTAATTTAGATATTTTCTATATATTGGCCCTGCTAAAATAGAGTACAGCATCTTACATATGGTAGGAACCAACAAGGAAACTTTCCCTTAACTCCCTTTTTACACTTTATGGTAAGTAACAGGGTAAATGCACTTATAGATAATTTCTAGGTAAAATTGTGACGCTAATGACCAACCTGTTTCTACCTATGTGCAGTCTATTTTACTAGAAACAGGAATCATGGCCTCTTGAAGAGGAAAAAGATGCCACAATTCTGCATTTAGCTATATTCATATATTGTAGTTCTGTATTTTTTGTCTGTGTTGTAAAAATTCATATAATAAAGAAAAGTTGTGATGTAAAAAAAAAAAAAAAAAAAAGCTGCTTGGGCCGAGCAAGGTAACTCCTGCATCCTCCAGCATATCTGTCATAGGAACTGAAGACCAGAAAGGCGAGGGCGGGTGGGGAGCCTGGGATTTGTAGGGTTACAGGAGGGAGAGCACAGCCTGGGAGTGGAAGAAGGGGACCAAACACCAAGCCGCGCCTTAGCCCTGCTCTAGTCCCCACAGCCCAGCCTCCTCCTCTTTGACCTTTTGGTCCATCCTCCACGTGGCCTGCGTCGTTTCCCTTGGATCTCCCCAAACTGAGCCCCACCGCCTGCGCAGGGATGGACCTGCCCCTCCCGCCTTCAGCTCCGGATTGGATCGATGTGTTCACAGCCAGAGCTGGGTGTGTGGTTTGTTCCTGCTTCATTCTCATCACGAGCTCAGAATCAGGAAGAATCTTCCTAGGGGCCACAGGGGCCTCTGGGCCGGGGTCTCCCCCAGGGCAAGCCCACGGCTGGCAGAGACCGGCCGAGCTTCCGGAGGAAGCTGGGACCAGGGCACAGCGAGCAGGGCCACCAGCATCAAACTTTATTGCAGTCAGAATCCCCAGACGGATGGGAAGGGACCGAGGCAGGACACCCCACTACTGGTGCCACACCCACCATCCAGGACAGGGGTCCAAGGTCGGGAACAACCTGCGCAGCCCAAGCCCTCCGGCTGGCTGTGCTCTGCCTCTCCCCTTTTCCCTTAGTCAGGGCACCCCATGGGGCTGGGGCAGAAGCCGGGGCAAAGGGGGTGGCGAGGGGGGGGGAGCCTTCATCCAAGGGATCCAAGGGAAGGAGGAGCGGCTGGCGGTGGGGACCATGGGTCCAGAGTCCCGGCAGCAGGTGGAACTTGCCCTGCAGGAAGGAGATGTCGCCGAACATGTCACCGCTGCCGCCGCTGCCGATGTGAATGGTATGGCGGAAGTCACCCAGCGGCGGGCTGATCATGTTGGAGGACAGCAGGTCCCGCAGCTTCTCCTTCTTGCCCTGCAGCTGCCACGCTTCAGGTAGGTGGGCACCTTGATGGAATGGTGACCTCAGCTCCCAGCCACATCCCCTCACCCCCTCACCAGCAAAACGTGCCACGGGACACGGTCAGGCTCTAGAACTTGCCAAACGGCTAAGGGGCTGCAGGGAATGGTTGGGGAGTGGGCCGGGCCCTGCGAGGGGCTCTCTCAGCCATGACTGCCTGCGTCCCGGCTCCCATCTCAGGGTTCCCCCACTCCATGCCCCGCACACTGACTGTCCCCAGGCCTAGCCCAGCTCTCCCCGGAGAACCAGTGACGGCTGATGCCCCCTTTCTGTCTCCAGCTGTTCCTGAGAGATGGGGTTGTTGAGGAGACCACTGCAGCCATGGCCAGCGCCACTCCGGGGCATCTTGGTCAGTCCTGCTCTGAGGTGCAGCCAGCAGCGTGGCCAGTGAAATGGACTGTGGTCCTCTGACCTCTGGGGTGGGCGGTGTAGGGAGGGGTGGACGAATCTGAGACTGAGGGCAGAGCTCGCTGGAGAGCACGGGACGCTCCAGCGCCAGCGGAACGCCAACCTTCCTTTGCCAACAGACCTCTGAAATCCTCATCAGTAAGTGGGTCATCAGCAACGTCATCTGGTTGAAAGCTGAGGCTGGTAAGGAAAAGAACTTTAAACTTCTGATTTGTACAGATATCTTCATGCTATTGCAGCTTTATAGATGCTAATACATGTGACTGTTGTCCGATTTGCTTTCTTCTGTAGTGACATTAAATTTGGCTATAAGGAAGTGGATTTGGCTCAGCAGATAAGTGTCTGTCTACCACATGGGAGGTCTAGGGTTCAAACCCAGGGCTTCCAGACCCATGCCCACGCACAGTGCTGATGTGGGCAAGGAGTGCCATGCCATGCAGGGGTGTCCCCTGCGTAGGGAAGCCCCATGGGCAAGGAATGCGCCCCGTAAGGAGAGCCACCCTGTGTGAAGAAAATGCAGCCTGCCCAGGTGTGGCGCCACACACACACACGGAGAGTTGAAGCAGCAAGTAAAAAAAGAGAAGAATTTGCTTCTGGGGAGAGGCAGGCAAACTTTTTTCCATGTGTATTAGGAAAGATGTGAAATGGGTTCTGCAACCATTGCTTAAATTGGAAATATGGATATGAGCACTGTGCCGTAGTTTATTAATCCAACTACCACCTACATTAAATTCTCCTTGATTATTTTTGTTACCCTGTTTTGTTAACCTGTAGAAAACAAGTGCTTTTTATCTTGAAATTTCAGCAAACTGAAAGAATATGCATAGAATAATGCATTCTCTGTAGCTATGTCACTGTGAATAACAATTTCTTGCCTATTTAGCCATTTTGATTCCCCTGTGTCTTTTTTTTACATCTCTGTTGCTGCACAAAGCCGATCAAAGGAAATTTCAGTTTTACAATCTACATGCCTAAAAGCGGGCACTATTGTTTATTTTATTGATTTGTTATTCTGTTTGCTGTACAATGCCATATTGGTATCTGAAGTAACATGAATCAGTTTTGCTTGATATATTTATACTATAAAGAAATTATTGTTTCATGTACTCCGAAATGGCTGTTAAAATTCTCCCAGTTGGTTTGAGCTTTGCAGATATCCTACGTTTGAGCCTTGCTAAATTTGTTTTTATTATTTTTTTATGTTTTAGAAGGCACCAGGGATTGAAGCCAGGATCTCGTCCATGTGAAGCAGGCACTCAACTACCAAGTTATACCTGCTTCCCACAGAATATTTTTTTAATGTGGATATCTAATTCTAAATTCTGTTCCATTGGGAGCAACTGGCAAATCCTTACAATAATGATTTTCTCTAGTAACACATTTACTCTTAAATTTTATTGCTGTAGTAAAGAAAAACCTAACCATAGACTATGAAAATAATGTATTCATTTTCCATTGGTTATGATGGTATTGAGTTTTTAAAATGTGCATTTATCACAGTTTTAAAACAGATTTTTAAATATTCCAGCAATTTGCTGGAAGAAGGAATTTTACCTAAAATTATTTTAATACATGGTGTAGCAGTAATGTCAAATTTAAGCTTTATTTTTAACAGTTATAAACAATGGTCATATGCCTTCTCCATAATGACTGGAAATAGAAGAAATTTATTATGAGCTTCTACAGGTATTAATTTTTTAAATAGAGTGAGCATGTTGAATTTATACAGCAAGTTTCACTTTGTGTTTTGCTTTGGTTGGACTTTGGTGTGTGTTCATCATCCATCAGTTATTTACAAGGATATTTCTTCTGTACCATGGTTCTGAGCCATTTTTGTTCCACCCACCTCTTTGCCACTAAGTCCACAATATGCTGTGCATTATTTAATAAATATATCATGCCCACACCAACATGTCCCCATACGAATAATGTGTTTTTTTGAATTTCAGTTCAAACTCACAGACCCCTTGTTCAGAGACCCCTGTTCTAGAATATTGTTTCATGTTTGAATGGGAAAAATTGTAAACATTTTATTTCATTCAAAAGAAGCACAATTCCATTGCTTTGTCTTGCTTCTAGTCATTAAATCATTATTTTTGTATTTTAAAAAAAAGAATCACAGGATGCTCCCCTGCTGGGTTCCAAGTTGGGGTCCTGGGTCCTGGGAGATCGCAGGCAAAGACCCCTCAGTGCCCGCCCCAGGTCCCCTGCCCCTGTGTTTGGCCTCCTGGTTGGTCCTTCTCTCCTGCTCCTCCAGGCCACTCCAGGCCCTGCCCTGCTTGGCGAGGCCCCCTCCCCTTTGACGGTGCCCACCTAGCCCTCCCTGGAGGGCCATCCTGGCCCTAGAAGTGGAGGTGACGGTGGCAAGGTGTTGATCCCTGGAGACCACATGGAAGAGGCCATGTGGGGAGCACAGCCGAGGAAGGGTGGCCGCCCCAGGTGCTGTCCACCCCTCCCCGCAGGCTGGGGCCACCTGCTAGTCATCAGCTGCACGTGGTGGGCGAGGGGAAGGGGGGAGCCACAGCTTCGAGACCCTTGAGACCCACCTGTGTTCCCAGTTCACTCTCACCTCATCAGCGCCCTGAAGAGAATGAGGGAGGAGAGAGGAGCGGGGAGTCTCCTGACTGGGACCTGGGTGCCCTGGCTGGATGCCCCCCTCTCGGGGAGTGGGCACGTGATGGCCCTGATGGGGATGGGGTGGGGAGGAGGAGCCCGGAGCAGGAGCTGGAAGGAAGCAGGGACGCCGCGGGGACTCGAACCCCGGCCCAGCTCCGCTGGACGTGCCACCACCAGCGCCTTTTGCTTTTTCCTGCTCATCTTCTCACAGACTCAAAGGTGAAAAGCAAAACCTGAACGCGGCCATGAGCCGCGCTCAGTAAAAGAAACACCTGCGGCGGCTCCGCGCCTCCCCCCAGGCTCAGTCCTCCCTACACTGGCACCCCTCCAAAGGCACAGTCAGGGGGACCCAGGTCCCCCCAACTTCGTGGCCACCTTTCCCCTTGTGCCGGGTACGGATCCCAACTGCAGGAGTGCAGGCAGTCAGACGGGCAAACGGAACCACCAGGGATGGACCTGCTTCTTCCAGGACAGTGTCCAGGTGACAAGTTTTTGTCTGTGTATAGAAATTTCCAGAAAGATTCTGAGAAACTCCAGAGGCCACTTCTGGGTACTGAGGCTGGGGTGGGTGAGGGGACAGGGACTGTACTTTCATTTTATACCTCCTCCATAACAAGAATTTTTAATTCTACGCAGATTATCCTGTTTTTTCATCAGAACAGGAAATCGGAGGAATAGGGAAACTTTGAGCGCTCTGGCCTAGCTCAGTGCCCAGGTCCTCTGGGTCTGCGGTGCCCCGGCCACGTGGGGCCACGTTCAGGCGCGCCTGCCTGCCTCGCCTTCCATCCTCTGACCTCCTGGCCCGCCGGCTGCGAAGTCCTTTCTGGGAATGGCCATGGCTTGAAAACGGAGTTGGAGGCACCATGGCCCCCACCGGCCCCTCTCCTCTCCTGAGTCCGAGTGCTGGGTAGGATGGGTCCAAGTCACCAGGACGCGGGGCAGGATGTGCAGGCAGCCTACCCCAGACCCCTGGCCGGCACCTGGCCCACCACCCACAGCCCCCACGGCTCCCAGTGCAGCGCGGCTTCCCCGGGTCCACGGCGGGTCAGTGGGAGCACCTGTGTGCTCTGCAGCCCGGGGCCGGCAGTCCGTCCAGTCCTGGCTTGTCACGGAAGGGCGGTGGGGGCTGGGCCAGTCCAAGTCTCAGGTGTCCAGAGCCCTCCCTGTCACCCTGAGGCAGGCAGGAGCCTCTCCCAGCTCTGTGCCCGCGAGAAGTGGCTCGCTGAGGGCTGAAACCTTAGAGTCACGCACGGCATTGGGCTCAGCTGAGAACTGGGTCCTCTCTACGCACCCCAAATCGGAGCAGAGCCAGTCCCGCTTCTCTCTCTCACACACGCACACACCCCGCCAGCCTCCTCAAGGAGAGTTACGTAACTTGGGATGCACTGCCCTTGCCTCCACCCCTCACCCTGCCTCTGTCCCACCCATCCCTTCTCCACACTTGCCAGTCTCCCCCCACAGCAACCTCCCTTCAGCTCCAGGCCCCGAGAGACACTGCGAGGTACAGCACTTACTCATCGCAGCAGCAGAGGGGAATGTGTGTGGCCATTTAAGTCCCAACCTGACGATGATGCAACAAAGTTCTGGCCTTAAGAGACCTGGGGAATGGGGTAGGCAAAGCTTACTCTGTAAGACGAGCAAAGAATTAATTCAACACGTAGGCCACAAGGCCCTCAAGGTCTGTGGGCAATGCACAACGGCAGAGGATGGTCCCACAGAAAAACATGCTAGAAACATGCCACTGGCAATAAAGGGGAAAAATAAAACGGCTTCGAGAAACCATTACACACTCACAGCCACTGAGCAAAAATAAGAAAAAAGGATCGGCAGGGCTGGCAGGGCTGTGGGAACCCTGTGGTGTGTGTGGCTGGCTCCAGGGCCACCCCTGTCTAGAGGGCACAGGGAACCCACAAGCAGAACCAAGCAACTGCTCTACTCTTGGGCCAGCGGGGAGTCAAAAACAGAAGCAGTCTTGATGTCCTTGACAACAGGGTTTATGATCACAAATGTTGGAAGGGGCCACGTGGCCCAGTGGTGACCGGCTCACACCCTGCACTGCCCCGCAGGGCCTCGCCCAGAACAGGTGGGTTATTTCAGCGTCGGTGACTGTCCACAACATAACCTGAAGGGGGAGAAAGCAAAATAGCTACCAATTACAACTGTAAAATAAACACATGTGGGCAGAGAAGAGGTGTACACAGAGTTTAAATTCAACAGGTAAAATCACCCTGATAATTTAAATGCAAACAGGTGGCGGACTGTGGGGTGCAGGTGTGGGTTGCCCTGGCAACGTCAAAGTGAATCTGAAGTGGAGAGTGATCCACAGAGGGGGCTCCAATGACACTGTGTTAAAACACAGGACGCAAAATCACGTAGCTGACTCGGGGGAGGTAGAAGGAACCAGAAGTCGTGGGGAGAATGAACTCATACTTCTCATTGCACGAGGAGACAGCAGATTTGGATTTGACCAAAAACCATCAGGAGGGACCGATCAGATCATGGAAGGTGTGAAGACTGCCTCCGCCACTCCCGTGGCACGTTTATAAAAGGGAAGGTACCTTAAGCAATGAAGAAAGCAGAAATTAACAAAAAAATAAACTCAGAAAGCAGAAATTATACAGGCTACCTCTTTGGTAGCCATTCATTAAAGCCAAAGTTGATTACAATAGTTAAATAAAAATTTTCAAAAGCTTGGCTATTTTACAGTATCCTTTTAAAGAATAGGTCAAATTATATGTCCAAACCCAAACCACAGAGCAGAGAAAATCAAGACAACCAACGCTTTGTATAAGCACCGATGAGACCCCCTTCAGCGGCCTAGAGGCCACGTCCTGAAGCCCCGGGGGTCTGGCCCTGCCCCTCAGCCTCACCTTCCACTTCTCCTGGCTCCAGCCAGTTCCCCGTCACAGCTCAGAGGCTTTGCTCGTGCTCTTCCCTCGCCCGAGTGCTCTTCCTTGCAGCTCCTCTGCCCCGCAGGTGGAGCTCAGAGGCCCTCCCCAGGGTCAGGGCTGCAGTATACACCTTTGCAGCTGCTCCGCAACCATCAACTATGAAGGCAGGGCCAGTCACCCCAGGTCCACGGGACCAGCTCAGCGCCTGGCTGCGGAGGGTGGTGACCAGAAGCTCAGTGGGAGGAGGTGACAGCAGAACACGGAGTTTCCCGGTGTCGAAAGCCCCGCTGTGGTGGCTGGGCCCTGCCTAACCAGAGGAACCCTCAAGCCCTTGTGTCCTCCTGAGGGGGGACCCATCAGCTGCGGTCACAGGGCGGCCGAGGGCAGGTGCCTCGCGCCTCAGCCTCCTCTGCAGCGCTTCACCCTGCCCTCCCTTCCCACTGTGAAAAGTATGTGAGTCTAACATAGAAGAATCAAGCATGCAGTGCAAGACACCAGAAAAAGAGTAACAAAACCCATAGAAAGAGGAAAGAATGAATCAAATAAAAGTAGAAATTAATAAATTATAGAACAAAAGCAGACCTGCTTACTTTACCTAATAAAGCTACCTCTTTGAAAAGGCCAACAAGGGAGATTTCTTGAAAGTCTAATCAAGACAGAAATCTTATGAATAAAAAGAGCAAAAAAAAAACCTACATATAAATGAAAAGGCAAATTTTCTTGGAAAATATAACTGAAAATGTGACGTAGGATGAAAAAAAGGTAGTGAGTAAAACAGTAACCATGGAAGCAGTTGAGAAAGTTTTCAAGGAACCAGTGGACTTCTGGAAAGCAGTGCAGCCTGGCGGGTGCTAGGGAACATTCCCCCCACCGCCAGCAGTCAGACACAGCACCGGCCGAGGGACTGCCCATTGGGCGGTCACACTCGCTCCCTCTCCTGCGCCCCCTCATCTGTTCCACACCAACCTGAGTGAGCACTACCTGCTAACACCCTTTTTGTCCCTGTTTTATCTCTGAGGAATTCTCTGCAGGAATTTGAGAGATTTGGCTGAAGGCCCATGCTAGCAAGGGGCCGAGCAGGGCACTGAAACAAGCTGTCCAGCTCAAAGCCGTGCTCACCCACTGCTCCACCTCTCTCTGCCTCTCCTGATGCCCTGATGCCAAACCCTGCCTGGCAACACCCTGAAGCCAAAGTGGAGTTTTGAGTTTATCTCTATGCTGACAAAATAAAGCTCCAGGCCCCAGTGTGTGGTGTGTTTCAGAAGTCAAAGAAAGGTTTAACATTCAGAACTCCACTAATATAACTTATCTTCAGAAGATAAAAGAGCAAAACCTGATGTACATCTCAAAAAAAATGCGGAAAGACATTTGAATAAATCCAGTATCTGTTACTAATTTTAAAACCAAACATTCTCAGACACCCAGTAAAAGGCAGACGCCCCAGCCCATGGTACAGCCCTTCTGGAGGGCACTGTCAGGTGACACCACCCAAGACGGGACAAGAGACACACCACAGTAGCACTTTGCTTCCACTTCCTGTTTAAGCATCGTACCCTTTTCTCTGCCTCGAAACATTTCTTGTCTCAATAGGGATATACCCCCAAACCTTAGCCATTCACACAATGACTTGAGATGTTTGCCCTATTTATGTACAGACAGACCTGTTATTTATCTTTTACCTTAAATCAATACACTTTTAAAAAAAAAGTACGTCGAAGCACACTGTCAAAGAGAGCTAAAAGACAACCCACAGAATGGGAGAAGATATCTGCTAACCATGTACCTAACAGGATCTAGAACATATTAAGAACTCTTACAACTTAACAATAAAAAGATAAATAACTCAATTTTAAAGTGGATAAAGGATATGATAGACACTTTCCCAACACATACAAATTGCCAATTAGCACATGGGCAGATGCTCAACATCGTTAGTCATCAGGGAAATGCAAATCAAAACCACAACGATATACCGTGTCACACCCATGAGGGTGGCTTAATGAAAGCCAGATAATAAGCGTTGGCAAGAATGTAAAGAAATCAGAACCCTTAAACACTACTGGAAGCAATGTAAAATGGTATAGCTGCTTTGGAAAAATAGTTTGCAATTCCTCAAAAAATTAAACATTGAATTACCTTATCACCCAGCAATTCCACTCCTAGGTAAACACCAAAGAAAACGAAAATATTTGTTCACATTTCTTCATGCAAAAACTTGTACACAAATGTTCATGGCAGCATTATACATTTTTTAAGCATTAGTCATAATAGACCAAAAGTGGAAACAACTCAAATGTCCGTCATCTGATGAATGGATAAACAAAATGTGGTATATCCATGCAATGGAATAGTCAGTCATAAAAAGGGATGTCACATTCTGCAATACAGACAAACTTTGAAGATATTTCTCTATATGAAAGACGCAGAAGAGGCTAATCCACAGTGACAGAACAGTTAAATTATTGCCAGGGTATGGGAGGGGTAATTGGGACTGGCTCTTAATGGGTATGGGGCTTCTTTTTAGGGGGATAGAGATGGCCTGGAATTCAATAGTGGTGACAGTTGCAAAACATAGTGAATATACTCAAAACCACTAAACTGTATACTTTAAAAGCATGCATTTTATGACATGTGAATGATATCTCAAGTTTTTAAAAAAAGGAAAAAAGCAAATACTTGAAAAGGACACTTTACATTATTACCATGACTAGAAAACTGGAATTTTTCAAATGCACACAGAGATAAAACACGTAAGTATTAAAACCTTAGACAGATCTGGTGGAAAAAGATCATAACGCTCACTGTTCTTTGCCAATGTTCTGGTAATTACAACCAGTGCAATAAGACAGGAAGAGACGATTAAGACACATAAAAAATGGAATGTCACACATGGATAATATAATCTATAAAGATATAATTGTTCTTTACTTGGAAAACCCAAGAACATGCACTCACTCTGTCAGGAAAGAGCCAAGGGTGTTGCTTGCATTATTACATTAATCCTCATCCCTCTTCTGAGCGGAAAATATTAACTCCTTCTTCCAGACAAGGAAACTAAGGCAGAGAGACGGGTCGCACAGTAAATAAGAGGCGGGTCCAGGAGGACAGCGAGGACGTCTGACTTAGGAGCCTACGCTTTTCAGCCATGATGCAGTTCTGCCTCCCCAACTGAAGTTGAGTACGTTATTTACAAAACAAGGTATATAAAACAACACTTACCATACAAGACCATAATCAGAAATCTTGACAGATGATAAAATTCCTAGGAACAAATTTCAGACGTGTGCATAATCTGTAGAAAGACTTCATATATTAAGGAATATGAACATCATCCTACCCTGGCTGCACAGAGAATAAATAGGAAGTCTCAATATTGTGATATAACATATAATTTATAAATGTAACACAATTCCCAAAAAAAATGCAAAGATTTTCAAAAAGAACAGAGGACTTATATTACCATATACTAACGCCTCATATTATAAAGCTAAAATAGTGGTTTGACACTAGGAAAGACAGATAAATTGAACAGACTAGAAAGCCCCAAACAGACTCAATTATATTATAATTATTTAGCCCATAATTAGTAAGTGGCATTTCAAATTAGTAAAGAAAGTAGTAATTATTCAGCTGGAAAAATTGGAATGGTGTTGGAAAAACTGGTAGTCATTTGGAAAATAAATTCTTACTTCATACTATACACCAAAATAACCTCTGGATGGATTAAATGCCAAAACTGAAACCATAAAGGAACCAGAATAAAGCATTACACTGAAGTATGAAACCAGAAAAATAGAAATTGATTGGATTGATTACAAAATTAAAACCTTAAGCAAGATCCAGCACATAAAATTAAAAGGAAAACTACAAACTTTAAAAACTTTCTGTAATAAAGGGAAAAGGTCTTCAACATTAAGTGTTCTTCTGAAGCAATGAAATTATAAGTGAAGCATAAAACATGCCTGGAGCAGGTAACATTCGCTAATTCACTAAAAGTGTTCAGTCAGCATCACAAAATGAAAAAGCAAATTAAAACACTGAAATACCATGTTTTGCCTTCAGATCCGCACAGAGAAAAACAAAGATGGCGCCGGGTCAGGCCAAGGGGCCCGCTGCTGTTCACCTGCTGGGGAGAGCGGAGGTGAGCCCCATCGTTAAGGCGGGCACTTGGCCATGTGTAGAAAAGCCTTCTAACTGTTCACACGCTCTGAGCCAGGAATCACTGCTAAGGAAATCTTGACTTGTACTCAACAGTATCTAAGGAACAGAAAAAAGCACCTGTTTGGATTGTGTCCCCACGAAGATAGTCCAAGCCCTAACCCTGGGCCCCCAGGAATGAACGAGAGCTGATTGGGGAAGCGGCCTTGAAGCTGTGACTGGTTAAAATGAGGTTTTGCAGGCTCTGGCCACTGCGATCCGGGTCCTTCTACAGGGGAGGAGAGGAGACAGAGACACCGGGGAGGCGGCAGATGTCTCTGCTAGAAAAGGGACACCAAGCACTGCTGGTAAACACCAGAAGGTGGAAGAGGTGAGAGGATTTTCTTCTGCTGGGTTCAGAGGGAGCGTGGCCCTGCTGACACCTTGATTTCAGAGGTCTGGCCTCCAGCACAGTGAAATGACACATTTCCGTTCTTCTAAGCCACCTAGCCTATGGCAGCAGTCCCAGGACATTAATAGTTGCACCAAATTTCTACAGTAAGTAAAGAAATATATAGTCAGAAAAGACAACAGTATTTGATTTAAAAAAATTAAAAAGTCCAGACATCCATTTCTGAAGAAGAGGCAGGTCACCTCCGACTTGTACGTGGAGTATTAGAATAATTGAAACAAAAGGCATGACGATCTTACTTCCAGGTACCTTTCAATCTGCTTCAGTTTCACCCCACAATGAACACAGTAAAGGAGAAGTGACTGACACTGGGCAAGGGATAGCGGAACCCCAATCCTAACGGCTGGGCTGTCATGGGCCGTCAGCAAGGGGACAGGCGGGTCCCACCTCAGTAGCCCGGGAAGGTACCCAAGGGATGTGTCCACGATGGTGCACCTGAGACACTGAAGGAATGGCAAAGTCCGGCCTGCACAATCGCCTTCATAAGGCAGGAAAACATACAATACACTTGGGAGAAAATTCCAGCAGGCTACACACAGAAAAGGCGGTTTGGGGGTTGAGCACTGTGGTCAGGTGCCAGTCACCAGAATGGAATCCTGTTTACAGAACATTTGGGGACACAGAACTTCCCGGCAAGAGGAGCCAGTGACACAGGGGCAGAGATTCAGAAAGCACACTCTCCTCCTTGACTGTGACCCTGGGCCAAACTCCTCCAAGCTGGGTATTCCTAAACGTATAGGCTCTTTCAGCAAGACGGTACATTTAGGGGTATGGCATCTGCAGAGTCCACTGAACTGGACATTGTCAGTGCAACAGCAACAGGCAGCCCTGAGACAAAGCAAAATCCCTCCCAGCACTCTGTGACTTGGACGGCAGTGGCGGGTTAGGACACCCAGGCACCGGACAGACGGACCAAGACCAGCATTGCTGAGCACAGCCTTCCACCTGACCGGAAACCCAATTAGAGAGATGAGCAGATGGAAAGATGCCCCTTACTCTTGCACAGAAAGACAACAACATGAAGCTATCATAGGGAAAATAAACATGCAAGAATTGCCGAGAAGATTCTGGAAAAGCAGTATAATGAGATGGGGCTATCTTTACCATGTATTAAAAGAGCTTCAATACCCCAAGCCATTTGAAACTGGCACATGACCAGCAGTTCAGTGCTGGACGACATATTGCTCACCATATGGCAGAGAAACACTAGGCCACCCATCCCAACACCACTCACTACACCAAAACAACGTCGAGGTGGATCCAAGAGTCAAATAAAGTAAAACCTTAAAAAAAAACTGGAACAAAATAAAAGGTTTAACAAAAAAATCACCTTGAAGTGGATTAGCTATTTGGAACTAACCAGAAAATCTATCAGCCATAAAAGAAAATACTGGTGAATACTGCATATATTTAAAATTCTAAACAGCAAAATTTTACCATAAAATTTAAAGGTCAATGACAAAGTGGGGAAATATTTGCAGCAAATGTCAAAAGGTTCTTAATATGAGAGCCCTTAAAAAATCAGTAAGTAAAAAACTAAACATAGAACTATCATACGACCCAGCAATTTCCACTCCTAGGAATACATCCCAAAAAACTGAAATAGGAACTAACATAGATACTTGTACACCAAAACTCAGAGTAATATTCCAATAGCCAAAAGGTGGAAACAACCCAAATGTCCACCAGATGAATGGATAAACAGAATGTGGTACATACATACATGGATTATTCAGTCATAAAAAATAAAGGAATGATGCGCTGATAACCTGCTACAACAGGGATGAACCTTGAAGACCTTATGCTAAATGAATGGAGCCAGACACAAAATGACAAATATTATATGAGTCCACGTACATGAAACAGTATCTAGAATAGGGTAAATTCATTAAAACAGAGAGATTAGATGCTACCAGGGGCCAGGGGAAGAGGGAATGGGGGTTATGGCTTAATAGTTACAGGGTTCCTGCTTGGGTCAGGATCCTAAAGGATTTTTCCCCACAGGTATACTTACATAAAAATATCAATACAATATTAATACATATTAATACAGGTAGACTGACATTTAGCCATGTATTCAGCAAAAACATCTGCAGACAACCCAATTGTTCCCCAAAGAATGGGTAATTCCATCACAGCACATTCAAACCTGGCCTACGGCGCAGAGGTTGAAAAATTGGAGGCAGAGTCACATGTGCAGAGCCATGGATGTCCCTTTAATAGAAAAGCCCAACGTGAAGAGCTGGGTATGCAGTGTATCTGTACCTCTATAGCTTTTGCTTATACAGAATTCTCCAGAAGGAAATGCTAGCAACTGGCCACCCAGTTGCCTCTGTGCAAAGTCAGGGGTAGGGTGGGAGAGTGCACGGGTAAGAGGAAAACTTCATTCATCATCTATGGCTCTGACCCTGTGACCAGGGCAGGTGGTATTTTAAACATAAATACCCAAACTGGAAGAAAGCAAGGAGAGCATTTACCTCTGAGGCCAGGGCAACGGGAGGGCCTTACTCTGGCACACAGAGAGGGTGTCTTGTGCTGGGCCCATCACCAGGAGGGTAAGTGACACCAGTCACCCTGAAAGTTGGAAGGCCTGAGGAACCGAAGCATTCACTCCTGGAGACTGTAAGCTGCCAGACAGACACTGGGCAAAGAACAAAGGGCCACACAGTGCACTTTTGCTCATCTCCCCATTCTCATGAGGCGAGTAAGAGACCTAGCGGGCCTCACACGGGTGCACCTGGCATTTGGTGCCCTCGTAAAGGAGACACAACGCATGTACTGAAAGCAGAGAGCAGCCAACGCTGTGCTGAGCGGAGGAGCAGGGGGAACAGACAGCTGTCTGGGGACAGCACCCCTGTTCCCCTCGGGACCAGAAAAGCCTGCAGATGCCAGGCGAGAAGACTCAGACACACAAAGAACTAAGACAGAATTAAATACCACTTTTTGCAAATGTAACCACATTCCTAGAATAGTCTTCTTGTGTTTCGCCTTGACCTGTTCAGGGGAAAGAACAGGACGTAGACTTCTCAGACCTGTTAGACTCATTGTTGTGGGCTAAATCAGACACCATCTTACACTAACCTCTGGCACAGAGAAGCAGTTTTAGCCACAATGAAGTTGTAACAAAGTCCCGCGGCACATTATAAGACCAGGATTATTCAACCTTGGCAGCAGAACCTCTTGGTCCGGCTCTCAGGACCGTGGTGTGCCCAGAGCCCCAGCCCCAGCCCCAGCCAGCACAGGGCATTGGAGCCCCGCGCAGGTGCCAGCGGTGGGAAGTCGGCCCCACCCCTCAAGACTCTCTTCCTCTGCCAGGCCTTTACTCCCGGGCAGTTGAGAGGAGCTCCCTGCAGCACTACTGGCTGGTCAGAAAACCCCAGAAATAACCTAAAATCCATCTGTGGAAAACAGATCAACAACAGCGTTACTCCACATGAGTCATGAAAATGAAAGCAAGACATACTGATTTACATTTCCACTTTAGAGCAGTGACAAAGAGGCCGTCAACAACAACAGAATATTAGTACTTTCTGGGAGGAAAACGTCTGAAGGAATGAGGAGCCAAGCTGTCATTACCAGTTATCTTGGAGGCAGGGAATTTTTACCTTCCACGTGTTTTTCTATATTGTTTGACTTTTAAAATACAGACTGGTCATTTATAAAGGAATCAAAATAAAATCTGTCGCAAACATACACTCTACAGTCTGATCCATTATGACAGTACTTGGGACATAAGAGCCATGAACTCACCCAAATCTGCAAAATTGTGGTCCCTTCAGGAGAACTGCTGCAAAGCAGGGGTAAGCAGAAAACAAAGCCACAGTGTGATGAGGGCACAGAGCTGCACGAGTGATTTAAAAAAGTATATACCTCACGACAATGATAAATGATGTGTCTTGGACCCTCAGGGCCCCTATAAGTGCCGAGTTCACAAATTTTAAACCCAGATGCCAAGACTCTATTGATGGTTTTCAGTTTATTCTTTTGATTTTCAATGTAATCTCATCACCCAGAGATAATGAGGCGCAGAGCTTTCCAGATTTATACCAAAATAGGATAAGAGTATCTGAAACCTTGTTGGTATTTTTTGGTAATAGCTTTATTAAGATAATTTACATATTCTATAATTCACCCATTAAAGTGTAGAATTCAATATAAAAAAAAAAGAATCTATTGAACTAGTAAGAGTCTCAGTGAGCCACAGTGAATACCGAACAGATCAAAAAGAAGGTAACTGGCAAAATTTTAAAGCGCGATAAAACAGAGGATTGAGGAGGAGATGGGTAAAAAGGTACTCTCATACTCAGGTACGTACACGTGTGTACCCACACTGGAGGCCACAGGGCAGAAGACAGTAAACTGTCTGATGCAAATGTCCTATAACCCAGCAATTCCACTTCCTGGCCACTACCTGGGAAACACTCAGATTTTACATGTGCACAAGGAGGTTTATAAGACGATGATCATACAGTATTCTTTGTAATAGAGAAAGACCGGAAATAGCAAAAATTTCCATCAACAGCAGATTGGTTAAATAATTCATGGAATTTCCATTGTAAGGAATACGTTGCAGGAATTAGAAAACAAGAGGACATATGTAACATTTTATATAATCTAAGTATCTCTTAAAAATAATATTTAAAAAAAAGAAAAGAAAAATGAGGGCAGTTCTAAACACACTCACATGATCTCCATATTGTTAAGTAAAAAAAAAGTCAATAATGATATATACAGTAGCATTTTACCACTTACACAGAAAAAAAAAGCAAGGCAATACATTTCTTTTACGTGGGGATATAAATGAATAGAGAAGTATGGCAGGAAACAGCAAACAGGTAACAGTGGTCACCTCTGGAGAGGGGAGGGGGATTAGTTGTGACAATCTTGTCCATCACGTTTTGATTTTGTATAAGGAGACGGTGCTCACCTATCATTTATATAATTAAACTGAACAACAATAAGAAAAACAACCAGTTGCTATCAAAGGGAGAAAGAGTGGATTAACTGTGTTACAGTCACACGATGGACCAGCAAGCAAGACAAATTAGCTACAGGTAATACACTGACTCTTATCATATTAAGTGAGAAAAGTTCCAGAAAATTACATATAACATGATACCTTTACTACAGAGTAACTCAGGGAACTAAAATAAAAATATATACTTTAAAAAACACAGATGAGTTTTTTTAAAAAAGCTTTA
Organism: Dasypus novemcinctus; assembly: GCF_030445035.2. Taxonomy (NCBI): domain Eukaryota; kingdom Metazoa; phylum Chordata; class Mammalia; order Cingulata; family Dasypodidae; genus Dasypus; species Dasypus novemcinctus. The sequence continues at coordinate 9,281,121 of NC_080682.1, forward strand.
TGAAGAAAAGCTAGTGAAAGACAGCCCCAGGATGCAGGGTGATGGTTCCCCTGGTGAGTAAAGGCAGAGTGGGGAGAGGACCACAGAGGTGGAAGGACGGTCCTGTCAAGGTCCCACTTTTTATACTGGGTGGGAGATTCAGAAATGCTTATCACCTTTTTTACCAACAAATAAAAGAGGAGCATGTTATATCATGAACCAGAGATTAAGATTAACCCAATTCTGTGTCCTCAAGACCCAGTAAGGAGAAAGGATGATATTCTTGCATAAGGAGTATTACAGGGAGCTCCCCCATTTACTGGATTTAAAAAATACTGAAGAGTGACAGTCATTATAACTCATTGTATTTGACTAGAAACGACATTGAAAATTAGAGGCTAAAAATTCCAGACATATAAGAAATTAATATTGACAGACTGGAGCAAAACAGCAAAGAAAATATTCTCTTAATAAAGATTTCTCATGCTAAGTTGTCTAAGAGGCAAAATACAGATGGTATATTAAATGGTATAATATTCGGACTTGCTTGTGATTTTAGAAATACAAATTAAGACAACTTTTAAAAATAGCAGTAAATAAGTAAAACTGCGAACACCTTGTGCTATTGAGTATGTGGGGAAATGGCTATACTCACACCGGAAGGGGAGAACATTTTCTGGCATCATTGGAGATTCTATGACAAGGGTTGTAAAACCATTCGCACTCAATGAACAGGCAGTGCCACATGTACACCAGTCACAGAGACATGCTCACAGCAGCAGCACATTTAAAATAGCCAAAATGTGAACAATGTAAATATGAGACTCACTAAATATTTTATGAAATAAATGCAATTGTGTTTATTCACAACCTTTTTTGGGGTCTTGGACCACTCTGACAAGCTGATGGAAGCTATGCCTTCTTCAGAAGAATGGACACACAATTTCTGAGCATTCACAGATCTCTGAAGGCCCTTCCCATGGAATTCTTTTGACAGCATTATTCTTAGAAAAAGCCATTTACATGGTATTTGTGGACTCTGCTGGTACATTAGAATGTTAATGGAAAGAAAATTAAATATGAAAACAGACCAGACTGGAGTATACTCACTGACTGCCAGTGCAAAACAAGCCCTGGTCAAGGTGGGCAGGTGGACCTGGAGGAAATGACTGGGCCTGATGTTGGGCAGTAGAGTAGGAGAGGAAGGAGGGCAGCAAGGGTGAAACAACTGTAAACACCTGACAAAGAGAAGCTATGTGCCAAGTATATATATCATTGCATTAAGCCTCAGTTTACAGATGAGGAAAACATGCTGGAGGAGGTTAAGGAACTTGCTTCAAGTCACAGAGCTGCCAAGTGCCCAAGCCAGGATCAGAACCCAGACCCATATGTCCCTGCTTCTAACCCACTGTGGGCTGGCATGGGTCCAAACAACTGCAATGAGGTCAGCTAAGATAGGGGTATGGGGAGTCAAGCGACAAATCAGGATGCCCTAAGGGACACTCCACCACCTGCCCCTGAACATCTCCAATGAACCGTCCATGGACAACAGCTCACCAGGATGACAAGGCACTGCTGCCTCCATCATCTTTCTGGCCACAGAGAAGTGTCACCAGGCCCCCTCCACATAGACACCAAAATAAATTCCTGTTGGGTTACGTGTTTAAATGTGATGATTGAAGCCATACAAGTGCCATAAAAATATATAGGCTAATGTTTATATATTATTATATAATAGAATAGAAAGATCTAAGCATAATACCAAGGGCAGAATCCATAAAGCACAAATTTACCTTGGTCAAGTTTTCCAACTTTTGTACACCCGAAACACAAGTAGACAAGACTAAAAGGAAACCAACGATATAATATTATAATACAATATAATAAATATATTAATATGTATATGTAAACAGCTCTTACAAAACAACCAATAGAAAAGAGAACAATTAAGAAGTGGAAGATCACAAAAAGAAAACAATGCAAATGGAGAGATGTTCAGTTCACCAGCGAAGTCATGCTCACACCCACAGTAAAGGAACCTGGATCCATCAGAGGACCAGAGGTTTTTAATATGGTAACGCCCATTCAGGGGATAAGGGGGAAAAAGCTGACGATTTAGTTACATGAATTTAATGTCTTAAGAAGTTTGACATAGATATTTCACTTCTAGAAATGTATTCATATATCCCCGCCAAAAAAATAATGCATGTGACAAAGTTGAACTATGAGGAAAGTCACCACATTATTTTTTAAGAGAAAAAACACAACACTGGTAAATAACCTACATGTCCATCTAAACGAGAACATTTAGATTGATAGTCATACAGTAAAACATTAGATCACCACTAAAAATGGCAGATTACCGGCAAAGACATTTAATATGTATCAAGGGAAAAGCATTGCAAAACAATTTCTGTACAACCCCATTTTGTATAAAGCTTTATATATTTCAAGCATAGGAGAAAAAACTCCAGAAGCAAATATGCTAAAAATAATCAGTTAAATAACTGAGGATTTTTTCACCTTATTTATAAGTTTTACAATGAACCCTTTTTACACACGAGGACTCAACTGTTGCTTAAAAGCAAAGAAAGAAGTGTAAGAGGCGCGGCCCAGGGCTGAAGGGGCTGGGGGCCCAGGGGGCAGGCGCCCGGGGTGGTGTGGCTCCTCCCAGCCTGCAGGCCCTACCTTGGTGGAGAGAAAGGGCACAGGCCCGTGCCTCACAGCCTTGGACATTTTTGCTTATTTTGCTATTTTCCCCTTGCCATTGCCAGACTACAGCATATTTGTTGTGCTAAACATTTCCATTTAAAACATACCAGGATGTTTTGGCATTTTTTCCCTTTTGTAATACACCAGAACAACTCCCTACCAGGGGTGTGCTGGGCAGCAGGGCCAGCGCTCCCTTCAGACCTAGGAGCACGTGGAGACTTTGGACCCAGTATAAAAGGTTTTTAGTGGCCAAGGTCAAGAAAGACCAAAGGCAGCCGATGGATGAAGGGAGTGACTTACTGCCCAATCCCCAGCATCCTTTTTGCAGCTGACTCTAACCTGGCCACATAGAGGCCTCAACCAGCACTTGCGCTCATGCTATTTCCTTTTAAAATGACCTGCCAAATTCAACTTTTGCTATGCAAATGCCTATTATTAAATTGTGAAAGAACACCATTTCTGACCTAATTGCCACCAGCGCCGAGTGCACTGTGATTTTCACCTTATCATCAACCCCTCTGGGCGTATCTCAGGGGAAAGGCTTTCAGATCTGTGTACAAGGATGAAAACTGATGGGCAACAATCCCCCAGAGTTGTCATCAACATCCGCAACTGTCCCACCAGACCCAGAGAGCCTTGGGTAAAGAGCAGTGAGGCAACAAACCGTGAGTCCCAGCCACCTTGCCACGCCCAAGGAGAGCAGCGAGCTCCACCTCAGGCTCTTGCCCAGAACCAGCCTGCCTGCTCACCTCTGCTCTGACAAGCCCCATTTCATAACCACTCCCAACGCCAAACCACTATTCCCAGGGAAGATTTTTCAGCGTCCCACAGCCTCTGGGTTGAGGGAATACAGGGCCCTTTACCCATATGCGCTTTTGGGGTTCTTCTCAAAGTTGGTAGAGGAGTTTGGTAATCATTCTGTAGAAAGCAAGGAGAGGCCATCTGAGTGCTGAAAGGAGGGCAAGGTAGGTGGAGGGGTACTGGGGACAAAGCAAAAAGAGCTTAGCGGGGAAAGCAGTGGCAAGCAGATTGCTGGACCCTGGGCATGCAGGAGCACCCAGCCTGGCCTTGCCTGGCAGCGCCACGCGCCTCATCAGAGGGCCTCCTCTGCTAGCCCCCTCGTCTCTAAGTAGCATGTGGTAACCGATGTGGGGCTTCACTAGCCAGAGGCCAGCCGACACTCAAAGCTCGGACACAGCCAGGGCCAAGGGTTGTTCTCTCCGGGGAAACTGCTTCCGCAAGCTCCCCACTGTGTTTTGGTGGGGCTTAGCAACCACCACAGGAAAGCACCCCTATGTAACACGAGCTTCTCCGCACCTTTTCCAGCACAGAAGCTGGTAGGGGTTTCTAGTCTGAGACCAAAGTTGGTCTCCTGTGAGAACAAACCTTAAGGTCCAAGAGAGTTAAGGCAGATCATCGGAATAAAGAACTAGCTCCCACGGTGAAAGCGCTCCTGCCACTTCCCCACCCAGGACGCAATTCACAGAGCCTGCACTCAGGTTCCCAGAGTTCAGACCTCTTGACCTGTTGACCGCTTGGCGTGGCCTTTCCTTATCCAGCACAAGCCTTAACAAAGCCCAACGCCTTTACTCACCAAAAGAAAGAAGCCAAAGCCAAACACTTTAATAGAATTATGTTTAGACCCAAATCCCAGATACATCCTCCCCTCTCAAAAGCTGCAAATATGGAAAAACATGACACATGTTCGCTCTGTTCTTATTTAGGCCATTTCCCCAAGGAAACAAATAGAAGTGAGTGCCCCTTTTAATACCATTTGGAAATCTTAACCAGGGAGAGCTTTACAATATTCAGGTCCAAGTAGTCCTCCACCGTGGCACTCCCCGGCAGCGTGTTTAAGCACACTTTGCACAACTGTTATCAACTCCCACCAGCTACCAGATGTCCCTCCCCACGCACAGGCCTGCAGGCGATCCACACCCATGTCCACGAACCAGTTCAGTTGTTGGACATTACCACATTACCACGCTTACTGGTTGGAATTACTTCTAGAGAAGTGAACCGAGGCCTAAATCTAAAATATGAAGACATATCCAGCTACTTCATTATGAAGGTAACTTCATTTACAGAAAATTACAAAGGTCAAGAAATGTAACATAGCAAAACAATTCTAATGAGTTCAGAAGTCAAAACCTTTATTTGTGCTGTGAAGGGTAAAAATGATTAGTACTTCATATACATGATGCAATAGTTCCAGTTCTTACGAAACAGAGCATATAAGAATTTTAACCACCTTTTACAGTTTCAATTTCACAACAGGCTTACCCACATATATCCACCCCGCCCTCCATCCATGACTAAGACCCTTTAAATGTCAATGATGGAAATTGCACCATACCAAGTCACCAGTTAAGAACTAACAACCTAACATATTTTTAGGCATTAAAATAAAAACCATGGAAACCCAGAAGACAGAAAAATCTCAAGGGCAAAAGTGCTGGGGATTTTAGACTTTTAAAGTAAAATTTAAGGGGGAGACATGACCAAAAGCCACTGGCATTACTCTATCAATGCAGCAGGGTCCAGCTCCAAGCCAAGCTTCATCCCAACAAAGGGCTCCCCCCACCCCACCAAGTCCTCTCAGCGACAGTTTCCCCTGTAGCTCTGGGCCATTTCAAAAGCACCAAAAGCATTCTTCCATCGAGAGAGATAATGGAGTATTCACTCTACCCTTGGAACGGGTACATGGATTCTGCTTGCTACCAATTACTACAGATAATTTCACAATTTCCTTGTTATAATAGCTATGGTTTTGAAAAGATAATAGTAAGCAGAACTTCTGCTGTTATTGATACTGATCCACGCAGGAAAGGCATTTATCACAAGGTGTAACATACATACAAAATTCCCCTTAGAAATCCTTGCATTTCACTTTCTTCAGAATTTTCAATCACAGAATATGAAGCAAAAATACAGTTTCAAACCCAGAAGACATTTTAGGTGCACACCAAAAACCTAAACTTAAATACTACAGCCCGCAACTTGGGCATTTTAAAGTCTTTTCTAAGACTTACTGCTCCTTAATTTCACAGCTTCAGATAAAGCGCTTCAGAAGCTTGTAAAGCAGTTATGAATAGTAATCTGATTTAGGTTTCTGTCGCCCATATCTTTCCAGTGACCCATATTCAATTTTCAATCAAAACTTTTCTGAGCCTTCCCCAGGTAGCAACAAAACCAAACAATTTTGCCTTTTTTTTTTTAACTGCCACTTATCAGTGAAGTTCTAAAGCACTTTAGGAACTAGTTTCCAAGCAAACTTTTGTTGCTTTCAAAGCAATAATCTAACTAGTATTAGCAATCTATAAGAATTAACTATTATTTTCAATGCCCATGAGCTTGTATTAAACTCCCCTAGAGCTCTGCCTCATTTTTTTCCTCCAGGGAATTCCCTTTCCCACCACCCCCAACCTCGGTGCTACAAACCTAACCAAACCTCTCCCCTTTCCCTCCCCCACCCTTCCCAGAAGCAGAGCCTTCCCCTTCCCTCAACCCCCACCTCAAGGTCCTCTCACAGGAATGCCCAAGAATTCTTTCAAATCCAACCGAGTGAAATTCAAGTTTAAAAAATGCAGAGCAAGATGAATCACAGATCACCATCTGCACACACCATTCCCTTCTGGAGATAATCTGGACTGCAGATCTGAATGTGCGAACTAGACCTGCCTTCTGGCACACACAAGCTGTACCCTCACACACTTCAGCACGATGATCGCTTAACGTACCAGTGTTTGATCTAAACACCCCCTTGGCTTAACCATTTAGAATTTGAACAGCTTTCCCCAACACACAGATTAAGTCATAATAACATTAAAAAAATTTCTTGGCCCAATGAACAGGCAGGCCGGTGGGCAGGCAGGAGACGAGAGGGTCACTGGGGCTCCATCTGCAAGCTCCATTTACAAGGCACTCTGCGATGCGGCATCAAAGTTAAAAGTCTACAGCTTACAATCTTCTCGAACCTTCGTAGCAAGGAACTATTAAGTCTATGAAGGGTGGCTCAAAGATGCAGCATCTGAGAACCTCCACCCACCCACCCCAAAAGGAGGGGTGCCTGGAGGCTGGTATGCCCGGATGAGACATTCAACTCAAATCAATACATCCGCTGAGGGTCAGGGACAGGATGCATCTGCTCTTGCTTTTTTTTTTTAAATTGTCCCCTCATGAGCTCATCTGAAAAGCTTAAAATGGCTGCCTCCTGAACACAGGGCTTCCTGAGCAAGGCCTGGAAACAATGACACTGGAGAGCTTCCTCCTCCTAAGCCTCTGGAAATTCAATCTGCAGGCATCAACTTAGGCGGGCTCTCTCCTTCAGGGTCTCCCCTGCTGCACTGCTACGACTCACACGGGACACTGGCCAGGGGGCTCCATGTCTCCTGGTGCCATCTGGTCGCCATGACGAAGGCTACACACAGCAACAAACCACCGTCCGTGAGGCGTTTGGATTATTTTCACAGCTTCCAGCGCCCACCACGGCGGCCGTCAGTCCCGACCCGCTCCGCAGACCAGCCACGTGGGCCTGGAGAGAGGCCTCGCCAACCCGCCCGCCGCCCTCCCGCGGGGCCTTTCCTGCATCGTTACCAGCAATACCGACTCCCCCAGGGGCTGCAGCTGCTCCCCCGGGCTTACCGGACGACCAGAAGCAAGTTTCTAAGTGAATGGATACCCTCGAGACAATTAGGGGGAGGAGGAGGAGGAGAAGGGGTAGGGTGAGCTCACAGAAGAGAACAGCTGCAGACCTAGAAGAAAAAGTCCCAAGGACAGCACTGCCACCTGGAAAATAAAGCTTTGGTCAATTTTGTCCGTGGACCCACACCCCCTGCCTCGGCGGGCCCCCGTCTGTCCCACGCGTTAGGCACACCGGTCACCGCCTAGGGCGGCCCCTCACCTGCTCGATCACTTTCCACCACCCCTCACCGCCGACCGGGGACCTCACCTCACTCAGACCTGGGTGCCACCAGGCCGGGCCTGCGCGAGGCCGAACCCAGTTACATACCACCCTATGCCCGAGCTGTCGCCCGCGAGGCTAAGTTCAGTTTCCTCAAGACCAGGCCTCAGCCCCAGGCGGGGCCACAACCCTCGGTCTGGAAAGAAAACGGGCCGCTGAGGTCGCCTACTTCCAGGTCTGCCCTCCCGGCCCCCTGCGGCCCTGCGCCCCGCGGCCTGCCTTCCTGCTCCCCACCGGGGCAACTGCCCCGTCCCTGTCCCCTTCCAAGCAGGAGGGGGACTCCTTGTCTCCGTCCCACTAGACCCGGGCACCCCGAAAGGTCAGGTGCGCCCTTGCCTCCATCCCACTAGACCCGGGCACCCCGAAAGGTCAGGTGCGCCCTCTCCAGCCGAGGCGGGCCCAGCCTGGCCGGGAGCCCCGCTGTCCCCCTTCAAGGCTACACTTATCCTCACTCCTCCCGGCACCCCCAACTGCCCCCAACCCTGCCCTCTCCCCTCCCATTTTTCAGTTCACACCCTAAACTGGCCACCTCCTCCCCCAAACTGCCCAGCGCGCAGCCCTCCCTGGCGCTAACTCCTGCCGGACGGGCCACAACTTTGGCTTTTATAGGCCAAGCCGCATCACTCGGGGCATCGCTCAACGGGACGATTCCTCCACTGCCACCGGAAAAAAAGTCCCTCCCCCACCCCACCCCCGCCCGGGGTGACGACCCGGGGCGCGCCAAGGTCTCCCACGTTTATCTCCGCTCCCCCATTGGTATTGCCTCTTGGGCCCGAGGACAAATCTCAAGGTCACAGTTGGGGGGCGCATTGCAGGTGGTGGCGGTGGAGGTGGGAAGGAGAACGCCGTTTCCTCAGAGAGGGGGCGGGCGGGGGCCGGCGGGCTGGGGGCCCCAGAGTCGGCGAAGGGAGCTGTCGGGGTCGCCTCAGGTCACCGCGCCCCGCGGGGACCCGAAAGAAGGGCCGGCGGAGCTGTGGAAAATTCCAGGCGGCGGCGGCGGAGGGATCTCTGCGGAGGGCGCGTCACTGGGAGGCAGCCGTGGGTGGGGGTGGGGCGGCGGGCGCGTGACTCCGGGGCGGTGGCCCGAACTCGTGAGCGGCGGGTGACGCCAGCGCCAGGGCGCGGGGTGGGGGCGGGGCGGCCCGGCGGCGCCTGGCGGGCGCGGGGAGGGCGGCGCGGGGCGCGACCCGGAGGGAAGCAGGGGGGGTCCCGCACCACGGCACCCGGGCAGCCTTTCTAGAGTGGGCGCCGCCCTGTGCTTTGCGTTTCCCCGGTTAAGTAGCCCTGATGTGATTTTATTGTTATTTAAAAAACGATTGGAAGCAAGTTGGCTAAACCGTGAACTCCGTGGACCCGCGTGGTGACGGGAGGGCGTGAGGGTTTTGTTACTGTTACTGGGGGCCTGGAAGTTTGAAGTGTTTCGTTAGGAAAAAATACCTCTCCCGGGATATACTTAATGAAGTAGGTTCGTCCTATATTAAATGGAAGAAAAGCAGTTGCAAAATAACGAAAAGCAAATGTGTGTGTGGAAAACAGTCATGGAACGTCATGGCAAGGAGACCGAAAAGATAAGCCACAGTGATCACGGCGATTAGTTGTGATCTTACGATTTTTCAATCCATTTTACCTTTGGGGGGGGGTGCGTTTCTAAATATTGGATTTGCGGGGGGTCAGTTCACTGGCCTGGGATGGGCCTGACCGAGCGGGTTCAATGCCTGCTGGGCTACTGCCCGCTGGCTGCCCCCAGCCCGCGTCTTCCACAGCGGAGGCCCACTGGGCCAGGCAGGGCTGCAGCGCGTGGGGGGAAAGGGGGGATTTGGAAAAGTGAGGTGGGCAGTGGCGTGGGCTCAGCTCTGGCTCCCAGAGGCAGAGGGTTGAAGGACCTACATCAGGTAACTAGACTTGGGAATGGCATCTGGGATGAACTCCCTGCCGGGAAGTGTCCCACCCACACCCCAAACAAAAACGCCCTGAGACAACAGGCTCCCTTGGCAACTGGGGGTCAACCGGCGAGGGTATTTTTCCTCTGCCTCTGTAAGATGGCATCTGCAGCCAGGGCTGCGCCCAGCCGCCACGTCCCTCCCTGCGGTTTTGGGAAAACTGGTGACTCCTTCTCATCTGACTCTCACTCAGCACAGAAGACTGCGTACATGGCAAGCCCAGGCTTGTTCAGAGGAGGCTGATTAGCTGTTCTCCATTCTGCCAGGGAAAAGTCAGGGGGCTCAGCCTTCTCTGGGAGTCTCCCCCAGGCAACATCTCCAAGGGAGGGTTGCGTTGAGGAAACAGTAACCTGAAAGAACAGTGTGGAAAGAGGGAATTGCCTGACAGAATGTTCGAGAAAGTTGGGGGTGATGTGTATGAAATCAAGGGAGTGACTCCCTACTGCCTCACATACTAGGCTGTGGAGTCAGCCCTTTCAGATATTTTTAAGAGGAGGCTGAGAGGTCAGCAGTCACTACCTCGGGGCTGCTTCTGAGGCCCACCTTGTCTTGTCTTATTCTTTGTCTAAAACCCTCCCTCAGTCACAGCTTTCGTTCCCAAATCCCAGAAACACAATCTTATGTGTTACTCTTGGAGAGTGGGAATAAGTGGAATTAGCAGCACAAACCACAGGGTTCTAGGGCCCAAAAGGAAAACAAGGCCCGCCTATTGTGCCCCTTTCTCTGGAGCTGCCCCAGCCCAAAACCTACTCGCTTTTCAAGGCAAAATGGCAGTTTCAGAGGGCCCTTGTTCAGAACCTCTGCTGGTAGAAACCACACACAAGCTTCTTTGTCCTGTTTTAGGGAACTGATGCTGTGCTCACCAATGTCAGGCTAAAAATACTCATATCCTGAGAGAGGACAGGGCAGGGCAGCCAATGAGTCAGCAAATTGCTCTGGATCAAAACAAGCTGTTCCAGAAAACAGCAGTAAACAAGGCCTTGGATTCCTGGGCGGGGCTGAGGGGTGAGGGGCCGCCCTGCCCAGGCTGGTGACTGCAGCCTGCTCCTTTATGAGCGGCCTGTTTGGGGGCTGGGGGTTAGAGGGGAAGGAAGGACCGGAAGAGGCCATTTGGGCAACATCCGGAGGATTGTAGGATCAGGGCTGGTCTTGGAGCCCTTTCTCACGGCAAGGCCAGTCAAGGTCACTGAGGTCACTGCCTCCCTAGCTTGCTGTGAAGCCAGCTCACCTCTCTTGGTTCCAAACACAGACACACACAGCAGCCCAGGAAAGAAACCCGGAAACCAGGAGCCGCTGGGAAAAGAGGAGAGGGGTGAGAAAGGGTAGTGCTGCAGGCCTGCAGCTAGGGCACAGTGACAGGAGTGCTGCAGCTGCTGTCACTGGAAAATGTGCTAGAACTCCAGCCCCCTCCACCCTCCCTCCAAGTCCAGTTGTCTCCTGGGTCACCTTGGGCTCCCTGCTCGCAGGTGTTCCCTCTGAGCCCGGTGGCCCCTTGGCTCAGTCACTGCCACCTCACAGCCCCCTCTGCAGGAAGAACCCCTGCACCCAGCACCCCAGTCCCAGTGGCCTCCTCCTGCGGCGCTCCCCTTGGAGGACCCCGGCAAGTCCTGAACCCCTCCCAGCCTTGCTTTCCTCCTCCTCAGGCCGCTGCACGCCCTCACGTTCCGCAGTTGGGCCTGGAACGCTCCTCACCCCGCCCACCCTGCCCTCTGCTGCCTCAGCTGCTCCAGGCCTCCACCCGGAGGTGGCGTGCTCCGCGAGGGCCTCCTGGCCTAAAGCCCACAGCCCCTTCCCAGCGTCCCCACCTTTGTGTGTGTGGCTTGTGTGTATGTGCGCTCGCGCGTTGTCTGCCTCCCCCACTGGAATCTTTAAAACATGTTTATTACGGTAAGATACACCCCCTAGAGTTTGCCATTTCAGCCACTTTCAAATCTGCACTTCAGTGGTCTTACTTCCCTTCCGCCCCACCGGAACCCCAGTTCCCTGGGGGCCAGGCGTGGGATCCCCTGTGCCGGCAGAGCCCCTGGCACATAGCCCGTGCCCTGTAGAAATGTGTTGACTGAATGGTTCCTGTTTCAGAAAGGTCACTCTGAAAAGGTGCGGCTCTGGGTAAATGTTCGTGGACCGACTGAAGGAGGGGACCGGTTCACCGCAGCCCCCGCCACGGCGACAGCAGGGTGGGGGGAGCCGCGGGCACCAGGCCCGGCCGCAGGGAGGAGGGACCCGGACCCAGCGGCTCACACAGATTTGAGGTGCCGGCAGCCTGGGGTGGGCAGAGGGAACGAGGAAAAGCCCTCCAGGCCAAGCGTTCACGGAGGACATTCAGGTGAGAGGGCTTTAGAGGGTGGAGTTGCCCCCAGACCACAGACTACAAACCCTCCCTCTGCCGCCTCCCCACCCAGCCCCCAGAAAAGCAAAGGGGTGGACGGACCTGCCCATTTGTGTTTTGTGCTTTCATTTCCTTGGCGCCCACTTGAGCCCAGAAGCAGGGAGAAGTGGGTCGGGTGTTCTAAGTGGGGAGAAGGTCCCTCACGTTGGACCCTTGTCGCCCTCGGGGGGTGTAGGGTCTGTGGGGGCCCAGTCCCTGACACCCTTTCCCCCCTACTGCGGAGGGGAAACAACTTTGCTGGGGCCAGTCCCTTGTACCCAGTTCTCCCACCCCCACTCCTGAGCACGTGGCCCTGCCCCTTATCCCAGTCCCTGGCACCCTGGCCTTGCTGACCACCCCCTCTTGCCCAGCCTTGCCCGAGCTAACACCCTTCCTGCCCTTCTGCCAACTCCTCCCCTGGCTCAGGGTCACCTCCTTGACTCTTGAGCCCTCTGCTCCGGTCACAGTCACAGCACTCGCCAGACCCGGTGTCCCCCCCACACCCTGCTGAGGGCTGTGCCCTTTCTCCCCTGCCCCCAGCAGAGGGAAGGTCTGGGCACTGGGGACCTGCTCCCACAGGCCCTGCCGGCATGCTACCGCTGCTCCCTTCCCGTCACCCCCAGACCTCCAGGGTCCGCTTGATGTCGACCTGGCACCTTGGTCTGAGCCCACCTTTCTGGTCTCCTCCCCAGGTCCCACCTACCAGGAAGCTTGACACAGGCTCTTTTGGGCAGGGAGCCCACATCCGGCCATCTCCAACCCCTGTTTTACACAAGCTCCCCAAAAACCCTCTCCAGGGCCCTCCGGTGCACCCCCCCAGCTCCCCATCTCCATGTGGGTCCCTGCAGATGGGAAGTGCCTCAGGCCAGGGACTTGGCACCCCACAGGGACCCTCAAGAGCATTAGGGCTGTACATGCTTGTTGGCTTGACTTCCCTCAGGGCGGTGGCAGGACAGACTGTCTTTGGACCTCTGTGAAAGTTCCTTTTCTACCCACCCCCCCTGGCCTGGCCAAGTGGCACCTGTGAGCAGAAATTGGGGTGCCAGGCCTTCTACAGGGCAGAGTGGGTTTTCTGGGGGATTTGATTAGCCCTTGGAGGCTGTTGACCTTGAAGTTGCTTTGGAGGTCTGTGCTTTCGCTGGCCCAGACTGTCTGTGACCACCCCCACCCCCCACCGCCAAATGCCAAGGTCACATGGGCAGAGGGCACAGAAGTCCTTGGGGAGAGCTGAGAACATTATTATTCTCCCTGTTGCCAATTATACTTGAGTCATAGTTTAAAATGGCTGGTGTGTGTGTGTGTGTGTGTGTGTGTGTGTGTGTGTGTGTGTGTAGGGGATGGTGCTGGGAGAGGGACCCGGAAAGCCAGGGAAGTGGGAGGGGCCTCTTGGGCAGGGTGGGGAGGGTCAGCTCCTTTGAGTGGAGCCGGGAGGGAGGGAGAGGACGCAACCCCCACCTCCTGAATCTCCCCAAACTGCCCTAGTGCAAAACATGTAGACTCGGTTGTCATTTCACGTAAAAAAAACGTACCAAAGTAAAATTTTTTAAAAAAGGAAATTTTTAAAAAAGCCACACAAAATGTATATATACACCAGGGCAGAGCCTGTTTTTGGGACATGGATCCTAAGGCTTTGGAAAATGTGGGTCCGGTCACCAAGCTCGGGAACCCCATATCTAGGGCTTTGAAGGGTCTGGACACCCCCATGGTGGACCCAGCGACAGGAGAAAGGTCGGGCCGACCTTGGCCTTTCCAGTACGGGGCGGGCAGGAAAGAGGGCATCTGCCTGGTGGGGGTGGGGTGGGGCATGCAGCATCAGGCCCGTACCCCCCCAGTTCCTGCCCTGGGCACCACCGCCATCCCAGGGCCTGGGTTCTGGCAAGGGCGGTGCCCGATCGCGCCCCCTCCACCGCAGTCGGAGAGGAAAGGGCGGGCTCAGCTGCCCCCTGCCGGCCGCAGCCGGACCAGCAGCCCGCAGGCCTTGACCTCGCTGCCCATTGCCCCCCCGCAGCAGCCCATCAACCCGGTGGGGCCAAGATCGGGCCCAGCCCGGGGTGCCAGACCTGCTGCTTAAAACTGAAGTCCTGAGTCCCAGGTCCGGCCCCACCACCCCTGTTCTGGGTGACGTTGGGTAAGCTGCGGCCTTTTCCGAAATGTGGGGCTGATTCAGACAGGGAGAAAGCGCCCCGGGCAGGCGGATCTATGGCATCTTCCGGAGCCTGGAAGGGCGCGCAGGGCCAGTGAGGGTGTCCCGCGGTCTGTGCTTCCCTTGGCTCAAGGTGCCGGTGGTCGTCAGGCTCGAGGTCACAGCTAGGTTTTGCTCAGCTGTCCCTGCTCTACCTCTCTCCTTGCTCCATTTTCTTCCCTCCTACTGAGCCTGTCCAGAACACAGGTGTGTGTCAACTGGTTTCTTTTCCAGGTCATCCGTGGCCATCTCCAGTGTCCCTTGAGAAGATGACTGGACTCTGAGCCGACATCCCCTTGGGCAACACAGTCACTAAGTCTGCAGCCCCTTGAACTTCTTGCAGATGGAAGTCAGAGACCCCTGGTGCCCTCTGCCCAATTTTATCTGATGGGTCCCTGGAGCCTTTGTCTTTTCAGGTCAAGGTGAAAGTGTCCTCGTTTGACCTGCTGCAGCTTTCTAAGTCGTTCCTCCCATGGGCCTGGACTGTGGTTGTCCGGGGGGCACCTGTTCCCCGCTACCCCTGCATCTTGGAATGTCCCAGGGGCTGAGGAGTGGAGAATGACCCAGAAACGCCCCAGCCGCAAGGAACAGTGGAAACGTCTGCGCTGGTGGTTCCAGCCACTTCCACCTTTGTCACCCAGTGTCACCCACCACCTCATGAACCATGAGTGATAACCCCCACATTACAGATGGAGAAAGCGGGGCCCAGGGAGCGGACCTGTGACCCCACGGTGGCGGGGACTCGTGACTCCCCCACCACCTCCCCTGCCTCTGCAAGCCCAGGCACCTGCCCCTCTTTTGCAGCCTTGGGGTGGGAAGAAACACAGGCTCACAGGCCTCCTCTCTGCCCCACTACCCTGGAAAAGTAGTAGTAGCAACCCCACTTTGGAGATGAGGACCTGGAGGCCCAGGGAGGGGCTGTCACTTGCACAGCGGGGGGGGGGTGGGAGGAGAGTAAACTTGACCCTCCCAGAGATCACCCAGGGGAGACAGCAGGGCGTGGCCAGGGAGGAACCTGCTTGAGCAAAGGCCCTGAGGCAGGCGCAACAGGCAGAGCCGGTACATCTGGTGGGCAGGGGCCCTTACTGTGGGGCCTGAAGCTTACGGAATTTGAGAGGCCTCTTTAAGAAGCAGAATTTTAAAAATTCTTTTGCCAATGTTCAAACCCCGTGACCACCGGAACACAGGGCCAGGCCCTCCCAGGGCCTTGGAAGGGGCTTGGGGAGCAGGAGTGGGTGCTGGCCCTGGAGCTTGACCTTCATTATCTTTCCAAGCTGGTGAGTGCTGTGTGGGGAGGGGCTGCCAGGGGACAGTGGCGGGGGGAAGAGGCCAGGGCTGGTTTTGGAGGCGCCCGGAGCCCCTGTGTGCGGGGTGGGGCGCTGGCGGTCCTGCTCTGATGTCACCAGCTGCGGGGCCTGGAGTTCGGCTGCTGCCGCCTCACAGGGATGCACACACAAGGGCCTGGCCTGGGGGGCCTCGGGGGAGGCAGGGGCAAAACACCCCATCGTGCTGGCAGCAGCATGGGGGGCGGCAGGGGCAGAGGACGTCCCAGACCAGGAAGCCACCTCAAGGGGCCCTGCCAGCTGCCCTGGGGATCTGGGTCCCAGCCGGGCTCCCTCCCCCAGCCTCTTCGGCCACCTCCAGGGTGTCTGGAATTGGGATCGTGGGCTCCAGCACCCTCAGAGGCCCGCGAGGCCTTCCCAAGGGCCAGCCTTACCCCCTCCCTTGGCCGGGCTCCCCCGCAGGCCACCACTGCCTGGGCTGTTTCCGGGGGTCCGCAGTCCCCCTGCCCAGCTGCACCTGAGCGCCCAGGGGGACTGGGACAGGGGGCCCAGTGAGGTTCTGTGTGGGTGCAGAGCACAGAAGCCCTTCTGTGGAGGAGCCGGTGCTGACGTGCGGCTGGGGAGATGCTCCCCATCCTGCCCATGGGACGCTGGAGAACCTGAGGGGGACGCTGGGCAGCAGTCCTGGGGTGAGGCCAGGCCGGGGTGACCTGTGGAAAGAGCAGGGGCCTCCAGCAGAAGCTCAGGGGTGGGGGGTGCCCGAATCAGCCTTTGCGTGGACAGCAGCTGCTCCGGCCCCCTGGTTCCCGGCCCCAGCCCCAGGGGCTCAGCCCCGCAGGTTGGAGAGTGGGGGGCAGCCTGGGAGAATAACAGCCCCCCAAAGATGTCCACTCCCTAACCCCAGAGCCCGGGGCTGTGTGAGGTTCCATGGCAAAGGGGAACTACGGTCATCAACCAGCGAGATTAGCCCGGGTTATCCGGTGGATGCGGTGGAACCACAGGGATCCTCAAAACTGGAAGGGGGGCAGAAGAGGCAGAGATGAGGCGGGGCGCGGCCTGGGGACGCCACGTGAGGGCGCCCTTGCCTGTGCTGGCTTGGAAGGTGGAGGAAGGGGCCAGCAGCCAAGGCCGGCAGGCGGCCTCTAGCAGAGGGGAAGGGCGGGCGGGCGGGGCCTTCCCCAGAACCCCAGCAAGGAATGCAGCCTGGTGGCAGCCCGGCAAGACCTGTGCCAGACGTCCCCCGCAGGAACGTAGGATGTCACATCCGTGGTGTTTTACACTGCCAGGTCTGTGGGGATTTGTTACAGCAGCTATGGGAAACCAGGACGGAGGCGCGGCGGGACTGGGGCGGGAGGAAGGGGCTGTGGGCTGGAGCGCAGTATTTTAGATTCAACACAACGGCAGACATCTATTGAGCGCCTATTGTATGCTAGAGCTAAACCCCCCCACATCCCTAGGAGGTAGGTACTAGGATTGTTCCAGCCTACAGGCCAGGAGACTGAGGCACAAGGTCAGGTCAGGAGGTGCCCCCAACCACAGCACGGTGCTGCCCCTCCCCAGGCAGTGGGACAACACGGGGACAAGTCACAGCTCGTTGCCACAGATGCCCAAGGAGGCAGGCCCTTGTTCTAGGATGACCCTGCCACGGGCACGTGTGGCCTCTCTGGAAGCTTCCACAATGTGGATCTTGGGCCCCCAAATGGAGCTCACCCTGCAGGACCGCCAGGGCCAAGGCCCTGCGGCTAAGTTCTCACTGCTGCCCGCAGCTTCCTGCGGGGCCCACGGTGCACCTGGGAAGTTGGCTCTGATGCCGTCCTGGCCCCAAACGGTGTTGACAGGATCTACGGGAAACCAGCAGCCCCCTAGCTGGGCCCAGGGCACGAGGAGCCCGCAGGGAGTAGGGAATGGTGTGCACTGCCCCAGGTGCTGCTGAGGGACAACTCTGCCCCGAGCCCCAAGGTGTGAGGACCCACCAAGCTGCACCCGACACTGCTGCTCCTCACTAAGAGACCGGGCAGGCCGAGGGTGTGGCCACGCCAGCTCCCGCCTCCCTGCAGAGCTCCCCCACTGGTCCCCACCAGGCCCCCAACCCCTCCTGGGTCCTCTCCCCTTGGAGTTCTCGACAAAATGCCCACATTAGAAGACTTCACCCTGGGTTTCCCACTGGTCCCCGGCTGGGAGAGCCTTGGGGCTGTCCTCCCTGGTGCACATTTTTTTTAATTTTTAAAAATTTCTCTTCCCTTCCCTGTCCTCCCGTTTCCCCGGTTGTCTGCTCTGTGTCCATTTGCTGTGTGTGTTTTGTGTCCGCTTGTGTCAGCAGCACCCAGAATCTGTGTCTCTTTTTGTTGTGTCATCTTGCTGCATCAGCTCTCCATGTGGGCAGCGCCATTCCTAAGCAGGCTGCACTTTTTTTGCTCTGGGAGCCTCTCCTTACAGGGCGCACTCCTTGCGCATGGGGCTCCCCTACACGGGGGACACCCCTGCGTGGCACGGCACTCCTTGTATGTATCAGCACTGCGCGTAGGCCAGCTCCACACGGGTCAGGAGGCCTGGGATTTGAACCCTGGACCTCCCATGTGGTAGGCTGATGCCCTATCCATTGAGCCAAGTCCACTTCCCTCCAGTGCACATTTACTAGACACCGAGGCTGTGGTCACAGCCCCACAGCACCTCATGTCATAAACCACCTCCAAGTTTGCTAGAAACAGATTTTATCATTAATGAATCACATGATACAAAAAAATGTAAATATTCAATGGGCACTTAGTAAAATATTGCTTTTCCCCGAAGGGCAGGCAGAAAATTAAGGCACAATGGATGTCTAGAAAACATGAGAAAGAGGTTGAAGAGAAGAAACATGGCATTTGCGCACACACACACCAGACGCCCTGACTTTCTCGTATGAGATTGACCCAAAACCAAGAGAGTCCGTGGGAGTGAGAGAACCAGGGCCACAGTGGCAGGCTGAGCTGGGCAGGAGCAGGGACGAGGCTGGGCAGCTCAGCGAGGCCAGGACGCTAAGAAGGCAGACAAGATGTGGCACGTGACACCCCATAGCCGGAACATTCCAGAAGGCTGGGGACACCGCCAGCCTTCTTCTTTCCCACATATGGGTTATGATGACGAATTATCCGCTGCTGGAAGGTAAGCCCACCTGGAAACACCTGGACGTCCAACATCCCTGAGGGGAGGAGGATGTGAACGAAGCCCTTGGGGTTCAGGGCGTGCTGGTTCCTTTCCTCCTCCAGGGTTTTCCACTGGGGAGGGAAGACAAAGCAAAGCCCCGAGCTGACTGGGCCCTGCCTCCTTCCTGAGGGAAGGCTCAGGAAGCACCTGTGAGAGCCGCTGTGCCCGCCACAGAGGAGCCCACGGTGGGAAAGCCCGCTCTTTCTCATCTCGCTCATCTGTTGCCAGGAGAGCCGAGCTGAGGAAAAGCAAGGCCAAGCACTCATCTCAAAATCTCCTTCCTGACGTTCCTGTGTTGCTGGGACATCCCTTGCTCAGGCTTCCCCAGGCCAGGAGGAGAGGCAGCGCCATCTCTGAGGAAAAGCCGGACACTTCGAGGTTAACGAGGCTGGCTTCCTTGAGTTGCTCCAGAGCTCCCAGGCTTCAGTGAATCAAAGCAGAAGAAGCAAAACTAAACAAAACAAACCGGGTCTTTTTCCAGAACACCGCTGGGGAGAAGTAGTGAGCTTGGGTTTGCTGAGGTTGCTGCTTGCCCAGGGGGTTTTCTGGGAGCTTTTCACTGAGCATGGAGTGTGGGTCTGGCGGGCTGGTCTGTCCACGGGAAAACCCCACTCAGTGCAGTGATGTCACCAAAGGCTAACAAAAAGGTGCCTTGTTTCTGGCTAGGGTGTCGTGCCTGTGAGGTGTCCTTGCGTCTGAGGGGACTGCGCCAGCCCAGAATGGGACGCATGGACCCCTGGTGTGCCTGAGGTCGCAGTGGCGAGGCCCAATCCAGTCAGGGAGGGAGGACAACACGGGGCAGCCTTCTCTACTTCTGTGGTGGTTCAACTGAGGAGGCCACTCCCTGCCATCTGGGGAGTGGCAGCCCAGCCTGGCAGTGTGGGGGTGGAATGCCAGCAGAGGGAATGTGGGAATGTGGTCACCAGAGCCCCAGGGGAAAGACAAAAGGCGCAAACCAGACCTACAGGCCCTGAGTCCCATTCCTTGGACCCTGCCATTAGAGCTGCCACCAGGTTAGACAAGAGCAGGCACTTCAGAGCAAGGGACACTGTCTGCCTTGAGAGGGGCTCAAAGGCGTGTCTTGGGAAGAGGGCAGCTGAGGCCTGATCAGATGGTCCTGAGATCGCAGCTGGGCCCAGAGTCCAGGGGAAGGGAAGGGAGGCTGCAAGAGGGTCTTTGAGGGGTGGCCCGCCGACCAGCTCTGCACAGCCCGGGCTTCATCCCAGGCCCAGAAATCCCTTTTCCAAGGTCTGAAACACCTGCAGACCCAGAGCAACTGAGCCAGCCCCTCCTTCATCTTGCCCCTCAGGGAGGACAGCACGGGGCCAGGTCTGGGGGGCCTCCCCGCATACCCCTCCTGCCTGACGCTGCCACCCTCAGCCCTGCTCCAGGTTGTCTGTGGGCTGCACAACGCTGTAGCTCCCCTGGCCCATGGAGAGCTGCCGGCTGAAGAAGGACGTGGTACGCTTCGGTTTCACCCGCTTGATATCCTTGCCTGCGAGGAAAACGAGAGGAACGAGCTGAGGAAAAGTGGCTTTCCTGGAGGTGAGGTGGCGTGGGGCCGCAGGAAGCCTGGTTCTGGTATCGGCAGGATGGATCGTGGTCAGTCTGAGCTCAGCCCCTCCTCAGTCCCTGTTCAGAGCCACCACCTTTCCGAGCCTCTGTCCCCCAACCCTTCACGCTCCACCACTAGCCCCTCCAGTCAGAGGCTGAGGGCTGCATGTGATGCTGGGCAGGCTGGGTGTCTGAGGAGCTTTTGCTAAAACCTATTCAAGAACAGACCAAGGACAAAATATCTGCAACATGTGTGTGAGAAAAGGAGACTTGCTCCAGTAAAAAGAATTTTTGCAAGTGAAAAATATCAAGCCAGAACATCAAGATGAATGTCAACAGTGAAGCCGTGTTGATCGTATTTACCTTAGATGTGAGGTGATATCTCTGTGGTCTCTCCGTGGCTGACCTCTGTGGTCTCCTCCCCAAAGCTCATAAGCCCATTCTTACCAGAGGAAAACACCAGACAAATCCCAATAAAGGGATCGGGTGGGTTAGGGGAAAATATACCAAATGGAAGACAAGGGCTATACATAGTAGTAATATTTTGGCACTGCTCTGTCATAGTAACGCATATTTCACAACAATGCAAGGTGGTGGTGGTGGGGTGATATAGGGAACCCTTGTACGATGATATGTATTTGTTTTGTAAGTACACAACTTTTACTATACAATTATTGTTTATATATGTTCATATGTGAATGAGATACTTCAATAAAATTTCATTAAAAAAAAAAATCCCAATAAAGGGGCGTCCTACCATACCCCTGATCAGTACTCCCCAAAACTGTCAAGGGCATCAAATACAAGGAAAGTCTGAGAAACTGCCACAGTCAAGAGGAGCCTGAGGAGGCAGACAACTAAATATACCGTGGGGTTCCACATGGAACCCTGGAATGGATAAAGGACGTGAGGCAAAAACTATGGAAATCTCTCTGAAGTATGGACCTTAGTTAATGATAATATATCTATATTGGTTCACTCATTTTAACAAATATACCATATTAATACAAGATGCTAATAGAAAAGAACTGAGCAAAAATAGACAACAACAAAAACAGGCAAAAGAGATGAAGAGCAATTCATGAAGGAAATACAAATACTCAAGCACATAAAAATGTTCCACCTTCACTCGTATTCAAATGCCAGTACAAGTCTCTCTCTCCTAGAATGTAATATCTGCGTGGGGAGGTGAGGAGGGCGGGCACCACCTTTTCTGGGGGAAGCAGTACAAGTGGGCACAATCCCTCTGGAGGGTGAGGTATACCCAAAGCCATAAAATGTGCATGCCCTTTGACCCAGCAACTCCGTTTCTAGGAATTCATCCCGAGGAAACAGCTCAGATTTGAAGTGGGGATTCAGCTACAGGTGTGTTGTTTTTGTTCCTACAGGCTGAAAGTGGAAATAACCCATGATGTCCAACAGCAGGGGACTGGGGAGGAACGACTGTGCCAAGACTGTGTGACAGAATATGACAGCAGTGGTTAAACACTATGTTGCTGAAAAACAGTTTTTTGTGTGTGTTTTTTCTGATGGGAAAAATGACATGCTCACTATAAAAAATTTAAACGCTACAAAGTACAAAGAAAAGAGTAAAAGTTACACCAACTGATGGCCACAGTTGGGGTGGCTGTGGACAGTTTTCTGTGTTATTCCTGCTGTGGTCATCTTGCTGTGTAAATGTAGATCACTGTTACCACGTTATTTAAAAAATTTTATATTTGGAGTAATTTTAGATTTATGGAAAAATTCCAGAGATAGTCTAATACCCCTCACCAGGCACTCCCTATCTTTAACATTTTATATTAATTGGTATGTTCGTCAAAACGAAGCAATTACATCGCTACAATGTTATTAACTAGACTGCTGACTTTGGACTTCACTGGAATTTCCACTAATGTGCTTTGTCTGTTCCAGGATCCAAACCAAGACACCGCACCAAGGGGATCCTGTTTTCACCAGCGCACTGAGCGCCACGGGATTCACAGACGTCAGCGGTCTAGTGTTGCGCCATTCTGATGATGCTCTGGCAGTGAAATGGGACAGGAAGGGGCTGCTAAAGCTCCAGGGACTCCCGTCCCCTTTCAGGGCGCCCAGAATCGGCCAACACTCAGGCCCCCTCGCCCTGTGCCTGGGACAGCGCCACCCCGCCCCACCCCGCCCCCTGCGCGGGCGTGGCCACGCGTGCATGAGGGGCCGCTCACCGTCGTCCACGTAGTCGATGGTGGAGAGGTGCTGGAGCCGGCTGCACACCACGCTGCCCTGCCTCCGCAGCCGGGGGCGCGGGGCGGCCAGCGCCGAGGAGCTGGGGGCCGGCTCCTGGGGAGCAGGGGGCTCTGCGGTCTGGCTCAGCTCGATGCAGTACTCGATGAGGCCACTCATCAGCTCTGCCTGCGGAGGGGACAGAGGTCAGCGTGAGGCCTGGAGCAGAAGCTGCGGCCCGGCCACTCCAGACCCGCTGCTGTGCAAGATGAACCAGGCACACCGTCCCTCTCCTGGGTGGGTGTGGGGTGCAGATGTGGACACAAGAGAAGGGGGACCTGGGTGTGCTGTGGACCAGAGGGCAGGGAAGCATCCCGTTCAAGGTGATGGATGAGCTGGGGTCCCCAGGTTTGGGAGATGTGGGAAAGAAAGAACATTCTGGCCAGAAGGCGTAGCTGGGAAATGCTGACTGCAGTGCGCTGGGAGAGGTCAGGTGTGGGGAGAGGGAAGCGAGCCCAGCTGGGCGGCGCAGGAGAGGACGAGGAAGGAAGGAGGCAGGGCTGTGGGGGGTGGGATGCCAGGTGGGTGAGTCCACTGGGTGTTGGCTGAGGGAAGAGCCTGCAGGCCCAGGAAGGAGGGACAGGTGGGGGGTGGCTCCCTCCAAGCACGACCTTCAAAAGTGACGTCGTCTTAACAGATGAATGGTAAACACAATGTGGTACATACACACAACGGAATACTACTCAGTCGTAAAGAGGGACAAAATGCTGATTCATGCTACACGGGTGATCCTCGGAGACGCCAAATTCAGTGAAATAAATCAGATGCAAAAGGACAGGTACTGTGTGACTTCACTTACAGGAAATAACAAGAATATGCAAATACATAGAGAGAAAGGATACAGGTTGCCAGGGGTGGGGAGCAGGGGAGGGAAGTGGGGGTTAAAGCGTAATGGGTGCAAAGCCTCTTGTTTGGAGTGATGGAATTTTGGTAATGGATAGTTGTGATGGAGGCGCAACATTGTGAATATAATTCTTGAAAGTGGCTAAAGTGGGAAATTTTATGTTGTATTTTTGTCAGCCCAGTAATTTAAAAAATAATTCTGCTTTACTATGTTTATATACAAAAAAGAATTTGAAGTGCTGTTGATTTGTTTGAGCCAATTAGGCTACCAAAAATGGTTAAATTTTTAAAGTACACTGTTGAAATAGCATTATGTTCAAAGTTTGTCCCTTTTACTACATGGAATCTGTTCGTTAAAAAATCTGCCCATTGTACATACCCTAAAGAGCTGCAAACAGGGACTCACCCAGATCCTTGTACACCAGTGTTCACAGGAGCATTATTCACAAATAGCCAAAAGATGGAAACAAGCCCAGTGGCCATCAACAGATAAATGGAGAAACAAAATACGGTATATACTACTCAGCCATAAAAAGAAATAAAGTTCTATTACATATGAAAACATGGGTGAACCTTGAAAACATCATGTTAAGAGAAATAAATCAGACACAAAAGGACAAATATTGTGGTTCCACTTATATGAAATGTCGAGAATATGCAAATTCATAGAAACAGAAAGTAGATGACAGGTTACGAGGGGCTGTGAGGGGTGCGTGGCAGGTACTACTTAATGGGTGTGGAGTTGCTATCTAAAGGATGAAAAAGTGTTGGTACTGGACAGTGGTGATGCTAGTACAACACTGAGAATGTGGTTAATGCCACTGAACTGCACACTTAAAAATGGTTAAAATGGGAAATTTTGCATTTATACATATGTTACAATAAAAACCCCAAAAGGTAAAAAAAAAAAAAGCCCGGTGAATAAAGGCAAGTTGCTTAAAAGAAAGCGAAGCCTTCTCAACCTAAGGCACGTTGACATAAAAGGTGAAGTGCCAAGATGTCAGTGGGCCTGGTCTGGGTGCCGTACAGCTGGGATGCCAGTTGTTGGGGGTGGAGAGGTGCTGCCGCTTAGGCACTGGGGTACAGCAGGGAACAAGGCGGGCAAAATGCCCACATTATCGTCCCCAGAAGGGAACCCTGGGGCTGGCCCCGTGGAGGAGGGCCCGCTCCAGCTCACACCTGCCCAGCCACAGTGCAGCCCGAGGCCTCGCCACAGCAAGACAGCCCACCCTGCAGAGGGGGAGGAAGGCAGGAAACCCTGCACAGGCACTGAGAGAAGAGCCGGCATCCACAGCTGTGTTCTCCACACCTCTCTGCCCTTGTGGGACAATCCACACACTACCTCTTTTTCTCACTGAGGGAGTCTGGCCAGGCTAACACTGGGCAGTGGGCAGTGGGCAGGTGGGGAAGAGCAGGTCCCGAGCTGCACAACTGACAGGGAAGCCCTCCAAGCTCCCTGGAACAAAACATCAAATGCAGCATTGTGCTTCTGAGGTTCAGAAAGTCTGTCATTAAAAGGTAGGCCTGGGAAGTGGATGTGACTCAAGCAGCTGGGCTCCCACCTACTACATGGGAGGTCTCGGGTTCAGTTCCCGTTGCCTCCTAAAGAAGACGAGCAAGACAGTGAGTTGACACAAAAAGATGATGCAGTGAGGAGATGACACAACCAAGAGACACAGTGAGGAAACACAATAAGAGACCCAACAAACAGGGAGTGGAGGTGGCTCAAGTGATTAGGTGTCTCCCTCCCACAGGGGAGGCCCCAGGTTTGGTTCCTGGTGCCTCCTAAAAAGAAGACAAGCAGACAGAGCAAACAATGAGGTGGGGAGAAATAAATAAATAATAAATCTAACAACAATAACAACAAAAATGTAGGCTAGTGTGACAAAATGAAACATCCATTCAAGATAAAACTCAGCAAACCCAGAAAGAATGGGACTTCCTCAACCCAACAAAGTGCATCAATGAAAAACCCAAAGCTAATATACTTATTTAGTGAAAAACTAAATGTTTTCCCTCTAAGATTATGAACAAGTCAAGGCTGTCTGTTCTTACCCTAATTATTCCAAACTGTATTGAGAACTGAGCAAAAAGTACTACCAGGCAAGGAAAGTAAAAGGCAAACAGATTAGAAGGTTAGAAATATAATTGCCCTATTCACAGACAAGATGACAGTCTACATAGAAAATCCCAAAGAATCTGCAAAAAAGCTACTAGAACAAGTGAGTTTAACAAGGTCATGGACTTTAAGGTCAATATACAAAAATCAATTGTATTTCAATACACTGGCAATAGACATTTGAAAACTGAAATTAAAAACTGTGCCATTTACAGTAGTACCAAAAACCATGAAATATTTACGGAGAAATTAACAAAATATGTAAAGATTTATATGCTGAAATGCTGAAAACTATAAATCATTTTGAGAGATATCAGAGAAGATAAATAAATGGAGATATACCATGTTCATGGAAGGGAAATTTTGATATTGTCATGATGTCAATTCTCTTCAAATTAATCCACAGATTTAATGTAATCTTAAGATCCCAGAAGGCTCTTCCAGGTGGAGAAATCAACAAGCTGATTTGAAAATTTATGTAGATTTCAAGGAACTGGAGTAGTCAAAAACAATTTGAGAAAGCAGAACACAGTTCTTGACGTCATACTACCTGATTTCAAGGCTTACTGCAAAGTTTCACTTATCATGAGAGTACGGTATAAGTGAAGGACAGACACACACACAGATCAATGGCGCAGAATAGAGAATTCTTTAATAGGCCTACATATACATGGTCAACTGATTTCAACAGACTTGTAAAAGGACAGTCTTTTCAGCAAATAAGACTAGAACAGAACTTCCACAAGCAAAAGGTGTACCCTGACCTCTACATTCAATTTTACATAAAAATTAACTTGAAGTAGACCATCAACCTAAATCTATAAAACTTCTAGGAAAAAACACAGAAGAAAATCTTTGTGACCTCAGGTTAGGCAATGATTTCTTAGAAAGGAAAAAAGCACAAACCATGAAAGAAAATAATGATAACATTTCCTCAAAATGAAAAACATCTGCTCTTCAAAAGACACTAAAAAAATGAAAAAATAAGCCAGACTTGAAGAAACATTTGCAAAATGTCCTTTAGATATCTGATAAAGGTCTGGTATAAAGAATATATAATGAACTCCACAATTCAATAAGAAAACAACTAAAAAAAAAACTGGCAAAATATTT
The DNA here is from genome assembly GCF_030445035.2 of Dasypus novemcinctus. Lineage (NCBI taxonomy): Eukaryota > Metazoa > Chordata > Mammalia > Cingulata > Dasypodidae > Dasypus > Dasypus novemcinctus. Next base: position 9,307,622 of record NC_080682.1, read on the forward strand.
GAACAGACATTTCATCGAAGAAATATATGGATAGCAAATAAGCACATGCAAAGATGATCAACATCATTAGTCATTAAGGAAATGCAAATTAAAGCTAGTGAAATAGCACTACTATATGTTTATCAGAATAGCCAAAAAAAAAAAGGGAAAAAAAAAAAAAAAACAAGAAAAAAAAACCCTGACAATATCAAGTGCTGACAAGGACATGAAACAAATGGCACTCTACATTGCTAGTGGGAATGCAATATAGCTCAGCCATTCTGGAAAACAATTACAAGTTTTTAATAAAATTAACCAGATGTTGATCATAAGAGCCAGCAATCCCACTCCTAGCTATTTATCCAAGAAAAATAAAGGCATACATCCATGTAAAAACTTGTATACAGGGAAGTGACTGTGGCTCAATCGATTGGGCTCCCGTCTACCATATGGGAGGCCTGGGTTCGCATCTCAGGGCCTCCTTGTGAAGGCACTGGACCACACCCCGCAGAGAGCTGACAACCCACACCCGCAGAGAGCTGACAACCCACACCCGCAGAGAGCTGACAACCCACACCCGCAGAGAGCTGACAACCCACACCCGCAGAGAGCTGGCGCAGCAAGATGACACAACAAAAGGGAGACAAGCAGACAAAGAAGAACACGCAGTGAATGGACACAGAGAGCAGACAGCAAAAAATCCCAGTTTAATTAAAAAACAAAACAAAACAAAAAAAACTTGTACACAGTTTTTTTTTGGGGGGGGCAGCTTTCTTCATAAAAACTAAACACTGGAAACAACTCACATGTCCTTCAACAGGTGAACGGATAATGGAATACTATTTGGTTATAAAATCAATGAACTGATAAATCTCGAAAGTATGATGTTCAGGGAAGGAAGCCAGCCTCAAAAGTCTGTATATACTGTATGTATACTATAGGGGTGTATATCACCATTTGCTTGCTTATTTAGCAGTTGATGGACATTTGAGTTGACTCCAGTTTCTGGCTATCACACATAAAGCTGATATGTACATTTGAGTACAAGTCTTTGTGTGAACACATATCTGTTTCTCTTGGGTAAATACCCAGAAATTCTATAAGAAATGTATTTATATGACATTCTGGACAAAGCAAAACTCTAGGGACAGCTGAGTGGAAGTGTCAAACAGAGGTGAACATATGAATCTGAAATCCAAAGAGAAACCTACAAGACAATTTTAAAGAAGAAAAACTGGCAAAAGCCTTGAATGGATACTTCATTGAAGACGAACGCCCAAATGTTTCGAATGAACACATAAAAAGGTGCTCAGCCTCATCAGTTGGGAGGAAAATGCAAAGTCAAACCACGAGATTTTCAAGGTGACTGGAACATTCCACAGCGTGACTGTGGTGGCGACACGGGCCCATCAAGTTCTCAGCACTCGTGGAGGGGACCCTCAGGATGGCGCAGGCTGCCGTACAGCAGGTCCCAGCCCTGGGCATGCCTCAGTGAACACCTGCTCCACTGCAGCTGCCACCACCCCCTGGCACAGACTCTCCAGTCCTGGCCGCCCCCTCCCTCCCAGCTGCTAAGGCCCGGCTGGCCTGGAGGCTCCTACAATCGGACTCCTCAGGTGCCTGAGCCCCCCTCCCCAGTTCAGGGATGACCTCTGACCCCCACTACCTGCTTGGAGTAGACCTTGAGCAGCTTGTTGACAGGCATGCCCTCGCTCTCCCCATCGAACTCCAGCCACAGGACGGGCTCCTCCTCCTCGGGGGAGGTGTGGTCCCACGACAGCTCCTGGAAGCGCAGGCCCAGGAGGACGTGCTGGCGGCCGGAGACACAGAGTCAGGCTCACGCTCTCCTGGGCACAGCCTGCTCCCTGACCCCAGCCCACCCAGGCAGTACCACAGGGCACACCTAGCCAGGGCGTTCAGCTCTGCGTCTAGATTCATTCATGTATTTCTCGAAGGACAGGGGTCCCAGCTTCATCGGACCTCAAAAGGAGCTGTGGTCCAAGGGGCCTGAGAACGCTATCCCACAGCACTTCCTGGCAGCGGGTCAAGCCTCTGAATTTCATGCTCAGTTGGCCCCTCCCCCTCCCCTAGTGGCCTGGGAAAGTCACCTGGGGGAGGTGGCAGATACGGAGGGGAGAGCTTTTTTGTGAAATCAGCTGGGTGCCACCTCTGCAGGAGGCCCCACTGGAACCGCTCCCTGGGACAACCAGAGCCAGCAAAAACCCTTCTGGTTTTGAGGGGACTCTGCCTGGCACAGGGAAGTTGCTGCACCGGGCGGGCACCCGGCACTGCCTTGTACGCAGACCACGTGCACTGGGCGTCAGCCGGGCCCCACCGCTCAGAGTCGGCAGCCTCAGCTGTAGCCTCCCCCTGGCCATGGCCACCCAGTCCCGGCACCCCGGGCAGGAAGACGTCCCACAGCAGACCCAGGGAGTGCACCCAGGGTGACAACAGGAGCCCAGGGTCCCTCCCAGACAGTCTACCCACAGGCCGGGGGAAGCCGGAGGCCTGGGCTGAGGACGTCCATGCCCTTCCTCTCCCAGTACCTTCTCTCTGCTGTCGATGACATGCACGCCTTCCAGACTGATGGCCACAGCCACCGGCCTGCGCCCGCCCCGATGCAAAAAGCCCTGGGCCGGCTTGTCCACCTCGCCGTGGAAGAAGGCACACCTGGACGGGGAAACCGGCGTCAGCGCCCCCTCCAGACATGGCCCAGGAGGCCTGTTCCAGGCCGGGCCCATCTCAGGTGCCTGAGCAGCTTAAGCTGTTTGGGTTAAACAGAACTTCACCGGGGGTGGTGGGCAAAACCGAGCCCACCGGGGAGTGGGGCAGGGAGAGGGAGACTATGGGGGGGTGGCCTCTGAGCTGGTCCTGCAAGGAAGGAGGGTTTGAAGAGACAGGAGGAGGACCTGGAAGGACAGAGAAGGAAAAGCGCTGCGGGCAGAGGGAAAGACGTGGCTCAGGGGTGGGGCTAGCAAGGGCCGCGGGAAACCCCAAGGAGCCCCCGGGGCCTGGGGAGTTGGGGCTGGCGCCGAGGTCACGGGAGGCCCTCCTGAGTCTGCTCTCAACGTGGCAGCTGGAAGGCCAAGTCAGACCGCGGCCTCCACCCAAAGCTCAGCAGCAGGGAAGCAGACTTGGCCCAGTGGTTAGGGCGTCCGTCTACCACATGGGAGGTCCACGGTTCAAACCCCAGGCCTCCTTGACCCGTGTGGGGCTGGCCCACGCACAGTGCTGATGTACTCAAGGAGTGCCCTGCCACACAAGGGTGTCCCCTGCGTAGGGGAGCCCCATGCACAAGGAGTGTGCCCCGTAAGGAGAGCCACCCAGCACAAAAGAAAGTGCAGCCTGCCCAGGAATGGCGCTGCACACACGGAGAGCTGACACACAACATGACACAACAAAAAGAAATACAGATTCCCAGTGCCGTTGATAAGGATAGAAACGGTCACAGAAGAACACACAGTGAATGGACATAGAGAGTAGACAACTGGGGGAGGTGGGGAAAGGGGAGAAATAAAAATAAATCTTTAAAAAAAAAAAACTCAGCAGCTCCCACCTAGCTCAGAGTCCAGGCTGAGGTCCACGTGGCAGCCCACGGGTCCCAACTGCCTGCTCACCTGACCTCACCCATGGGGCCCTTCCCGGGCTCCCCTGCTCCAGGCACGGTCCCGTGGCCAAGCCTGAGTACTGGGCCCCGCTGCCTCAGTGCTCTCCCTCCAGTGTCCTCTCCTCCTTCTCCCCCACTGTCTTTGGGCCTTTGCTCACATGGCACCTTCCAGTGACACCTGCTCTGACCACCTTACTGAAAATTGCAACCGGTGTCCCGCCTCACTGGCCTCACTTTTTTTCCATACTGCCCATTATCTTTTCTGACTCTGGGAATGGGTCTGTCCCCTCTATTGCGTCTTGTCCCTCTCCCCACTAGACCATCAGCTTCTTGAGTGCAGGGATCAGGGACTCTTGCTCATCAAAGTACTGCTAGTGCCAAAGTCCCTGACACACAGTGGATGCCCAAGAGCTACTTGTGATGCATTAACTGCGTGAATCGGCAAGGTCTGAGGACAGGGCAATGGGTCCAGTGACCCAGGGACTATGGCAGGTGGAAGGAGGCGCTATTTAAACTGTCGGGGCTCGTGACAGGACGAGGGCGCCCGGCCGGGAGTCCACAGGTCCTGAGGTGCTGGCCTCATGTGAAGGTTGGCGCTCTGCCAAGGCGGAGCTGGGGCGCACTGGCCTGCTACGCTAGCAAAGGCCCGGGACAGATGGTTGGGTTGTCAGAGATGGGGTCAAAGGAGACCCCAGGGCTGCAGCCACCCCTGACGACGGCCGTAGCCAGGGAGCCCCCTATGGAGCTGCTCACCCGTAAAAGGGCAGCTCGTGGCACTTGAGGAGGTAGGAGCGGTAGTGAGCGCTCAGGGAGGCCTCACGCTCGTGGTCGCCACTGCCCGCATCCTTCACCTCGCGGTAGGCGTTCAGCAGGCCCTGCTCTCCTGGCCCGGCTTTGGTGCCACGGCCCCGGAGGGCAGCTAAGAGACCGTGGCCCCGCTTGCAGAGGTGGGCAGGGAGGAAGGAGTCCAGCTTCTCCCTGTGGAGGAAGAAAGGTGGGTGTCCAGCACAGCTGGCAGCCAGGGTGGCGTGGGCCTTGGGGAGTGGTGCCACGCTCTCAGGTAAAGGCAGGGCAGGCAGAAGGGCAGGTGAGGGGCGGGCCTGTGCCCTGGGCCGGGGACCGTCAGGGCAGAAGAGCGCATGGGTGCCCGCCCCGTGGCAGGGTTCTGGAAGCCCCTCGCTCTCTGCTGACACTGAGGCTGCTGAGATCCCCACCGCTGCGACGCCAGCCGAGTGCCTGCGTGGCCTGCTCACAGGCCCGCCACGGCCTGGGGTTTAGGGAGCAGGGTGCAGTGGCGGCTTGGGGGGGTTCATCCCCCAACAAGAGAAGAGGGGTGGCGGAGGGGAGCAAGGCTGCCCGGGGGAAGGGGAGACAAGCTACTTTCACACTCGAGTCCGGGTGAGGGGCCTGGGAGGGGACAGGACAACAGAAGCCTAGCCTGAGGGCAGGCTCTGGAGCCAGACTGGCCATCTGGCCACAACCAGCCATTCAATGCAGCAAGGACAGCGCCTTCACTTCTCTGCGACAGGGGGGATGGCCATGTCCCCATGGCCTGTCCAGGGTGACGGTCACCAGGTACCTCTATCACATCATGCTCGACGAGGGCAGGTCTGGGACCAGGTGCGGGAGGCCCAACAAGATGGCCCCGGACCTGGCCCTCTGCTTTCTGCCTGCCCACCTGCACCTGACCAGCCTGGCCCTGCTTCCCCTGCAGTGGCACTCACAGCCTGCTCAACCTGCTGCTCCAGACTCCCCGCCCTGGATCAGCACCACCTCTTCCCTCAGCCCTCAGGAAATGGACCCCCACCCTGATAAGGAGTTTGAAACTGCCTAAACTCTGGCCAGCCTTACACGAATATGTCTAACCTCAGTCAGTCAGTCTAAACTCAGCCAGCCTGACAGAAACAGGCCTAACCTCAGTCAGCCAGTCAGTCTTAACTCGGTCAGCCTAATGCAACATGTCTAGCCTCATCAGTCAGTCTAAACTCAGTCACCTCACACCAATATGTCTAACCTCAGTCAGTCTAAACTCAGCCAGGCTGACAGAAACAGGCCGAACTTCAGTCAGTCAGTCAGTCCAAACCTGGTCAGCCTAACGCCAACCGTCCTACTGTCCAGCCTTGGTCGGGCAGCTACCTTCAGTCGGCCTCACCTCAGTGACACCAGACTGTATGTGGCAGAAAGGTTTCAGAGCAACGTTTTGAGGTGCTGTATCAGGAAGGTCTGGATTTCTGGACTAGTGACATTTTTACAACCGAAAAATGGTGAAAGTGACCTGTAGCTATCAATGCTCTGCCAATAAAAGGTGAAAACAAAACAAAAAAACAAACCCTACAATTGATAGCCTAGGTTCATTAGAAAAAAAGACATTTTAATGTTAAGAGGAAAAAATATAGGGCAAAATCTCAGAATATTGAACTACTTTTCCCAATTCAGGATAGCCCAGAGATGGTGTGGGCTGTGGACTGGCCATTCCAGAAAACCTGCACTGGCGCTCTCCGTCTCTGGGCAGGGACATACCTGCTCTGAGCCTGTTTTCCTGTGTATAAAATAACGATGCTGATCGTGCCTGGCATGAGGTCAGCACCCAAATCTCGTGGCGGTTGTTGTTTTCACCAAAGAGGGGAGGGGACCTGCGGTGGCTTCCCAAGGACCAACCACCCTGGGCTCTGAGGAGGGCAAGGCCGCTGCAGGGGAGAGCCGAGGTGAGGACAGCACTGCGTGGAGAGGCCCAACCACGGGGCACGGGGGCGGGGGGACCTCAGAGGCTGTGCCCCTTCTCAGGGCTGTTGGGGTCTCCTTTTCCCCAGCATCCATTCTCCTTCCAGCGGCAGCTCTCCCTCATCATTTGGAAATGGAGCCTCCCCCACTCTCAGTCCAGGGGTCTAAGCAGGCTCATGCCGGACGCAGGGGGGACCCAAGGAGACCAGTCGGGGCCCTGGCCACAGTGCCGTGTGCGTGACCCATGACCAAACCGCCTGGTTATCGGGGAAGTCTGACAGTGCTGGGCGTGAGGGCGCAAGGACTCTCCTGCCCACACGTGGCTCCAGAGGCCCGTGCGAGGGGAGGGTCGCAAGGCTGGCGCAGGGCGGAGAGAAGCGGGCTCGGACCCGAGGGGAGCCCTGCGCGGCACTGCGCCTGAGGCACCTCCACCACCACAGGTCCCTTGCACGCAGGCAGCCCAAGCTGGTGTGTCGTCACCTGCGACAGGACTTGGGGCCAGGACAGGACTTGGGCCAGCTGGGGAGGGGGGGTCCTACCAAACCCCGGGGGCCGGGTGCAGCGTGTCCGTCTCGGCACCGGCCCTCTCTCTGAACACCCCCACACTGCAGGGCCGGGCGAGGGAGCCCTGGGCCCAGGGATAGGCTGGTCTCCACGGGAATGAACCCCTAAGCCTCAGGGTCGGCCTCCACGGAGGGCAGACGCCGGCCTGGCCTGCTTCCGGGTGTAGACTTAATCCTCATGATCCTGGCAGAGGGCTTCTCAGGAGAGGGGTGGGAGGCAGAGACCGCACGCCTGAGCGGGGCTGGGGCCCAGCTCCCAGGGCTCTGCCCTCCGCTGCTCCGGGGGCCTGGGGTGGGTGTTTGGCTGTCCCTGGCTGTGACAGTCAGGCTAATGTGTCAACTCGGCCAGGTAATTGTGCCCAGTTGTTTGGTCAGGCAAGCCCTGGGCTAACTGTAATACAAGGGCAGTTATGGACTTGAGTCACCATTGCCTTTACTGCAGTGGTAAATCATAGATTGCTGGTTATAATTACATATATCAGGGAGATTGCCATCAGCAATGAGTGACACTTTATCCAATTAGTGGAATGCCTTAAAAGGGGAAGTGATTCCAGCATAGAGTGAGAATTTCCCAGCTCGTCTTTGGACAGCCAGCGTCTCCCAGAACTCGTCAAGAACCTTCACTGGACTTTCACCGCTGCCCCTGGTTGCAGCCTGCCTGCAGAACCTGGGCTTGTGCATCCCCACGGCCGCGTGAGAGACTTACGGAATCGCATACTATTGACAGATATCTCTTGCTGATTCTGTTTCTCTAAAGAACCCTGACTAATACACCAGCTGTGACCCTGGAGGACAATCCCAGGTCCCTTCTGACCCCAGGCAGTAGCCTGGCCTCACCCCCCCGACACCTGGGCTGGCCCCCGACACCTGGGCTCCTCAGGCTGCACACAAACATCCCTTCACCTCAGTCTCCCCACTTTCCGGGATCCTCAGCCCAGAGTGGATGAGGAAGAGGGGCTCTGAGAGGTGGCAGCACACATCCACGGCCCCCAGCGAGTGTCAGGGCAGCGGGGACCATGGCCTCCTGACCCCAGGGCTGGGGCCCCCTGTGCCCGGGGACTCTGGGGGTGACCCCTGCGCCCTCCCCTCACCTCAGGGCGCAGGCGGCAGGCTGGCCGGGCTGGTAGGGCCCGAGCTGCACGCGGCACACCAGGGCTCCCAGGGCCTCGCAGTCCTCGGCGTCACACGGGTACCGCACGGCCAGCACGTTGCCCCGGGCCTCCTCGTAGAGCAGCCGCAGGACCTCCTCGTCGTGGATCTGCGGGCGGGGCGGTGGGGTGCAGGGGGCTTAGCTGGGCGGAGGCACAGCCAGATCCAGGGCTCCAGAGGGCACGGGGCCTGGGGCCCCCGACCAGGGTGGCCTGCCCAGGGCGCGCGGCCTCACCTGTAGCTCCCGCCGCTTCGGGAAGAACACGTTCCTTCGGAACTGCAGGGAAGGCTCGTCTAGGGAGGGGGGCGGTGTCACTGCAGGGGCCATCATGCTCAGCCTGCCCCCCCCCTTCCTCCAGCTACCCTCCCATTCCCAGCTTTCACCCCTGGGAAACCCCCACCCCTCCCCGCGCACCTGCCAGGGGCCCCTTCCCTCCACCCCGGGTCAGGAGTGGCCGATGCTGCCTGGGGGAGGTGCTGGCCCTGCCCCTCACCAGGGCAGCTCTACCTGCAGGCAGACACCTGGTGCCCTGGCTGCGAGGCCTGGGAGGGGTACGGGGTCGGGCTGGGCCGGGGGTCAGTGCTCCAGGGTCAGGAGCGGGGGGCCTAGTGGGCCTGTCTGATCACTCAGGCCAGCCCTGGGGGCAAGGGGAGCCACGGCAGCACTGACCCATGGCCACGTCGTCGTCCGAGGCGTCGGTGAAGCGCAGAAGCAGTTCCGGCCACTGGCGGCCCAGCTTGTAGGGCTGGTGCTTGGGCTTCAGCTGCACCTCTGCAGGGTGAGACAGGAAGTGGCCTGGGCAGCCTTGGACCAGGCCACCCACCACTAACGATGGCAATGATGACCAACATGCCAGTATTAGCTGAGCAGGTACTAAGCACCCAGAACCATTTCATTCAAAGAGAGAGCAGCTCGGAGAAGTTGAGCTCCTTGTCCAAAGTCACACAGCAGGTGAGGGGGTCTGGCTTGTTACAGCCCCCTAGCAGGGCTGGAGCTGAGAGGCCGTGGCTGATGAAAGATGCCGAGTACAGCACTGCCACCAGGAAGCAGAGCACAAAGCAGGTAAATGAGGTGCCAAGGCCAGAGGGGCGGCCTCCCCAGCCCCGGCAGAGCCGTGGCTGTCCTTCGCCAGATCTCACCCCCATCTCCCTGGGAGCTCAGCCAGCCCTGACCTTCCATGCTACAGGCTCCTCCTATCCCCAGCCCACCCGGCACGTGTGGCCAGCTCCGGCCCACCCGTCCCACCTTGCTGTCTTCTCTGTCCCTTTCCTACTTGGCTCCTGCCTCTTCTTTCTGCTTGAGCAATCCCAGCTTGTGTGTGCCCCAGGGCCCCTGCACTTGCTGTTCCTCCTTGCTCAGATCTTCTTCCCCCAGACGCTCCCCTGGCTAGCTGGGGTCCCAGTTCAAGGGTCACTTTCCCCGGCCCCTAACCCAGCCCCTCCTGCCACCCCAGTTTCACTACTGTTTGGTGCCTTTATAGCCATTATTGCTACCTGATGTCCTCTCCCTGTCTCGGAGTCCACTGTCTGGTACTGCAGACCTAAGTGTCACCTGGGCGGGCGCCTGCCCAACCTCTTCACCTCTGGCACCAGGAACAGCCTCCCGTGCCCAGGGGCACGCTACCCTCCTGGCCATGCAGTTCCCGGGAGCAGGACCACCTCAGCCTTGACCCCTGCGGCATCCCAGCACCTGGACTGCTGCCTGGCCCCAGGGGGCTCTGGACATACGTGTGGCAGGATCGAGGCACCTGACTCGCTGGGACTCACTGGGCACACACGGTGGGCAGCGGGGTGGACTGGTGCAGGACACCCTTCTTCTGCCCCAGCCCCAGGCCCGACAGCCCTAACCCCATGCCCCAGCAGCTCAGGACAGGACGACACTGGCCCCCCGACCCGCAGACTTCCTGCCTCGAGGCTGTCACCCAGAGACTAAGCCTCTCTGGAAACCTGTTCCCTGACAGAGTGACAGCGGTACTGGCAAGGCCAAGCCCTCCTCAAACAGCTGGCTTTAGGGTGGCTCCAGCGGACGGCACCCCCGCCCGGCCTCGCGCTGCACTCACAGCCCGGGAGCATCTGCCACTGCTGCGCCCAGTCTGGGGGTGGGAGGGCTGAGGGCTCGGAGGGGCCCGAGTCAGAGCTGAAGAGGCCTTTCAGCCCTCACCCTGAACCCAGCCTGGGAACAGAGTGGGTGCTGGGCTCGTGGTGGGGCCTCTGGTCACCCTCGTCCCTGTGGATGGGCGACCAGGCCCTGCCACACAGGCAGCCCTTTCAGCGCCTGCGGTGGGAGCAGGAATGTGATGGGGGGGGCGAGGGGCAGGAAGTGGGAGGAGGAAGCCGGCGGAGCCAGGGGCACTGGGCCTCCTGGGAGACGGGAGGGGCAGGCCCCAGGAGGCCCCCACCCCAGGCCTGAGCCCCGATCAACAGCCCTGGGAGGGCAGGAGGGGTAGCTGGTGTGGGCCGCCAAGGAGACGGGTCAGCAGGAAGTGGGGGCAGGGGCCACCAGGCAGCAGCTGAGCAGGAAGCTCTGCCTGGTGGGGGCAGGGCGCTCCTTCCCCCCAGAGCAGGAGACCCTCCCTCCGGGGCAGAGGCAGGAACCCCAGGGGCTGTGAGGAGAGGGGGTAACCATGAGCCCTTGGGCCTAAGCCTGACTGTCCTGGTCGCTGTCTCAATGGAACCGGTCACCCCCTTCTGGCCCCCGGGGCTTCTACCACTGTGACAGTGAAGCTGAGAAAACACGCCTGGCACAGGCCCAGCTACTTCCTGGAATGAAGCCTGGGGTGTCCTCTTCCTGGCACCCCTCCAGCAGGCTCTGGAGACCCATTCACCCAGGGACCTGCTGGCCTGAAGGCCACAGTGCCCACTTCTGCTTCTTCCCCACCCGGGGGTCTCAGCCTCAACTGCCTTCCTGGGCCTGTGAGTTCAGGACGTGGGTGGCCACGGGGCCAGAAACCAGGCAGGGTGGGAGGTCCCCCTTCTCCCTGAACTCCCATCCTCAGGAAAAGCCCCATCCCCGAGACGGCTGCTCCCTGGGTTGTGTCCCACGTCCCTCCAGCCCCCAGGAGCAGGGTGTGGGTTCAGGGAGGCTCGTTGTGGGGCCACAGGGGCTTCGGTTCTGACCTTGGCCCGGCCGCTCACTGGTCCCATACCTCCAAACCTCACTTTCCCCATTTCCGCAGGGCCAGGAGAATGGGGTGAAATTATGTGCTCACGATGCCAGCTGGGGTGTGGCAGAGGTCACGGGTTCAGCACACAGGGCCCCTTTGCCCCCTTCCCTCCCTCCAGCCTGCTCCTCCTGATGCCCCCCCCCTGCCCCAGCACCTGCAGAGGCTGAAGGACAGGCAGAAAGCAGCAGGGGAGGAGGAGGAGCAGGAGCCCCGAGACTGCTCCCGGACCCGGCCGAGCCTGGCCTTTCCCTGGGGTCCAGGAGCCAGGGGGGCCCGAGCCCCACCCCCAAGCTCAGAATGCCCCCGGGTCTCCCCCCAGGCTCTTGCAGCCAAGCAGCCAAGCCTTACCCAGCAGAGGGGAGACGAGCCAGAGCGCGAAGGCCTCCAGGGCGATGTCAGGGAGCTGCAGGACGTCGCGGACTGCACGGTGCAGCTCATGGGCGCTGAGCGAGGGCAGGCTCTCCACAGACAGGGGCACCACCGTGTCATCCGCCAGGTACACCAGCACGTCGGCCGCTGCGACGGAGGCCGGGCTGGCTGACTGGCGCCCACTGCCCAGGCCCAGCCAGCCCGACCCAGGCACCCTCCCTCCATCACCCGCTGGGGCTGGAAACCCCACTCTAGGCCCCTGGGGGTGACCAAAGCCACACTCCTGAGGGAGGGTTGGCTCCAGGCTGGTGCAACCCCCAGCACCCCGACAGACCCTGTGGAGAAGGCTGACTAGTAGGACTTACTCAGGAGCCACAGACTACCCCGAAACCCAGCAACTCGGGCCCAGGGACCAGTCCACCCCCAAGGGTTCAAACTAGGGCTCCCCAAAACTCCCTGTCAGCTCAAGGACTCTGCTTCCTTCTGTCCTAAAAGAGAACATTCCACAAGTACAGAAACTGAGGCAGAGACAGGCTGAATCCAACCTGAGGGTACGGTGACTGCTCCGACCCACTGGTATCCCCCAGGCAAGGTGCTGTCTCTCTCACTGGCCCAGGCTAAGATAGGAATGGAGCACCCCTAAGTTCCCCCACTGCCTCCAAAAGGTAAAGCAAGTTTTAGGCCTCAGCTTCCGTAGGCCCCTACAAGCCTCAGGACTCAATCCTGTAGCCTTTCAGGACAGCCTTAAACAGGCAGGGGAGGTACAACCAAAAAGGTGCTCCCTTGTGGCAGCCTGTGAGATTCCCACCTGGACCCTAGAGCCAAAGGAGTCCCTTGGAAGAGCAGCTGGATCCAGATTCCCATCCCTGGAACAGCAGGTACCATGAAAGAGCAGTGGGCTAGGAGGCTCACATACTCAGGTTCAGATCCTAGCCTGGCCAACTCAGAAAGTTGGTTTGAGTGTCAGTTACATCCCCTGTGATATAGAGCCAATACCCTGTGCTCAAAGAGTGGCTCTGAACCAAATGAGGTGAAGCCTGAGGAAGGGAAGGGCAAGTTCTCAATGATCACAGTTTATCAAGTTGTCAAGTTCATTGTAGTTTATCACTAATACAAGGGAAGGTGCTCCCCCAGTTAATTCTGCTCCAACAGCTACTTTCTTGGGAGCTCACAAAATAATGTCCAAGAGGCTGAGACTCAGATCTCCTTTTCAGGCGGGGAAAAACCAAGGCACGGAAGGTTCAAATATGTCACCACCCGATATCCTTTCTATAAAATGGACATAATGATTCCTCCCCTCAAAAGGCTGTTTGCCAGGAAGAAATGAATCAAAAAAAGCAAAAGTGCCACTTTTCACTCATATGATTTCATTTGAATTCCACTGCTACATGAGACAAGCTCGTTTTACAGGCTAGAAAACTGAGATGCCAGAGAGGATGCAAAAGAGCCAGGGCTCGCTGCCTGAGTGCTGTGGTTCTCCGCCTGAGTTCTGTGAGTTTTCCGTGTTTCAACGTACCCAACTGTTGATTAACACACAGTGAGGAAGAAAACAAGCCAGAGCCACTTTCCCAGGGCTGGGGCCCAGAAGGGTATGGACGGGGGAGCCGGGGGCAGGGAATCACCTCGGGCTCCCACGGAGGACACGCTGCTTCGATGGGACCGCTCGGCGGGGCCGGGCTGCCCGGCACTGCCTTCTGGCCCGTCCATCTGCAGAGGAAAAGAGAAGCAGAAGTTACCGGGGGTCCAGGCACGCTCGGATGGGAGGGGGGCTCAGCGCTCAATGACGTAGGGAAGGGGTCCTGGGCTGGGTCTGTGAGCGGCTAAACAACGCTGGCTGGAGGGACCGAGGATGCAGACTGGGGGACCCTCAGCCAACTCTGGATCGGGGGTGGCGGGAGGGGTCAGGGATGGTCAGAAGCAGGGGTGGAGGCTCCGCTCGCCGGGATGCCCCCGCAGGGCACCGCGCACCTCCGTCCGGGCCCTCGCCGGGCTCTCACCTCGCAGGGATACAGCGTCCGCCGCCTCAGCCCCGGCCCCGACTCTGGACACAACTCCTGCCCCGGCCAGCGCCACCCGCCCGCCACCAGCCTCAACTACGTTTCGCGCTCGGCTCGGACCCCCGGGGCGGCGACGCGGAAGCCCAGTCAGGAAGAAGAGCTGCGCCCGCGGCCCCGCCCCCAGACCGCGGGAGCCAATCGGAACCCGGGACCACCGCGCACGCGCCCTCCCCGGCGCCCGCGCGCTCACGCCCCCCGCGGGCCCGCGCATGCTCGGGGCGCCCCGGGCGAACGCCTCCTGTTTCTGGTCGCACCCGTGGGATGGTCGCTTTCTGAATCAGCCCCGCCACCCACCCGACCGCCCGAGGGCGAGTCGCCCACCCCCACGTCCGACCGTTGGCCTCTTAGGCTGTGGCGAGGGCTCAAGGAAATCGGGGTAAGGGCGCGAGCTGTACCACTCCCTCGCCTTGTGACTTTGGGCCGGTCCCCTCACCCGTAAATGGAGATGCCGCCTCGGCCGGGGCAGGGGTCCACACTACAGAGCGCTGGGTGAAGAGGGTCGCAGGCAGCTCCCCGGGCTGTGAGGGGTGGTGGGGTCAGGAGATGGCGTGTTGGTCCTGACTCATCCTGGACCAGTCCCTTACCCTCGGGGCCTCAGTTTCCTCATCTGTGAAACGAGCAGGTTGGACTAAACTAGAAGATCTCCAAGGGCCTCTCTCAAATTATACACATAGAGTTAGAAAGCCAGACCAGGGACACCCCCTCTAAGTGTCCTCAGAAGGCTGTCACGGGAACCATGGCATCCTAGACACCCAGCCTGGAAGGCCTTCAGCCATCCCCAGGCTGTGAAGGGGTGATAGAACTTTGAAGAGGCAGGAGTGTAACCACCTCTCCCCAGTCAGGTCACCAACTTGTCCTGGCTACCCCAGTGCCTGTGTGCCTGAGGTCTGGGTCTCAAGGAGAAGAACAGGTTCATGGGCACCTTCCTGAGCTGGAAGAACCAAGTGACAGCGATGGGCTTGGCCATTGGCTACGGGGGGACGTGGGTTCAACCTGCCCTGATTCCTAGGGATTAGAAAGCAGTTCCAACTCTGGACCCAGTTTTAGTTTTCTCAGTATTTAAAATAGCTCTCTGCCTACCCTTCCAGGACCCACACCTGCCCAGCAATGAGCCCGATAACAGTTATCTTCCTTGCTAGCTTGACTTAAGGACTCAGCGAAGCTGGGATGTGGACCAGAGCATGTACAGTAGGCTCTCAGCAATGGAACCCTCCGGACAGTACACAGTGGCCCCGTTACCTCCCTAAACCTGCTGAAGCCATGTGGGAACACGGTTCAGGGAAAGGAGGCCTGGGAGAGCTGCAGCCCTTGCCCTCAGAAAGTTTACATCATCATTGAATTGGGGAGTGGACAGAGAAGGAAGAGGGAAAGAAGTCCAGGAGAAGAGCCTACTTAAAAACTACCCGGGAGCAGATGTGGCTCAAGGAATGAGCTCCCATCTCCCACATGGGAAGTCCCAGGTTGGGTTCCCAGTGCCTCCTGAAAAAGCAAAAACAAACAACAAGCAAAACAAAACAAAAACCAGCTCAGGGAAGCTGATATGGCTCAATGGTTGAGCACTGGCTTCTCACATATGAGGTTCCAGTTTCAATCCTCGGCCCCCCCCATACCTAAAAACAAACAAACAAAAAACCAAACAACCTGAGATGAGAATTGCCCAGCAAATTGTAGTGTGTCAGAAGGTGCTAGGTTCAATGGAAGAAAGAAAAGGTAGAGTCAGGTCAGGGGCACCAGAAATTCTGGGGCGTTGGGGAGCAGATTGCAACGTTCAGTAAGATGATTAGAGGAGGCCCCACAGAGTAGGTGATGCTTGAGTCAAGGCCTGAAGGAGGCCACGGAGAGAGTGTCCACTGAAGGCTGGGGCGTGCTTGAGGAAGAACAAGGAGGCTAGGGTGGCTGGAGTCAAGCAAGCAAGGGGGCAAGCAGCCGGAAATGAGCCAGAGGAGGCTGGGGCAGCACTGCGAGGGGCTTGTAGAGCCGAGAAAGGACTTTCGGTTGACTCCACATGGGAGGCGGATCAGTGCAGGTTGTTGAGCAGAAGAGACACCATGACTTAGATTTTTTTTTCCGTGAGGTGTTGGGGATTGAACCTGGGACCTCGTGCATGGAAAGCAGGCACTCAGCTACTGAGATACAGCTGCTCCCACTGACTTAGTTTTTTTTTTTTTCCATAGCACAGACACATTTATATTTATCATGAACTAGCAAATGTAAACAAAACTTTTTTTTTCTTTTTAAATACTTTCAAGGACAGTTGACAAAATAGTTACAAAATAATACAGGACAGTTACAAAAATAATACAAACCCCTTCAGGGAATCCCATCATACCCCTCCCCTCCCAGATACCCAGAAAGAGCAATTTTAACATTTTGCCACAATCACCGTATCTACCTGTATCTCTCTAGGGTCCACATATCTGTTCATGAATCCATCTTCTGAACACTCAAGTGGGTCATGTCCATCACTCTCCTTGAACACATTACTATCACGTGCATTTCCTAAGAACAAGGGAACCACCTTAACTTAGACTTTAGCCGCATCCCTCTGGCTGTGGACCGCTCTGGCTGCTGCGTGGAGAACAGACTGGAAGGGGGCAGGCCGGCAGCAGAGAGGCCAGTTAGGGGCGGAAATCCAAGCAGAGGTGGTGGTGGCTTGTGTCAGGGCAGTAGCAGAGGGGGTGAGAAGGGGCTGCATTCTGGTTGGTTTTGAGGTAATATTAGCAGGAACCCCTGCTGGGTGGAGGGCGGAGAGAAAGGGAGGAGTCAAGGGCCACTGCAGGGCTAGCACCTGCTCTTGGGACCCTCAGGGGTTTCTGTAGGCAGAGGTGCCTGAGCCGTGGGTCTCTGCCCTTGAAAGAAGACCCCCCCCCCCACCTGCACGCTCCAGGGAGAGGGGTTCAGGCCCTGCCCCGTGGGTGGGCTTAGGTCACAGTTGTCCCGGATGAAAGGCAGCCCCAGCTGCTCAGCCCAAGGCGGCAGACACAGGGCCCTTTATACTCTCAAAACCCCATCTCTCCCTGGGGAGGAGGAGGCTGGGAGAAGCCTGCTGATGACTCACTCACAGAGTCACAAACAACCCGGGGAGAACAAACTGGTTTCAGGCCCCCCTGAGTCACTCCCGGGTGCTGGCTTCTCTCTGGGTGGCTCCCAGCCTGTCCCCCCTCCAGCAGCTCCTCAGTGCCACGGTGACTGCGGACCAGGGCTGCCCCCTGGCGGCCTCGCGGCCTGTCCTGGGCCGGGCAGCGGGTGTTTCTGGAGGGAAACTCATGCCTGGGATGGACAGGCAGGGCCTTGCCCGGGGCGCGCTCATTAAACCGCACCGACTGAGGCGGCCCTGGAGGGGGCCCACCTGGAGGCTGGGGCCTGGCGGCCATGCACTTGTGCGCCTCCTCCAGATGGTCAGAGGCACCGAAGTTGGCGCCCTCCCACCTCCTGGGGGCCTGGGGGCCGGGCACCTGGCCACTTCTCACCCCTGCACCCATGGTTAAACATTACTGGGAGTTATCATCAGGCTGGGGGAGGGAGAGGGCGAAGTAAACTTTCACCAGCTTCTCCTCCTCCGTGGGTTTCCAGTTCCCTCGCCGTGCCCTGGACAATGCCTGTGGAGGAGTTTGTGGCTGGCTGGATCTCCGGTGAGACGTTTTTCTTCCTTCTGTCATATCCCCTCCAATGGCGGGTCACTTCCCGGGGAAGGTGGGTGGCAGAGGAGGAGCTCGAAGCCAAAGTCCTGGCTCCCCCAGAGCACCCAGAGCCAGCTGTCCCAGGCTCCTCCAGGGAGCTGCCGGAGGGAGGAGGAGAGGAAGGTGCAGGTGGAGGGAGTCGCCAAGGCCAAGCTCCCTGAGGCAGGCAAGGGGAGGGGGCTGGGGCGCCCAGGCAGGCGCAGGTGCAGGCACAGGTGGGCGCCTCCCAGGCTGCACCACAGCACCCACACTGCCCAGCCCCTGTCCAGACCCCCTTCCCCCGCTGTGGGCTCAGGAATGAAGTTCACCATTGACGTCACCTGCTGTCCTGAGTTTCCCTTTGGGCCTCTGCCCTACCTGGCAACAGGCTGCACTCCCAGGCTGGAGGCCTGCTGTGCTTTCCACCCAGCCCAGCTTCTGGGTGACGTTTCTCTTGGGTGAAGGGGAGGGACTTTCTATACCTGCTCCCTGGAGATGTGCAAAAAAGCCTTCCAGGACCTGTGTTTGCTACAAAGCGCTGTGCCAGGAAGTAGGGAGCTGGCCCGGGGGGCCAGGCACCCCTACCTGGTGCCAGCCAGACTGCTCTGGGGCCCTCCAGTTCTGCTGGCTGAGCTCCTGGTCTCGCGCCCTTGGAGGCGCGGCCTGGCCTGGCCCCAGGCCTGGCACTCAATAGTAGCTATTAGTTGAAGGAAGGGCGAAGCAGGTTGGCAAGGGAGACCTGTTCCTGGGCCCACAGCCAGACCAGCCAGGGGGGCCCTTGGTGGCTACTCCCCTCCTACACATGGGCCCTCCAGCAGGGCCCTGAGCCGGGCCAGCCCCGAGCCATCCAGTAAAGGCACCGGCGCTGGGGCTGGAGTCTCCGGGGTCACCTTCCTCTCAGCACAAACGTGCCTCCTCAGCCTGGCACGAGGGCCCTCACGCACTACACCTTCTTGTCACCACAGGAGCTCTGGGTTTGGCTCTGGGACACCCCTTTGACACCATAAAGGTGAGTCTAGAGGTGGCAGCAGAGGAACGACAGATGCCGCCTGAACTGTCTGGGCCCCGAGACCAGCGCCTGGCTGCAGCCTGGGGGCCTCGTGCTGCAAGGCGCAGGGGCAGAGGCGGCCGGAGCTGGCCTGGGTTGCAGAGGCCGGGCCTGCCCACTGCGGGCCCACAGGCTCTCCTCCCTGTCCAGGTGCGCCTGCAGACCCAGACCACCTACCGGGGCATCGTGGACTGTGCCGTCAAGATCTACCGCCATGAGTCGGTGGGGGCCCCGCTTCTGTGGGGGAGGCACCTGGGCAGTCGGTCTGGGCTTCCTTCTCCTCCCTGCACAAGAGGACTCCTGTCTGGGCCCGGGGTGGGGGGGGCAGCTTCCTGTCCCCAGGGTGGAGCCTTTTTTAACCTCGCCCTGCCCTGGGGTGTGGGAAGGGTCTCCAGCCCGCTGCGCCCTGCCCTTCTGGTGCCACCGTGTCCCCCTGCAGCTCCTGGGCTTCTTCAAGGGCATGAGTTTCCCCATCGCCAGCATAGCCGTGGTCAACTCCGTCCTGTTCGGGGTCTACAGCAATGCCCTGCTGGCCCTCACGGCCACCTCCCACCAGGAGCGGCGGGCCCAGCCCCCCAGCTACACGCACATCTTCGTAGCGGGCTGCGCCGGGGGGTTCGTGCAGGTGAGAGCAGCGCCCACGCACCCTTGCCCGAGCTCGGGGCCGGCTGCCAGGTCAGTGCGCGCCTTTCCCCCCGGCCCCTGTGGCAGCGCAGCGGCCTTTCCTCAGGGGAAAACAGCAGGGACGAAAGGGACAGGCGGCTGGCTGCTGCGATAGGCCTGGCCTGGCTGGAGGGGAGGACAAAAGGCAGAGCCGGGAGGGGGCTGGGGCTGGGGCACGCTAGGTGGACATAGCGATGCCCAGCTCCCGGGCTGACAGGGCTGGCCCGCCTCCAGGGGCGTCTGTCTGCCCCACGAGTCAGGGGCGGGGAGACCTCTCCCCAAGTGACCTTGACCCCGGGAAGCTTCAGCCCCAGCAAGACGCCAAGGCCAACCCGCAGCCTGGTCCTGGCACCGTCCTGGCACCGCCTAGCCCCAGCCCCTAGGCCTCAGCGTTCAGCACTAAGTGACTCCAATCACTTGGTCTCTGGTCTCAGCTTTTGTTTTTTGTTTTTTTTTGAGGAACTGGGGCCAGGGGTTGAACCCAGGACATCATATGTGGGAAGCTGGCACTCAACCACTGAGCCACATCGGCTCTGAGTGGTTTTTTCATTTGTTTGCCTGTTATTTTTGTTTTTTTTAGGAGGCACCAGGGACCGAACCCAGGACCTCCCATGTGGGAAGCAGGCGCTCAACCACTTGAGCCACATCCGCTCCCCAGGTCTCAGCTTTTTAGGGGGGATGGGAGGGGAGCTTCAGGCACCAGAGCTGAAGAAGGGACTAAGCACAGAGGGGCAGAGGTGTCTGGCCCTGTCCCACACCCCTGCTCTGTTTGACACCTGCCCTGAAGCTTCTGACACACTGATGGGCCAGAAAGCAAGGACAGAGGACGGAGCCAGCTTGCTCACCCAGATGAGCCAGTGATCAGTGAGGCCACAGGTCCTGGGTGCTTTCCTAGTTCCCAAGCCCAAGGCCTCCACAAACACCAGGAAGAGAACTGCCACCGCAGGCGCAGGTGGCCTGGTGGAGGCCCAGCCAAGCCCGGCTCCTGCATGCCCTCCCTCCCCTCTGGCCTCTCTGAACTGGCGACTGTCAGGGTCATCAGTGGGCTCTGGGTCCAGGAGCCAGCTGGGCCCTGGGTTCACCCGCAAGCCCTTGGTGTCAGTGGAACAGGCTCTTGGGGCAGAAAGCGCCTTCAAGTGGGGAGGCAGAGGCGGAGGGTTGGCAAGTGACCCAGCTTAGCACCTTGCACGGATTGGCGACCGCTGAGGGGCAGCTTTGGTGTGACCATGGCTGACCCTGTCCCAGAGTGTGGCTGAGCCCCCACCCACCTCACCCGCCAGCCGTCCTGCCTCGGCCTGGTCTTTTCCTCAGCTTCCAGGAACCCAGCGCTCAGGAGAAGCCTTCTGCTCGGCACTGCCTCCAGGCTCTGCAGGAGGGTGACCTCAGGGCCCCCGTCTCTTGAGGGAGGGTCTCCAGCCCACTATGTTTCCCACAGGGGAGGAAATAAGCCAAGGAGTCTTGGCCTGCCACCCTTCGAAGACCAGCGCCAGGCTGGGTGGCTGAGCTGGCCGGCCCAGGCCTGGCTGCCCTCGGTGCCTCCAGCGCTGAGGACCTGAGCTCGAGTATCTTTAACACCTCAGACCAAAGCGAAAAAGCCAAGGACACATAGCCCCCAAAGGACGTGCTGGCCTCAGCCTCGACCTGAATTCTCACCTGAACTTTAGTACCTTTTTTAGACTTAGTTGCATACTGACCCAAATCCCAAGACCCCCAAACCTACCCCCCCCCACCCAGCACCCACCCTTACCCCCTGGCCAGACCCAATACTCTCCCAGACCGCTGCATTGAGGACCCTCGGGTCCCATCTGGCACCCACCTTCCGGCATAGCCTCCCTGCAGGGCGACTCTGGCAGGAGTGGGAGTGTGAGGCAGGAAGCCCTTGTCCCCCTCCTGCAGGCGGAAGGTGGGGGAGGGGAGGCCCGGGAAGCGGAGCCCCTCGCTAGAGCTCTAGCCCTGGGAGGGGTCCCTGGCGCCCTCTCGTGCCAAGGTCTGAATGCCCGGGCGCTGCAGGGTCACGCTGGTGCCTGACTTACGTGAGACTGGAACCTACCCCTGCTGCTGGCACAGGAACCCTGGGCTTGTCCCGAGGGCGCGCGCTGTCAGGGCCTGGCGCCCAGGGAGGTGGCCTGCCCCGCAGCAGGACGCCCTGGTCCGCCCCTTCGGCCTGCGAGGGGATGAGGGCTGGTGGGGGGCCTGCGGGAAGACAGCTGCCCGCCCCGCTCACTGGTCCTGGGGCCCAGGAGCGCCAGCCCCCTGCCCCCAGCCCCACCTGGGCCTCCGCGTTTCCTTCCCCACAGTCCTACTTCCTGGCCCCCTTTGACCTCATCAAAGTGCGGCTCCAAAACCAGACAGAACCGAGGGCGCGGCCGGGGAGCCCCCCACCCCGGTACCGCGGGCCCGTGCACTGCGCCACCTCCATCCTCCAGGCTGAGGGGCCCCGGGGGCTGTTCCGAGGTGCCTGGGCCCTGGTGCTGAGGGACACCCCCACGCTGGCGGTCTACTTCCTCACCTACGAGTGGCTCTGTCGCCAGTACACGCCCGACGGCCAGACGCCCAGTAAGTGGGGTGCGGGGAGCGGGCCTGCCGCGGGGCGGGGGCGGGGAGGCCCCACGCTCGCCTCTGACCGGCCCGGCCGGCTCCCTCGGCGCAGGCTCAGCCACGGTGCTGGTGGCCGGGGGCTTCGCGGGCATCGCCTCCTGGGTGACGGCCACTCCCTTGGACGTAATCAAGTCCCGGATGCAGATGGATGGGCTGCAGGAGCGCGCCTACCGCGGGGTGCTGGACTGCATGGCCAGCAGCGTGCGGCGGGAGGGCCCGGGGGTCTTCCTGCGCGGGCTGACCATCAACAGCGCGCGCGCCTTCCCCGTCAACGCCGTCACCTTCCTCAGCTACGAGTACCTGCTCCAGGCCTGGGGCTGAGCCTGCCGCCCCGCGGCCGCCTCGGGGACCGGGCGGGCACCCCCAGCAGGCAGCTCAGCCACAGGCGCTCAGGCTGGGGGAGCCCGGGCTGGGGCCTCAGGTCCCCGCAGCGCTGCCTCCCTTCCTTTGCCTCTCGAGTTGGATGGAGCAGGAAGGACGAGGCGCAGACTAACCAGCCAACGAGCTGGTGACATTCCAGGCCCCCTCCTCCCCTCTGAGCCCCCATCTCAAGGGCCGGTGCCGGCACCACCCCAAATCCCGGCTGCCGCGGAGGCCTGCAACTTCACCTCTCCGAGCCCCGCTCTGCCTCCCTGGATTACGGGAACAGGACCTTTCATTGGCGCCCATCACCTTCAGGCAAAGCGCAAACCTGGCCGCTGCCTGGGCACGTCCTGCCCCTGGGGCCTCTCCACGGCTCCCTCCTGTGCGTGCCGGCCTGGAACGTGCTCTTGGGTGCCCTCGGCCCCGAAGGCTTCATCCCTCCTGGCTGCGGGGGACAGTGCATCGACTGGGGAGTCTGTCCCTCCTGCAAAACCCGGGCTCCTGGAGTCCTCCTTTCCTTGCCTCCCCCTGCCCCGGGCACACACGGCTGCCCTGTGTCCCCTGGTCTCGGCGTTACCTTCGCTGATCGGCTCGTTGGCTCCCCATCAACGTGAGCTCCGTGAGGATGGGGCTTGGACTTCTCACTGTTTCCCAGTACGGAGCCCGGTGCTGGCAACACGACAGGTGTTCAGGAAACCTGAGCCGCTGCTTGTGCTCCGGGCCCCTCTCCCCCACTCCAACCCCACGCCTGCCAGCAGGGGCCCATGAGCACAGGGCCAGCTTCTCTGGTCCTGCCACGTGCCCCTTTCCCTGAGTGTACCTGTTCCCGGGTTGCCTACCCTGGCCCTGCTTGGGGTCATCTCGAGAGACCCAGTCTTGGGGCCTTGATGGTGGTGGAAGTTTTGTGTGTGTGTGTGTGTGTGTGTGTGTGTGTGTGTGTGGTCTGCCTTTCCTACACCGCTGAGATGGCACTTGTTTCTTTATCCATCTCAAATGCTGGTAGGAATTAAAAATGGCTTAGAGGGGCCTTCTTGAGTTTATACCTAACAATGTCCTGATTTGGTTTGAGATCATCTTGGGTTCCCCTCAGTCATTCCAGGAACTCCTGAAATTACTACCATTTACTGGGGGTTCCCAGTATTAACATTATCTAAGTACTAAATTTTATTTTTTACTTATCACAGTTTACAGAGGAGAAGGCCTCAGCTCCAAGACATTAGTAATTTGTCCCCGGTCTCCTAGCTTATAAAGATGAGACGGTGCACCCAAGTCTCCAACACCAGAGCCCAGGTACTTCACTCCCCAGCTCCACCCAGGGACTAACTGGGACCTCTTTGCCTGTGGCAGTCTCCCGTGAGCCACCTAGGTTCAAAGTCACCCAAACCAGACCCAAGCGACAAGCCCCTGAGTGTGCTCCTGTCCGCATCACCTGAGCCCTCGTGCACTGGATCATGTGCCAGAGACGGTTGGCAGCCACCCAAAAGCCTTCCCTCTTCCATTGCCACCCTTGGCAGCTTGGCCTTTGGCTGCTGAGCAAGGCTGCATTTCCCAACCTCCCTTGCAGCTATGTGGGGCCACATGAGGAGGTTCTTGCCAGAGAAAAGTGAGTAGAAGTGATGCCTGCAAATCACCCATCACTTGCTTAAAAGGAAATTTCTGACTGTTGGCTGGAAGTGGTGGTGACTGGAGCAACCTGGAATTCACAGCTGGGGATGGAGGAGGCCCCTGCTGGCCCAGGGGCACAGCCCACCTGCCCGCCCAAGGATGTCACATTCTTAGCTGTCTGTTACCATGCAGTCTTCACCCCAACTAATGCAATGGGGAAGGATCTACAAGCTTTGAGGCCAGGGACAGTCCAAGTGTGGGCTCCAGACCAGCAGCATCAGGAGATTAGAAATTGCAGGATCTCGGGCCCCAGACCTACCCTATCAGAATCTCAGGTCTCCTGGGGATTTATATGCACACTAAAACTTTTTTTTTTTAATTTCTCTCTCTTCCCCCCTCTCCCCCTCCACACTAAAACTTAAGAAAGCAGTGTTCTGCCTCAACAAAATTAAGCATAATTACTGTATGGCTCCACAATTCCTCTTATAGGTACCAAAAGAACCGAAAGTAGCGATTCAAACAAGTACACGTATGTATATGTTCACAGCAACACTAGTCACAAGAGCCACAAGGTGGAAGCACCCAAATGCCCATCAATGGATGAACAGGCAAACAAATTGCAGTCTAGCCACAAGGTGGAATATTACTCAGCCATGAAAGGGAAGGATGTCCTGATACAAGCTACAGTGGGAACAGACCTCTAAAACATGATGCTAAGGGAAGGAAGAATCAAAGGTCACATGTCCTATGATTCCACTTACAGGAAATGTCCAGACTAGGTGAGGCCTTAGAATCAGAAGGCAGACTGGTGGTTGCCAGTGGTGGGAAGGCGAATGGAGATGCCCTGCTCAGTGGGCACAGGGCTTTCTTTGGGGTAAGGAAAATGGTTTGGAACTAGGTAGAGCTGTTGGTTGCACTTGCCATGGAATTGTTCACATTGAAATGTTGTTTTTTTTTAAGATTCATTTTTTATTTATTTTTCTCCCCCCATCCCCCCATTGTCTGCTCTCTCTGTCCATTTGCTGTGTGTTCTTCTTTGTCTGCTTGTATTCTTGTCAGTGGCACCAGAAATCTGTGTCTCTTTTTGTTGCATCATCTTGCTGCATCAGCTCTCGGTGTGCGCAGCGCCACTCCTGGGCAGGCTGAGCTTTTTTTGCACAGGGTGGCTCTCCTTATGGGCACATTCCTTGCGCATGGGGCTCCCCTACGTAGGGGACACTCCTGCGTGGCACGGCACTCCTTGCATGCATCAGCACTGCACGTGGGCCAGCTCACCACATGGGCCAGGAGGCCCTGGGTTCAAAACCTGGACCTCCCATGTGGTGGGCAGATGCTCTATCAGTTGAGCCAAATCTGCTCCCCTGAAATGGTTCATTTTATGTTCTCTGAATTTTAACTCAGGAAGGGAAGGAGGGAAGGAAGGAGGGAGAGAAGGAATGCAAGGAGGGAGGAAGGAAGGAAACAGTGCTCTGGATACTCCCAATGGCAGAAAGGTGCCATCCTTCCTGACTGAGAGAGTTGTGAGTAGCGTGCAGGCAACAAACGCCTGCTTCCAGCAGCCTCCACCATGGCCCGCGTTCAGGAAGTCTGTGGCAAGGTATGCAAAACACAGGTGACTTGAGCCCGTGGTGGCCCTTTCCGGGCTGGGTTTCTTCTGCATAGTTTGTGTGACCCAGTGGCCTGCCAGCACAGCGGTGGCACCATCTGCCATCGACGTCGGCTGGGAGCAAGCAGCATGTAGGCGAAAGAGGAGGAGACTCTTAGAAACGGGGCAAGGAGGGGGGGCACATGCCAGAGTGGCCTCTGTAGCTAGCCATACCTCACCACATTACCAGTTAGCAAAAACAGTAAACTCAAAAAATCCGTTTCTCGCTGGTGTTGCGGTTGCACCTGTAAGTCTGACGGTGCTGTCTGGGCACGGGCTTCCGGGTTCCCTCTCTGGTTCTAAGCAGGGGCATCTCCTAGGGGCCCGGGAGCCCTCCACCATCTTGTTTAGAACCAGAAGGCCGGAGCTCTCGCCCAGTTGCGGGCCTCCCAGAGCCAGCTCCTTCCACCAAACCAGCTCCAGGGCTGCCAGCCAGGCGGGGAGAGAAACGCCGCAGGAGTCCAGGGCTAAACCCGGAGCGATTAGAGACTGAAAAAGCCCCACTCCTCTTGCCCGGAGATCCCAGGTGGACACGCGACAACAAAGGCTGACGATATATGTTTTTTAAAGCTACATGTTTTAAAGTCAGCATGTTATTCGCATGTTAAGTTCCTTAAGGAATTAGCAGGTGTTATTAGAGGTCACCATTAATTTTGAGAGCTCACTTAGATAGAAGGAATCCCCGAGGACTAGGATATAGGAAATGAGTTGCTTTGAGGTTAAAAAGGTGGGGCAGGTGTTTGATGGACACAGGGAAAGCGTTTGTCACTTGGGCAGACATGTTAAATCACGTCTCATTGGGCTCATGCCATCAAGCACGATACTTTTATGGAAGTGAGGTAGCAGAAGGAGGTACAGGAGTCTAACAGGTGTATAACACTAGTGCCACAGGTGCAGTAAAGGGGTCATGACACACCTGAGCGTGACTCTGTCTTCCATCACTTTTGCTGGAACTCACTAAACACCTGAGTTTCCTGGTTCAGTCTTTCAAGCTGCCACTCGATATATTGGCACTAACTTGCAGTCACTCCCTATGTGCACAGGGCTTGCTCTGCTCCTTCCAGAACAAAGCCTGGGCCCGGCAATGCAAGTGCGTGATGGCTCTCATGGCCCTGGGGAATGGCTGGGGAGAGGCCACTTTCTCCTACCGCTTTTTAAAGTTGTGTTTTCTTAATTTGGGTCTCACCCAGTTACTGCAAGTCTTTAACTGTTTTCTGGACTCTTCAGGAAGATGACTCTGCCAGATTTTGCTAGTTGCTCAAAGATTCTATGGGGAACAGCACCCTGGACCACCTTATGCTGCCATCTTGGTTGACTGGATGCCCTTTGCCCTTTTTAAAAATAGGTTGTTTTTCTTTTTGTTGTTGAGTTGTAGGAATTCTTTATATATTCTGGATATTATATCCTGCTGCGACCGGCGCAGCTGAACAGGTTCCTGAAGTGGGAGGAGTGTGAGGCTGAGAAATGAAAGACACAAAATAGCGGGGGCCAGGTGGACAGTGAGGAGCTCGCAGCTACCTCGGGCACTTGGCTTGAACACACGCTTTATTTTATATCATAAGGGAAAACAGCACATTCGGAAGGTTTGCGTTTCTAGGTCACTATAGACACAAAAGTTATTCCTCTATTCCTAAGCCTACAGATAACACTGTTTCTTTCTTATCAACACTCAGCATATTCACCTCAGCACATGACCTTGCCCAGTGGGCACGGCCTGTTTTATCTCCAGACTCTCCAGGTGCACTTTGTCTATATTCTTACTGTGAACCTTGGAGCCTGCTTTGCCGGGCTTCCCACAATACCCTTATCTGATGTATGGTTTGAAACTTTTTTTCCCATACTGTGGGTTGTCTTTTCACTTTCTGGATAATTTCTGTTGAGGCACAGATGTTTTTTAATTTTAATGAAATCAAATTTATCTATAGTTTTTTTTTTGTTGTGCTTAGGTTTGGTGTCATATCTAGCAATGCATTGTTGGATCCCAGGTCATGAAGAGTCCCCCCATGTTACCTACTGAAAGTTTTACAGTTTTAGCTCTTATATTAAGGTCCTTGAAAGATTTTGAGTTGATTTTTGTATTTGGTGTGAGGTGGGGGTCTAACTTCATTCTTCTGCATGTGGATATAGGGTTTTCCCAACACATGGATGTCTGGCCATTTACATAGGTCTTTAATTTCTTTCAGCAGTGTTTTGTAGTTTTCAGTTTACAAATCTTTTGTTTCCTTATTTCAGTTTATTCCTAGATGTTTTATTCTTTTAAATGCTATTGTAAATGGAATTGTTTTCTTGATTTCCTCTTTGAATTGTTCATTGCTAATGCACAGGAACCCAATTGTTTTTTTTTTTTTTTTAAAGATTTTTATTTTATTCCCTCCCCCCCCCCCTTGTCTGTTCTTGGTGTCTATTTGCTGCATCTTGTTTCTTTGTCCGCTTCTGTTGTCGTCAGCGGCACGGGAAGTGTGGGCGGCGCCATTCCTGGGCAGGCTGCTCTTTCTTTTCACGCTGGGCTGCCTTCCTCACGGGCGCACTCCTTGCGTGCGGGGGACACCCTTGCGTGGCACGGCACTCCTTGCGCGCATCAGCGCTGCGCATGGCCAGCTCCACACGGGTCAAGGAGGCCCGGGGTTTGAACCGTGGACCTCCCATATGGTAGACGGACGCCCTAACCGCTGGGCCAAAGTCCGTTTCCCCCCAATTGTTTTTTGTGTGTTGATCTTGTACCCTGCCACTTTGCTGAAATCATTTATTAGCTCTTGTGTTTTTCTTGTGGATTCTTTTGGGTTTTTTTATATATAAGATCATGTCATCTGCAAATAGAGACAGCTTTACTTCTTCCTTTCCAGTTTGGATACCTTTTATTTCTTTTTCTGGCCCAATATCTCTGGCAAGAACTTCTAGTACAATATTGAATAGCAGTGGTGAAAGTGGGCATCCTTGTCTTGTTCCTGATCTTAGGGGGTGTGTTAGTCAGCCAAAGGGGTGCTGATGCAAAGTGTCAGGAATCTGTTGGCCCTTGTAAAGGGTATTTATTTGGGGTAGAAGCTTACAGTCACAAGGCCCTAAAGTGTCCAACTCGAGGTACCGTAAGAGGTACTTTCTCATCCACAGTCATTTGCCACGTTTTGAAGCAAGATGGCGGGCAGTGTCTTTAAGGGTTCATCCTTCCTCCTTCCTCTTAAGGTACCATGGTCCCAGCTTGTTCTGATCTCAGCTGTAGGCTGGCATGAGGCTCATCTCTCAGGGCTTCCCAGCTGCTCTGTTCTCTTCAGCTGCAACTATCAGGCTCATCTTTCTTCCCAGGGCCTCTGCTGCGTCTATGGAGATGTCTCTCTTCCTCCGTGTTCTTCTCTGTGTATCTTTCTCCATGCTCTTGATTCAGCGTCCATCTATGTAGCCCACCCAGGGAGGAGGGACTAAACCCTGCATGCCCTAATGACGTGGTCAAATCAAAGCTCTAAACTTGACTTAATAACTTTTAATAAAGTAAAAGTGAAACCTCTGAATTTAGTACAAAGGGATATCACACCCAGAGGAACAGACCAGTTTACAAACATAATATCTCGTTTTTTTTGTTTTTAAATATTTTTAACTTTTTTTTTTTTTTTTTTTTTTTTTTTTTAAAGATTTACGTATTTATTTAATTTCCCCCCCTCCCCTGGTTGTCTGTTCTTGGTGTCTATTTGTTGCGTCTTGTTTCTTTGTCTGCTTTTTGTTTCTTTGTCCGCTTCTGTTGTCGTCAGCGGCACGGGAAGTGTGGGCGGCGCCATTCCTGGGCAGCCTGCTCTTTCTTTTCACGCTGGGCGGCTTTCCTCACGGGCGCACTCCTTGCGCGTGGGGCTCCCCCACACGGGGGACACCCTTGCGTGGCACGGCACTCCTTGCGCGCATCAGCACTGCGCATGGCCAGCTCCACACGGGTCAAGGAGGCCCGGGGTTTGAACCGCGGACCTCCCATATGGTAGACGGACGCCCCAACCGCTGGGCCAAAGTCCGTTTCCCAGTATCTCGTTTTTGAATTAATAAATAATATCAAACTGCCACAAGGAAAAAGCTTTAATTCTTTCACCATTGAGTATGGTGTTAGTTGTGGGTTTTTCACAAATGGTGTTTATTGTATTGAGAAAGTTCCCTTCTATTCCTCCTTTTCTGAGTGCCTTTATCAAGAAAGGTGCTGGATTTTTTTAGCTGCCTTTTCTGCATCTATTGAGATAATCACGTTTTTCCCCCTTCGTTCTGTTTATGTATTGTATTACATTGATTGATTTTCATATGCTGAACAGCCTTTGCATTCCTAGGATCATGGTATGTAATCTTTTAAATATGCTATTGGATTCAATTTGCTAGTATTTTGCTGAGGAGTTTTGCTTCTGTATTCATAAGGGAAATTGGTCTGTAATTTTCTTTTTTTGTGATGTCTTTTTCAGACTTTTGTATGGATCAGAGTAAATGCTGACCTCATAGAATAATCAGGAGGTTTTCCCAACTCTCAAATTCTTTGGAAGAGTTTGAGAAGGACTGGTATTAATTCTTCTTTAATTGTTTGGTAGGATTCATCAGTAAAGTCATCTGGTCCTGGGCTTTTTTTTGGTGAGAGGTTTTAGATTATTGATTTAATCTCTGTACTTGTTATAGGTTTGCCAATGCCTTCTATTT
Organism: Dasypus novemcinctus; assembly: GCF_030445035.2. Taxonomy (NCBI): domain Eukaryota; kingdom Metazoa; phylum Chordata; class Mammalia; order Cingulata; family Dasypodidae; genus Dasypus; species Dasypus novemcinctus. Next base: position 9,337,465 of record NC_080682.1, read on the forward strand.
CTTCTTCAGTGTGGGTAATTGTGATGTGTTTCTAGATTTTCTACTTTTTCTAGATTATCTTGTTTGTTGGCTTACAATTGTTCATAATATCCTCTTAAGATCGTTTTATTTCTGTAAGGTCAGAAGTGATGTCACCATTTTCCTTACTGATTTTAGTTATTTGCATCTTTTCTCTGTTTTTCTTTATCAGACCAGCTAAAAGTTTGTCCATTTTATTGTCTTTTTTCCAAAAAACCTATTTTGGGGTTTTTTATTCTCTCAATTGCTTTTCTATTCTTTATTTGTCTTTTCTCTCAATTGCTTTTCTATTCTTTATTTGTCTTTGCTCTAATCTTAATTATTTCTTTCATTCTGTTAACATTGGGTTTACTTTGCTCTTTACATCTATTTCTTCAAGATGTAAAGTTAGGTTATTAATATGAGATCTTTCTTCATTTTTTGAATATAGATATTCATAGCAACACATTTCCCCAAGCACTGCCTTTGTCACACCCTATAAGTTTTGGTATGTTGTGTCTTTGTTTTCATTTGACTCTAAGTATTTTCTAATTTCCTTTGTAATTTCTTATTTTGCCCTTTTGTTGTTTAGGAGTGTGCTGTTTAATTTTCACTTATTTATAAATTTTCCAGCTTTCCTTCTGTTATTGATATCTAGTTACATTCCATTGTGGTCAGAGAAGCTACTTTTTATTATTTCAATACTTAAAAATTATTTAAACTTCTCATTTATCCTCCCATATGGTCTGTCCTAGAGAATGATCTGTGTGCACTTGAAAAGAATGTGTGTTCTGCCATTGTTGGGTGAAGTGTTGCATATATGTTAGTTAGGTCTAGTTGGTTTTATAGTGTTGCTCAGGTTCTCTCTTTCCTTACATATCTTCTGTGTAGATGTCCTGTCCAGCGTTGAAAGTGGTGGACTGAAGTCTCCAACTGTTCTCATGGAAATACTTCTCCCTTCAGTTCTTGCAATGTTTGCCTCATATATTTTGGTACTCTGCTGTTAGTTATATGTATATTTATAATTGTTAAACTTCTCATTGAATTAACCCTTTTATTCATATATAACATCCTTCTTGGTCTCTTTGTAACAGTTTTTAACTTAAAGTCTATTTCATCTGATAGTAATAATGCCATCCTTGCTCTCTTTTGATTAATATTTGCATAAAATATTTTCTCGATCTTTTTACTTTTAGCCCATTTGTATCTATGAACCTAAGATGGGTTGCTTGTAAACAATATATACTGAGTCATGTTTCTTTCTTCATTCCTCCAGTCTCTGCCTTTAGATTGGAGGTTTTAATCCATTTCCATTTGGGGAAATTGCTACTGATGAGGCAAGATTTACTTCTGTCATTTTGCTGATCCTTTTTTGTAAGCCTTATACCTTTTTGTCCCTCCTTTCCTCATTACTGCTTTCCTTTTTGTTTAGATGATCTTTTATAACGAGCCCTTTGACTCACTTATCCTTTCCTTTTGTGTGGATTTTTTAGATATTTTCTGATTACCATGGGAATTATATTTAGCATACTAAATCTCTTACTATTTAGTTTGTGTTGGTTCTAACTTGACTTCTATAGTCTACAAATACATAGTACGTATATTCCTTCATCCCCCCTTTTATGTTGTTCCTGACACAAATTACATTTTTATGCATTGTGTGCCCAGTAACAAAGATTTACACTTTTTTATGCATTTGAACTCTCAGCTATATAAGAGGTAAAATATAGCATTACAAATGAAAAATGAAATAATATTCATTTATCCTATTGTTTACCTATCTATTGTTTACCTATTCATTTATCCTAGTGTGTGGGTATTTATCCATATTGTTCCTACACTGGAGGTCTTTATTTTTTCTTCTGGCATTGAGATATTATCTAGTGTTCTTTCCTTTCAACATGCTTTAGTATTTCTTAACAGGTTTTTTTAAATTTCAGCACTTTATGTTCTCCCACTGCTTCTGGCTGCCATGGGTCTTTGAGATTCTTTGTCCTTTGCATTGGACAGTTTGATCACAAAGTGCCTTGGTGTTTGCTAAGCATCTGGATTTCTATATTCATATCATATTTGCAAAATTTTCTGCCATTATCTCTTCACATATTTTTTCTGGCCCTTTGTAAGTCTCTTATCCTTCTGGGACTCCTAAGATGCATTTATTGGTAAGTTTGATGGTGTCCAAAAGGTTCCTTAGGGCCCGATTATTTTTTTCATTCTTGTTTCTTTTTTCCAAAGTGTGTAATAAGTGACTTTTAGTATAATCACAATGGTGTGCATTCATCACAACAAAAGGTTTTAGAAAATTTCATTACTCCAAAAAAGAAAAACTCCACACCCTTTAGCAGTCCTTCCCCAGCCCTACATAACCACTAATTTAATTTCATCTTTATAAATTGATTTATATTTATCTTTTATATAAATGGAATCATACAATATGTAGTACTTTGTGTCTGGTTTCTTTCACTTAGCATAATGTGGGTTTTTTTTGCCAGATATTAACATTTTGTAATAGTAATGTACATTTGATCAGTTTCAAAGTAAAACGATCTTGTATTTGCAATATTACTCACTCATATTTCACATGAGGTTTTACTATGCTATACACTACCATGCTACGCTTTTTAGCTTTACTCTTTTTTTTTTTAAAGAATTATTTATTTATTTCTCTCCTTTTCCCTCTTCCCACAGTTGTCTGCTTGCTGTGTTCTTCTGTGACTGCTTCTATCCTTATCAGCGGCACCGGGAATCTGTGTTTCTTTTTGTTGCGTCATCTTGTTGTGTCAGCTCTCCGTGTGTGTGGCATCATTCCTGGGCAGGCTACACTTTCTTTTGTGCTGGGCGGCTCTTCTTATGGGGTGCACTCCTTGCACGTGGGGCTCCCCTACGCGGGGGACACCCCTGCGTGGCAGGGCACTCCTTACGCACATCAGCACTGCACATGGGCCAGCTGCACACGGGTCAAGGAGGCCCGGGGTTTGAACCGCAGACCTCCCATGTGGTAGGCGCATGCCCTATCCATTGGGCCAAGTCTGCTTCCCTAGCTTTATGCTTAGTAACACACATTGCCTTAGATTTTCCCTTTAAACCACTGTCATACCCATATAATAGCACTGCTGGTTATAAACATTATATTGGTCTTTCACCTTTTCTATTTATTTCCAAAGATTACCATACATACTTTTTACCAATTCTGCACAAGTTAACCCTCAGTTTTCCGTTCTCTAACCTCCTTCTATTTATTGGTGACCCATATTCAAGTTATTTAACACCATGAGATTACACAATTTATTTAGTTCATAATAGCACAATCATACAGTATTTGTCCTTTTGTGTCTGGCTTGCTTCACTCAACATAATGTCCTCCAGGTGCATCCACGTTGTCATATGATTTACAACTTCATTTCTACTTACAGCTGCATAGTATTCCATCATGTGAATACACCACGGTTGTTTATCCATTCATCGGTTGATGGACACCGGGGTTGTTTCCATCTTTTGGCAATTGTGAATAATGCCACTATGAACATCAGTGTGCAGATGTCTGTTCGTGTCACTGCTCTCAGTTCTTCTGGGTATACACGCAGCAGTGGTATTGCAGGGTCACATGGTAAATCTATATTCTACTTCTTTAGGAACTGCCAAACAGTCCTTACAGTGGCCGTACCATTCTGCATTCCCACCAACAAGGAATAAGTGTTCCTATCTCTCCACATCCTCTCCAACACTTGTAGTTCTCGCTCTTTTTTATTTTTTTGCTAATTGTTGTATAACCACATCAAACTAGTACAGAATATGCCCTGTACAAAACAACACAATGAAGGTTCAGAGATCGAGGTGTTCCCTTAGCGAGGCTGAGGATTTCAGGCTCTGGTGTTTGTAATTTAGACTGCAGTCCTTGTTTTTGGATGGATCACTGGGTGGGTGTCACAGTCCAGGCTTTAACCAGATTTGAACAGAAGAATGGCCTCTTGGCCCAGGCAGAAGTAGAAGAAGTGCTTGGTTTCATGTGTCACAACTACAGAAGTTCCTCCCCACGATGCAGTGCCAGGGGGGTTGTACTTCTTATCAAACTCCTTCTTGATATGTCCTTCTCTGTGTTACATTTCTCCAATGCCTGAGGAGTGCACTCTGCCCAGTCCTGTTGCATCTCCTCTGACATGTCTGCCTTTTTGATCCTAGCCTTTCCATCACACATGGCTATGGAGGAGTAGGGAAGGCCAACTGCAACGGTCTCTTGCGGAGGGGCCAGCGGGGCTCACGCCTGGCGAGAGCTGCCTATGCTACCAAAGCCATGGCGCGCCTACGTAGTTCTCTTTTTAACAGTGGCCGTTCTAATAGGTGTGACATGATATCTCATTGTTGTTTTGATTTGCATCTCCATAATCGCTAGTAAAGTCCAACAGTTTTTTCATGTATTTTTTTGCCATTCGTATTTCTTCTTTGGACAAATGTCTAGTCAAGTCTTTTGCCCTTTTTTTCAACCAGGTCATTTGTCTTTTTATTGTTGAGGCGTAGCCTCTTTATATATCCTGGACATTAATCCCTTATCAGGTATGTGACTTCCAAATATTTTCTCCCATGGAGTCAGCTGCCTTTTCATCCTTTTGACAAAGACCTTTGAGATGAAAAAGTATTTAATTTTGAGGAGGTACCATTTATCTATGTTTTCTTTTGTTGTTCGTGCTTTGGGTATAAGGCCCAAGAAACCACCACCTACCACAAGGTCTTTAAGATGTTCCCCTGGGGAAGCGGACTTGGCCCAGTGGTTAGGGCGTCTGTCTACCACATGGGAGGTCCGCGGTTCAAACCCCGGGCCTCCTTGACCCGTGTGGAGCTGGCCCACGCGCAGCGCTGATGCACGCAAGGAGTGCCGTGCCACGCAGGGGTGTCCCTGCATAGGGGAGCCCCACGCGCAAGGAGTGCGCCCCGTAAGGAGAGCCGCCCAGGGCGAAAGAAAGTGCAGCCTGCCTAAGAATGACGCCGCATACATGGAGAGCTGATGCAACAAGATGATGCAACAGAAAGAAACACAGATTCCCGTGCCGCTGACAACAGAAGCAGACAAAGAAGAACAGGCAGCAAATAGACACAGAGAACAGACAACTGGGGTGGGTGGGGCGGGGCAGGGAAATAAAAAAATAACAAAAACAAAACAAAAGAATGAAAAAAAAGAAAGATGTTTCCCTACATTTTCTTTCTTTCTTCCTTCCTTTCTCCCTCCCTCTCTCCCTCTTTCCCTCTAGCTCTTTCTTTCTTCCTTTCTCTTTCTTTCATACTGGAGATTGAACCCAGGACCTTGTACTTGTGAAGCAGGCACTCAACCACTAAGCCACACCCACTCCCCCCTACATTTTCTTCTAGTAGTTAATAAGGTCCTGGCTCTTTCATTTAGGTGTATGATCCATTTTGAGTTGATTCTCATATAGGAATGAGATAGCGGTCCTCTTTCATTCTTTTGGTTATGGATATCCAGTTCTCCCAGCACAATTTGTTGAAGAGACTGTTGTGTCCCATTAACATGGATTTGGTAGGTTTGTCAAAAAACAGTTGTCCATAGAGGTGAGAGTTTATTTCTGGGCTCTCAATTCTATTCCACTGATTGATGTGTCTATCTTCATGCCAGTACCATGCTGTTTTCACCACTGTAGCTTTGTTATATGTTTCAAGTTCAGGCCATGAGATTCCTCCCACATTGCTCTTCTTTATTAGAATGATTTTGGCTATTCAGGCTATTCTCTTACCAAATAAATTTGGTAATTACCTTTTCTATTTTTGTTTAAAGGCTATTGGAATGTTGTTTGTTGTTCCCTTGAATCTCTAAATCAGTTTGAGTAGGATTGACATCTTCAAGCTATTTAGTCTCCCAATCCATGAACATGGAATATCATTCTATTTGTTTAGGTCTTCAATTTCATTTAGCATTTTTTGTGTTTTCTGAAGTTTCCTGTACTTTTTTGGTTAAACTGATTCCTAGTATTTGAGTCTTTTTTTGCTATTGTAAATAGAATTTTCCCCCTAATTTCCTACTCAGATTGTTCAGTCCTAGTGTACAAAAACATTACTGATTTTTGCATGTTGATCTTGTATTCTGTCACTTTGCAGAACTCATTTGTTAGCTCAAGTAGCTTTGTTGTAGACATTTCAGAATTTTCTAAATACAGAATCATGTCATCTGCAAACTTCCTCTTTTCAAAATGCTTGGTAGAATCCACCTGTGAAGCCATCTGGTCCTGGACTTTGCTGGGAGATTTTTGATGACAGATTCAATCTCCTTAAATGTGATTGGTGGGCAGCGGACTTGGCCCAGTGGTTAGGGTGTCCGTCTACCACATGAAAGGTCCGCGATTCAAACCCTGGGCCTCCTTGACCCGTGTGGAGCTGGCCCATGTGCAGTGCTGATGTGCGCAAGGAGTGCCCTGCCACGCAGGGGTGTCCCCCGCATAGGGGAGCCCCACGCGCAAGGACTGCGCCCCGTAAGGAGAGCCGCCCAGTGTGAAAGAAAGCACAGCCTGCCCAGGAATGGCACCCCACACACGGAGAGCTGACACAACAAGATGATGCAACAAAAAGGGACACAGATTCCCATGCCTCTGACAACAACAGAAGCGGACAAAGAAGAGGCAGCAAATAAACACAGAGAACAGACAACCGGGGAGGGGGTGGGGGATAAAGGGGACAGAAATAAAATAAATAAATAAATCTTTAAAAAAATGTGATTGGTTTGTTAAGCTCTTGTATTTCTTGTAGTGTCAGTGTAGGTTGTTTGTGCATTTCTAGGAATTTGTCTATTTCATTTAGGTTGTCTAATTTGTCGGCATATAGTTTCTCATAATATCCTCTTAGGATACTTTTTATTTCTGTGAGGTCAGTCATAACTTCTCCCCTTTCATTCCTGATTGTATTTATTAGTATCTTCTCTTTTTTTCTTTGTTAATCTAGCTAGGGTTTTGTTAATATTATTGACCTTCCCGAAAAACCAGCCTTTGGTTTTGTTGGTTTTCTCTACATGTGTGCAGATTTCCCATACAACACCCTTCACTAACATACCACACCATGGTGGTATATTTGTTACAGATTATGAGATTATATCTTCAGGTTATTACCACCAACCATGGTCTATAGAATATATTTGGCCCACTTTTTCCATACCCCCCATTATCAACACAGTATATTTTTGGCATTGATGAAAGAATGTTACAGTATTGCTATTAATCACAGTCCATAGGTCACACCAGTTGTATTTTCCCATGCTTCTCCACATTCCCACCAGCACACACTCTAATGTGTGTCAGTAATGACATAGATCTGCTCTAGCTCACAGAATGACACTCTTGCATCTGTACCATCAACCAATTCTCATCCACCTCTGGGTTCCCTGTGTTATTCAGTCCCTAGGTTATTCTCTAGCTTTCTTTCAATTGACAATTACATCCTTAGACTACTCTTTTAGCCACAATCCCATTTATAAATCAGCTGCTACTCACTATAATGTGTTACCATCAACTCTATCCATTTCCACACTTTTATAGTCAAGTTAACTAAGACTTCTGCATACATTAAGCATCAGTAGTTCTTCTCAACCCTCCTCTTATCTCCTAATAACCTATATCTAATGTGTTTTTTTAAATGGATGCTGCTATATATATATATTTTTTTTTTTTTAATTTTTAATTTTATTTATTTCTCTCCCCTTCCCCCGACCCCTTGTCTGCTCTCTGTGTCAACTTGCTGTTCTTCAGTGCCCACTTGCACCCTTGGTGGCACTGGGAAACTGCATCTCTTTTTTGTGGCATCATCTTGCTGTGTCAGCGCTCATGTGGCACCACTCCTGGGTAGGCTGTGCTTTTTTCATGCGGGGCAGTTCTTGCAGGGCACACTCCTTGCATGTGGGGCACACCCACATGGGGGCGCCCCTGAGTGGCATGGCACTCCTTGCGCACCGCAGCTCTGCACATGGCCCAGCTCACCACATATGTCAGGTGGGCCTGGAGATTGAACCCTGGGCCCTCCCATATGGTAGGTGGATGCTCTATCAGCTGAGCTACGTCCACTTCCCTACCTAGTTTGTGTGTTTTTTAAAAAGATTTATTTTTTATTTATTTCTCTCCCCTCCCCCCTTTGTCCCCTCTCTGTGTCCATTCATTGTGTGTTCTTCTGTGTCCACTTGTATTCTTGTCAGTGGCACCGGGAATCTGTGTCTCTTTTTGTTGCATCATCTTGCTGCATCAGCCCTCCGTGTGTGGCCGCCACTCCTGGGCAGGCTGAACTTTCTTTCACACTGGGCGGCTCTCCTTTACAGGGTGCACTCCTTGCGCATGGGGCTCCCCTACACAGGGACACCCCTGCGTAGCACAGCATTCCTTGTGCGCATCAGCACTGTGCATAGGCCAGTTCACCACATGGGTCAGGAGGCCCGGCGTTTGAACCCTGGACCTCCCATGTGATATGTGGATGCTCAATCAGTTGAGCCAAGTCCGCTTCCCTCCAATCTGCTCTTGAACCCCTATAATGAAGTTTTCACTTCAGTTATTGTACTTTTGAATTCTAGAATTTCCATTTGATTCTCCTTTATACTTTTTTTCTCAGTATTGGAATTTTTTTTTTAGGAGTACCAGGGATTGAACCCAGTACCTCATACATGGGAAGCAAGTGCTCAACCACTTGAGCTACATCCACTCCCTCATGTTTTCTTTTAATTCATTGATCTTACTTATTAGAGTTGTCCTAAGATCTGTGGTTAGTAATCCCAGGGACTGTACTTGCTCCAGAATATTTTCTATTGAATTCTTTTTTCCTATGACTGGTCCATATTTTCCTGTCTTGTATATTTTGTAATTTTTTTTTTTTTTTTTTTTTTAGAACTGGACATTCTGAATATTATGTTGTGGTCATTCTGGAAATCTAGTTCTCCCACCTTTAATCCTCCCAAGAATAAAAATTAAAAAAAAAGGGGGGGGGAAGGAAAGAGAGAAAGGAAAGAAAAGTAAGAAATGGACAAAACACCCCCACACACACACATACACAAGACAAAATAAAACAAGGGAAAAAATAATTAAGTGCACTACCTCTCCAGTCTCTTGCTATGTGCCAGCAGGAAGCCAGAAGATGCTGCTTTTGAGGCTGGAACCTAGGCCAGCATCCCTGCTGGTCCCTCAGGAATGCACCAGACCCAAAGTTATAAAACAGAGAAAGAAAAAAGTCAGCCAGTCAAAAAAAAAAGAAAGGAAAAAAAAAAAAAAGAGGTGCACTGGCTCTTTATGTCCCCATAGATGCTGGTATAAGGCCAGAAAATGCTGCTTCTGAGATAAACTGAGGCCAGCATCTGCGCTGGGCCCTCAGGGATCTGCCAGACTAAACAACAAAAGAAAGAGAAAGAAGAAATCCAACCCATGAAAATTGCACTGAGTCTTTCCGTCCTGGGAGATGCTGGCATGAGGCCCCAGAAGCCACTGCTGCAGACAGGGCTAGAACCAAGACCAGAGATTCTGCTGTGCCCTCAGCATCTGCCAAACCAGGCAATGCCCACACACAGAAGGGGGAAACGAGGAGAAAACATGAGCTCGTTGTGTCCAGGTGGATGCTGGTGGGAGGCTGGGGAGGGCTGCTGCCCAGAGGGCCGAAACCGAGGCCAACTTCTGTACTGGTCCCTCACGTGTCCCCCAGACTGATCTCAACCCTCGACCCCAGCTTTTAGAGGAGGAGCTTTCTTCTGCCAGCCGCCCTGGGAATTTGGACTGCTTTCGGCAGCTGCAGCCCTTTCAGCAGCCACGGCGCAGGGCTGAGCAATGGCGCTGGTCACTGGTTTGTGCTCTCACTTATGAAAGCTGAACTCCCGGCAGCCTCTTGCATCTTCTGCACTCCCGTAGTTGTTCTAAGGGCCCATTCCAGTTCCGGGGTGTCTTAGTCAGCCAAAGGGGTGCTGATGCAAAATACTAGATATTGGTTGGTTTTTATAAAGGGTATTTATTTGGGGTAGGCGCTTACAGATACCAGGCCATAAGCATAAGTTACTTCCCTCACCAAAGTCTATTTGGAGCAAGATGGCTGCCGACGTCTGGAGGGTTCAGACTTCCTGGGTTCCTCCCTTCCAGGGTCTTGCTTCTCTCTGGGTTCAGGGTTTCTCTCTTCCCAGGGTTTGTTTCTTCCTGGGCTCAGGGATCCTCTCTTCCTGGGGCTTGGTTCTCTTTCCTCTGTGAGCTTAGTCCTGGGGCTCCAGTTCAAGGCTTCAGCATCAAACTCCAAACATCAAAATTCCAACAACAAAAAGCCTCATTAGGGAAGAAGATGCGTCTCAACGGATGGAGCGTCCGCCTACCATATAGGAGGTCCAGAGTTCAAACCCAGGGCCTCCTGACCCGAGTGATGAGCTGGCCCACGTGCAGTGCTGATGCGCGCAAGGAGTGCCGTGCCACATGCAAGGAGTGCGCCCTGTAAGGAGAGCCACCTAGCGCGAAAGAAAGTTCAGCCTGCCTAGGAATGGCGCTGCACACACAGAGAGCTGACACAACAAGATGACGCAACCAAAAGAAACACAGATTCCCAGAACTACTGATCAGGAGAGACGCGGTCACAGAAGAACACACAGCAAATGGACACAGAGAGCAGACAACTGGGGGAGAAAGGGAGAGAAATAAATAAAAAATCTTAAAAAAATAAATCAAAAATACAATCTGTCTCCCCTGTGAACTAGGAACCAACTGCCTACTCACCATGCTACCCTTCAGGCCTGGGGCACCTTTCTCCGAGAAACTAAATTATTAATATCATGTTGTACAATGGAATATTATGCAGCTAGAAGAAGAAATGAAGTCATAAAACATATGACAACATGGATGACCCTGGAAGACATTATGTTGAGCAAAGCAAGCCAGACACAAAAGGACAAATACTGTATGATTGCATTACTATGAACCAAATATATTGTATGATTAAAAATTTTTATATGTATCTATTATATTTAAATGTGAAATATATTTAAAACAAAAACATGTTGGTAGCGCCCCCTTGTGCCTTGTTGAAGAAACTACACACTTTTCTGAAGGAGCTACCCCAAGTCAGGATTTTCAGGTTTTCTTTAGGTTAAGTCCAACCATAAAAAAGAAAGTCCCACAATAAAAAATTACCAAACACACAAGGAAACAAAGCACCATGAGTAAAAGCACCAATACAAACAAAACAACAGATTTAGCCCTCCAAGGATTCCAGATTTATCAGATACAGAATGCAAAATTACCTTGCATGAAGTATTTAAAGATATAAACGAATTAAAAGAGAAGAGACAAGAGACTGTAAAAAATTACTAGGAGGAGCGGCAGTGGTTCAAGTGATTGGGTGCTTCCCTCTCACATGGAAGGTCACAGGTTCGGTTCCCAGTGCCTCCTAAAAAGAAGACAAACACATAACAAATGGGCACAGAGCACAGACAGCAAGCACAAACAAGGGGGGGGGGAATTAAAAAAAATAAATCTTTGAAAAAAAACCACAAAAACAATAACAACAACAAAAACCGATTAGGGATATCTGAAAAAGAACCCAAAAGAATGCTCAGGGCTGAAGAGGAGTCAGAGATGGGAAGAAATTTCTCAGAATGCAGGGCAGACACGAGATGGAAAGCTGCTCTTTCTGGTTTGGGGCTCTCTGCATCTGGTCCATCTTCTTCTCAGGACAAACAACAATGACAAGAGTAATAATAATAATTCTAACACATAGTGTTTAAAATAGCGCCTGACAAGTAGTAAACACTTTGTAAATATTAATTTAATCCTCACAACTGACCTGTATTAGAGGTAACTGCCCATTTCTCCCTCCAGTTTGTGGGTACCTGAGGAACAGGGGCTGTATCTTATTCCTCGATTTCCTGGAGCCCTGTGTGCCTTCTGAGCAGAGGGGCTGATCATGGGTTCATAAACAAATGGAAATTGTACACATACATTTCTTTGGTTCCCCATTCCTATGTACCTGGGAACACCAGCAAAATAGGATAGGACTTCCTGACCTTGATTTTTAAATTTGAGCCCTCTTGGAAATGTAGACATCATCTGCTCCCTTTTTCCTTCATCCCTTACTGCCTACCCGCTGGGGAGGCCTGCACACCTCCGCTTGGTCTTCCTGTTCCCACTTTGCTCTCCAGCTCCCCTGTTACCCACACAGCAATGAGAATTTCATTTTTTTAAAATGTAAAAACAGGGAAGTGGCTGAGGCTCAATCAGTTGGGCTCCCGTCTACCGTATGGGGGGCCCTGGGTTCACGTCCAGGGGCCTCCTTGTGAAGGCCGGCTCGCCCACAAGCTGCAGAGCGCCACCCGGCCTGCAAGCGCCATGGAGTGCCACCTGGCCCGCAAGCAACTCAGCAAGGTGACACAACAAAAAGGGAGACAAGTAAAAACACAGAAGAATGCACAGCAAATGGACACAGAGAGCAGACAGCAAGCAAGCTGCAAAGGAGTGGGTGGGGATAAAAAAATTTTAAAAATAAAATAAAAACAGCGGAACAGCTGTAGCTCAGTGGTTGAGCACCTGCTTCACATGTATGAGGTCCTGGGTTCAATCCCCAATACCTCCAAAAAAGAAAAAAAGAAAAAAAAAGTAAAAACAGATCTTGGGCCTCCTTTGTCTAAACCTTGAAACGTCCTCTCACACTTGTCCTGAACTTCACAGGCCTCTGCCCCCGCTGCCTCCTCGGTGCTCTCTCGAGGACTGCTCTCCGTTTCTTAAACCTGTCAAGCCGTATGGCACCTCAGATACAGTCCTTGTACCTACTGCTCCCTCCGCAGAGAACACTTCCTTTGTAAGCTTGGCTCCTTCCTCCTTATCGCTCAGGACTCAACTCCAACGCCATCTCACTGCCCTCGTCCCTCCACGACACTATTATTTTATTTTCAGCTTGGCACTTCTCGCTATGTAAAATTATCTCATTTGTTTCTCTACTGGAATGAAAGGTTCTTTCCTAGAAAGTGAAGGGCAGGGATGCTCTCTGTCACCACTAGCTCCACGGACCCCGTGCAGGGCCTGCCGTGCCAGCCAAGCACGAAGAAATGAAGTCACCAACGAGCCAGCACCATGACAACACGGGGAAAGGAGGGACACACTGTGCCTTAAAAAAAACAGCCCTGGGAGGGAGCTGGCAGGAAAGCACTGCTGAGTCACTCTTACAGCAACGTGACATCTAAGGGCAGGGAGCGAATTTGTCCACTCTTTGTTGCTTTGGTTCTTAGAGGCTGTGTACTTACCGTTCAGCAGTTCTAAAGAGATGCCAGAACTGGAATGATTTCACGAAAGAACAATTTAAAAGATGACAAGGTAGGAAAAATAAAATCTGTGAGGAAAGGCTAAATGATTTTGGGTCTTAGGCTTGAAAATGCAAAGCCAGGCAGGCAGTGTCATAACTTTGAGAGTTGTTGGGAGTGGATGTGGCTCAAATGAATGAGTTCCCACCTACCACATGGGAGGTCTGTGGTTCAGTTTCCATGTCTCTCTCTTTTTTTTTTTTAAGATTTATTTTTTATTTATTTAATTCCCTTCCCCTCCCCTGGTTGTCTGTTTTCTGTGTCTTTTTGCTGCGTCTTGTTTCTTTGTCCGCTTCTGTTGTCGTCAGCGGCACGGGAAGTGTGGGCGGCGCCATTCCTCGGCAGGCTGCGCTCTCTCTCCTTATTGGTGCACTCCTTGCACATGGGGCTCCCCTACGCGGGGGACACCCCTGTGTAGCAGGGCACTCCTTGCGCGCATCAGCACTGCGCATGGGCCAGCTCCACACGGATCAAGGAGGCCCGGGGCTTGAACCGCGGACCTCCCATGTGGTAGACGGACGCCCTAACCACTGGGCCAAAGTCCGTTTCCATCCATGTCTCTTAAAGAAGACAGCGAGCTGATGTGATGGACAGGCACAGCAAGCTGACACAAGAGACACAAGAAGAAAAACATAATGAAAGACACAACAAAGCAGGGAGCAGAGGTTCCCGATGCCTCCTAAAGAGGACGTGTAAGACAGCGAGGTGATGCGATGGGCAGGTGTGGTGAGATGACGGAACAAGATGACACAATAAGAGACACAAGAAGGAAAAAAAAACATACACAACAATAACAACAAAGAGCAGGGGGCAGAAGTGGCTCAAGTGATTAAGTGCCTCCCTCCCACATTGGAGGTCCTGGGTTCAGTTCCTGGTGCCTCCTAAAGAAACAAGGAAGATGAACAGACACAGGAAGAGCAAACAATAAGGCGGTGGGAAGAAATAAATAAAATCTTTGAAAAAAATAAAAAGAGAGCTGTTGGGGAGCAGCCGTAGCTCAGTGGCTGAACACCTGCTTCCCATGTATGAGGTCCTGGGTTCAATCCTGGGTACCTCCTAAAAATAAATAAATTAATTAATTATTTTTAAAAAGAGAGCGAGTTGCTAGTGAGGGGCCACATGGTCAGCTGGTCATTAGGTCCAGGAGCTAAACCAAAGCATCAGTCAAGTCTTCACGCACCTATCACAGCAGTGCAAGCAGGAGGCAAAAAGGGAAAGCAGCCGCCGCCCTAAGCCTCCCTTTGCGTCCAGGGTCAGACGGCTGGCAGTGCCATTGCGGGGGACTTCTCACTGCCACGGGGCTCTGAACAAAGGCCGCTGGCTCTTCACCCCGGGGGCAGGAGGGGGCGTGCTAGTTCTGGCAAGGCCCTGGGTCACAGTGGAGGGCAGTGTCTGGGCCCAGGGCCCCCACCCTCACCGCCACCCCCGCGGCCTCCAAGATGAGGCAGGCCCTGGGCCGGGAATGCGGGAGCCTGGCTGGCGCAGGGGCCCTGCGCCCTTGACCGTTAACTCCTTCCAGGAAACAGCAAGGCGCCCAGCCCGGTGGAGAGGGCAGCTCCCCCGCGAGGCCTGCCAGGCCGAGCCCCTTGCCCACGGCCGGGCCCGAACCACCCCTCGTGGAGGACCGGGCCTGGGTGTGGCAGCCCACGTCCTCCCCGGGTGGAACCATTCTCCCCGTCCTGAGCCCCCCACCCGGCTCAGGGGTCCCCAGCTCTCACCTGCACCCGTGTGAGGGTCTCTCTGCCCGCAGGCCTCACTTCTTTGACCGCTCTCCGCTGTTTCCTCATTCTAGAAGCCCAAGAACAACCCCTCCTGCCCTGACCGAAGCCCTGCGCAGCGCCCACACCTAAGCCTCCCCATTCCTGAGCCCGCGGTGATCCGCTGGGACCGCCCCCCGCCCCCCAGGCCGCCCTCTGCTCCTTCGTGTCCGGGTGGTCCCTGCCCCGGCTGTCCCCTGGCCCCGGCTGTCCCCTGGCCTGGCGTCTCCTTCCCACTCCCTCCCAGCCTCCGGCCTCCCGATCGTTCAACTGCAGCTCAAAGGTCACCTCCTCCGGGAGCGTCCCCAGGCGCCATGGGGCCTCCACCGCTCTCCACGGGCCTGCGAGCTCCTGTGCAGCGGACACCATCTGTGAAACCTCAACACAGGGGACCTGCTGCCGAGGCGCGGCGAGGCGAACGAGGGAATGGGAGAAAAAATAGCGAACGCCTGCTTCCCCAACATCCCGTGGGCGCCGCCCCTCTTCCTGCCACCACAAACCGGAGAGCGAAAAGATCAGCTCAGCAGACTGTGCCCGCGCAGTTCGCGGGGCCTGCGTGCCCCCCCAGCTCCCTTCTCATTTTGAGGGAGCCAGCGAGGGGTCCCCTTCCCTGAGAGTCCTTCCTGCCAGAATTCGGGAAGAGGGTCCCTCCTGGTCACCCTTTTCCCATGAAAATAACACCCTGGCCTCTTCTATGATGAAAAAACTTTATTTCCAGAAGCAGAACTGGTTTGAACAGAGTTTGGGGGATCCGCCTGTCTGAAAAGCCCCAATTCCACCTTCCCCGGCCCAGCCTCCCTAGACTAAGGAAGGCTCTAGAGCCTTTGAGGAGGGATTAGAAACTACAACTCTCAACCCACTGCCTCTAAAGCCCCGTTTCTAGACCCCGTCTCCCCCCTCTTCTCAGGGTGTGACCAGCTTTCTTTCAGAGCCTAGACCTGGCATCCCAACTTCTCTCCCTTCCACCCTTTGGGCAAGAGCCGTATTTCCACGGGAAAGAGAACAGCCCCCAGCGCTCCGGGGGCGTTTCCATGGGAAACAGGAGAGGAGGGGGCCCTGGCGGGCCGCGGGGGCCCTCACGGGCAGCACAGCCGCTCCACCCCCTCCTCGCAGTCGTAGAACTTTTCGAACAGCTCGGGCGTGGCCCCGCGGCACTCGAGCCACCTCCTCAGCGTGCCCAGGGCGCGCAGGGCATCGGCGGCGGTGGGCAGGGCTTCGCCGCGCGCCTCGTCCTCGGGGCCCGGCTCCTCCTTGCACACGCCGGGGGTGGGCACCTCCTCGCCCTCCAGGTCCACAAAGCGGGCGAACTCCTCCAGGCTCAGTCCTCTGGGGACCGGTGGCATCTCGGAGGCACCGTCTGGGCACGAGGGCGTTTTGCCGGGAGCCAGCCCTTCCCGCACGAAGCTGCTGAGAATGAGCTGCGGGGGCACCTTGGCCCAGGCCGCCGCCGCCAGGTGCAGCGCGTCCAGCACTGTGATGCCCACCGCAGCCTCGGCCCGAGAGGCGCCGTCCCTCTGGCTCTGGGCAGCGGCCAGCTTGCCCAGCAGGCGGTGCCGGTAATGGGCCTTGAAGGCCCGGACCACTGGGCCGGGCAGGGGCGGCGTGGCGCCGGTGGTGGCCAGGGGCAAGAGCCGCACGTGGCAGAGCCCAGGCAGGCCCGCCAACGCCTCCACCACGCGGGCGGCCAGCAGCAAGGCCACTTGTCGGCCCTGCCGCCCCATGTCCAGGTCAAACCGTGCCAGCCACTCTGTCCAGGGGATGCCCGGGGCGGGGTGGTAGGAGGCGGGCAGCGCCTCACTGCTAACCCCAAAGAAGCAGCGGGGGGCCGCCTGGGGCCCACCCACCAACACCCGCCTCTTCTCTGTGCCCCGGCTGTTGGCACACAGCAGCACCTGTACCCGGTCACAGGCGCCCACTCTGCCGGGCACTGCCCGGTAGAGCAAGGGCACTTCAGCACAGCCAAAAACATCCTCGGGGGAGAAGTCTTTAAGGGAAAGAGGCGGCTGGGACGGGGACGTGGGCCCTGGAGGAGGCGGCTCAGGGGGGAACGGAGGCGGGAGTATATGGCGGGCCCCGAGGCCTACGTTGTTCCGGCGTTTCCAGCGGACCAGCCAGCCGATGCTGGGCACGAAGTCCTGGCCCATGATGTCGGCCAGCTCCTTGGCTTTGTGGAGCAGCATGGGCCCCGTCACGTCCCAGGCCTTGGCCCGGGCAATGTGGTACCAGCAGAGCAGGGCCTCGTCGATCCCGCTGTACTTGGACTCGCGCTTGCGCTTGCGCTCGCGGTTGGCGGTGCCGCTGCACCAGTCGGCCAGCAGCTTCTCCTTGTTCTTGCAGATGCGCGAGATCTGGGGCTGGGAGACCTGGAAGCGCCGGGCCACTTCCGACTGGGACATCTTGGACTCGTCCAGCAGTTCCAGCACCTGGATCTTCTCGGCCAGGGACAGGGCATGAAGCTTCTTCTTGCTGCTCAGCTCCATGGTTTCTCCACAGCACCTGTGGCGCGAGGAGACAGAGAGCTGAGGCCAGGAGGGGTGGGACAGGGGGACAGGCTGGTGTGGGGGAGCGCCAGGGAAGAATGGACGAGCTGGGGAAGGGGGAGAGGGTTACCCCGGGCAGGAGGCAGGGGCCTGGGCTGGGCACCAATCCCGAGGACTGCCAGAGCAGAGCTGGGGCGGGGGTGTCTCTCTGGTCAGAGTTTGGCCTAATGGGGCAGGATGAACAGGGGACAGCTGTAGAGACAAAGGAGTGTGGAGGGGGGCTGGGGCCGGGGCTGAGGGGGCAGGTGGAGGGGGATAATCGGCCTGGGCAAGACACCCCTGGGTGGGAGAAGGGGATGATGGCCTGGACCGGATTTAGATGAAGATGTGGGGGTGAGCGGGAAGTGAATGGAAAGAGTTGAGGTGACAGGTGCACAGGCCACAAAGGGGGACGGATGGGGCTGAAGGAGCCTAATTTGGTGCAGGGTCTTCAGGGGGTGAGGCTGGGCTAGGGGTCCGGTCTGGAGGGGGAGAGGGCAGGTGCGCGGGCGACAAAGGGCAAGAGGGGCGAGGAGGCGGCGGGCAGCGGGGGCGGGGGGTGTCGCGGGCGGGGCGAGCGGTGGCCTGGGAGCGGGAGCGGGGCGCGGGCTCACACGCGCGGGACCCAGGCAGGCCGCGAGCGGGGCGGCGCGGCGGCCGGCCTCTCCCCGCTGGGCCCCCGGCGGGGAGGACCCAGGCGCCCCCCGCCCCCGCCGGCCCCCGCTCCGCACCCACCTCCTGCGCTCGCCGACTCCCGCCCCTGCCTCGGCCCGACTAGCGAGCCTGCTCCCGCCGCCCCGGGAGAGCAGGGGGCGGGACCGGCGCCACGACCCGGAGGGCGGGGCGGCGGCGGGGCGGCGGCGGGGCTGCGCGGCGGCGGGCGCGCGCACACCAGCGCCCGGCGCGCGCCGCCCGCCCGGCCTCTCTCCAGGCTGCGGGACCGCGAGGAGGACCTCAACCGCGACCCGCCGCAGCTCCGCCCCGCCCCGTCCCGATTGGCTCTCAATGCTGCCCCGTCCCGCCCCTGGCTAAGTCTCATTGGGCAGCGCGGAAGTGGCGGTTCGCCGGGCCCGGGGGCGGGGCTTTCGGCGCGGGGGGCGGCGAGGCGGAGCCCGACCCCAGTGGGCGGGAGTCTCCGAGGCGCCACCGGCCGCTGGGGACCGGCCTTCGCGGCCGACGAGCCCTCGGGGCAGCGTGGGAGCCGCAGAGCTGACTGCGTCCCAAGGCCTTCCTGGCCGTGAGCCCGGGCGGCCTCACCGGCCTCAGCTCCCAAGCAGGGCCGACACCCCCACGGGCTTGTGCGACGAGGCTGCGAGGAGGAAATGGTCACCCGTTACCATGGACAGCGCTGGCCTCAGCCCGGGCCGGCTCCCGGGAGAAAAACTTGCCTGGGGCCAGTTCCTATTTAGGGCAAGACAGATGTTCATTCGTTCTGGCGCCTTTGACTAGCCTCCGGTTCCTAAACAAGGACGAACGCCCTCCCCTTCCTGGCTCACCTGTCTGGCCCGCACCTGGACACGGTTCTCAGGCCTCGCCTCCCCGCTCCTCGTTCAGCCCGTTGGAGGCTGAGCCCAGATCCAAGGGCGCCTCCTCCCCCAGCCTTCCTTCCCTTCCCACCTTCCCATTCTTCGGGCTGCACTGCCCATCCTTCCAAGACCCACACTTCCAAACTCTTCGCAAACTTCACCTTTGCCCTGCTACAGCTTTTCCCCCCTTTCCACATTCTTCTGGCCCAGGAAGATCGTGTACTGCGCCCCCTCTGCTCTGCCCTGCTTCCCCCTCAAAGCAGGAAGAGGCCACGCGCTGCTCCTCCCTCCAGCCCCAGCCCAGGGCAGGCACTTGCTCAGGCGAAGTCAACCACCCAGGCCGGGGCCTTCCAGCAGATTAGCAACAGCTTTCCAACTTCCAGAAAACCCTAAAGAGACTTCAAAGGCCCATAACTGTTTGATTCAAATCTTTATTTAAAGAAAAAAAAAATAAGTTTTTAAGAATTTTAACACACACTCCAGTGAGCTACTGTAACACAAAATCCACTATGGAAGTTGTCAAAATGTTCACTTTGGCTGCAGGGAATCTTTTTTGTGCCATCAACACACCCTGAGGAAAGCTGTGGCACCTGCACTGGCCTCGGAATCTCTGTCCTCAGGCGACACTCATGTCCTTTATTCTAGGTGCTTTTCCTTTTTTAAACTTTCCGCCTTGTACTTACATGACAATAATCAAGCTTCTGGATCCATGTGAGTATCTGAAACTGCAAGGTCAACTGTATAAACCTGTCACCACTTGTATCTACTTATCCAGGCTAGTAGGATTTTCTCCTCTCAAACCAACCAAAACAGAAAAATAGGATGCTAAAGTTGATTTAACCCAAATTTTGTATTACTCAAAAGAGCTTGTTCTTTGCAATTATTATAAACTTGAAATTACACAGCAAATTAAAGCTAACAAAATAACCAATTTTATAAATGCTTTACATATTAGGTTCAACCAAAAAAATTAATTTTGGGGAGAAAAAACTATTATTTCAAAACATTTAAAAACCACTGTCCTATGGAAGTTTTAGGATGATGTGGCTTTCAATTGTGAGAGGGGTCAAGAGATAAAACATCCATCCATCCGAGGGATTCATGTAAAAATGTTTATTTGTCCTAATGTTTAGAGTACAGCAAAAAAAAAAGGAACCCCAACTCCAAAGCAACAGTGAATCAGGGCCGGCCACAGCCAAGGGGAAGGCCGCCGCGGGGGACCCTGGCCCGGGCTGTCTCCCACTGCTCAGCGTCTAAGTGCCACCAGGCGGAAAACTGAGGAAGCAGGGCGTGAAGACCTGCACAGCTGCCAGCGAGCGTGCAAGGGAATGAAGGGACATCTACGTGGCTTCCTGTGTCCCAGCAACTGGACACACAGGACAGGGGGCAGAGGCTCCCAATTCAGTTAAGGGCAGGAGGCTGAATGCCTGGGTCCAGGAAGAACAAAAAGGGGATTTTGGAGGTAGGCTTTTATGTCGAGTTAAAAAACAGGCACATTATCCAACATCTCCCTGTGGCCCCCAAGCTGCTGACCTGGCTCCCAACACTTCCCTCTCCCCACAAAACCAAAGGGAATAAGGACGGGAGGCAGAAGTTAGGAAATTCCGAGGGTGGGAAATGCTTCGGTCACTAAAGATGGTTTGTAATAGTGAGCCAGGCGAGCCCAGGAGAAAATCTGGGTGAAGGTGCTACTCTCCCTGGGGTGGGGTGGGCTGTGCCAGGAGGGTGACCAAGAGTGTCCTGGCCTGGGCAAAGGATCTTCTGTAGCAGGAAGGGAGGGCCACGGAGAGCCATTCTGGAGGAAGGAGGCGGTGAGGCCAAGCAGCACAAAGGGCATGGAAAGCTCCTTGTGAGTGCTGCCTTACCTTGCTCAGTCACTTATTCCCAGCCACTTCTGGCAGAGTCCCTGGCCTGGCTCACCTCTGGACAGGAAAACCCTGGAGACCAGAGTGGAGGCAGAGCTGAGAGAGGAGTAAGCTGCTTTCCCGCTCTTTCTTGGAGGACAGTTTGAACCCTGTGACCACCAGGGCCTGGGCCCAAGGCAAGCAGAGTGAATGCACTTCATGGAGAGCAGAGCGAGCCAGGCCCAGGTGCGTCTTGGGGCGGTGTGCTGCTCCTTTCTCCCTGAGGGCCTGGGGCCAGAGACAAGAACTGCCACCTCAGCTTGCTGCTGCCAAAGACAGGTTGGCACATCCATCCCGAGTTCTCTGGACTTGTGGAAGAGAAGGGGCAGGGGGTGGGAGAGGGAAAACAAGAGAGGAGGAAAGAAAGAGCCATTTATGGAAGGAGGGGACAGAGACAAGGGGTCTGGGGTGGTAGCCACATCAAGAGGAATTCTGGTTCTGGTAGATGGAAGCTTTCTCCTTCAAAAGGTCCAGACACAAATGGCAGCTCCAACTTCCTGCAGAGAAGCATAACGTGGTTATCAGGATGGTCCATGCAGTCCTACCCTGCTACTCCTGCTACTCCTCCACTCCCTCCACCCGACCTCAAACAGCAGGCTCAGCCACAGGAAGGATGGGAGACGGTCCGCAGTAAGCTAGGTAACACTGGTAGCTTCACTGGGAGGATCCTCTAGGTCTTCAAGAAACTTAAAAATAATTCTCAATAGGAATGAAAGAAACAGTCACCTCGAAGACTACTTACATAGATTCTCAAGCCATCTCAACCTGATGAAATGACAATCTCTGGGAGCAGATAGATCGCCCGGGCAGATGTAATTTTTTTCAAGTGCCCCAGCTTTAGACTCATGATTACAGAAGGACTGGACCAGGGCTCATGGTCTTAAAGGTTAAAATAATGACCATGAATGGAGGCTCCAGAGAAACTAATTTTCATTCCCTCTGAGATGGCGCTTTCTATGCAAGGTGTTAAAAATAGGGTGGTATATGGGAATTCTGTATTTTACGCATGTTTGTTCTGTAAACCCACTTCTCTAAACCACTGGAAGATGAGATGGGCTCCCATCATCACTAGGTGTCTGAGCAGAAGCTGCAGAACTGATCACAGGAAAAGGGGAGCTATTGATAATCCAACCCAACATGACACAAGTCTAGTTTCATTAAAAAACAGGAAATAATTGTCCCATACAAGAAAAATAACTGGCTCATACTTTGGAAGAAGCTGGGCCCACAAGGCCTTAAGAGGGAGAAGGAAGGCTGAACCCTTGTATACGTCAGAAGCCATCTTGCGCCAACACGTGGCAACAGACTTTGGTGAGAGAAGTAATTTACGCTTTATGGCCTGGTAACTATAAGCTTCTACCCCAAGTAAATACCCTTTACAAAAGCCAGCAGACTTCTGGTACTATTAACATTTACTGGAAGCGGACTTGGCCCAGTGGTTAGGGTGTCCGTCTACCACATGGGAGGTCCACGGTTCAAACCCCGGGCCTCCTTGACCTGTGTGGAGCTGGCCCATGCGCAGTGCTGATGCTCAAAAGGAGTGCTCTGACATGCAGGGGTGCCCCCACGCAGGGGAGCCCCACATGCAAGGAGTGCGCCCCGTAAGGAGAGCTGCCCAGCGCAAAAGAAAGTGCAGCCTGCCCAGGAGTGGCGCCGCACACACGGAAAACTGACACAGCAAGATGATGCAACAAAAAAGAAACACAGATTCCCGTGCTGCTGACAACAACAGAAGCAGACAAAGAAGAACACACAGCAAAAAGACACAGAGAACAGACAACTGGGGCAGGGGGGAAGGGGAGAGAAATAAATAAACGAATCTGTAAAAAAAAACACATTTACTATAGCTGGATTCTTTTTTTTTTTTTTTGAGGAACAAAATTAACCTTTAATGCCTTAGAGTTACAAGCATTATTGTATATGTGGATATGTGTACTTTATTCTCGGGGAAAGGAGTGACAGATTTTATCAGATTTTCAGAGATAGGTGACTCCCCCCAAAAGTAGAAGAGGAGCTTCCTTTCTAACCCAAAAGTCAACAAGGAGAGTTTGGCAAGCTCTTTCTGTAAAGGGCCAGATATAAATATTTTAAGCTTTGTGGGCCACATACAGTCTTGGTCACATCTTCCTTTTTAAAACAAACAAAAACAAAACAAAAACACAATCCTTTAAATATGTAAAAAGCAGTCTTAGCTTGTAGGCCATACAATAACTGACCATGGGCTAGATCCGGCCTATGTGACAGTCTGCTGACTGCAGATCTAGAATCTAGTCCATGATGTCTGCTAAGGGGTTGCCTTTCAATTGTCTCAATGATACAAAGAGGGCATGTAGCTCTCCATCACCTCAGTGCCCAACAAGTCTTCAATAGGAAACCTCCAGAGTTTGTTTGTACATTTTATTTTATAGTTAAAAAAAATTAAACAGGGAGCAGATGTGGCTCAAACCTCCCAAAGAAAAAACGGACAATGAGCGCAACCAGATGAGGGAGCCATCCCGGGTGGGGGTGGGGGAGTAAAACAAACATTCCCCCCATAGATTTATAGATTGGGCATGACAGAAGCTCCCCTGCAGCTGCTAAAGAACTCTCAGACTTTGTTGGTGGCCTGTTCGCTGGGGAGTGACAACAGTTAAACCTATATTACAATTCACCATTCTCTGGCCTGTAACGCTGGCCTATGTCCTTTGTGCTCAGTAACAGCCACTGGGCTTCCTTTCTCATGGGTAAGCTCCAGAATTTCTATGAGATGGGTTTAGGCATAGAAATTTGGTTGGAAGGGGACTTCTGGAGAGGCAATCACTTCTTGGTGCCACCTTTGGCTTTGTCAAAGAGCTTTTATAACTTTGGGGCATTATTAAAGCAAACTACTGGAGAGGAGGAGTGATCCACTCAGGCTCCAGGTTCTATTCCTTTCTGGGCTAGATAGGGAAAGGGAGAGGAAACGAACACAAATCTGTATGGTTCGGAGAGATGACACCGAAGTTTCTCATCAATCAAGGTACTAAGTAAGCTTCCTGAATTGTTCTGAAGCAAAACAATCACTTTTGGATGACTGTTCTCTGTTCAATGTCTGTTTTCTCTTGGGGTGTCAATTTTGTTGTAAATTCATCGGGTGATAATGTGCAAACTAAACCCTTTATGATGAAATGCTGAGAAAGTTTTTTAAACAGAGCCAAAGCAAAGTGTCTACTTCCTAATTTGGAAGAATAAGAACACAGAACTCAATATGTATGGTATGGGTGACTTTCCAAGTTACTAATAAAATCCTCCTGAGCAAGAGAACTGGACAACTTACCTTCAGGAGGCTCAGACATGGATGGGGTGAGACAGTACATGTGGTAGCCCCGATCACAGTCGTCACAGAAAAGCAGCTGGTCCTAGGCAAGGCAAGATGGAAGAGGAAGGGTGGGGAGGAGAGGGGGTTTGGATAACTGACGTCGTCTCAGGCCACTTGAGGTGGGTAAAAATGAGGTCTTCTCCCTCAGGAGCAGTTTCTAGAAGCCTGGGCAGCAGCCTGGCTGATGTGGCTAAAGGGCTGGCTCCAGTGCCCCAACCACCCTGCCCGATGAGCCCCCCAAGTCTCCCTTTTCCGGTCTTCTGGGCTTGGGTTGCCTCTAGGTAGCTTGTTTTTAAGGACAGAAAAGGCCCCAGTCTTGCCCCTATTGGCCGCCATGCCTCTTTTGAGCCTTGATTCCTGGACTCTGGAGGACTGATTCCCCGCCCCCCGCCCCTCCCCCGGAGCTGGGCTAGGGCTTGAATCTGAGGAAGGGATAAAAAGAACAAGGTGGAGTAAAATGTTTTGAGTATTAAAAAAACATGGTCTTCTGTAGACACTGATACTCTTCCAAGAGGGGCAAAGAAGGTGGAAAGTCGTGCTAGATGAGGGAATGGGTTGGGTGGCCACTTCTGTCTATCTCTACCCAAGCCCAAGGTCATCTTACCTGGACCCTGCAATAGCTCCTGAGTGATCGCACGGCTCCCACCCTTGCCATGATGATCTAGCGTCTAGAGAGCAGCCACAGCTACCTTAAAATCCTGACTAAAGCCTCCAACAGCTTCTCACTGTGCTTAGAATAAGCTCCAAGGCCCCTGGGAGGATCTGATGGTGCCCACTTGCTAATCACATTGCTTGCCACACATTCCAGCCACCCACACTGGCCTTCTCAGCACACCAGCTTGTCTACCTTATGGCCTCTGCCCTTGGTGCTCTTTTCGTGGTAATGCTCTACCTCCTAATCTTCTTGGACTGACTCCTCTGTACCATCCAAAACACCACCAATATCACCTCCTCAGGAAATACACCTCTATCAAATCTTAATGGTATTCACCTACTCTTTACCACATTACTGGTTTCATTTTCTTTTTCTTTATAGCACTTCACAAAAACCTCCCTCATTTCTTTGGTTATTGCTTGTTCCCATAAAAATTCAAGTTTCATGAAAGGAGGGATCTTGTTTGTCTTTTGTATCTTAGTTCCTTGGGTGTCTGACACATCACTTAACAAACTTTGCCAAACAAATCAGAGTTCTCCTGTGACTGGGGGTGGGAACATGGAGGAGGGACCTGGCTCCCTTGGAAAAGAAAACTCACTGCAGAGGGAACTGCGAGAAAATATGATAGAAAAGGCTGAGGCAGTGCCAAGCTGCAGAGAGCACAGGGTACGCACGTCATTCTCGGAGGTGCCACAGATATTGCAGCACTTGCACTCAATGCACTGCCAGCGGTAGGTCTTCACTGCTGCCATCATCACGGGGGTGAACTGAAGGCAAGAGGGGTGCCCTGTGGGGTGAAAGAGTGAGATGAGCAGCTGGAAACGGGGGAGAAGGGAGGAGCCCACATCTGTAGCTCCATCTTCTCTCATCCAGGAGCAGCAAGGTAAACTGGCTGACTGTATCACTCTCTGGAAGGCCCTGGCAAGTGAAGAGTCCTGGGGCGCTGAGTGCTGGGGCACCCCTCTCCCTGGGTGGAGGTACCTGAGCGGCCACAGTCAGAACAGGATACCAGCTCCTCTGGTTGTCCTGTCTTCTTATTGATCTTCGAGTCCCCCAGGCAGAAGTCGCAGTAGTTGTTAGGCAGTGCCAACCCATCAGGACCCTTCTTGGCTACAGGAGAAAAGAGGAGTTTGGGTGATACCACAGGAGCCTCTGGGCCTACACAACTTCCCCATAGGGAGGGCGTTTTTCAGGTTTTCATAAGCAGATCAACTGCCTGCCCACCCCCTCCAGCACCTCAGCTTACATTTCTGCTCCTCGGACCTCTGTGAAACAGGAGTGGGTGGCTGGGAATCATCTTTGTCCTCACCCTCCTCCTCAGCCAAGTGGGAGTGGGCATAGTGGTAACTGAGGCCTGGTCGGTTCTTGTAACGTTTTCCACAGACTGAGCGGGGAGAAGCAGAAAAAGGTGTTCGAATCTGAGAGTGCCATTTCCTACTGCTGCGTACTGTGGCTCACTGAGGCAGAGGGCAACCACAACCTCCCCTACTGACTCTGTCCTGGGTCAAGCTTTCTGTGACGGCCTCTGTCCCTCTACCAGGAACATCTGGCCCTGAGGCTGTTCAGCTTCTGTGGCCCTTCTTCCTCCTAAACCCCAACCCCATGGGCACTACTTCTTCCACACTGGCATTTTGGGAGGCTTAGCTCTTGTCCCATAACCACTTGCCCTGGGAATAGTCTGGGGTACTTCAGGTCAGGGAGGGGAAGGTCTATAGTCTTGTAATATGGGAGGAAGGAAGAAAGGTAAGGAAGCAACTCCAAACTTCTTTACCCCTCAGTAAACGTGGGAGGCTCATGCTACCCTGTATGTGCCACAAAGCCCATTTTTGTCACATGTGGATAAAGGTGGTTCTCTTGGAAATATCCCATCCACTGTGTCTGCCAGGGCAATTAGCCCCCAAAGACACTCTCACACTCGTACTTCACTGCCCTGCTCCTGCCAACCAGCAAGGAAAGCAGATCCCCACAAGGCATCTTGTAATCTTGAGCAGCAACCAGGAAGGCAAGGAAACCAGCAGGAATGGAATAGGGAGCGAATGGGAGGAAGCAGGGGATGGCAGGATGGTGGGGAACATTAGCTGATCACCAAGTGTCTGTTCTGGGGAAAGGAGCGCAAAAGGATCTGTTCGTACCAG
Organism: Dasypus novemcinctus; assembly: GCF_030445035.2. Lineage (NCBI taxonomy): Eukaryota > Metazoa > Chordata > Mammalia > Cingulata > Dasypodidae > Dasypus > Dasypus novemcinctus. The sequence continues at coordinate 9,364,580 of NC_080682.1, forward strand.
GCTCCTTATAATGCTCTGGAAGCCATCCCATGCAGTGGGCTGAGCTGCCCTAGGAGCAAATTTGTGGGAAACAAGCAGTGGTAAAGGCAGCTTTCAGGACTCTGAGGTGTGGAGCATAACAAATTCCATCACTCCTACCCCCATGCCATTTCAGAAATTTTTAAACTAGCATCACAGGGTATGAGAAAAGCAGGAGGAACAAGGGAGAAGGGAAAAAGGGATAGGAAAACCAAAAGTCTGAAAAGTTGAGAAAGCTACCTCTCTGGGGCGCTTTCGAGGTATGCTTTTGTTTGAAACTATCTGAAAGACAGAAAAAGTCATGAGAGGAAGGTCTTGGTATACTTAAGACAGGAGCGTCAGTAACAGGAAAGCGAAGCAAACAAGAGAGAAACCCCAGCGGCGATGGTGCTCCCAGGGTGGAGGGACAGAAGTGGGGCGAGCCAGAGAGAAAGGGAGAGAGAGAACAGACACTGATAAACTCAGTGTTGGACCCCTGGGGCCCTGGTTTGATTGGGGCCAGCAGACCTGGATGCCATCTACTGACGAGGTCAAACCCACCTGCTGCGGGACCCACCCCCACAGCACCCCGCGCATCCCCTCTCCCGGAGCATGCGTTCCCACCCAGTGTGTAGCAGAGGCCAGGGCCTCCCAGGGGTCTCAGAGGAAACCAGCAAGCAGGCAGGACAGAGTCGGGCTTGTTTCACCACCCTGGCAAGAACACAGCCCGCCTTCCTCTCATATCCTGAGCGGGAGCTGGGTCCAAGGCAAGGACCACCCCCCACTCGCAAGGCACTCACTGTCACAGGCATAGGGCTTGTCCCGATCCTCCAGGATGGAAGCATCCAGCTTCTTCCGGGCACTGCTCACACTTTTACCCTGACAAGAAGAGCAGAGAGAGGCCCTTACTAAGGGACCTCGGCCTAAGGAGTCACTCCTTCCTGGAGGTGGCTGCTAATCTTACTCAAGAGGAGAAAAGGCAACCACAAGAAATAAAATGGTAGGACACCCCTGCCCCAGGACAGAGGCAGCCCCCTGGCCCCTCACCTTAGCTTTCCCCTTGCCCCGACGCTTGGGGGTATCTTCTTCATAGTCCTCGTCATCGAGATCATCGAGGAAGTCATCCGGCTCTAGGATCCGCTGAGTGGGCGGGAAGGTTAGGGTGGGCAGGAATAATGTCCACGGGAAAGCTCTCCCCCGGTGGGCTTGGCCAAGGCTGCCCAGAATTGGCTCAGTGAGCAGGCCCCACCCACTCCAGCCTCATTCCTCACCCTTCAAACACCCTACAACCCCATTCCTCATCCCTTCAATGCTTTGGGCTTTCCTTTCTCTGTGCCTCTTTTCATGCTGTTCCCTTAGCCTAGAATGCCCTTCCCACCACCTCCAAGTGGTCAAATCAAATGCCGTGTTTTGGTAAGCTTTCTCTGACAACCTGCACAGACCTCTGAATTGCCACAGCACATCTGGTGGTTCCTTCCCGACATCTCACCTCAATTTAAATTAGAGCTTTGTGGCACACTTGTGTGAGCTTGGGGCAAGTCTGGTAACTGCTCTGCTTCAGCCTGTCTGTGAAATGAGGACCACAGCACCTACCTCTTAAGACTGCGGTACAAAGAAGATGCAGGAAAAGCACTTAGTTAACATACTGCCTGACACATTTTTAGCTCTTTTTAGTTCTTACTTTTATGTCTAGGTTTACTTTTCCTTTTGGCAGGGACCAGATCTGCTTGCTTCACCCATGTAACCCCAGGCATCAAAAAACCTGCGGTGAAGACGATGAATGTGAGTCTGTCCTTAGGAGGAAAAGAGCAGGAAAGACCGTGGCAACAGAGAAGCCAGGTGGAGCCAGCATCCATTACGGGAGGAAGGAGGAACAGAACGCCAGCCCTGCCTCCTGGCCCACAGCTTCTGCTTCAGCTGATTACCAGGTAGCCCCACTGAAGAGGATGGTTTCCATCAAAGCTCCCTGAGCCAAAAGGGTTAATCTTATACCTTCCGTGCTCGACTGTTGGTCACAGGAAACTCGCCCAAGCTATCGTCATCAACTCGGGGATCTGGGGCACCACGTTTCTCCAGAGGGTCAGTGCGCAGCAGAGCCTCTAAACTGCTGCCATCCTGAGAGATCAGTCCCTCCTTCTTCAGGGTCTGGTCTGTATCTGCAAACAAAGTCAGGAGAAAGTGAGGCACAGAAGGACTGAAAGCAGACTGCTCTTTATCGACACATGGCTGGACTAACCAAAGGTCAGTCACTGTCTTCTGTCCTATGACTGTCCCCAAGACATCCTAGTTCACATGGCGCCATAATCAATCTGTGTACCTGTCTGTCTCCCCTATTAGTTCTTTCAGGGAGGAATCACATATTTTTCATTTTAGTATCGTCGGGACCTAGCACTGGGCCTGGCGCATAAAAGGTGATCAGCAGACCTTCTGCCCTAGAGCAGGCCATGCCCCTGCTCAGGGAGGGGTGTGTCTTACCTGGTTTAATAGATGGGAAGGAAAGTCGTGGATCCTCAGGGGGGTGGGCTCGCCGCTTTTTCCGCCAGCGCCGGGCAGGGTAGGAGTACAGCTGCCCAGAGGCCAATCCTATGGGAGGAAGAGAGAGAGAGGAGTCAAGCCCTAACCCAGTCCTACAAAATAACACCAAAACACTTTTAGATGAGTGCCCCTACCCCCACCCCTTCAGTTCTCAAGTGAGGGAGGAACATGGACACCAAGTACCTGGAGAATAGGGTAGTTTGTGGGAAAGAAAAATAGACATAAGCTTAAGGACTTCAGCAAACACCTGCCTCTCCAGAAGCCCCCAAAAGGCCTTAGCAAGGCAGAAAACAAAGACGCTGGTATGCCTCATCCTCCCTGGATTTCTAATCATATTCACAAAAAGATGGAAAGCAGCTGGGAAACCCCCTCAGCTGTTTTGTCAGCTGAGCTGAGGAAGCTTCCCCCCCTTGTGCTCCTCAGTCCCTTTCTCCCAGGTCTGGATCCTCACCTGGACCCCGGTGCCGCTTTTCCATCCAGATGTAACAGTTGCTCTGGGCTACTCCAGTCTGCGAGTCCAAGAAGGGCAGGCGCACGCTGCGCTCAGCACAGAGGCGGGCGTTGTAATTGTGGCACTGCTCCATGGCATCTTTATAGTATTGTTCCCCAAGGCTGCAGGAAAGGTGAAAAATCAGGAAGGTGAGGGTAGGAGGGGGGTGCTGAGCTATCCCCCTCCCACGCCATCTGTTTCTCTAGAAGGCTCAAGGGACTGGGAGACCATGTCTCTTCAGTTCTATGTGCCCCTATCTCTGCCTCATGGGACACCAAGCCCCTTCACCAACCCATCATGAGAAAAGGCACTCTATAAATAAATTAGTCAGGAATCCATGATTTCATCAAGTGTCTAATAGGACTGAAGTCTAATCCATAAAGAGGAAAAGAAGCTAACATTCACTCCATGTTTCTGAGTCCAGCCCCATGCTAGTTATGATATTAAGTCTCTGAATCCCCAACGACTGTGAGAATCACATTCCTTCTTACAATTATGGAAAAAGTTCAACAAGGTCTGGGTGACTTATTAAAACACATTTAACAAATTACAGTATTGGGAAATGGATGTGGCTTAGCCAATTGGGATCCCGTCTACCATATAGGTCCAGGGTTTGATGCCCAGGACCTCCTGGTGAGAGCAAGCTGGCCCACATGGAGTGCTGGCTCACACTCCTGTGCAGGAGTGCTGGCTCACACTCCTGTGCAGGAGTGCTGGCCAATGCGGAGAGCTGGTGCAGCAAGATGATACAACAAGAGACAAAGATAAGAGAAAATAAGACGTAGCAGAACGGAGAGTTAAGGTTGAGCAAGAGAGTAATTGCCTCTCTCCCACTCTGGAAGGTCCCAGGATTGGTTCCCAGAGCCACCTCATGAGAATACAAGCAGACACAGAAGAGCACACAACGAATGGACAGAGAGAACAGGGAATGGGGGGAGGAAAGGAGAAATAAATAAAAATAAATCTTAAAAAAAAAAAAAATTACAGTATTCCCATACAATGAAATTCTAGTCCAGTCATTAAAAAAAAAAAAAAAGCAGCCCTTCATGTACAGATATTGAATGATCCCCAGGATAAGGGAAAAAGGCTAGGAAAAGGGCTGAGAAATATTACAGGCTGTTACCATTCGTGTACCAAAAAGGGAGAAAAACAAACTTCAGGTTTCCAGAAAGAAAAACTAAGTGATTAGATTTTTCCTTATATGCTTTTTTATATCTTTTGAATTCCAAACTAGGTACTCAGCAAACGAATTATAACTATATATTAAATTTACAGTCAATGGAAGATATCCTCAAGTACCTGAACTTTCCTGGAAGCCTACTGATGGAGCGCCATGCTGATATAAAATCTACATGTTTCAAGGGCTATCCTAGGCTCTTCCACATTTCCACATCATCAAATTATATTGGAAAGAATCTTTTTTTTAAAAAAAAGATTTATTTATTTATTTATTTCTCTCCCCTCCCTCCCACCCCGGTTGTCTGTTCTCTGTATTTGCTGCGTCTTCCTTGTCCGCTTCTGTTGTTCTCAGCGGCACGGGAATCTGTTTCTTTTTGTTGGGTCATCTTGTTGTGTCAGCTCTCTGTGTGTGCGGCGCCATTCCTGGGCAGGCTGCACTTTCTTTCGCGCTGGGCGGCTCTCCTTACGGGGCGCACTCCTTGTGCGTGGGGCTCCCCTATGCGGGGGACACCCCAGCATGGCATGGCACTCCTTGCGCGCATCAGCACTGCGCATGGGCCAGCTGCACACGGGTCAAGGAGGCCCGGGGTTTGAACCGTGGACCTCCCATGTGGTAGACGGACGCCCTAACCACTGGGCCAAGTCCGCTTCCCAATATTGGAAAGAATCTTAACTCAAAATGATTAACTTGAAATCCAAATCAAGTATAAACATTTAAGTACTTTAAAAAGCTATAAACTGCACAAGACAAGGCATTATGTGGTTACAAGAAGCATACACATGGAACCACACTTGTTCTCACCCTTCAGGGTTTAATAAACACTCTGGTGCGGGAGCTTAACCTAACTGTAACAATTCATTTATAAATGATCAACTTCAAAATAAACTAAGAAAAGAGGTGATTTCTTTCCCAATTGTATTCTAAGTACCCATCAAGGTGTCTAGTACGTAGTCAGACCTGACTTGGGAGTAAAAAGACCAGGTTTGGCTGTAAATCTCCACATAAGCATGACAATTTAGTCAACACATGTGGGCCTCATGTTCCTCTTCTACAGCCAGGGGAGTGTGGACTAGATAAGCTCTGTCATATCAGGATTCTGTGAGAGGGGGACTCCTGGCATGAGAAGCCTGACAGTAAGTCTCTATTGCTTACATTTATAAGTTGAACTACCCCAACAAATTCTGCTCTGGCATATGATGGGCGCTCTTCCTGAGCATGGCACAACAACAAGCATATTCCCAGCAACTGAAAAAGACACACACCACGCACAGAGATGGCAACACCAGAAGTACAGCCTGGCTTGATTCAATGAGCTATAATTACTATAATTTGAAGTAGGCACAAATCTTGTGTGGGAGAATACTGAGAAGGAGCAGGCCCACATTTGCTCGCCTTTAGGAAGCAGCCACGTCCTCGCCACAGAGGAAAATTGGATAAACAAGGCTAAGCGCAGCAGCTCCTTTGTTTCTGCTGATGGGAATTGAAACTGACACTTGGAAGCCAAAAGGAAGGAAGGGCCAGACGGGCTGAAGTCAGAGTAAGGAGGCTGGAAATGGTCTGAGGAATAGATGAGAGATGTTCTGTAAAATCTCTTCTGAACTAAGTGGCATTTTTAAAAGGTGGAGCAAACCATCAAGGTGGATCTGAAGGCTGAAAATGAAACATTTAAGGGGCAGAGAGGCTCTAGTGAGGAGTGACCAAGAAAGGGGGAGAGAGAGTTCTTAAGAACTCAGGGCTCCTGTAGCAAGAAATCAAGCAAACATTACTCCCCAGAACTTGTTACTTAATTTGGAAGGTTTCAAAACCAGTCAGCAGCTACAGCAATTTTATACTATTGTTTTACCTTGGCTTCTCCTTAGTAAGACCCCTTAGAGACAGTTTCAATCTGGTCTCTATTAAGGACAGAGAATTTACAAATAGTAAAATTCTCTCTCACAGACAAGATGCAAGGCAGAAAATAAGATAAACCAGTAGTCCTGGATAAATGTATAACCTCAGCTGTCAGAAAACAGGGCATACAGAATCAAGAGAAGTGCCAGAAGAGCAGCTCTTTCCAGGGTAAGAATGGTACAGGCAGAATGGAAGCCTCTTCGTAAAGAGAAAGTTTGTTTCTCATTATTAGTACTCAAGAACAAATGGTTGGTGACTCTCACAATCTCTCTAGTTCTTTAAAGAAGAAATAAGAAGCCATGCTCTATTTGAAATGGGCAAAGCACCCTTTACTCCTAGCTTCTAACACCACAGGAAAGGGTTTGCAACCCTGTCTCCCTGAAGAAAGTCTCCCAACACAAAGAAGCTCATTACCCACACCTCTCAAAACCTAGGCCAGTCTGTCATTCCCCCAGTACAGTAAGATTTCCAAGGTAGCCGATTTGATTCTTCTTGGGAAGCACAAAACCTGTGTAAAAATCTTCCCTTAGAATGGGATTGCTATATGGGGACCTCATATTTTTTTAATGTAACATTAAAAAAATAAATAAAGACAAAAAAAAAGAATGGGATTGGGGGAGTCAACAACAGGAAGGGCAGAGAAACAAAGACAGAACATCTGAGTCAGGAAGGATAACTACATAAATGGCAGATCAACATCATCATTGCTAAATTGAGGAAAATGTCATCCCGAAGAGAGAGTGGGGAAATTGGAGTGGGCAGATCAAAGAGAAAGATAATGGTGTTGGGAGGAGGGAAGAGGGGGGTTGAAAAAACCGAAGGGACAGCAGCACTTAGCCTAATGGAAGTGTGAAAGCATTCTCAAAGAAAGGCTCCAGGCAGGGGGAGAAGTAACAGTACCCTTTAAAAAGACTCCTGGGAAGAGTGGGGCTCAGCCCACCGCAAAGAAAGACGAGAAGCTGTGAGTCCTTAGAGTAGTTCCCAACCTTTACCATTCATCCAGTCAAAATCCAAAAAACCTAGGCTGGACAGGTAGACACCTCTCAATTTCCCAACTCCTTCACCAAGTACAAGGAACCCAATGAAAGGAGCTTGCTCTATTAACGGCCTAAGGGGCATTAAGGCATTTCAAAACTCTTTCGGGATCCTTTATCTGGGAAGAGGCGGGGTTAATCAAGCCCCAAAACATCTTTTACTCACAGGAAGCGGCTAACGGGCCATTCTCCATTTCCCCCAAATCATTAACTTTTTAACCATGTTCGGAAACTGACCAGTACAGGGGTACTACACAGAAGGAAGAATGCCGACCTAGATGCCCTTTCGGGCTACGAAGTCGTCCGACTGCTCCTGTCTAGTTCCCGTTTTGTTTACGGTTTTGTTGTTGTCGTTCGGTGGCTGAGATGGGCCAGCACAAAGGCCCGCTCCTCCGGAGTTCCTTCTCTTCTATCTGATTTCAACTAATTCTTCCCAAGAACATGTGAAGTCTTGGGCAGCTGACACCCAAGACCCCCGAACGTCACGGGGCTGTTAGAACAAAACAGACCCGCAGCCCTGTCCCCGCTCAAAGCCTCCCGAGCCCGCTGCTCCAGGGCCGGCCTCGGACAGTGGCCGGGAGTCGCGGGGAAACGGGTCGGCCCCGGGACTGCGGACTCGCCCGGGGCTGCCCGGGGCTCGGCCCGGCCCCTCCCGACTGAGGCGTCTCGGGGAAGTCCGGGACCTTGAGCCTTTCGAAGGCAGCAAAGGCGCCATACTCTGGACCCGTCAGCCCTGAGGGAGCGCTCAGGCCACACAGGCCCGCAGGGATGCTGCCGTAAGGGGTTCCCGTGTGCCCCCCTCCGGGCCTCCACAAGTTTCCAAAGAAGCGCAACGTCTTCTCCGGAGTCTCCAGTTGCCCTCCTCACTGGGAGTCGCAACATGGCTTTCCCAGGCATACACCGCACTCAGCCTCGTCGCCTCCCCACACCGCCTCCACTCCCAGGCCCCTGACAAGACCTCCCCGTCTAGGAGAGAAAGAAACGACCACTCACAGCTTCACTACATTTTCCACCACAGCCGCCATCTTCCCTGCTCCTCTCCTTCAGACGGGGAGGCCCCGGGGCCCGCAGCGCGCAGGCGCCGGGTCCGCTCGGGAGAGCGAGTTTCGTCGTCCTTTTGCGCAGGCGCGCGGAGGCGCGCGCCCGAGAACGAACCAGCGAGAATGAGCTTCGCCTAGGAGGGGGAAGGAAAAATGGGAGGGAGCGGAGGGCAGCCCGCTGCGCAGGCGCGACAGGAGACGGGCGCGCGCCCTGCGGCTCCTGCGGGAAGTCTGGGCTGGTCCAGAAATGGGAAGTCCGAAGAGGCCCGGAGATGGGCTACACGGAGCGTCTGCGTCCTGCTACCAAGCCGACCTTTAACCTCGCGGTTAACCCTTTGCCCTCACGCACAGATGGCGGCTTGGTGGGCAACGGAAGGTAAGAGCTCACACGGTCCACTAGTGCCCACAAAGGTGGGTCCATTTTAGGGAGAAGAAAGAGCTGGGTATTGGGGTCTGACAAAAGTTACCTCATCTTCCTGCCACCAGACCCACCCACCGAACGTCACTGGTGCCCACCTGCTAATGGAGGTCCATCTGTCCCTGCTTCTTACTCCTCTCCACATGGACTTCCCTCCACAAAGACTGAAGAACTTCCCTTCTGCAACAATCCTTCTCTTTTGTACCCTTCATTTCTTCATCCCCATATATATATTTATTTATTTATATTTTAAAATAACCAAAAGCCCTTCTTTAAGCCCACTCTTGGCTTCCATTATCACTCCATTTCTTTTCATCCCTTCAAAGCAAATACTGTTGTTGTATTTTATAAATACTGCCATTTTCACGTAGGGCTGAATGGTTTTTTAAAAAGATTTATTTTATTCCCCCTCCTCCCACCCCCGTTTTCTGCTCTCTGTGTCTGCATATATTCTCATTAGGCAGCTCCGGAAGCGATCCTGGAAGCTTCGGGAGGGGGAGAGAGGCAGTTTCTCTATTGCATCACCTCATCTCCGTGTTCTGCTACGTTGTCTTATTTTCTCTCCTCTGTGTCTCTTGTTGCATCATCTTGCTGTGCCAGCCCTCCACACTGGCTGGCACTTCTGCGTGGGGCAGCTCTCCCACGCAGGGTGATACTCCTGCATGGGGCCGCATTCCTGTGTGAGCCGGCACTCTTTGTGGGTCAGTTCGCCATGTGGGCCAGCTTGCCCTCACCAGGAGGCCCTGGGCATCAAACCCTGGACCTCCCATATGATAGATGGGAGCCCAATTGCTTGAGCCACATCCATTGCCCGCAAATACTGTTATATTCCCTATCTTTTACTTCATTTCCATATTTCTCTTCTGGCCAGATTAGTGGGGATTTTGTTCCCACTAGTCCCCTGCAGCAGCTCTTAACAAAGTCATTGCAACATCTGGTCCGACAGATTTATTTATTTATTTAATTTTCAAAAAGATTTATTTATTTATTTATTTATTTATTTATTTCTCTCCCCTTCCCCCCCACCCTGGTTATCTGTTCTCTGTGTCTATTTGCTACATCTTTGTCCGCTTTTGTTGTTGTTGCACGGGAATCTGTGTCTCTTTTTGTTGAGTCATCTTGTGTCAGCTCTCCATGTGTGCGGAGCCATTCTTGGGCAGGTTGCACTTTCTTTTGCGCTGGGCGGCTCTCCTTACGGGGTGCACTCCTTGCGCTTGGGGCTCCCCTGCGTGGCAAGGCACTCCTTGCGCACATCAGCCCTGCTCATGGGCCAGCTCCAACACGGGTCAAGGAGGCCGGGGGTTTGAACCACGGACCTCCCACATGGTAGACGGACGCCCTAACCACTGGGCCAAGTCCACCGCCTGGTCCGACAGATTTAGAGGACTGTTGTCTGTCCTCATCACCCTAGCAGCCTCCTGATGCCATTGACCACCTGCTTTTTTAAAGGCTTCTTCAGTCTCTGAGATGTCACACTTGACTGCCCTCCTGCATTGGCAATCCCTTTGACCTCTTTTGCCGACTCTGTTCCACCTATAACAGTCAGAGGCCCCAGGGCTTGCTCCTTGGTCCTCATCACCTTTTTTTTTCCCCAAAGATGTATTTTCTTTATTTATTTATCCCCCACCTCATTGTTTGCACTCACTCTCTGCTCTCTGTGTTATTTGTTGTGTGCTGATCTTCTTTTTAGGAGGCTTTGGGAACCGAATCTCGGACCTCCCATGTGAGAGGGAGGCACCCATTGGCTAGAGCCACCTCTGCTCCCTGCCTTTTGTGTCTCCCTGTTGTATCTCTTCATTGCATCATCTTGTTGCGTCAGCTCACTGCACCAGCCCATCTTGTCAGCTTGCTGTCTTGCTTTTCTTCTTTAGGAAGCACCTGGAACCAAACCGGGGACCTCCCGTGTGGTAGGCGGGCACCCAACTGCTTGAGCCACATCCACTTCCTCATCACTTTTCTAATATACCTTATTTTATCAATTCCAAGATGCATTTATCTTCCCTCCCCCCCCCCCATTTTAATATAGCAGAATCAGTCTCCTGGGAAGCAGGTGTAGCTCAAGTGGTTGAGCACCTTCTTCCCATGTATGAGGTCCCAGATTCAATCCCTAGTACCTCCTAAAAACAAACATGAAAAAAAACAACTCTCATTAGGGAGTGGATGTAGCTCAAGGGGTTGAGCACCTGCTTCCCATCTTTCCATGTAAGAGGTCCTGGGTTCATTTCCCACTACCTCCTAAAAAAAAAAAAAAAAGAATCAGGCAGCATACTACCATCACTGTACCTTAAAATTGTATTTAGCCAGATGACAGCTGTGAGGCATTTGTCATTTTGTACCCTGCACCAGCATCAGAACTTGCAGAATGGATATCACAGCCTGGAAGAAACACCCAGAGACAATACTGGTGCACTCTTTTATCCTGGGGAACCAAAGGATTGTGGGAACAAGGGCTATTGTGACTCCAAAGCGGGAGAAAAAATTATGCTGACACTAAAGCAGAACATAGACATATGCTACAACAATCCAGCAATTCCATTCCCAGATATGTACGCCAAAGACATGTAAAAGAATGCTCACAGCAGCTTTATTTGTAGTAGCCCCAAACTGGTAACAACCTAAAATATCCATCAATAGTAGAATGGATTATACAGCAGAGGAAAGAACAAACTTCTGCTATACAACATGGATGAGTCTCAAAAACTTAATTGAACAAAATAAGCCAGATTCAAAAGGAGACATACTGTATGATTCCATTTACATACCATTACACAGACAAACCAATCTATGGGGACAGAAGTCAGAAGAGTGGTTGTTCTTGGAGGGATAGTAACTGGGAGTTGGCCCGAGGTGGCTGCCAGGGGACGGTTTTTCTTGATCCAGGTAGTGGTTCTGTAGGTTTGTTGACTTTGCAAAGAATCATTGAGCTACACAAGATGTGTGCACTTTTCTCTATGTACGTTTCAGTTAAAAGGTTAAATTAAAAATATGAGGAGGCGGATGTGGCTCAAGCAATTGGGTTCCCATCTACATATGGGAGGTCCAGGGTTCGATTCCCGGGGCCTCCTGGTGAAGGCAAGCTGGCCGGTGCGGAGAGCTGGCCCACGTGGAGTGCTGCCCCATGCAGGAGTGCTGGCCTGCGTGGAGAGCTGATGTGGCAAGATGATGCAACAAAAAAAGGAGACACAGTGGAGAGACAATGAGAGATGCAGTACACCAGGGAGCTGAGGTGGTGCAGGAGAGTAAGCGCCTCTCTGCCACTCCAGAGGGTCCCAGGATTGGTTCCCAGTGACAAACAGACACAGAACACGCAGCAAATGGACTCAGAGCAGACAACCGGGGGGGGGGGGGGGTGCGGGGAGGGAATAAGTAAATCTTAAAATAAAAAAGAGCAGAGTGGGTGTAGCTCAGTGGTTGAATACCTGCTTTGGATGTGTGAGGCCCTGGGTTCATCCCGGTACCTCCTAAAAACATGTATATATATGTAAGTAATAATTAGTAGGTTAGTTTCATATAATTGAAGGCCGGTTTACGAGCCTAGCATCAGTGGCTTTCAGTTCTTTTGGGATTCTTTTGAAGAATGTTGCAGCTCTGAACAACAGATACTCCACCTGTTCTGAACCAGTAACCAATATATCTAGTGCTTCTCCTACAGACAGAATATGTGGGTATGGGAACCACTGAGAGGAAGTGGGAGTTAAGCCTCTTGCAATGTCAACTAATGACATTTTTGCAAAATGTTTACTATTCCTCCAACTTTGGGCTCTGTTTGGAACGTTTTGACCCAAGAGAGGAATGCTTCCACCAGAGGGCACAATTACGGATTTTTCTAAGCTAGAAACTGAGACTGTCAATGGATCATTTTTTTTTTTTTTTAAGATTATTTATTTATTTATTTAATTTCCCCCCTTCCCCTGGTTGTCTGTTCTTGGTGTCTATTTGCTGCGTCTTGTTTCTTTTGTCCGCTTCTGTTGTCGTCAGCGGCACCTGAAGTGTGGGTGGCGCCATTCCTGGGCAGGCTGCTCTTTCTTTTCACGCTGGGCGGCTTTCCTCACGGGCGCACTCCTTGCGCGTGGGGCTCCCGCACGCAGGGGACACCTCTGCGTGGCACAGCACTCCTTGCACGCATCAGCACTGCGCATGGCCAGCTCCACACGGGTTTGAACCGCAGACCTCCCATATGGTAGACGGACGCCCTAACCACTGGGCCAAAGTCCGTTTTCCTGTCAATGGATCATTTTGTGCTCGCAGTGCCACAGGGCAAGAAAGTGAAGAGGGTCCCACAGCTGGCTGAAGTGTTAAAGCAAATGTAGGAAAATGGTAATAACTGGCAACTCTAGATTAAGGTAGATGAATGTTCGCTGTACTATTCTTTCAATGTTTCAAAATTTAAAGTTTTGGGGAAAAGTCAGCACTATACTGGGAATTCCACCGAGGGCTCAGAGTCCTTCAAAATGAAGTTCTGAGGGAGTGGATGTGGCTCAAGCAGTTGAGTGCCCACCTCCCACATGGGAGGTCTTGGGTTTGGTTCCCAGCGTCTCCTAAAGAAGACAGAGCAGACAACGAGCATACACACACACAAAACAACGAGCAGTAATGAGCAAAAACAATGAGCAAACAGATGAGGGAACTGTGGTTTGGGGGAATGAAGTTCTGAGACACATCACCTGGTAAAGGACCCTACCAGCCAAGATGCTGACTGAAGGGAGGGGGATTATAGGCTGAGTCATGGAGGAAGGTAGTTGAGTATTCATACCAGCCACAACTTTGTGGTAGAAAAAGCCCATAGCTTCTATATGTATTTCTTCTCTTGATGTGACAAGTATTTTCATTAAACATTTTATTTTGTTATTATTTTTTAAGATTTATTTCTCTCCCTCTCCCGCCCCCACCCCCACCCCCGTTGTCTGCTCTCTTGTCCATTTGCTGTGTGTTCTTCTGTGTTCACTTGCATTCTTGTCAGCCGGCACTGGGAATCTGTGTCTCTTTTTGTTGCATCACCTTGCTACATCAGCTCTCCGTGTGTGTGGCACCACTCCTGGGTGGGCTGTGTTTTTCCCCCATGGGGCGGCTCTCCTTGAAGGGTGCATTCCCTGTGTGTGGGGCACCCCTATGTGGGGGGCACCCCTGTGTGGCAAGGCATTCTTTGCACGCGCAGCACTGCGCGTGGGCCAGCTCACCACATGGGTCAGGAGGCCCTGGGTACCAAACCCTGGACCTCCTATGTGGTAGGCAGACGCTCTATCAGTTGAGCCACAACTGCTTCCCTAAACATATATATATATTTTAAAGATTTATTTATTTATTTAATCCCCCCCCCCCGCCCCCGTTGTCTGTTCTCTGTGTCTGTTTGCTGCGTCTTGTTTCTTTGTCCACTTCTGTTGTCGTCAGCGGCACGGGAAGTGCGGGCGGCGCCATTTCTGGGCAGGCTGCACTTTCTTTCACGCTGGGCAGCTCTCCTTGCGCGTGGTGCTCCACTACGCGGGGGACACCCCTGTGTGGCACGGCACTCCTTGCGCGCATCAGCACTGCGCATGGCCAGCTCCACACGGGTCAAGGAGGCCCGGGGTTTGAACCGCGGACCTCCCATGTGGTAGACGGACGCCCTAACCACTGGGCCAAGTCCACTTACCCCTAAACATATTTTATTTTATTTTTTTTCTATTTTTTTGTCTTTATTCATTTTTTTAATATTACATTAAAAAATATGAGGTCCCCATATACCCCCCAACCCCCTTCCTTACCCCACTACTCTCCCCATAGCAACATTCTCTTCCATCATCATGAGACATTCATTGCATTTGGTGAATACATCTCTGAACATCGCTGCACCTCATGGTCAGTGGTCCACATCGTAGCCCACACTCTCCCACGTTCCATCCAGTGGGCCATGGGAGGACCTACAATGTCTGGTAATTGTCCCTGCAGCACCACCCAGGACAACTCCAAGTCCTGAAAATGCCTCCACATCTCATCTCTTCCTCCCATTCCCCACACCCAGCAGCCACCATGGCCACTTTCTCCACATCAGTGCCACATTTTCTTCGATTACTAACCACAATAGTTCATGAATAGAATATCAGTAAGGGAAGCGGACTTGGCCCAGTGGTTAGGGCGTCCGTCTACCACATGGGAGGTCCACGGTTCAGACCCCGGGCCTCCCTGACCCGCGTGGAGCTGGCCCATGTGCAGTTCTGATGTGTGCAAGGAGTGCCGTGCCATGCAGGGTGTCCCCCGCGTCGGGGAGCCCCATAAGGAGAGACGCCCAGCGCGAAGGAAAGAGCAGCCTGCCCAGGAATGGCGCCGCCCACATGGAGAGCTGACACGGCAAGATGATGCAACAAAAAGAAACACAGATTCCCGTGCCACTGACAACAACAGAAGCAGACAAAGAACACGCAGCAAAACAGACACAGAGAACAGACAACTGGGGCGGGGGGAGGGGAGAGAAATAAATAAATAAAAATAAATAAATCTTTAAAAAAAAAAAAAAAGAATATCAGTAAGTCCACTCTAATCCATACTCTATTCTTCCATCCTGTGGACCTTGGCTTGGTTGTGTCCATTCCACATCTATGTCAAGAGGCGGCTTAGATTCCACATGGATGCGGGATGCAATCCTCTTGCGTTCAGCTGAAACATATTTTAATTCCACATTTTTCTTCCTTTCTCCCACTCTTGTATATTGGTTTCTTTCTTTTTTTTGAGGGGCACTGGGGCCAGGAATTGAACCTGGAACGTCCCATGTGGGAAGGTGGTGCTCAGCCACTGAGCTACAGCAGCTCCCCCAAGTTGGTTTTCTCGTTTGTTTTGTTTTTAGGACCTTGTGTGTGGGAAGCAGGCGCAACTGCTGAGTTACGTCCACTCCCATATACTGGGTGTTATGGTGTTAATTCACCTTACAGTGTAGTTCACAGGCTGCAAAATATTGAGATGGACCAGTAAGGAAGGAATGCACATCATCTAGAAATCCTGGACTTGGAAGTGGCTGTGATAATTGACAAGTTTTTGAGTAATCTCCCTTTGGAAAGAGTGAATACATTTTTAAAAATTAATTTTATTTTCAAACCCTCCATATCCAAGTAAAAAATGAATGAATGTATTTTTTACAGAACTTATAAGGATAACTGCATTATACTAGGTAGGTGAGAAATGTTATTTTTTTGAAGGGTAAATATTAGAAAAAGGACACATTGAACTTTCAAAACAATAGATTGTAGGGGCATTTCTCTCTCTCTCTCTTATTTTTATTTTATTTTATTTATTTCTCTCCCCTTCCCCCGCCACCCTAGTTGTCTGTTCTCTGTGTCCATTTGCTGCATGTTCTTTTTTTCGTCGGCTTCTGTTGTTGTCAGCGGCATGGGAATCTGTTTTTTTTTTGTTACGTCATCTTGTTGTATCAGCTCTCCTGGGTGCAGCGCCATTCCTGGGCAGGCTGCACTTTCTTTCGCGCTAGGCGGCTCTCCTTACAGGGTGCACTCCTTGCGCATGGGGCTCCCCTGTGCGGGGAACACCCCTGCGTGGCATGGTACTCCTTTTGCTCATCAGCACTGCGCATGGGCCAGCTCATCACACGGGTCAAGGAGGCCCGGGGTTTGAACCGTGGACCTCCCATGTGGTAGACGGACGCCCTAACCACTGGGCCAAGTCCCCTTCCCTCTTTCTCTTTTCCTAGCTGTTCAACACGTTCTCTACTTAGTTCTGGAAATTCCTTTTGCATGTGGTATTTGTGGAACATGGTGCCTGAATGTACTAGATAAGCTGAAGAGGGAAGGGCCTTGTTCTCCCTCTCCCTGGGTTCCTTGGTATAAGCAAGCATCCCTTCAGTTCATCAGATGCTGCAGGCCCCCTACCTAGTTCCCCTTCTCCACCCCGATAGGGCAACCCCAAGTGGTTTGGGCTGGTGCCTGACACTTGGTGGCCAGGGGATCCTGGACAAGACCGAGCCCTTTCCATGACCACGTGGGTCACAGCTTAGGTCCTGGGTGCGGTACTGCCGTCCAGCTGGGTGAAGCTCGAGGAAAGGTGTCCTTTTTGCTTGTCTTCCCCTCGCAAGATATGAGAGGATAGACACATTGGATTGTGTCCCCCCAGATGATATGTTGAAGCCCTGTCCCCCAGCACCTGTGAATGTGACATTATTTGGAAATGGGGTCTTTGCAGATGTAATCAAGTTAAGATGAAGTCATATGGAAGTAGGATGGGCCCTAATCCAGTTGACCTTAGAGGAGAAAGATGCAGTTACAGGTGCACAGGGAGAACACCATGTGAAGACGCAGGCAAGACTGGAGGGACACATCTACGAGCCAAGGGACACAGGATTGCCAGGAACTGCCCGAGGCTGGAAGAGTGAGGAAGGAACCTTCAGGGGAGCCTGGCCTTCTGGCAGCTTGACTGCAGACTTCTGACCTCCAACACTGTAGGAGAGTAAATTTCTGCTGTTCTAAACCATCCAGTTTGTGGCAATTTGTGATGGAGCCCTGTGACACACTAATACAGGGTCTTACAGACCTGCATTCAAATCCCACTCCAGGTAGTTCTGTGCTACTTCCAGTCTCTAAATGATGGGAAAAAATTCACATTAGGGAGGCAGTGTGGCTCAGGCAGTTGGGTGCCCCCCCGCCCACCTGGGAGGCCCCAGGTTCTGTTCCCAGTGCCTCCTAAAGAAGACAAACAAACAATGAGCAGACAATGAGAAAAAATTAGCAGTGAGCAAAGCCAAATGAGCTGGCTCCACCTCTTGAAGGGAGGAGTATAAAATAATCAGTGGACATATTTTTTTAAACCACTATATCTGTGACTTCACTGCCACATTAAGAAGTGAATATATCCATCATTCAGCAGAGTTTTCTTATGCTCCTTTGTAATCATTCCTTCCTGCTCCTCCCAATGCCCCACCTATTCCAGGCAACCATGAATCTTTATGTCACTATAAATTCATGTATATTTTCTATAATTTATGTAAGTGGAATCACCATATATGAAAAAAAGAGCTGGGAGCAGATGTGGCTCAAGCAGTTGGGCACCCACCTCCCACACAGGAGGTCCTGGGTTTGGTGCCCAGTGCCTCCTAAAGAAAGAAAGAAACAGACAATGAGCAGATAACGAAAAGACAAGGGAGCATCTCGGGGGGTGGGGGGGGTTGAGATTAAAAACAAAAAGTTCCGTGGGCTAAGCAAGACAGCTCCTGGTCAAATGCATCGTCAACAGTGTGTCTCTGCCACAGGGACTGGAGACCACAAAGGCTGGGGTGCGTGGGGAGTCTGGGATTTGCAGGGCCACAGGATGGAGAGAACAGCCTGGGAGGGGTCAAGAGGGGGACCACAGAGACCTACCCTGGCCCCTGAACACGAAGCCGCGCCGTACACGTCCCCATGGCCCAGCCCTCCCCGGCATGTCTGCAGCGGCTTCCTCCTCCCTGCTCTTTGGTTCCTCCTACACGCGGCCTGCATGGTGACCTGAAACCTAGCACCTCTCTCCTGCTTAAAATCCTTCTGCAGCTCCCCAGTGCCTCAGCTGCAGCCTCGCAAGCCATACTCCCAAGCCATACTCCTGTAAGCTGACGCCAACCTGTCTCTCCACCTTCAAAGTCCTGCCTTTCCTGAGCCCCAGGTTCTTTTGTCACACCCACAAACCATTTTCGAATACCTCCTGGGGCAATTACTAAACATCATTTCTACTTTTCCTAACGACCCTGTGAGGTGGGTATCATGGGCTTCATTTCACAGATGGGGAAACTGAGTCTCACACAGGCTGGGCCAGATGCCAGGTGGCACTCAGAGGTCCATCTTTTTGCTGCATGGCGCCTCCTGTCGTTCACCCCGTGCCTCTGCCTAAGCGTGAGCCTCAGTGCAGCACCCTCAGGCCTGACCCCAGATCACGTCTGATGCCTAAGGCGCTGGCCCTGCTCCGGCCCTCCTGATCACAGCGCTTTCTCCACGGTGGACCCCACTGTTGAAAACCATCTTGTTTATACAGATTTCCCCTCCTCCTGCCCCACTGGAGTGTTGAGCCCTGAGAGAGCTGGGGCCAGGTCTGTCTTGTGTCCCCAGCACCCGGCGCCCAGCCGAGGACACTGTGGATGTTCAACAAGCAGCTGCTGACTGCCTGGCACCTCTGGTCAACGTCAGACCCCCCAGCCACACGCGTCCCTCCTGTGCTCCCTGAGCCCTCTGAGTCGGAGAAGCTGCAGGGTACATCGTTACCCCTGGGTCTCTCCCAGCTAACCCCCGCCGCTGCCTGCGCAGGGATGGACCTGCCCCTCCCGCCTTCAGCTCCGGATTGGACCGATTTGTGTGAGCAGCCAGAGCTGGGTGTGTGGTTGGTTCCTGCTTTGTTCTCACCACGAGCTCAGAATCTGGAAGAATCTTCCTAAGGGCCACAGGGGCCTCTGGGCCGGGGTCTCCCCCAGGGCAAGCCCACGGCTGGCAGAGACCGGCCGAGCTTCCGGAGGAAGCTGGGACAAGCGCACAGTGAGCAGGGCCACCAGCAGCAGCAAGCTTTATTGCAGTCAGAATCCCCAGACGGATGGGAAGAGACCGAGGCAGGACACCCCACTACCGGTGCCACACCCACCATCCAGGACAGGGGTCCAAGGTCGGGAACAACCTGCGCAGCCCAAGCCCTCTGGCTGGCTGTGCTCTGCCTCTCCCCTCACTCCCGTCAGGGCACCCCATGGGGCTGGGGCAGAAGGGAGGAGAGGAGGGCTCGTTTCAGCAGAGCCTTCATCCAAGGGGTCCGAGGGAAGGAGCAGCAGCTGGCGGTGGGGTCCACGGGTCCTGAGGGGCCCACCCCTCCTGCACGTGTCCTTGGTGAGTTCTTAGGGGGAAGCAATGAGGCGTCCTTTGCCCATGGGCTAAGGATAGGAGGGAGGGAAACCAGGGCTCAGAATGAGAAATCACCAGCAGCGACCACGCAGGTAGACTCTGGGGTCCCGACTCCCAGGACAGGGCTGTGCCCGCGCGCTGCTGCCAACATGCACCTGGGCCTGCAGGCCCAGCCGGCCAGCCACGGCCCTATGTGGGGATCTGCACGCGGGCCAGGTCCTGGTCCATGATCTGCAGGACGTCATCCAGGATGGAAGGCCCCAGGTCCACGTGCAGGGAGAGCAGGGAGCTGGCGTGGGACAGGAAGGGCTCCTCGGCCTCCGACTCGGGGGTCAGCCCATGGTGGGCCAAGGCAGGCTCCGGAGTCCTCCAGATGTCCACACTCCCTGCCTCCTGCGGGGAGGGCTGTGGCGAGGGCTGAGGGGTCTCCAGGTGCAGGCGAGGGGGCTTGGGTGGGGCCTGGGCAGTGGGCAGGGTGAGGGCCTGGGGCCCCCCGATGACCGGGAGGGAGATGGCATTCTTGAGCAGAGGGGACAGCCCATCAGGGAGCTCCCGCCCACACACCGTGGCCATGCGGGTGAACTCGAAGGGGAGCTCGAAGGCGCCGTCCTCCTCGGGCCCCTGTTCCGCCGTCCCCGGCAGCAGGTGGAACTTGCCCTGCAGGAAGGAGATGTCGCCGAACATGTCACCGCCGCCGCCGCTGCCGATGTGAATGGTATGGCGGAAGTCGCCCAGCGGCGGGCTGATCATGTCAGAGGACAGCAGGTCCCGCAGCTTCTCCTTCTTGCCCTTGCGGCTGCCGCGCTTCAGGTAGATGGGCACCTTGGTGGACATGGTGACCTCAGCTCCCCGCCACGAGCCCTCACCCCCTCACCAGCAACACCGGCCACCGGGGAGAGTCAGGCTCCAGAACTTGCCAAAGGTCTAAAGATTAGAGTGCAGGGTGTGACTTAGAAAAAGAATGATCAAAGATCAACAGGGAAGTCAGAGGAGTGAGATAAGGTCACTTTCTTTCAAAGCCTTGAAAACTTGTTTCTGGAAACTGGAAGCAGAAAGGTGGGGCTCTGGTAGCAGCAAGTTCTTTCCAGTTTTTCCCCAGTCAGGGGCTGCAGCTGCTGTACTCTGAAACATAAAGGGTCAAAGTCAGGGACTGCAGGATAGGTTAGAAGCCTCCATCTCATTTCTGGGCCCCCATGTCCAAGCCGGGCCGCCATCCTTTGGGGGAGCCCTGCTCCTTACTTACAGACTCACTGCATCAGGGAGCCTGGACCACCAGCACCAACCTCCTCCCTTGGTGTGGGGAAACTGAGGCCAGGGAACCTGCGTGCAAGGCCCAAAGTCACACACAAAGTCCTTGCTCAGGACTCTGCCCTTGTCTGCTCCTCACTGTTGCCCAGGGGCTCCCCCCACCCTGACCTCCAATGCACATCCACTGGGCCCCACGACATGGCAAGTGCTAAATCGAGGATGGGGAGGGAGTCTCATATATTTGTCTCAGTTCCTTTGACTGATGACAGCGATCTCATAACCTTGCTCCCGCCAGGCCTGGCGCAGACCAGACCCACAGCAGGGGGTGGGTAAACTGAGCCAAATGATGGCACCTCCTGTTTGGCCCAATCACACCCTACCTGGAAGTGAGGCTCACTTTCTCAGAGTTCCTTTTTCTCCTCTGGGTCATGAGTTCCTGGTGGGCAGAGTCTAATCCCATTTCTCTCCCTCCTCCCTGCCCCAGCCCCCAAGGGGATGGTGGAGTGGGGAGTACAGATGTCTTTGGGGGTGCTGCTCTGGGCCTGGCCCTTTGAAGACCCATCTCATTTCATCCCCCTCCCCCCCCCACCCCCTCCTGCTATTAGCCCCATTTTAACTTCAGAACCAACTTCAGAATGGTGCAGCCACTGTGGAAAACGGTGTGGCGGGTCCTCAAAACGTTACACACAGAATGACCACGTGGCTCTGTGATTCTCCTCCAAGGTATATGCCCAAAGAACTGAGAGCGGGGGCTCGGGTACAGGGCACGCAGGGGCACAACAGCCATATTCACAACAGCCGAAAGGCCACCCGCAGATGACGGGATCCGCACAAGGTGGTACATGCACACAGTAATGAAAAGGAATGAAGTCCCAGTACCTGCTACAGTGTGCGGGAACCTTGGATGCAGACTGGTGGTTGATGGGGGCTTCAGGGAGGAGGGCAGGAGGAAAAATTGCTAATGGCAAAGGGGTTTGACTTTGGAGTGTTGGAAACGTTTGGGAACTAGACTGAAGCGTTAGTTGAACACATTCTGAACGTATAAAGTAATCCTGAATTGTTCACTTTAAATGGTGAATTTTATGTGACTCATCTCTAAGTTTTTTTTTTTAATAGAGTGATAAAAATTTTGGAAGAATTCCCAAAAGATACTGTAGTTGGAGAGAGGCAAAGTTCAAAATCATCGAAGTGATCCAATTTATTTAAAGCATTGATTAGCCGCCTCGCGCCCCTTCCCCGTGTATACATGTGTATCTACTTACACACACACACAGGTGCCTATAGGAGAAGATGGCAGGTGAGCACCAGGGGGCCATCTGGGCTACCTGGACTGGGTGGGGGCAGGGATGGGGTTTGGGACCTGGATAAAACCCACCTGCAATATTTGGTCCCAATACTATAAAACTGCATGTGAGTATGACACATATAAATATGAAAGGACAGTCACCCAACTGTTGACAATGGTTGTCTCCAAGTGGTGACTTTTACAAGCTCATATTGTTTATGCACAGCTGTTATTTATGTAATCGGGGAAAACAGAGCGACTTTCAATGTGGGAAAAATAAATACAACACGGAGGGGTGTAATGCTGGTTTGACAGGGAAAAAAGCGAACAGATCAAGGACTCCCACCAGTTCTGGAGCCCCACACCTGTGAGCCCAGATGGAGAATGAGAGCACATCAAAAACCAAAAGGGCCAAGCAAGAGGCTCTCTCTGCCCAGAGGAGCCCGCACCAAATCTTGGAGTGTTATTTCCATCCTCTCCCATTTCTCAGCAAGCTCTGTTCTTTTCCTGATTTCCCAATAAATTCTTTTTACTGGTCTAAAAAAAAAGGCCAAGAAGGAAACTCTTCTGACACTACCCAGTGGGTAAGGGCGGGGCTGGGACTCAAGCCAGGTGAGCCCACCCCTCCCACCGCCCCACAGGCCGCACAGGGCCGAGCAGGTGGGAACTGGCCCAGGAGAGGCCTGCACAGCCGGCAGGAAGGTGTCTGCCCTGCTTCTCTACCCTGGGCAGGGTGAGGGTGCCGGTACCCAACGGAAGGGGATCCGGGGACTGAGGCCAGAGGAGCAGGGAGGAGGCAGGAGGAGCAGCGCTCCCCCCCCCTCCAACCCAGGCCCCCATCAGGAAGCCCCACCCCAGGACCGGACACTGGAGGTCAGTCACACTGAGCCACAAAGGCCGGTCATTGTGCCCCTCCCAGGGCACCTGCAGCTTAACTGGAAACAAAGGAATGACTCTCCTGGGGAAGAATTCCAGCTAAAGCTTGGAAGGAGGGGGGGGTGACCTGAGGGCTTGGAATTGCACCATTCACTCCTCTTGCAGACATTCACCTGTGCCCACCCTGCCAGCCCTGGGGCATGCTAACAATCCTCAAACCTGTCCCCTGGTCAGGCGAGAAGTCCTGGGGTGGCACTTTCTGCCTTTCCACTCCTGGAGAGGGGGGCTGACCAGTGGGATTTGTCCAGAAGCCTGGGCCAGGCACACCCCCCCACTCATCACGCAGGGGCGCCAGGATAGGCTGAGCGTTTCCACAGCAGATCGGGCGTCCCTGACAGCTGTCTCCTTTGAGCCAGATGCACCCGCCCAATTCCAGATGCTGGGAGCATGGGGGGGGGGGGGGGGGAGGGCGAGGCCTGCATCAGCCCCTGGGGGAAAGCTGGGTGGTGTAACTATCAAGCCCCAAGTATTCAGATTTGGCAACCTCAAAACCCCACACAGGCGGTTTCCCATTCTAAAGTTCACAGCAGCAGCGCAGCACCGACCTCGGGAGCCTTGGGTAACTTGGCTGAGGTCACCCAATTAACATGTGGAAGCGTGGGCACTGGTTCCCAGCCTGGTTGCCCCGGCTCCCACCTCCATCCAAATCCTAGCCCTTGTCCCCCCCACCGCCTGCAAGTGTCTGCAGCTAGGAGAATGGGTCCTCCGTCGGGACAAGTTTGGGGAGCCGGTGGGAGGAGCTGCTGGCAGCCACTGCAACTCTCCCGGCTTGCCCGGGAAGGGAGCCCTGGGCCTTCCTCAGAGAAACTGACTTCCCGGAGGCAGAGCCGTCCTGCCTGGAGGAATATTAGGCCATCACCTCCAGGAGCGTTGATCAGGCGACACACCTTGAATCCAGCTCCACTGGGGACTCATTCTGTGACCTTGGACAAGACATCCCTCCGGTCTTGGCCTCACCTTGCCTCCCTCTATAAATGGGGCTGACAGTCAAGCCACCGCCAGCGCGCTGCTGGGAACCCCACGGCCACATGGCAAAGTGAGCGCCGCGGTGGAAGGGAAGGGGTCAGCGAGTCACCGTCAGCTCGGCCTGGCAAAAACCGTAGGCTCTTCTCAAATACTGTGCTTCTCCCGGGGCAGTGCCCCCGAACAAGACGGAAAACGAACGGCCCCTGACGCCGGGGGGCCTGCCTGCCTCGTCCCGCCCGCCCCAACGTCGCCCGCACCGAGACCCCTTGCGGGCCGCGGGGCTGAGCGGCGCGGGGCTCGGGGGCCGCTAGGTGGCGCGCGCTCCCGCCATCGCCGCGCGTCCAGGGCGCACGGGGGTCCCCAGCGCGCCTCGGACTCCAGCAGGCGCCCCCGAGATGCTGCGCGTTCGAGGACCAGCTGGGGACGGTCTGCAGCAACTTCTTCTCTTTGGGGGGGCGGGGTCTGGCCTCGCAATCAGATAATGGGGGGGTGGCACAGGGGGCGGTTGGGGGTCCCTGCCCCTCTCCTGGCTCTGGGAGGCGCCTCCCCGAGCTTTCCCGCCTGGGCGAGGTCCGAGTGTCCGCTGGGCGCGGAGCCAGCGCTCGGGCTGGCGGGCCCCCGCCGCTCCCTCGGTGCGGCTCCTCCGGCCCGGCTGGGTGCCGGCGCCCACCCCTCCCCGCCCCCTGCCTGGGTGCCGCCTGCCCAGCCCGGATCCGATTCGGGGCACTGGGCGGCCGCGGCTAAAGATAGGAGGACAGCTCAGTCGTCGGCTAAAAATACAGCCCCCACCCAGGCAGCGGCGCAGGGCGGCGGGGGGCGCTCCGGGGCCCAGCGGGGGAGGGGGCCCAGCGGGGAAGGGGGCCCGGGGCCAGGGAGTCGGGCCTGGGGGGCGCGGAGCCGGGGGAGCGCGGGGGGCGCCCGCGAAGGGACCTGGGCGGAGGTGAGACGGCGACCAGCTGGGCGCGGCGCGGGGGGACGGGTCCCGCGGGGGCCCCGGAGCCCGGCCCGGACTCACCGAGAGGCGCGCGGGCGGCGGCGGGCGCAGGAGCTGCGGGCCTGGACCGCGGCGCGGCGGGACCCACCCGGGCGGCGGACTCGCCCTCGAGGCCCCGCCCCCGGCCCCCGGGGCCAATGCCGACGCCGCGCGGGCCAGGCCCCGCCCCGGCCCCGCCCCGGGCCCCGCCCCGGGCTCCCCCTCTGCACACGCGCCTTCCCGGGGGTCCCCGCCGGGCTCGAGGGGCTGCGGGAGGGGCGGCGTCGGGGGCCGGGGCCAGACTCCGCAGACCCCGGCTGTGCCCGTCTGAGCCCAAACCTTCGGTTCCAGAAGGCCGGGGCGGGGAGCGGCGGCGGAATTCGCCCAGAGATCTTGGACGCGTTTCCTCCCGCGAGGGCCGGGTGCGGGGGAGGCTCGGGCGAAAGTGCGCTCGGACATTCCTGACGGCATGAATGAGGCCTCGGAGGCGTCCCGGCTAATCCATCGCCAACTTCCGAGAGCACTGAGGACTTTCCCGCCCCTAGAGAAGGGGTCGGGGAGAGTGAACCTGGCGGAGTGCGCGGGCTGCGTGGCCCCGGCGCCCCAATATTTGCTGTCGGGCTAGAAGGCTTCCGGGGCGGGGTGGGCCCCTGGCCTTGATTCATTCACCAGAAGAAAGTTTTCTGGAAGCCTGCTCTGACGGGCGGCTGTGCGTGGTGCCCCGGATGGAGGGCGGCTGTGCGTGGTGCCCCGGATGGAGGGCGGCTGTGCGTGGTGCCCCGGATGGACGGAGGAAGCGCGCCTTCGCCCCGTTCTTTGATTCAACAGCTATTTGTTGAGCACCCACTAGGTGCCAGGTGCCATTCTTGTCCCTGGAGATTCAGCCCCCTCTGGATTGGGGTCGACAGTCCAGTGAAGGGAGATGGAGGGCACCCGAGACCCCAACTCCACCTGTGACGCCTTGCCGGTGGGTCAGTCCCAAAAGTGAGGCAGAGGAAGGACCTGGATAGTGAGGGGGCGGGGCTCGCTTTCCAGACCCACAGCTGTGACAGTACAGTGTGACCAGGATGGTGACAGACCGGGCCGGGGAGCAGGAAGGTGTCCTGAACCAGCTGGGCAGGAAGGATGCTGGGGGAGGGGGTGAGCCAAGCCAGGAGGGAGGGCAGGGTGGGGAGAGGAGGCTCGAGGGGGGCAGAGGCATGCCCGCCACCCTCGCACATCCACATCTTAACCGTGGCAAAGGGGAATTAAGGTTGCTAATCAGCTGGCCTTAAAAACAAGGAAGTCATCCTGGGTTATCCGAGTGGGCGCAATGACATCACAAGGGTCTGAAAAATAGACGAGGGAGGCAGAAGAGAGGCGGAGAAAGAGATGAAAGTGGATGGTGGCAGAATGGCCAGAGAGATGGTGTGTGGCTGACTTTGAAGATGGAGAAGGGGCCACGGGCCGAGCAATGCAGGCGGCCTCTAGAAGCCGGAAAGGGCCAGCACATGGCTTCTCCACTGAGCCTCCAGAAGGGGATGCGGCCGTGCTGACACCTCGATTTTAGCCCAGTGAAACTTGTGTCTAACTTCTAACTTACAGACTGTGAGATAATAGATTTGTGCTGTTCTATGCCACCAAGGTTGTGGTAATTTGTTATAGCAGCAACAGGAAACTAATACAGGACGGTTTCAGGTTTTAACCGTGAGTAATCCCCCCGGCTGACAGCTCTGTGGCCACAGGCAAAGGGCAGTCCCTTCCCGAGCCTCCTTGCCTGTAAACTGGGTTAATAGCTCCTTCCTCACCAGGTCACCCGAGGCCCAAACAAGACAAGGGACTTGTGTTTTGTTAAAGGGAATACACAACCGGCCGGCAGCCCAGGATTTCATGGGAACATTACAAAGGGGCTTTGGGGACGGCCACCTGTCCTGGAGGACCCTAATGACAAAGCCATTTGAGTCTCTCAGGGTACTGTTTTAAGCTCACCTGCCATCGTCCAGAGCTTGGGGCACTTAAAAAACCTGCAGAGAAGGAGGAATTTGTGCCAGGCCATGGGGTCTGCGCTTGCCCAGCCCCGTCTCTGTGAACCTGGGGGGGGGACGGGGCCGTGCATGCCCCCCCGTTTGCAGGTGAAGTCATGCCGCTTGGCTGGGGAGGCCACACGGACGTGGGGGAGGCCTGCTCGGCGCGCAGGCTCCTCGCGGGGCTGTGCAATGGACGGAGTCCCCGCTCACACGCCGGGCCGCGGGAGCCCCGCGGTTCCTGAGCCTTTATCTAACAGGAGTTCATTTACTAGATTTGGCTGCTTTAAAATTTTTTTTATAGTGGTAACATAGCCAATATAACGTTTCCCTTTTTAATGGCTGTCAACGATACTCTTCAGTATCGTCTACAATATTGTGATACCGTCACCACCATCTATTACCAACTTTGTCATCAGCTCCAACTCTGTTGTAGCCATAACAATAACTCCCTAAAATGGACTTTTTTGGGCAACTTCTCAGGCAGTGCGCAAGGTCTGGGGGTGGGCACGAGGCTGGGGTCCCAGCTGCGGGAATGGGCAGCGTGTCCTGCGCTTCTGACGGTGCCTACTTCCTCTGCCCAGCGTGACCCAAGAGACCCTCAGGTCCAGCACCCACCACCCAGGCTGGGTGCCCCCCTGCCCCCGACGGGCCCTCACTGTCCACTGGAAGCGGTTCCCGGACAGGCTGATGGCTGAGGGCGCAGACTTGGAAGGGCACTTGGGAAGGGTTTGGGGCAGGGCAGGCGACGAAGGCGAAACACCCGGCACGGGTTCCTCAGCCTCCTCCTCAGCCTGGAGCTCTCCCAGGACCTGCCCTGACCCCAGCCGGGCCCTCTCCGCCCCGCGTCTGCCTCCCCCCACCGCCACCACCTTCCTCTGACTCAGCCCTTCCTTCCCCTCCTGGCCTCTTCTTCCTGGAAATCCGCCTTGCCAGTAATCCCAGCCCCCAGAGGCCCGCGGGGCTGGAGGTGGAAGCCCCCTCCCCTAGGCTGGCGGGGAGGATGGAGGACCCCAGGCCGCCCCACCCCCGACTCTATGGGCCCACGCGCCCTGGGAAGCAGGTGGGCTGAGGAGGGCCCGGAGCAGGTCTGGGGACCGAGAATCCCAGGGAAGGGCCGTGATGTCTCGGGGGGGCGGCCAGGGGAGGCGCTGAGAGGAGACCCGTTCTCTGAGGGCACCCAGCTGCCCCCTCCCTGGGCCCCCGGGCAGCAGGCGGTGGGGTGGGCGCTCCAGCCACCCCTGGGAAGCCTCCCGGCCCCGGCCTGGGCTCACCCTCCAGGGCCCTGCGGGCTGGATTCTTCCGTGATGGTTTCTGGTTTCCTTCCTCCCCTGGGCTCCTGCCAACCCCAGTGGGCTCCTCCCGCTCCTTGAGAGAACGTCCAAGGACCCGGAGCGGCCACAGGGCAGTGACTCGTGGGGTTACCCCCAGCCGACGCCCCTGCCCTGGACCCTTCCTGGGCGTGGGGAGGCAGCCCTTGGCTGGGGGGACTTTCCTTTAGGTTTGGATTTTGGCCCTGGGTTCGGACCTCGGGGGTTTCCAGAGTGGTGACATCCCCGTCCTAGCAGGGACTGGCCCAGGCACTTCCTCCTGGGGACCTCTGGGAACATCTAAGTCCCAAGCGGTCCTTTGGCCTAGGGTACACACTGTCACACTGCAGAGTCAGCAGAGACACTGTCACCATTTCCCACTCCTTCAAGGCACCTTGTCACTCGTGACTCATTCTGAAGCCCCTGGTTGCATTTCCCCTGTGCCTAAGGCTGTGAGAAGGCACAGATGACCAGGACCCGGCCTCAGCTCTCGGGACTCACAGAACCCCAAGGAGGGTGACGCGACAGATCCTAAAACAGCGCAATGTGTATTTGAGGGCAGAGGCTCTGACTCACCTCCGCAGACCCCAGACCAGCTTGGGGAGGCTCAGGGGCTGTGGATTGAATGAAGAACTGAAAACTGAAGAGAGGGGACTTTGCTCTGCGGGGGGTAGGGAGACAGAGGGAGAGTTCGGAAGGCTTCCAGGAAGAGGCAATGTTTGAGCGGGATATTAATGGATGAGTAGGAGTTTGCCAGGCAGAGAAGAAGAAGGACATGCCAGGGAGAGCAGGTAGAGGCCTGGCAAAGGTCAAGGCCAGGAGGACTGAGAGTGGGTTCATAGTGTGACCAGGAAACGAGATGTCCCTATGCCAGGGCACAGGGAGATGAGAAAGTCCAAAAGGGCAGTGGACGGGCCCTGTTTCCCCTGCCCTGCCTCCATCCCTCTGATTCTGCTGACAGCCCCTCCATTTTCTAGAGTCTCTACTGCGTGTGACCTCCCCCCTCAGATCTGGATGTGGTCTAGCCAACAGAAGTCACCGGGATGGTTTAGGACAGGCATGTGATGCTAGTGAGTCTCAGTCCTGAGACTTGCTGGGACTGTTGTTAGTGTAGTGAAAGGGGAAGGCGGCTGAGGCCGGCAGGCCGCACGGCGGGCAGGCCACATGGCGGGCAGGCCACATGGCGGGCAGGCCACATGGCTGGGAGACCCTGCCTGGAAACCTGCTCAGGGAGCTGCAAGACCCTGGCCTTGAGAATCTCATTTGGAAGGAGAGGGAAAGCTCCAGCTACACTCAAAAGGCCTCTCCATTGGCCCCTGAGAACTGACAGGTGGGGCAACCAATCAGAACAGCAAGCAGCTGGGGCCCCGCCCCCAACATTTTGGAAGGGGAGAAGGAAGGGCTTTAAAAGGCCTCACCCAGGACCCTGTGCGAACCACTCATCCTGCAGTTGCCCACGGCCAGGCCTCAGACCGTGGACTTTTCTCGTTTTGTTTCTTAATAAGCTCTTTACTCCCTTGCCTATCCTATGGCATGTCCTTAAATTCTTTTATGCCACATAAGCCAAAACCCAGAAGCCCAGAAACGCAGAACCACCTTAGTTTACAGATTCCAAAACCCAGCCCAGGGCTGCTGCTGATCAGCTGTTCCCCCTGGAGGAAGAGCCTGCCTAAGGATAAAGCCAAGGCAGAGAAATCAGAGCTGAAAGAAGGAATCTCAGTGACACTGCTGGTGCTCCTGGATCCAGCCATGCCTGAAGCAGACACCCATTATATGAGCCAGCAAATTCCTGTTTTTCCTTAATCTCATTGGGGTTGACTTTCTGTCACTTACCCCTGAGAATCTTGCCCATTACAGAGTTGCAAGCAGGAGGCAGCCCATGACTCAAGGCTCTGTCCAAAGGGGTGCAACATGACCTGAATTGCAGTTTTTGGTTGTTTAAATTTCTTTTTTGATGAGGTAATGCTTTTGTGTGGTTCAAAATTAAAAATTAATCAGAGGCAAAAAGTTGCTCTCTGGCCTCTTTCTCCTCCCCCTAGACAACCAGTGTTATCAGTTTCTTATAAACACTGCCAGAGATGTTCTTTGCATGTATAAGCGAAACCCTTCCTGCCTGTTTGCACAAATGGCGATATTTAGACAAGTACAGTGCCAAAGCACCACAGGCCCTCGGGAGGGTATGGGGGGGAGACTGGCCGCGTCGCTGTGCAGGGGGGGCAGCTCTGCAGGGGCCCCGAGAAACCTCCTTTATGGAGACGATTCAGGCTGCTTTGCATTTTGATTTTCTCAGTGGACATATTTTGGAGGGCCCTCCGGGTCAGGGTCTTGAGTCTGTCCTGGCTTTCGTGCCTCTGCAGCTGCATCGGATTCCAGCATGAGGGTGCAGTCGTTCCCACGCAGGTCTGGCAGATGGATGTCTAGATGTTCCCTCCTTCCCGCGTGTGTGGACACAGCTGGGACATAGATTCCTAGCTGTGGCTCTGGGGCCAAAGGGCGTGCCAGCCGTCGTTTTGTCAGCTCTTGCCGGCTTGCCCTTCTCCGATGCGCCAGGTACCAGCTTGCGCGCGCGCGGCAGGCCTGCTTCTCGTGGGCCTCCCCAGCCCTGGTTCTCCACCCTCTTGATTTCCGTCGGTCTGAAAGGAAAACCACGGTGAAGTCTCAATTTGTCTTTCTTGAATGGTAAGTCAGGCCGGACATCTTCTCCCAAGCTTGAGAGCCAGGTCTATTTCCTTTTCTTCGAATCTGCCAAAGGTGCCCAGGAAGGTCACTCCGGCAACTTCGGAGAGGAGGGGGCTGGGGGGAGACCAGACCAGTGGCTGGGGCTACTTTGGGGACTGTAGGTTCAGGAGAGATAGAACGCGGCTCTGAGCTGTGGCGGCGAGACCAGCCAGTAAAGGCCGGAGCTGGAGGTACTGAGGGTGCAAGGCTGGGGTTTGTGAAGGGCGGGCCACCAGGCCCAGCTCCAGGTTTACGAGGACGATGGGGGCACCAGGCGAGATGGAGGATTCTGGGGGTGTCACCCCAGGTGCCCACCCACCCCTCATCCATGGTGAAAAATGCCAATCTGATCGTGACAGGCCCCTGCTCACTCGTTTCTGGGGCCACGAGGCCTGGGCAGGGCCCCGCTGGCCTCTCCAGCCACCTCAACTCCCCCTGTGACACCCTCTGAGAAGCTCCGCAGCACGGTCCTCTCTGTCGCAGGGTCATGGGCGCCTTGTCACCACCGTTGCCTCCCTGGCGTGCGTGGCACCCAGGAGACGGCCAGCGGCTTCCAGTGAATGAACAGATGAATGGACAGCAGGACCTCAGAAGGGGACACGTAGGAGAGAGGAGTTAAGAAGTAAAAGAGCCGGGAGCGGGCCACCACCGTGACACACACCGCAGCAGCCCCTTGCGGCCTCCCCGGTGCTCCTCTCTCCTCCAGCTTGGTTCCGTCCTCAGCATTTCTCTCCGTCTGGCTTTCTAGAATGTTCACTGGTTCATGGTTGCTCTGTCGTCTCGCCCTGGCGTGGAAACTGGCAGGGTTTGGTCTAGTTTGTTCACCTCTACATCCCCCCCACAAGCCTCCGAGCTGAGGGGCTCCTGCCTCCCTCTCTCGGGAGAAGGCCCAGTCGTGTTCCACAGTGCTGCCCTACTAGGTGCCAAGCACTCCAGAGGGCCTGGGAGGCAGCAGTGGGCCCCACCGAGGCCCTGTCCCCGGGGACGTTCTGAGAGACCGGCTCCCAGGGAGGACGCTGGCCCTGCGGAGCCGCCGGCCGGAGGGCGGGAAGGTGCTCTCCGCATCTATAAGCGGGTTTAAACGCGCTTGCCCTTTCTTTCTTTTTTTTTTTTTTTAAGATTTATTTATTTATTTCTCTCCCCTCCTCCCCCACCCCGGTTGTCTGTTCTCTGTGTCTATTTGCTGTGTGTTCTTCTTTGTCTGCTTCTGTAGTCAATGGCATGGGAATCTGTGTCTCTTTTCGTTAAGTCATCTTGCTGTGTCAGCTCTCCGTGTGGGCGGCACCGTTCCTGGGCAGGCTGCACTTTCTTTCACTCTGGGCAGCTCTCCTTACGGGGAGCACTCTTTGTGCGTGGGGCTCCCCTGCATTGGGGTACCCCTGCATGGCACGGCACTTCTTGCGCGCATCAGCACTGCACATGGGCCAGCTGCACACGGGTCAAGGAGGCCCGGGGTTTGAACCACGGACCTCCCATGTGGTAGATGGACGCCCTAACCACTGGGCCAAGTCCTCTTCCCTTCCCCTTTCTTATAAAGCAGTCTATACACATGGTGAACGATTTCAAGCCGGGTGCACAGGCAGATAAGCCATGATTCCCCGAGTCCTTTGCATCGGCAGAGGCAGCCGCTGCTACCAGAAGTGTTCTAAGGGGCAGAAACCCTGAAGGGGCTGCAGTCTTCAGGGGAGAGGCCCGTGGGGCGCCTGCTGCAACCAGCCTGGGGCTCTGACGTCCTGAGGCCTCCCCAGCCCCTCTGCCCACGCTCCCCCAGTGAGCAGGGCCCAGTGCTGACGGCGTGGGTGTGGACTCCTCGCCCAGTGCTCCTCCGCTCACCAAGGAAGCCAGGAAGGCGGGGCCCGGTCCCTGCTGAGTGGGAGAGCCGCTGCCGCCAGCTGCCCGCTTCCCCCTCAGCTCCACGGAGGCCCAGCAAGGGTGAGGCCTGCTGACTCAGCCCTGGGGGGCTCCAGCTCCCTGCTCAGACCCTGGGAAGATCTGGGAGCGAGGGAGCCGGATGCAGGGGTCAGGGCCAGCGAGGTCACCGGGCGGCAGCTGTCCCTGAGACCTCCCGGGGGCCCCTAGGCCGGGAAGCTGCAGGGCCCAGCCATTAGGCGGGAGCTGAGCAGGAGGGTGGGTCCGGGTGGGAGGTCGGGGGGCAGCCCAGCACCTGGGGCCCGGGCAGAGGGAGCAGGGACGCATCCTGCCATTCGGGCACATAAGCCGAGGGCGGGGATGGTGGCTTCCCACGCCCAGCGGGTGTCAGCGCCACCCACTTCTCCTTCCTCTTCCTCCCCCACCCCCAAACCAGCCAGTCCCACCCATCACCCCATTGATTCTGCTCTGAATATCTTTGACCTCCAAGCACAAGCGTTGCCCAAAGTTTTCTCCATGGCCCCCGATGCACCCGACGACCAGCCTGCCACCACCTCCCTGTCCTGCAGCCACGACGGCGGGAGCTTCACGCGGAGACGCCCAGGTCAGCCTCTCCTGTCCCTGCCTCTCGCCAGGGTCCTGCTTCTGTTATCCCAACAGACCCGGTCACCCTCCCTGCCCCCCGAGTGCTCCCCTGGAGGACCGTCCTCCTCGCTGGTGGCCGAGTGTGACGGCGCGGCAGGGTGCAGAGTCTGCAGTTCAAATCCCAGCTCCCTTCTTCCTTAGACAGTGACTGGGCCCCCTGGAGCGGGTGAGCGGGGCTTCTCGGGAGCGCTGGAGAGGATCTCACCCATGAAAGTGCACACGGCAGGCCCCGGGGGTGCCCTCCCCCCCTCCCTGGGCTGGGTCCCCTGCCTCCAGCCAGGGAGGCTGTCCTGCTTCAGACCCTCGTCATTTTGGTTGCAAGTGAAGGAAAACTCAATTCAAACTGGTTTAAGGGGGGAAAAAATAGGATAAAAGTATGTGTGTGAGCAGATACTTGTGGCTCAATTCAGGCGGGAGGGCAGCCTCAGACCGGCTTGATGCCGGAGCACAAACAGTGCCACGTGGTGCTGGCTTCTCCCCTCTCCATCTCCTGGCTCTGCGTCCTCTGGTTTAGCCCCAAGCTCATCAAGGCAGTTTCCCCCTCATGGTGCAAAGATGGCTGCTGCAGTTCCGTCCTCGTGGCTGTGTCTTTTCTACCAGTTCCAGCAGAAGCCTTGGAGTCCCTGTTTGCACAGTCTCAGGTCGTGTCCGTCCCTGACCCATGGCTGAGGACAGCAAGGTGCAATGTGCTGCTCAGCTTAGGCAAGGGAGGGGCATGGTGAGGGTGGTACCCCACAGGAAAAAGGGGTACTGCTTCTACGGGACGGGCGTGGGTGCTGGGTGCCCTTGTCCTCTGATGGCCCCACAGTTCTCTGGTCCCCAGCCTCTCGCAGCTTCGCTCTGCCCTTCGCAGCCCAGCCCGTCCACTTCCCAGGCTGCGGGCTAAATCTTGTTCCCTCCCGACTCAAGGCCTTCAGTGAGCGCCTGGGGTTTACAGAGCAGGGCCTGGCTCCTCGGCTCCTCGGCAGCGCTTTCTAATCCTCCACAATCTGGCTCCAAAGCACGACATTCCAGGTCCATCACGTCTTTCCCTCCCTCCCTCTCTCATTCCCTCCCCTGCCCCTCCCTTCCTCCATAAATCTAAAGCCCCCACCCCCCACTCCCAGGCATATACCCAAGAAAACTGGAAATATATGTTCCCAGAAAAACTTGTACCTGAGTGTTCACAAGAGCCCAAAGCAGATGCCACTCAGATGCTCCTCATCTGATGAAGGAATAAACACAAGGTGCTCTAGCCATACAGCCAAAAAAGGACAGAAGAGCTGCTACAGGCTGCACCTGGTACACCTGATACGGGCTACACCCAGGACGGACGTGAAAACATCATGCGAAGTGAAAGAAACCCGGCCCAAAGGGCAGTATTGGATGACTTGATTAACGTGACATGTCCAGGACAGGCAAATCCACAGAGAGCAGATTGGTGGTTGGGGGTGGGAAGGCTGGGAGGTGGGGGGCGGGGGCAGGGGGAGCCACTGCTAATGGGTAAAATGTTTTTTTGTTGGGATGATTGCAAATGTTCGGGAATGAGTCGTGCTGTTTGCACAATAGTGAATGTACTAAAAGCCACTGAAACGTGCTTTAAAGGGGTGACGTTTATGCTGTGTGCATCATAGCTCAATAATGGTAAGAATACTCCTTACAAAACCACGGAAGCCCGCCACGCCAATGCCCCCTCCCCTCCCCTGCGCCCATCGGTCAAGGCCCTTCGAGCCCAGATGCTGCAGACCCGGGGCAGAGGGCCAGGGAGGCCGCTGGGCGCCAAACCAGGCCAGGCTCTCAGGTGGCCGGGTCACAGGGCCCAGGGTCAAGGGAGAGGAAATTTGTACCAAACAAAGGAATGAAAAAGTCAGCCCAAATGGCCGGTCCCCGCTTCAGGGGAAGGGCTGGGCTGGGCGACCCTCGGGGAGGTCAAGGGAAAGGAAACGCCGAGCCGAAGTGGCTGCAGAAGGCTGAGCAGGGGAGAGGCTCGAGCTTGACGTCACGGCCCTGCCCGCCCTCCACCCCCGGGGGCCCCCCACTGCCCAATTCCGTTCCTGGCGTCCCTGGGGTTCCCACGCATGGGAGCTGAGAGGGGCTTTTGTTCCCCTCGGCAGCACCCCCAGACCTTCCCAGGGACGAAGCTCGAGGCCGAAAGGGCAGCCGTGCTAGGACAGCGCGGGTGGAGTGAGGGTGGCTGGGGTGGCGCAGCGGGAGCGCAGGGACTGTTTCCTTCAGCACCACCTACTCGCCCTTGGGCTCACGTCTCAAGGACCTGGTGGGGTGCGGGGAAGGGGCTTACCCAAGGGGCCTGGAGGTAGCACCTGAGGCAGGTGGGTCCCGGCTTCCAGGTGCAGCCCAGCCTCCTCCACACCCACCCCCCTTCATTGCCAAGAGCCTCAGTTCAAAAGACGTGGCCCCAGGGCCAGCAGGAGCAAGAGGCCCCTGGGAGCTAAGGGGTGACACTCCAGGAAGCAGGGGGCACAGCTGAAGGGCGTCTAGGCACCGTCAGCGGTGAGGGCTTGGCCCTGGTTTCCTGCCAGGACCGAAAGGGAACTGTCTGGTGGCAGAGAGACTCGCGCCTGCCGGAGCCGCCTGCTCCCTGGGGTGCGCCTCACATCCTGCTTTCTTTCTGTTGGAGGGCTAGAGGCCTCTTCTGGCCCTCCCGGCTCGTTTCCAAGCCACACGACCTGTATCCAGGCAATGGGGCTCTTGCTCTCACGCTCGCCGAGCAGCGTGGCTCCCGGTCCGGCCGAGGCTCCAGCCACCGTCCACGCTCCAGGCCTGTACCACTCGCCCCGACCTGGAATCTTCTTCCTGTCACCGGCTCCCATCCCACTCGGCCTCCTCATCTGCCCAGGGGAAAGGGGGCTCTGTGCCTTGCGGGGAAAAACCAAGACAGTAGAGTTCACCACTCTTCTCTGGAAGCAACATGAAAATAACTGCCAAGTGCTGTGGCTCCCCCAGAGAGCCACATGTGGGCCCCACGATAAGAGCTGGGAGCTGGGGCTCACGGTCTCCTCCGGGACTGCGGCCTGCTAATCTTCCGGGCTGGGGCTCTCCAAGGTGGGGAGGGGCTAGTTTCTAGCTGATATTCAGCTGGACAGAAACAGAAATGATTCTTGAACTGGGGCAACATCCGGCTGTGGAAGGGGCGTGGGCTCTAGAAATGCTACATCCGGAGGCTGACAGGTCTTGAAGGAAAATCTGCTGTCCATGTGGGGGCTTGTTTTTCATTCTCGACTTGATAAGAAGTGTCAATAAAACAAAACAAAACTCCTTATGGTTTTCAGTGGAGACCAGTCAGCTCTGACGGTCTGATTCCATTTCAGTGTCAGAGGAGGTG
This sequence comes from Dasypus novemcinctus, assembly GCF_030445035.2. NCBI lineage: Eukaryota > Metazoa > Chordata > Mammalia > Cingulata > Dasypodidae > Dasypus > Dasypus novemcinctus. Next base: position 9,401,262 of record NC_080682.1, read on the forward strand.
GGGAGGCAAAGGCTGGCCTCTGTCGGCTTACCTACTTATCTCTGAGTCAAGGCGCAAGTATCAAGAACTCGGCCCTCCCTCGCGCCCATCTCTTGTGCCAACAGCTGGGGTTTTCTGGTCTTGGCTCTGGTGCGTGTGACAGGACAGCCTGCTGGCTTAGGGCAGAGACCCAAGATGCTAGGACGTGCAGGCATGGGGACATGTCGGGACCCCGTCCTTGTCCAAGGCTGCTGGGCAAGTTGGCGGTGTGGACATGACCAGGGAATTGAGTTTCAGAACAGCTCCATGGGGCCGCCCCCTCCAGATGGAGAGGGCAGGCTGGGGCCCAGCACAGGGGAGGCCTGGCCCGCGGCTGCTGCTCACCCCGCAGCCCGAGCTCTAGGGCCCGCGGGCCCCGCACGCCTCCTCAGCGGAGATGCCATCGGGGCCGGGCAAGCGGCCTTAGGAGCAACAGGGAGCTCCGAGGGCCTAGACAGACTGATGTGCTGCCTTCTTGGGGCACAGGTCAGGTAGGAGGCACTGTTTGTCCACTACTAGGAAAAATAAAGGAGGAAGAAAGATTACACTTAGAATTTAGTTTTATTTCTCCAAAAGCTGTTTCTGTATTTGATTCCGGTAGAAAATCTGGCCTTTTCTGAGTGTGGCGTGACATGGCCAGTTCACTTCTGCGCCCAGGCGTCGGTTAAGGAACCAGGGAGAAACTCAGCTCAGCCTCTGAGTCCAGCTGCACACGGTCTTGACAGCCGGCACCCCAGCAGCCGGCACCAGCTGCCGTCTCCCTCTCCCTGGCTCCGATCTTGTCAGAGGACTATCCTGGGGCCTTGGACATCCGCAAGGGCCTGGCCCGAAGGGGAGCGTGGAAGGACAGACTCTCAGATCCGGACCACCTGGGCAGCCACACATGGACTCTGCCTGCCCTCTGTGAGCACGGCCGGCCTCCTGAGGTAGAGAAGGCCAAAGGTGCCTCCCACCTGCCCTTTGGTGAGGCGCCCGGGGTTCACGCAGACGCAGCCAAGGACGTCCTGGGGAGAGAGAAGGAGACTGTGGGTTTGGAGAGGCCCTACATCAGCAGGAGACTGATCTCCCTCCATGAAAATACAGGAATTGTCTAACAGTTGGACCCCAAAGAGTGTTTTCTAAAATGGAAACACAGACAATCAAATACATTTTAAGTCAAATATGCCAACTTGAGTCTCTAAAACAGAACAAAGAATGAGATGATTTGGCAGGATTCGTCCAAACTGGGAGACAAATCTGATCTAGCTGTTTATTTTTTCCAGTGGTGGAAAAGAATTGCCCCTGAGGTGGAACTGGCTCTGGCTCAGCCAGAAGGCCCAGGCTGGGAGGAATCCTGGCGAGGCACCCAGGCGAGGCAGCCGGGCCTCAGAGTAGAAGCGAGCGGCTGGGGGATCAGGAGGACCGCACAGCTTCTGCCAAGTCTTCACCATCGAGCCCGCCCCGGGGTCATCAGAATTCAGTGGGCATGGGCAAGCGCGCAGCTGCGGAGTTCCCAGGCCCCCTACCAGGGCTGGGGGTGAGACCATTGCGGAGGGCTTCCCTGTGCCCTGAGCTGGCCCAGCACCGTCCTCGGGGCCCGGGGGCAGCGGGAAGGGGTACTGTTTGCTCAAGGCTTTTACTGGCATATTTGTTTTCTAGTCTTACCACCTCCCCGAAAGGAAGAGGGCCCCAGTGCTGGGTTGCGGAGGCCACTGCTCCAGCAGGAGTCCCACGAAGGGTGAGCGCCGGCTGACCTAGAAGGGCACGTTCCCCGACTTCTGAAAGAACGGACAGTTTAAACCTACCTTCACAAAATATCTCAGCTCTGATGGGACGATGAAGATGTCTGGGGTGACAGGCAGCTGTGCGTAGGCCAAGAAATGCTCATAGTCGATGGCCATGTCCTCCTGGGGTGGGTACAGCGGGTAGTAGCTGCGGAGAGGACAGAGGAGAACAGTCAGCAGCAGCTCACCCCCCTTCCCTCTGTCACTTATTTCCACGCAGCCTGCAGTCACCGACTCTTTTTTTCCTCTTTCTGTATTTGGGGGATGGAACTCCAGCTTATCAGCACAGGGTGACGCTCCCCAGGACTGGCCTCGAGAAAGCTCTCTCAGCCAGTTCTGTCAAAGTGCTGTGACCCCGAGGAACTCTCTTCACAATTCCACAGAGTGAGCTCACCTCCTCTGGGTCAGGATGTGCTTGAGTATTCGGCTGAATCTGTCTGAAGTTCCAGAAGAACTGGAGAAGGAACAAAAGCAAGAAATAGAACACTGAGCCTTCTTTTCCAGTTCTCGCTTCTCTTCAGGGAAGATGGAAGGATTTAAGACTGGAGAGACGCTAAATAGCCAAGGCCCAGTAACCAGAGGCATACAGCCCCCTGGGGAAGTTTGAAGACCCACCCACGGCAGCCATCTGCACCCACTGGGCTGCGATCGAGGAGGCCCGCCAGCCAGCACTGTAATACGCGAGAGCTGCACCGTCAGAAGGCAAGCGTGCAGCTGGGGTACCACATCTCAAACCTACGCCACAAGCGTGCGCCCAGCGCGCTCAACACGTGGACGGCTGCAAACATGCTTTCCCACCACCGACGGGGAAGAACCCAGCTGCCTGTCTACACTCAACGGATATGGCTGGGTGTGAGTCTCTGCAGAGCTGTGCCCTGTTCTGGTAGGGGAGAAAACCTTTCAAAGCAAATTCACACTTTATCGTCCACCAACAGCAACATGCCTCATAGTGTGGGGGGTAAAGAAAAGTCATATAGCAGAAAAGCAGGGGAACTTCTCTGGCTATAAATTGAGTGCAAAGATAGACCAGATGTGGTTCTTTGGGGTCTCAAACACTGTAGACGAGCAGAAACAGAAACGAATGCATCCCAGCACTGGCCACAGGCACAGGGAAACTCAGATGGCCAGCGGATTTGGCAGAAAAAGCCGCTAGGACTTGCTGGTCAAGACTGTGAGGCGCTACCTTGATTTCCTTGGCTGAGAAAAGAACCGGGATACGGAGAAACAGCTTGCTGGCCGGCCTGAGAGGCGCGTCTTACCTGTTGATCTCCTCGGCCCCCATGTGGAACAGCAGATCTGTGGACGTCAAGCCAAAGATCACTCCGCTCACGGAGAGGGTGCAGGGCTCCGACACGAACCGAACTCGCTAACACGAGAGGGATGAAGCAAACATTTGTACACCAAACCCAGAAACATCTTCCCCATGAAAGTGGGGGCTTTCCCAGGGCTGGGGAGGACCACCGATAAACAGGTCAGCTGCAGGCCATGCACGCTGCCAGACGGCAGCTCCACTCCACGTCAGGGACAGAGCTGGATTACCCGGGGCACGTTCTGACTCTGGTACCTCTTTGTCCTCTCGAGGCAGATCAGGGTGGCTGAAAGGCGGCTGTGGGTACACAGGCTCGTGGTGCACATCTCTCAGCGAGGGAACAAATACAAGGTGGGACCCAGAGCTATTTCATCAAAAAAATAAATAAACAAAGGAAAGAGAAAAATGAGTGCCGATGGGTTAGGACAGCTGGGCAACAGATTTAAAATGTCAAGAGCGTCACAAAACAAGACCTGACTTCCAGGGGAAAATTCCAGAATTGAACTATTCTGTGAAGAGAGATGCTGTCTCTCATGGGACACAGAGAATGAAAGACAGTTTGTTCTTTCACATTGGTCCTGACGAGGCTCAGATTGCCTGAGACACACTTTCTCGTTGCGTGGTGTGCCATGCCACCAGAGGAGGGCAGGGGGATGACTTTTCTTGGTTGGTCCACTAAAGGGGAGAAGAAACTGAGGTAGAGAAAGAAAGGAATTTGAATGAAAACACCACAGCCTCAGAGCCAGATTGGAAAGCCAAGTTCAGCCTCTCCACACCGTCTGAGGTAGAGCTGACGGGCATGCTTAGTCTTCCTGACACACTTAAAGCCAGAGGAAGCGAGGGACTCCTTCCCAGGGAGAGATCAGGCACGCCCATCCGACCCTGAGACTGCTTTAGTGTTCAGAAGATCAGACTGGAGCCTGCTGGATAAACAAATACCAGGCCATAGTTACTGGACAATGAAAGCACAAGCATTTTCAGAGGAATGGGGAAAATACCAGCAGCTTCTTCCGAGTCAACACACCCCTCCCCTCTTATGGAGGCAAATAACACACTCAGTTCTTACTCTGCAACCGACTGTCTTGTGGAAATGAAAGAATTATTTAGCAGCAATAGTAAAAGCACAGAGGAGAGCAGATGTTTCCTTTGATGGAGGCAGAGGGAGAATCTCTTGTGGTTACACCATGTAAGTGAAGAAAAAAGCTCTAATTTGAGGGGCCAACTGCTTATCTTGCCCAGCAACACAAGAGAAAAAAGGGAAAAAAATCTCGTTTCCTTGGTTCCCTCTGCTGTCCTTGGCAGAGGGGCCTACTATAAACCAAATAGGCGTGAAGTGTTACTTGGGGGCCATGTTGACAATCCACCAAGACTTCTCACTTCCAGCCCCCTCTATGGCTTAAAATGCTGTGCCCTCCCCAGACCCAGGTAGTAGCTGCTCTTCGTATCTGAGAAAGACGTTGGGATTGTCCTCTCCCTTATTCACTGCTTTGCCATGCTGGCTGAAAGTGTGCATCGAGACTTCTGCAACAGAAAAGCAGAATCTGTAATTTGTATTTCAGTCATAATCCTTTTGGCAGTGAAAAGCTCTCCCTAATTATCCACGCCCGCCAGTTCGGGGGCTAGAGCGTGGTGAACAGGTGCGGGGCCTTGTGAGGGGCAGTCTGCGCCCCCGCCCCTGAGGACTCACAGCCTGCAACAGATGCCCAGGGCTGAGGCGCAGCCGTCAAGGGACCGGCCGGGTTTCAGTCTAAGAGCTGGGAGAGCAATGGTTAAGGAGGAAGCAGCCTCCCTGCTTGTGCTTATAAACTGGCTGTCGGGGGAGAGATTGGAAAGAAAATTCCAACTATGCTGCCGCATTGCATAATTTCACACATCACGGCGGGAGGGGCCACGGGGAAGCAGGATGGGAACTCGGGCGGCTGGGCCAGGCTCCTCGAGGGAGGAGGCTTTCCTCCCTGGTTCTGACCTTCACTGGTAAATCAGCTCGTGTGCTGGATTTCTGACCTCTCAGAAGTGACAATCAATCCCCCACCCGCCCGCTCCTCTGCTTTTTGGGGAAGAGTGCAGCAGCTCGCCTCCGGGGCGCCCACTGGCTGCCATGAAGGTGCCTGGTGGTGCTGGGCCTCACCCCGGCGCAACAATGTCCGGTTGTTCTTTGTTTGTACCACTGCTGTCAACAGCACGTGGGGCGAGGGACCAGAACACAGAACCGACCTCACGGCGAAAGCGGCACAATCCCTGCCTGGCCCCGGGAGAGCAGCGGGCTGGCAAAACTGGGAACACCGGCCCGGCTGGCTCTCGAGGGGCGCTCTCCTGAAGAGCACTAGGCGCTCCCCGGGCAGGATGGGCTCGTCCAGGGTCAGGGCAAATCTGGGAAGCAAGAGGGAAGGCGTGATCTTCATCTGAGGATGGGGGCAGGAGGAGGGGACAGCTCGGCCACGGCAAAACTTGAGCCCCTGACTCCAGGGCGTGCTCTTAACCAGAGGCGGCTGCCCCCGTGCTGGGGACCAGAAGGTGGTATTACGACTCATCAACTCGGGGATGGGTTCTCGCGGGCAGAAGGTGGAAGGGTCTACATCTTGTCTGAAAAACCACCTCTGTTACACTTGTTTTTAAAAGCCTCAAGAATGGCTGTTTTTTTATAAGCGTGGCGACAGGGAGCAAATCCTGTGAGGAAAGGATCTATCAGCTATAACAGTTTCCTTCAAACTCTGGTAGTGGAGGAAAAGGGAGAGCAGGTGAGGATGTCAGCTTCCGGAGCTTTCTACTTCTAGGTTTAGACTCTTCCTGGAATGGCATCTTTTCTCTCCAATTAGAACCGTGTGTCTCTCATCTCTGATGCGGCCACTGCCAGTTCCTTCCGTTCGGTGGACGGCAAGGACTTGAGGACCTTGCTCTGACCACTGCTTGTGCTGGCCATCAGGGCACCCCCCGTGTCACAGTGAGGTGGGACGAAGGGGAAGAGAGGGGCTCCCAAAACTCACACAAGGGGTTCATGTCCTTGTAGGACCCTGGTGTGTAAGTCATCAAACACTTCTCAGATTCATCCTGGGAAGATTCCCACGGAATATCAGTTTATACAAAAGAGTGAGAAGAGGAAGGAAGGAAAGAGAAAGAGCAAGCGAGCCAAGAGCCTTTCCCTTTCAAGTATGTTTATCTTTGTGTTTTACAAGCTGCCTCTTGAACCCAGTGTGTGTGAACTTGAAGTGTAAGAGTTCTATCTGATTTCTGCAGTTCAAAAGGGTGAAAAGGATAGTAATCATCATTACTTTTGAACATTTCAGTTTCTTAATGGGAAGTCCTGAGAAAACCAGTGAAGTTTAAGGTTCTGTCTAGAATTTGGGATTCTGACCTTCTTGTCCCTTCAATAACTGTTCGTAGGCATTGCTTGAAAACATCTTCAAATGGACTTGTTAGTAGACAGTTCTGCAAGAAAGGAAAGGAGATGCATTTAGAGGGCAGACCTTCAGCATGTATCTACTTGCTTGATGCTTGCTAAGTGACTCTGAGGTGCTCGCTGTTGGGCTGGGAGCAGGAGCTACGAGGATGAAAAAGACGTGGTCTCTCTCCTCAAGGAGCAGGGTGTTGGGCGCAGCAGATGGGAAAGAATCAATCATCTGGAATGTAAGTTGAGAGACAGGCTGCAAGCAAGAGTGCCTTAAAGTCTTCTCGTTGGAAGTTGAAGGACAGGAGCGTCACCAAGGCACACCAAGACTGACACATTTATATTTACCCCCACCCCTCAAACCCCAGCTTCCCAACAACCATGTATTCTGGGGAAATGTACCCCCTCCCCCTCAAATTCAATATCTTTATTTTTAAAATGCCATACAGTGGTTTCTGATTAGCCACAGGGACACGGGGATAAACTCCAGAAGATGAAAATAGCGGCAAGAGCTCAACTGAATGCAAGTGTTAAGCAGCCCCCTGCCTGGCGCCCTCATTCAACCGAGTCACCTACCTCAACCTGTTCATGCTTAGCATCCAGGAAAGGTCCAAACTGCAAATAAGACGGAGGCGAAGAAGCAAAGGTGCCCCAAAACAAAACAAAACAAAACCAATCAGAATCGCATGTGCCTGTGGCCCTGGCCCAGCAGTTCCCGCGCAGGGCCCACCTGCCGACCAGGGCTGCTTGCAGTGAGCTGACTTCAGGGGCAGAGGGACACAAACTGGAGGGAGGGGGTCACCAGGGTCCCCTAACAAGTGCTGTGACCGTCCTCTTCAACGCTGGGACTTTTCCTGACCCTGTAAACCTAGCAAGGGAACTGACCACTATGCTCACAGTTGTATTTTAGAATTTTAAAGAATGAGAGAGCAGTTCAGAAGTTGGTGTGTGTAATGAGAAAGTGGTAAGAATACTGTACAATTAGTGAAGGGTGGCCAAAAATGTTGGGCTTTTAGAATTAGAAGGCCTGTTGATGAGGTGTACCTCTCCAAAGATGTAGACTAAGAACTGAAAAATGTTTTTAAAAAGGAGGGAAGACAGACATCCTAAAACTTTAGAACTACATGAGACATTTTTCCGAGGTGGATCCCCCAGTTCTCTCATGGGGGCCTCGCTGGGCATAGGGGGTCCAGGGGGCCCCTACCAGAATGCAGACGTCTGGCCGATCGTGGTTGATGACGGCGATCAGGTCGAGCAGGGGGTCGTACGTGATGCTGTCGGAGGTGGTGTAGGGCCCGCAGGCCACCAGGACCATCAGCTGTTCAAAATCTGAGGCAGAAAGGGTTAGAAGGTCTTGGTTAGGAGTTACTGATGTGGGACGGTGGGAGGAGAGAGGACAATTAGGGGGAAATGCCACTGAAAGTCAATGTACCGAGAGCCTCCCCGAGTATGCAACTCTGGGAATCGCAGATGACTAAGACCTTACCCCAGCCTCAGAGAATACTCCATCGGGGGCAGACAGGACAGGGACGCCAAAGGGAAAGGGCCTCGACTAGCACACAGGTGAAGGATTTGGGGAAAGCGCTAGCCAGGAAGGAATTTACCAGGGGAGGTTTGCTTCACCCTTTTGAATAGGCTCTTCGAGGGGCAAGGGAAAGGCAGCCCAGCAAGGGGACCGGAGAGCTCTGAGCTCAAGTGTGCTGGAGTCAGGGGATGGCTGGAGTCGAGTGTGGCTGCAGGATATGGTGTTGTGAAGGCTCCAGAGAGACGGGCTGGGTGAAGGCTGGGAAAAGGAGACTACTGGGTAACTGGGTGGAGGGGACATTTGTTGTTTTCTGGCCGCCCACGATCCATGAACCTTTTCCTACCAGCAGTCTGCTTTCCTGCTAGAGACCAGCCCTCTCTCCATTGGCAGTATAGGTGCCAGTGGATGCCACCCTCCCCCGGCCAAGGAGAGGCCTCTCTGACCTACTGTTCTCCCCCCGGGACCTAGAATCTTGAAGCAAACCATCCAACGACAGAAAAAGGCTGGGATGACCTATTCCAGGAGCTACCTGGATGCCTAGGTCACAAGGTGCCTAGCCTAGATTGCTAGCTGCCTGTCGGTTTGTGAGCTACTTGGACTTTCCCCAACAAATTCCCTTTTTCTTAAGTTAGCCCGAGCCAGATTCTATAGCTAAAAATAATAATAAGAAAAACCAAAGATCCCTGATATCTTGACATGCAGTCATCTTAGTTTCCCGTTGCTGCTGTAACAAACTTAGTGGATGAAAACCACACCAATTTATTACCTTACAGTTCTGGAGGCTACGTTCCTGCTGGAGGCCCGTGGGGAGGATCTGTCTCCTTGCTTTCTGCAGCTTGGAGAGGCTGCCCGCATTCCTTGGCTGGCTTGTGGCCAGCAGCGTGGCCTCCCTGTCTCCCTGACTCTGGCTCCCCTGCTGCCCTCTTCGAGGACCCTTGTGAACACACTGGGCCTGCCTGGATAAGCAGGGTGCCCCCTCCATCTCAGGAGCCTTAACTTAACCACACCTGCCAGAGAAGGGACATATTCCTAGGTTCTGGCCATCAGGGGGCTTTATTCAGCCTACAACAGTGGCAATACCATTAACCAAGAGAGAACTCAAGAGTAGGTTTCCTGCGGAGGTGGGGCAGGGGACAGAGACAGATGCCCCTAGAGGTGCCTCTGGGAGATGCAATCGCCATGATAAATGGGGGCAGGTCCATGTCTTAGTCTGAATCCCCGTGTGTGCCTAGCTTCATACCTTGTACACAAAATGTGAACAGCCTAAAAAACTGCATCCCAAAGTCTTCCCCAGCACACGGCACGGGCTCCTGGCTTCTCAGCCGTGTCAATTTATTTTCATTACCAGAAGCCAATCTAACACCACCATGCCACCATTGCCCCCATAAACATACATTTTCTGGCAGAACATGAAATGCCATAAATACCTAAATTTCATTCCTGGTTCTAAGGCATCTCTGAGAGTGACCCCACACACCCTTAAGGAGTATGGGATGTGGACAAAGTGCTGGTGTCGGCTCAGTCCTTTCCACCGGTCTGCTTTGCTTATAAAAATGCTTTGAAATACTCTGAAGTTTGTTAAAATTTCTTTTTGCCTTTTCTTTATCTTGATTAGCTACCAAATAACTCTAGGCATTCTTAGAAATTCTTTTTTTCTAATCAGCTTTTATTTTGGAAATACAGACTTACACCCGCCTCTCAGTGTCCCCCAGTATTCACACCTTCTGTGACGTGGCTCACCGGTCAAGGTGGAGGAACTGGCGCTGGTCAATACCATAAACAAAACCCTTGACGTAACTCAGACAGCACACTTCCCACTGCTGTCCTTTTTCTCTTCTAGGATCCAATCTAGGATGTCACACTGCACTTAGAGAAGCTATTGTTTAAACTGCTTATATTTTCCTTTTCAAAATGTCAAGCCATTTGCTCTCCAATGGCTTTCGCAGCTTCCGTAGAACTCAAGGAACCACAGTCCTGGGCCCCTCGGCCTCTACCCTCAAGGTTGGCAAAACACATTCTGGACCAAAACTCACCTCCATCCTCTTCAGTGGGCTGGTGGAAAGGAAGCGGCAGCCCCTTGAAAACAGAAGAAAAGCTAAAGCAAGGTCCCGGTGCACACAGCACCCTTGTAAGGAGGGGCAGGCCCTGGAAGGCGGCATGTGTGCAGGTGTGTGGAAGAGGGTGGTGGGACAGGAGGGAGGAAAGCAGCTCCTCCTGCTCCTTGGAGCTAAGCGCCTACAGCGTGGATGGTACCTGCCACCTTTCTACACTGCTCAGGGCAGCAAATAAATACAGGTCATGGGCAGTTACGGCTATACGTGTATGAAAAACCCGGTGCCTAAAATACCAGTAAGTGTCCAGGCAAGGTTGGGAGAAAAGGGAGTCTCCGGCCTCTCCTAGTCCTCTATGAGGCCCTGTGGAGGACTACTGCCTAGAACAGGGATAGAGAGACCAAGTCCTGCGGGCCCAATGTGGCTGCAGGTTGTTTTGTAAACAAAGTTTGATGGCACACAGCACAGGCGTCTGTTGATGGGTTCTCTCTCGGGCTACAACGGCAGAGTTGAGTCACTGTGACAGACTGTACGGCCTGCGAAGTCTAAAATATTTACTGCCTGACCCTTTACAGAAAAAATGTTGCTAGCCCCTGGCCTAGAGGTCCAGTCATACCTTGTCCCTATCCTACAGACAAGGAGTCGGGAAACAAATTAATGGCTCAAGAAGGACCTGTTTCTAGGACAGGCAGGACTGTGTACGCCATGCCCGGAGCAAACCTGGAGCGGGGAGGGGACCAGGGAGCTACCTCGTAGAGTTTGGTGGCGGCAAGTTTTCTGCCCGTGCTGTTGATTCCTTCCATAATTACGACCTGAAAGACGAGAAGCAAAACAGGATTGCTAAAGAGGAGAGAGAAATGAGAGGTCTGGCATAAATTATTATGCCATAGTTAAAAGAATTGTCCAGCTACTCTTATTTTGTAATAGTAAACTCAAGAGCATATTTCTAGGAAACAAATAAAGGGAGTTAAGCTAGTAATAATTAAGGCCCTATGTGAATGATCTAATTTTCACAACGATCCTGTGAGGTACTGTTCCCATTTTACAGATGAGGACGCAGTGGCTGGGAGGGGTTAAGTGACTAGCTCACGACCGCACAGCCTGGAGGGCGAAGCTGGGATTCGAACCCAGGCAGGTTGAGGGCATACAGGGGAAAAGCTGATTCCGGCCATAGTGCTTGCTCTTGGCCTTATGCTCCAGCCGCCCCACCTCACGGCGTCACACGAAACCGAAGAGTAGCTACCTAGTGACGAAATGCTTCTTCCCAGCACCACGCCACCCCACACAGGTTGTGAACGTAAATGGGCTGCCCTCATCCCCGCAGAGACACCGCACAGCTCACCTGGCCAGGAAACAGAGAGTATTCTTTGAGTTCAGATAAATCCACTGGAATCTGAGCACCTGAGGAATGTTCTTGGTCTCCTTCAAGAATCACTGACTTATTGTTCAGTTTCCCGTTGCTGTCACAGCCGATCTGGCCCAGCAGAGCGACGGGCTCCTAGCGAAGGAAGGTCATGACATAAAGAGTTCAAAACGTGAAGTCAACAGGGCAAACAGCAAGGCAAACCCCAAACCACACACCCTTTGGGGCACCGTTTGGCCGTGAGATGACCACAAACATCATCATCAGCTCTCGGGGTTGAAGGGACACAGTGAGGGCAGCGAATCCAGACCCGCCCAGGGCTCGAGGTCCCGTCATTTGGCTGCGGAAGCTGGAGCACCTCGGGTGGGAGAGGAAGCTGCCCCGCCCCCAGCACCTCTGGACAGCTCTAACTGGAGATAGGAGTGAAGAGGTCCAGCTTACTAAACACCAGGCACTGCTCTACGTGCTGACAAGTGTTCACTCACGCCTCACCACCCTGAGGGGGATACTGTCATTGTGCCCATGTTACAGATGAGGAAAACGAGGAGCCAAGAGGCGAGAGAGCTTAGTAAAGGTCCCACAGTGGGGCAAGTGTGGGCGTAAAGCCCGGAAGTCTGGCTCCAGAGCCACATCCTTGACCACATATTATATTGCCTCTCAACAGGAAGCGCTTCATTAAATTGAGCCAAAATCTCTCTCCTCATGGCTTCCTCTATCCTGTTGCTACTCTTGGGGCAAACTGAAGAAGTCTAATCTTCCTCTACACGACTGGCATCCCTCCTTCCCTCCACTACTTCCTCCCACTTCCTCCAGCCGCCCTCAGATGACACGCTTTGGCGTATCTTCCTCAAATGGGCATTCTTCTCTGACTGCAGACATATGACAGAGGTACCTTAAAGAATCTTCTGTAACATGTCTCCCCTTGGCTTAAAAAATGTCCCAGAGAGAAAGCACTGGTGCATACGCCAGATTAAACCATGGCGTAAACACACCATTGGCAGCATTGGGTCTGTAAGGAGAAGGACCTAACTCGGGGAGAGACTCGAGTCTCTAAGTAACAAGACTAGAAATCCTGCCCTTGCTATTGTTCTCATGCTCTAATATTTGAAGGTTTCTCTTTCTGGGAAATCTCCAGGTGGCTACCTTCTGTGCCACAGGAATAAGTGAGGGGAAATGAAGCCTTCAGTCTTTGCTTATGTGTAAGACCCCAGTCCAAGCCAAGCGTCCCAAAAGCAGAGAGCACTCACTCATCTTTCTTCAGAAGGACCCATTCTACCAAATTCAAGGTAAATGTTCTAACCAGAATGCACACAAGAAGTAAAAAAAGAAGCAAGAAGAATGCCTTTCACCATCATCAATTCAGAAATACAATAGCAGTTAGTAACATTATTAAAACAACTCTTACTTGTGTTGAGACTAGAACAGGAGTAAAAGCCTCAATCTTGTAATGTTCCTTGAGTTCAGTGCCAAGTTCTTCTATCTTACAGGTCAGAACTGAAATCCCAGAGATCAAAAAGTGGTGTGTTTAAGACATTTAATGTGCCAAGAGGAAATACAGCACACTGTAAAACATTAAAGTCAGTCACCTTACAGCAGGAGGCGTTTAGAAACTTTCTCAAGGCCTGGCCAACCTTCCAATCTCGTTGCTGAACCTGGCCCTCCATTTGGCCACTGGAGACCACATGGCACAGTCTCAGAGAATGAGCATGTGTCCCACCCCAGGCTCCCCTTCACTCTGGCCTCGCTGAGCCTTAAGGGACGTCAAGCACCACCTGGAGAAGGGCTTCCATCTCCACAAGGAAGAAGCCATAAGTGTCTTTAGTTTCAAACAGGATCCCTTTACATAGTCCAAGTTGTTGTTACTCGGAAATGGTTCTATGTGTTTTCTTTAGCAATGTATTGCAAAGTGATGTAAACTGGAGGAATTACCAGTAGTGTCACTTCATGTCCCTTTAGCAATAGGGACATCCAGGAGTACAACTACCAACATATGTATTAAAGGCATATATGAGAACTTATTCCACCAGCAGAGATGAAGCTCTGTTGCTCACTCCAAACCCTTCCAGGTGGTTTCAAAGCCACCAGAATTTTCAAAGGGAGGAAGAACAATCACCTTCTCGGATGTCTGGGAGCTTCTGAAACATAGACTTGTAGCTCTTGGTTAGTGGCTCTGGACACCCCAAGACCTTCAGGCTGACGTTACCAGCTCCTCCTCTCCCCGACCAGGAAGCCCCCTGGGCTGCGCCGAAGGAGGTAACCACTTCTCCTCGGTTTTTTCTCAAGTTGTATTTCTGAGAAGGAGTAGCACTGATTGGAGACAAATTAGAAGAATGTTACTGTGTTTACATCTAAAGGAAAGAGGAATAAAATGAGGTTAGTTTTTGGAAATGGGGATCGGAGAAAAGGCAACTTGGCGGCACATTTTATAAATCGAATCAACTTAATGGGGTCAGACATACCCGGCCTTCGAAGGAATTTCAGGAATGAGAGGCTAAGGAACAAGGAACGCCAGGCTAAGGAATACCAAGCATGTTTAGAGACAGAAACATATTTTAAAAGGTTGGCATTTCAGAAAAAAAAAAAAGTTTTCCCCTAGCATTAAAAAAAAACAAAGTAAAATAAAACCCAAACTGTCTGAATTGATTAAAAAGCAAGTTTAAAGTATCATTTTCTCCTCTTTCTACTCATGAATTTTTGGCATTTATTAGAACATCATCTGAGACTGGAACTGTGGGTAGGCCAAAAGTTGCTGAGCATTTTAAAAATTTCATAATGTATGCAGGGTAGAAACAAGAATAAAAAGAAGTGAAATGAAATCAATCAACATTCCCCAGGGTCTGCTCAGGTGGAGAGGTAATGAATCAACAGTCTGCTGGCGAGCAAGCATGCCTGTCCTCCCCGAGTAGGTGAGACTGGTCAGTGCTCACTGCCGAGAACACGTGGAGGTTGCCCATCTGCTCGTGTGCCAGCATCGCTCTAGGAGTAAGGTCTTCTAATCCTCTGCTAGTGGACGTTAACTTGCAGGGAGGTCTATTTAAAACAGGCCCATAAACGCACCGCAACTCTCCAGGAACCAGTGTGCTGGGGGTGCTACTGCGCCTGGTACCGTCCTCCCTCTTTTCATAGACAGGCTGCAAAAAATGAGCTCAGTTCATTCTCTCTCCCCAGTGTTACTTTCATGAATTACACACCCAATTTCTGATGTCAGTTTTACTAGCATGCTTTTAAAAAAATGAGTAGGAGCATGTCACTGACTTCTCTGTGCTCTTCCCTGCGAAGCTCTGTGGGAAGGCCTTCTGGCAGGCCCTCGAACACAGTGGAGATGCTCCGCCGCTTGAACACAGACGCACGGGTTTCAAAGGCTTGCGGCTTTAGGACCGCCATACCAGTGAGAATGATCCCTGTACACCAGGTTCCGAGATGTCCTAAGTCTAGAAAGCCCACTTTTTTAAAAAAGATTATTTATCCCCCCCACCCTTGTTTCGGGTTCGCTGTCTGCTTTCTGTGTCTGTTTGCTGTGCATTCTTCTGTGACTGCTTGTCTTCTCTTTAGGCGGCACTGGGAACAGATCCTGGGACCTTCTGGAGTGGGACAGAGGTGCTCAATCTCTTGCGCCACCTCAGCTCCCTGGGATGCCGTGTCTCTTATTGTCTCTCCTCTGTGTCTCTCTCTTTTTAAAAAAATTTCTCTTCCCTTCCCCACCCCCAGCTGTCTGCTTTCTGTGTCCATTTGCTGTATGTTCTTCTGTGTCTGCTTGTGTCAGTGGCACCCAGAATCTGTGCCTCGTTTTTGTTGCGTCATCTTGCTGTGTCAGCTCTCCGTGTGTGCGGTGCCATTCCTGGGCAGGCTTCACTTTTTTCGCACTGGGCGGCTCTCCTTGAGGGGCGCACTCCTTGTACGTGGGGCTCCCCAACGCAGGGGACACCCCTGAGTGGCAGGGCACTCCTTGCGTGCATCAGCACTGTGCATGAGCCAGCTCACCACACAGATCGGGAGGCCCTAGGTTTGAACCTCGGACCTCCCATGTGGTAGGTGGACGCCCTATCCGTTGGGCCAAATCCACTTCCCTCTGTGTCTCTTTTTCTTGCATCATCTTGCTGCGCCAGCTTTCCGTGTAGGTCACACTCTGAGCAGGCCAGCTCGTCATGTGGGCCAGCTTGCCTTCATCAGGAATCAAACCCTGGACCTCCCATATGGTAGATAGGAGCCCAATCTCTTGAGAAACATCCGTTTCTCTAGAAAGCTCACTTCTGAAACAACTGAGAACTCCCAGAAGCAGTGGTGGACAATAGTAAAGTCAAATTGTCCTTCGAAATCCAATTCCAATGATCACAAGAGCAGTTTGTGGGACCCCTTGTAGGGTGGAGGTGATGGTGGCATCACCCTGTCTGGGGGCAAAGCAGGCTTGACGGTGCTGCCTGGTTGAAAAAAATATTTGGAGATCATCCCATTCTACATTATAAGGCAAATCCAAGGACAAAGTGATTTTCTATAACTTTTCAGAACACAACAAGGCCAGGATCGAGGATGTCTCCCTGGTAATAATAAAATAATTGAAACAAAAAGCAGATAGCAGGTGAATGAGTCAGAAACCAGGTATCTTCAGACCATGAAGAAGGTCTTAAAGATTTCCCCTCGCCAATCTAACACTAGTTCCCAATATCTGAATGCTTTGGCTGATAGCACAATGGTGCTTGAAACAGAGGATACCTCACTAGCTGGCTTTATCCCTGCAGAGAATGATTTAACCTTAATCTTTTTTTTTTTTTTTTAAAGATTTATTTTTATTTATTTAATTCCCCTCCCCTCCCCCGGTTGTCTGTTTTCTATGTCTTTTTGCTGCGTCTTGTTTCTTTGTCCGCTTCTGTTGTCGTCAGCGGCACGGGAAGTGTGGGCGGCGCCATTCCTCGGCAGGCTGCTCCCTCCTTTGCGCTGGGCGGCTCTCCTTATGGGTGCACTCCTTGCGCGTGGGGCTCCCCTACGCGGGGGACACCCCTGTGTAGCACGGCACTCCTTGCGCGCATCAGCACTGCGCATGGGCCAGCTCCACACGGGTCAAGGAGGCCCGGGGCTTGAACTGCGGACCTCCCATATGGTAGACGGACGCCCTAACCACTGGGCCAAAGTCCGTTTCCCAACCTTAATCTTTTTTATACCAAATCAAAAATGAAGACATCAAGCTTGAATTGACAAATCTTGAAAAAAAAAAAAAACTAACTGCAACTGTATTTTAAAAGAAGACTTATTTTATTTTTTTATGCCTTATTGTTTGCGCTTGCTATCTCTTCTTTGTGGCTGCTTGTCTTCTTTTTAGGAGGCACCAGGAACTGAACCTGGGACCTGTCATATGGGAGAGAGGTGCTCAATTGCTTGAGCCACCTCCTCTCCTGCTTTGCTATGCCTCTCATTGTGTTTTCTCTTTGTATCTCCTTGTTGCATCAGCTTCCTGTGCCATCTTGCTATCTTGTTTGTCTTCTTTAGGAGGACTAGGAACTGAACCGAGGACCTTCCATGTGGTAGGCAGGCACCTAAAATGCTTGAGCCACATCCGCTTCCCTGCAACTTCAGTATTAGAAAAATGTCTAGGAGAGGACTCAAGAAGGCAGAGCATCTCTTCAAAAAAAGGGACAAAACTGACAATCGTTTTTGAATACAGACTTCCCAAAAGCAAAATCAGAGCTGAAATTTGGAACCAAAGTTACAGAGGAGCACCTTTCAGCCAGAGGCATGGATGCTTCTCTGTCTCGTCAGTCACTAGCAGCAGAGAAACTGCCAGAAACAAACGACAGACTGTAGCCTTGAAGAAAACACTTGGGAGTCCTACTTAGATTTAATGCCGTATCTCTTGCTCAAGTGTCGTATCTCTTGCTCAAGGGAAAACTGAAGAAGCAGAGGAAGAACTAGATACCACTGAAGCTGAACTTACAAAGAAAGTGGGACACAATGGAACCGTGGCCAGGGCCAAATAAATGTTTTCCCTAACAGTAAACTGAATAGGATTTTAAAAAATGCTTCCTTCTTAACTTTCCTTAATAATTTAATTTCTGTGTTCTTAGTTGAGATAATAGCATTATTGATAGAATAATGGCTTCTGCTTATATATTGCATTTTTGTACCCAAATGTATAGTTTTCATATTTTAAAAAAATCTGATGACCACTTGTACACCAGTGTTCTTAGCAGCATTAATCATAATAGCCGAAGGCAGAAAAAGCCCAATGTCCACGGAAGAGGAATAGATAAACAAAACATGGTATAACCCTACAATGAAATATTACTCAGCCATAAAAAGGAATGGAGTTCTGACCTATGCTACGACGTGGATGAACCTGAAGCCATCATGCTGAGGTAAGTCAGAAACAAAGGACAGATATTGTATAGACTCCATTTATATGACGATTAGAAAATAGGAAAATTCATAGAGACGGAAAGTAACTTAGCAGACACCAGGGGCTGAGGGGAGGGGGGAAGGGAATTATTTAATGAGTACAGAGTTTCTGTTCTGAGTGATGTACAAGTTCTGTAATGGACAGTGTGATGGCAGTGCAACAATGTAAAAGTACTTAACACTGAATTGTACACTTC
Source organism: Dasypus novemcinctus (assembly GCF_030445035.2). Lineage (NCBI taxonomy): Eukaryota > Metazoa > Chordata > Mammalia > Cingulata > Dasypodidae > Dasypus > Dasypus novemcinctus. The sequence goes on from NC_080682.1 coordinate 9,419,260, forward strand.
AAATGGTTAAAATGGCACGTTATGTTATTTATGTTACCACAGTACAAAATAAATGAGTAAACAACAGCCAATGACCACTTCTCTTGAATGACTGCAGAGCTTCCAACTCTTTCTTTCTAAAATGGTAGAGCTGAAAAATCTTAAGCTCTGGTTGGCTTAGGAGAAGCGATTGCAGTGGAGGCAGTGACCCCAGAAGTGACCATTTCCCTAAATGGTTAACGCTACTGCTTCTCAGCCTCACTGTGATGTGGCAGCACCCCAAAACCCTCCTTCCACTCAGCAGAGCACTTACCTATGGGATTCTGTAACGTAAGACATATTATTTATGGATTTTTAAAAATCACATAGGATCTTTGTGGATTTGTGTGCAGCAGGATAAAAATACCAATTAAGTAAGTATGGGCTCACAGTGACAAGAAAACTCTTAGAAACTAGCTGTAACCTGAGTGAGGAAACAACAACAGGTTATGCAACATTACGAACAAAGATATGTGCTTTTCTTTTAAAAAAATAAATACTCTAGATTCAAAAAAGAAAGAAAGAAACCCAACAGCACACAAATGAACAGAACAGCCTTTTGCCTCTACTGGCAAGACTGGTAAGACTCCTCGGCTTCTAAGTAGACAGGTTGTTTTCAACAGAAGATATCAGTTCCCGATCTAAGGAAATGAGCCCTAGAAAAGTAGGTGGAAAGTGAGTTTCCTTAATTACTGTAAGAAACAGTAATTTTCCATGAAGGAAGAGAAAGCAGGGAGGGCAGAGATCAACAGGCTTTGCAGCTATTCACTGCAGGGGTCACATCCACCCACATTGAATGAGTTACGGCGCAGTCAGCCTCCATCAGACAACTAGAGTGAAAGGGGGGCAGGCCTACTTTTTGATGGTTAGATTAACGATGATCCATACCTTGGAGAGAAACTCGATAGGGAGAGGAGCTGATGGGGGCTCCGAGTAGCCACATTCCTTTTTGTTAGGGGGGTTTCTGGGGTGGTGATAGGTCGCTTCTGAGAACCCTAGAAACAAAACAGAAAATAAAATCCCAGTCACTCCTCGACCCCTGTTGCAAATGCGGCGTAGAGCTCCCTGGGAAGCAAAGGGCTAGGGATGGCGTGTACATGAAGGGCGGGAGGTAGGCTAGGGTTGGCTCTCAGGCCTACCTATCCCACACTGTAACCAGCCCCGTCAGAAGACGACCCACACTTGGAAGGCAACACAGCAAAGTACAAACATTTCCCAACCAGGACTGCCCTGCAGGCAGCCCGTCCTGTCGAATAGCTCATGCATTCACCTTCCTTCCCTGCCCCTCTTGGCTTTAGACCAGATCTGAGTTTTGTAAGTCATATGGTTTTCATCTTAACACACATTTTCCTGAGAAGGGATGGGGCCACATTACTCATTTTAACAAAGTCTGCCACACCTTTCCAAAATTAAAGAAGGGAGTTTCTCTAGGCAGGTAACACGGTTGGGCTCACACTTGGTGAGTATTTTTTTAGCAAACACCTCCTTGGAGGTCACTTCTGTTTTTTGTTTGTATTTTGCGCATTAACAAGAATCCCCAGAACGGAGTTTATAAAAGCCATAGTCAAGACAGCCATCATTTCCAAGAGTCTAGGGTAACTGTGACAGAGGACAGACAAAATCCTTGCTGGACCATGACCAGGAGGACAGCCCATCTGCAGAGGCTTGTCCTGCCCTTGGGCTCCTCCTGGCTGCTTATTTCAGGCACGCCACCAAGCTGCCTCCTGGTGACGACAGCAGGAAGGATGAGGGAATGGATTCAAACCATCATTAAGTAGCTGTAAAGGAAATGAGATTTTAAAAACACCCTAATGTTACCACCCAATACAATAACCATTTTTGAATATTTTTTCTAGTATTTTAATATTTTTCCTACTTTAAACATATATAAATTTAAACAGTTATAATCTTAAAATATTTTTTATACTGGTTTTCTTATTCTTTATTTAAACTGTGAGCATTTCCCCATAATGTTACACTTATTTTTTTAGCAGCTATGTTTTTTGGTTGAGTTGATACATAGTAGCTTATATAACTATTTCTCTATCTCTGGATGTATAGATTACTTGTAATTTTTGGTGATTATAAATAATGCTGAGACACACATCTTCATACCTATAGTTTCTTCCCATACTTTGGATTATTTCCTTAGAAGAAATTCTTAGTCAGGGGAATGACTGGGTCAGAGGACAGAGATTTTATGGTTTTGATACATTTTCTCAAGCTATTTTCCCAAAAGACTCTTCCTATATACAATGGGCTAAAACATTCAAAGGAAACAACAAAACAAAACATAAGGCCATGCTGCGATACAGGGTAAATTCAAAAGAAAGACGCTGTGTCTCCCAGGACATGGCAGGGTGATGGCACTTAGGTGAAACATCCACCATCGTCCAGCAGTTCTTGTCCTCGGCCTTACGGGGAGACCTGCTGTGTCAACGTGCCAACCCCATGACAGCTCGCAGGCATGTGCTCACTTTAACCAAGCTCATCAGTCTTGATTATGAGAAATTCAGTTACCAAGGGTACTGTACTCTCACATCCTGGGGTGAGCGCATCTTCACAACACACAGGAAACCAAATTATCATCAAGGATGCCTGTTTATTAATTTACTAGAAATATAATTGCTGAGGGTATAGGAAATCCAAATCCTCAGACCAATACTGCCTCTCCTTTTAAACTTACCCATGGAAAGCCACATTGTTACTGGAAGACCTATCGTGAACATGGATGTACAAGGCGGCCTGTCAATCATGCAGTCAAATATTAAAGAAGCGAAGCTAAGCCCATGGACGCCTTCCCCTCTACAGGAGAGGCACGTCTGCCCGCAGGACCTGGAAAGTGCCAGGGCAACCCCACCCTGGCACTGTTTGTGTGGGGAAGGCCAGCACTTGGTCCAGTGACTCTTTAACCACGCTGCCGCCGATACACGGCACTTTCTTTACACGTACTACAAAATCTGCATTAAGATTCTGGGCCAGTTTCCCCAGGTCTCATGACGACTGAGCAGCTTCTGTGTGCTAGGTCTTGTCATAAGCATTTGGTACATGTCTAGCCCAGACATGGTATATCTCCCCTGAGCGTCAGACACATATTTTAAATAGTCTGCTCAACATTTCCATCCAACTCACTTAATTCTGATTCCACGGTCACAAGTTTGGATTCATAATTTCACTTCCTCAGTACTTTCATAGCAGGAATGGGATGTCCTAAATAAGGTATTTCAGTCCCCGGAAGGGTATATTCCACAATAGTTAATTACAATTTTCTGGCCATGTGAGGCTGTCAACAAGATCAAAATTGTGGAGGGCCCACCAGGTATTGCAGTTCTGTGAGCTGCTATCTACACAGCTAACCAACCTCCCTTATTCGGGTCTGTCTTTCAGCAACTATTAACGAATGGCTCCTAAGGGCCAGGTTCTGGGAAAACAGCAGCAAATAAAACTCAGGGAGTTTCCATTCTAATGGAACACTAAAACCTAAGAAGTAGAAATAAATACAGAACATATCTGGTGGTAATAAGTCCTATGAAGAAGAGTAAAGTAAAAATAAAATAAACAAGGGGAAGGGGAAGGTTGTGTTTTAAATATCAAACCCGCTCTTGTAAGCAGTTTTGTTCCCTCTGACAAGGGGACTTATCAGGGAGTGAAGGAAATGAAGGAACAAGCCATGCAGATGTCCAGGGGAAGAGGCAGGGCAAAGGCACTGAGGGGGACACACATTTGGTGTGTTGGAAGAAGAGCCAGAAACCAGCGTGGCAGAAATAGAGTGAGTGAGGGGGAGCATGGGAAGAGAAGGGGACAGAGAGGGAGCAGGGAGCAGCGCATCCAGATCTTACGTACCCTGATCTGGGTAAGATGGAAAACCAGTGGAGAGCTGTGAGAAAGGTACACAGGACCTGACTTTCACTGGAAAGGCCCTCTCTGGCTGCTGTGCAGAGAACCGCGGGAGGCGGACAAGGCAGAAAGAAGCAAGATCAGGCAGGAGGCCACCAGAGTCGTTCCGCAAGAGCCAATGGGGCCAGGAATCTGGTGGTAGTAGTGGAGATGGTGAGAGGCGGCCAGATCCCAAAGGAGGGCTGACGGGACTGGCAGGGAACTGGACGTGGGCTGTGAGACAAAGACGCAAGGTCTCCAGAGTTCTGGGCCTGAGCAAATGGAAGGATGGAGGTGCTCTCGACTAAGAGGCAGACTTTAAATCTCACTGATTCCTTTAATGATACTATATGCTCCTGGTTTTATCTCGGCAACTTCACTGGGGACACTTTTTTGCTTTCTTGATCTCCAGAGACCTATCTAAATTATCTTCTTTCTTATGATTATAATTTAGCTTGAAAAATTAAGGCTTACCCCTTGTTTATGGATTTCTACAAATTTATTTAGTATAAAAATTAACTACTTGGGGTGCGGTGGGGAGTGGGGGCATATAGGAACCTCATATATATATATATATTTTTTTTTTTTACACTTTTTAAAATTAAAGTTAATAGACCACAAAGAAAGTTAGATTAAAAAACATAAGGGGGAAGCGGATTTGGCGCAATGGATAGAACATCTGCCTACCACATGGGAGGTCCAAGGTTCAAACCCAGGACCTCCTGACCCGTGTGGTGAGCTGGCCCATGCGCAGTGCTGATGCACGCAAGGAGTGCCGTGCCATGCAGGGGTGCCCCCTGCGTAGGGATGTCCCTCGTGTAGGGGACGCCATGTGCAAGGAGTGCACCCTGTAAGGAGAGCCACTCCGCACAAAAAAAGCGCAGCCCGCCCAGGAGTAGTGCTGCACACACGGAGAGCTGACACAGCAAGATGACGCAACAACAAAAGAGACAGTTTCCCAGTGCTGCATGACAGGACTACCAGTGGACACAGAAGAACTCACAGCGAATGGACACAGAGAGCAGACAACAGGGGGGAAGGGGAGAGAAATAAATAAAATAAATCTTTAAAAAACAAAAACATAAGAGGTTCCCATATAACCCACTCCCACACCCCCACCCCCATTTTTGTAAATTGTATTTTTTTGAAGGTATATACACCACAAAAAACTGTTATATTTTTTAATGTAACATATTGTGAGATCTATGTATCTTTAAAAAAAAAGATAAAAAACTTCAAACAAATAAAAGTAACTACTATTGTTGAACATTTCACTTTGGTTCTGGCACTTTACTTATTCATTTTATCCTCAAGCCCCATAAGAGGCGTAGTCTCCCCTGGCCATGAGCTTCTTGAGGGCAGAGGGCATCCCTGCCTGTTTCCCTCCTTCACACCGTTTTACCTGGTGTCTAGGACAGTGCCTGGCTCATAGGAGCGGCTCACTGTGTGAATGAATGACTCCTGGTTTTATAGGTGAGGAACTGTAGCTCAGCAAGATCAAACCTCCATCCAAGGTCACTTTGGCTCAGACTTTGAACGTGGTACATTTCCACTACCCCACTCTTTACCTACTGGGGTCCAGCAGCACAGAAGTAGATTATTCAATTATAGTACCCCCATTTGATTCTAAGGTAGGCAGCCATTTAAAAGGACAATTAGGGGGAAATTGTATTATGGAAGTGATTATGATATACTAATTGAAAAAAATGGGATAGCTGTGTTTACAAGGACTCTCATTATGTCAGAACATCTCTGCATATGATTGGAAAGGAAGATGCCCAAGTGGAAACACTATAGGACAGGGGTTCTTAACCTTTTTTGTTCCATGACCCCTTTGCTAGTCAGGTGAAAACCATGGACCCCTTACTGAGTCCACACTCTACTGTGTATTACTTAATAAACAGATCACACCTGCACCAACACATCCCCACAGGTATGACATGGGGTTTGTTTTTCTTTTTCCTGGTACTGGGAGCCAGAGATTGAAACTGGGACCTTGTATGTGGGAAGCCAGCACTCAACCACTGAGCCACATTGGCTTCCCTGAGTTCATTTGTTTTGCTTGTTATTTGTTTTTGTCTTCTCAGGAGGCACTGGGAACCAAACCTGGGACTTACACTGCTTGAGCTGCATCTGCTCCCAAGAATAATGTTTTTTTGAATCTCAGCTCAACCTCATGGATCCCTTGTTCAGAACCCCTGCTGTAGGGACTGAGAGTGGCTCATTTTCTCCCTCAGCCCTTCAGTGTTGTGATAATGCTTTCAGAATAAAGGAAAAATGCGACTTGTAAAATTCAAGTTCCTCACCCTGCACTCACCTTAGAGGGTGTGGTGTAAGAGTTTAAGAGGGTCTCCTCTTCTTCCTCCACTTCAATTCTAAAGATGATCGCTAAGGAAAACGTGGTAGGTTGAATTACATACCCCAGAAAAAAACCACGTTCTTAATTGTAATCCATTCTTGTGGGTGTGGCCCCATTGTAAACAGGACCTTTCCATGATGCTGTTTTTAGGTGAGGTGTGGCCCAGCTGAATGTAGTAGGGCCTCAGTCGGATCACTGGAGGCCTTTACAAGAAGACATTCAGGAATTGTGAGGGAAAGCCACGGGAGGAGACGCTGGAAGTCAAAGGAAGCCAGAGGAGAAAAGGAGATGCCACTGCCACGTGCGCTGCCACGTGATGGAAAAGCCAAGGACTGAGGATTGCCAGCAGCCAGCCCCAGAATGCCAGTCTTCCTCCACCCACAATCTAAGACAAGGCTAATTAGATAAGAAACTGAATATTAGGTGATTATTATTATTTGTTTTTAAATTACATGCACAACTGCAGACAAAATATAAAATAAAACATGTGGCTCCATGCAATGTCCTTCAGCAGCAAAGGATACAGCTCTTGAATGGAAATAATGTCTCTAGGTCCCGCATGGCCGCTGTCCTTGGATGCACTGTGCCGGGCTTTGGACAATCTTCTGCTCAGAAACTGAGGAATAAAAGATAGTGAATGTATTACCCCAAAGTAGAATAAGAGGGAAGACATCTTCTATAGCCTTGAGGTAATAAGAGGTATTCAAAAAAACAATCAAAGACATAAAATTCCATAAACTACATCTTAAGATGTCAGACTAAAAATACTCATCTTGTGACTGCTTCTCTAGACATATAACAATTCTAATAATAACACCAACTATGTGTTTACAACCTATCACCTGCTGAACACAAGTTTAGGTGGTTTATATTTAACCATTTAATCCTAAAACAACCATAAAACAGAAGGATTATGAGCACCATTTGATAGAAGGGGAAACTGAGGCTCAGAGACAGTCAGTTGGCCTAAGCTCACATGGGCCTGGAATCCAGGTCTGTGTTATTGCAAAGCCCAAATGTTCTCAGTATATCCCAATGTCTTCCCTCTAGAGCAGAAATGGAGAATTATAGTATTAATTTGTTTCCATATTGTTCTCACCTCATGCTCAAAAGAGTTCAGGATCTCTGAAGTAAGGGAAACTTTGTGTGTGCTGGTGCAGAAAGCTATAAGCTCGCCTGCCATTTCCTCCTCATTCTGTCCATACAGAAGGCACAGTTCTACCACTGTAGGAAGGAAAAGCAGACAAAGAAGGAAATTCATTTCTTGCAACCTTCACCTGGACAAGTAAAAAACAATTCTCTGTTATTCAATCAATACTTATTTAGCACCTACTAGTACCAGGCACTGGGAATATAGCAAGAGCATGTCGGGGGAAGAAGACTTGGCCCAGTGGTTAGGGCATCCACCTACCACATGGGAGGTCCGCGGTTCAAACCCCGGGCCTCCTTGACCGGTGTGGAGCTGGCCCACGCGCAGTGCTGATGCGCGCAAGGAGTGCCCTGCCATGCAGGGGTGTCCCCCACGTAGGGGAGCCCCACGCGCAAGGAGTGCGCCCCATAAGGACAGCCGCCCAGCGTGAAAGAAAGTGCAGGCTGCCCAAGAATGGCACCGTACACACGGAGAGTTGACACTGCAAGAAGATGCAACAAAAAGAAACAGATTCCCAGTGCTGCTGATAAGGATAGAAGAACACACAGTGGATGGACACAGAGAGCAGACAACTGGGGGTGGGGGGAAAGAGGAGAGAAATTTTTTAAAAAATTACATTAAAAGAAAAGCAATTCTGGTTAAGTGGTGGGGGTGAAACAGCTTACGAAAATGGGTTTAAGAGAGTGAGAGGAGGAAAAACCTGAAGACAGTGAGAACAGGCAACTGTCTTGAGGATGTATGCTGCAATTGGAGAGAATTAGGGCTGGCAAGAGGCTCAACAGAGGGTTTTAAAGACACAAGTAAGAACCATCTTTCCATGTTAATATGAAAAAAATCTTGTAGCGAGAAAAAGACAAAATAGGTATGAAGGGAGAATTTCTGGGGTGATATTCTTAAGTAGTAAGAAGGAATGAAGATTTAGGATTCAGTGGCGTGTTTGGCTTTTGCTAGGAATAGGTACATAGCACAGAGGGAGGCGGGTGGCTAAGAAGTAATGGTGGTGGCTTATGGAAGTTTTCTAATTGATTCCATTTTCTCAATGAAACAGGAAGATCCTCACCTGACAGTGAGGGTTGGGGAGGAGGCTGTTTAAGAAGGTGGAAAAGTGTCATCTATAAGACTCAGAGTGAATAGACAGGCGATATGGCATGACTGTCAGCCAACATCAAAGTCCCACTTGGGGTTAGTGATTATTAATTCAAAGTTGATCATTTCGATGCCACTGCCACGGTTCTGGGCTGAAGTCTTTACAAATTTGGGTCACATAACTAATTTCTTTTGTTTTGATTTCATGTTTATCAAATAAACTTCTGGCTATGACTGGGTTTCACATTTACATCTCCTTTTAGGAAGAGAATGCACTTAAACTTGGGAGAATTCTGGCATCTGAAAAAGAAATTTCTTGTACATTAATACCTTCTGGTTTTATGCATAGACCAAGAAGTCAAAAGTGTTGATGACTGGTTAAGGCAGGTGCACATTCATCCTGATTCTGAGATTGAGACCTTCCACATTTCCCATGACATCTGGGTCTGCTTCCAACAGCTCCGTACACTGCCCCAGAGCCTTTCACATACGAGGGAAAGAGCACTGGACTGGAGCAGGAGACCTGGGTTCACTCACCAGCTCTGGCACTTAACTCTCCCAGCCTGTGACTCCACCTGTTAACAAAAGGAGCTGACGAGCTCCCAAAATTCCTTCCAAAGTGAAAACTCAATTTTAGGACTCCCCACAGGGGAGTCATACTTGCACAGACCACCAACAGCTCTGATGAGAAACGCAACGAATTAGCAAGAATTTAAGGTGTAGGCTGGAAAGAGGGGAGCCAGGAATAAAAGGCTACATTTAAAAAGTGCCCTGTCAGCTTTGCTCTCAGGGATGCCCTTCCCACCTAGTCGGCGCTTTCCAGTTCCACAATTCTGAATCTCGGCCTTGATTTAAAATCGTGTTTCGTATTCTTATTTGGGGGGATCCAAGCTGTACCCCGTCAACATTTCGAGGTCTCCCCATCCCAAATCTCAAAACGCAGTTTAATTCTGCCTCTCACCCCCCCCCCCCCCCCCCGCCCGAGAACTCCGATCTACGGGAGGTGAACCTGGAAGCGCTCCCTTTTCTCTTCCAGGCGACTGGGTACCTGGGGAAGGGGGACCCAGGCTGGGGCCCGGGGAGGGGGCGAGGACTCACATTTCCCAATCAGAGCTTCCTCGAAGTCGAGGCCGAACATCTGCAACTCCTCCTCCAGGTGCTGGGCAGACACTGACATGGTGACCCGGGGGGTTGGCCGGGGAGCCGGGCCCTCCCAGCTCCGACCTCCGGGCCCAGGAAACCCACAGGCGTGGAGATCGACGAGCCGGACAAGGTCCCTCTTTCCCTTTCACTCTCTGGGGGTCCAAGCCGGGAGGTGGCTAGATGGTCCCAAACCGCAAGGGACCCGAGCCGTCAGCCACAGGAAAACACTTTTTAAAATGTGGGGGAAAGCCCCCAAACATCCCAAAGGGAGTGAGCAGAAACTGGAGAAGTCGCTCTCCTGAGGAGGACGCTCGGCTTCCCGAAAGCTTCCGCGGAGCCCCGCAGGGACTCGAGCAGTACCTAGAAGCCAGCAGAGTCCCGCCAAATGGTTTGTGCGGCGCGCGCATGCGCAAAGCCCTGGCCCAACCCCTACCCCCTCTCCATTTCCCATCCCTTCTTCTCGGGGTCCGCGCGCGCAAGCGCGTGGGAGGGCGCGTGCGCACAAACGCCGACACGCCCGCTAGCGCGCCGGCGCCTGGTAGTCGGCGGGCTTGGTGGTGTCTGCGCAGTTTGTTTCTCGCGGGGTTGGGAAAACTGGGCTCCAGGGTCGACGTCCTGGCTCCCCAACTCCAAAGCTACGTTTCTGTGCCAGCCGCGAGTACCTGTTTTCCGGTCATCGTCCGCCCGGCGAAGTTTGTCACCTTTTTATCCTATACCTGGATGCGCAGGCGCTGTGGTGAACATGCGTTCGAAGGCGTTTACGTCCCTGCAGTACATTTTACCTCCTGTGCCACCTTGTCATCTCTGCCCTTGTTGCGCTGCTTCAACTTCAAAGGGTGGCTTGGATCCGGGATCCGATTGCCATGGTTATCACCGTGATCCCCTGCCCCAGTGGTCATTCTCTTTTCTGGGTCTGGCGTCTGGGAAGGTTACAGAAATGATTCCATTTTGGACACGTTAGGTTTGAGATGCCTTTGGGATTTCCCAGTGGAGGCTAGCAGGGAGAGTGGCTATGGCCATGTGGATCTGACACCTGTCGGAGAAAAGCTTTACTGGATAATGTTAAACAGGCAGGGATGACTATCCCTGCCATGGTAGGGGAGAGAGAGAGCTCGAACTCAGCTCTGAGGAAGGCAGGGAATTGGTTGAATTTTCTGGTGAGGGTAAGGGTAGTGGAAAGTAGCAGTCAGCCATTAGGCAAAAGAAAGAGGAGGAGGGGAAACGGACTTTGGCCCAGTGGTTAGGGCGGCCGTCTACCATATGGGAGGTCCGCGGTTCAAACCCCGGGCCTCCTTGACCCGTGTGGAGCTGGCCATGCGCAGCGCTGATGCGCGCAAGGAGTGCCGTGCCACGCAAGGGTGTCCCCCGCGTGGGGGAGCCCCACGCGCAAGGAAAAGCCGCCCAGCGTGAAAAGAAAGAGCAGCCTGCCCAGGAATGGTGCCGCCCACACTTCCCGTGCTGCTGATGACAACAGAAGCGGACAAAGAAACAAGACGCAGCAAATAGACACCAAGAACAGACAACCAGGGGAGGGGGGGGAATTAAATAAATAAATAAAATCTTAAAAAAAAAAAAAGAAAGAAGGAAAGAGGAGGAGGTGGGGGGAGGCTGGAATAGCTAGTATCCAAAAGTGTTCTCCCCCACTCCCTTCCCCCGCTGCAGTCGAGTTGTTTTTTCTCTGCAGTCCCACAGCTGTAATATAGTCAGGGCTGGGAAGGAGCCGCATAACCATCCACTTATACCCTTAGATCGCTAAGGGAGAGTTAGGGTCATAGTGAGAAGAGGACAGTTTGACAGTTCATACGGGAACCTTAAACATATCCATCCTTCTTGACTCAGGAAGCCATCCAAAATGCAGAGAAAGCTTTATACACAAAGATTGTCATCATAGCCTATTTACAATATCAAAAACTGGAAAAAGTCTGAACATCCAAACTTAGGGAAGTGATTAGGAAAAGTAAGGGTCTCCCCAGAGCAGTGATTCTCAGTCTGTGCACCAAGGAGAACAAAGATTTCTAGGGGGCACCTTGGGATAAGAGGAGGGACAGGGGGCTGGGCAGAGTGGGAGCTCTCAAATTGGCCTCAGTCGGGCAGCATGGAGCAGGATATGGTCTGCTTATTTACCTCAGGTAGGAGGAAGGATGGGAAGGCAAAAACACCTTATTCTCCCCTGGGGCCTCTTCCTAGCTGCCTGCGGTGCGGAGGGTGGCGGATGGGAGCAGTCTGCTGTGGGTGGAGGCAGTAGGGGGTTTTTGATTTTCTGTTGCTACATAACAAATGATCACAATCTGAGCGACTTAAAACACCACCCATTCATTCATTTGTAGTTCTAGGCTGTTTGCTCAGTGTCTTACCAGGTTGAAATTAAAGTGTTGGCCAGGCTGCATTCCTTTCTGGAGGTTTGGGGGAAGAATTCACTTCCAGGCTCATTCAAACTGTTGCCAGTGTACTTTGGGCCAGGGGGCCACTTTTAGCTCCTAGAGTCTACCCTCATTCTTTGCCCCGTGGCCCCTTCCATCTTCAAGCGTAGATTCCCCCTAGTGCTTCGAATCTCTGACTCCCTCTTCTGCCACTAGGCAGAGAAACTCCTCACTTTGAAGGGGCTCATGTTACTAGGTCAGGTCTCCCCAGATCATCTCCCTTTCTTATTTTAAGGTCAGCTGATTTGGAAACGTCATGACATCTGCAGAATCCTTTCCCTGGCGTGCCTAGGTGAACGTGAAGGTGACATGGGCCTAACACGAAAAGACATCAATCCAGTGGAGCACAACAAAATTAAAATGCAAAAGAGGAGGTTAGAGTTTTGTTTTGTGATAATTACTGAAAATAATGTATAGAGGAAGGGAAGTTAACAAATGATGTGCTTTGGGTGTCAAGTGTGCTAGGTATGACAATGTCCCTCCCTCTCTCTGCTCAACCCTTTTCTGAATTATTACAGCCAAACTTCAGGGATATTGAGGGTTCAATTCCAGACCATCGCAATAAAGCATATATCTCAGTAAAGTGAGTCGTACAAATTTTTTGGTTTTCCAGTGCATATAAAAGTTATGTCGGAAACGGACTTTGGCCCAGTGGATGGGGCGTCTGTCTACCACATGGGAGGTCCGCGGTTCAAGCCCCGGGCCTCCTTGACCCGTGTGGAGCTGGCCCGTGCACAGTGCTGATGCGCGCAAGGAGTGCCGTGCCACACAGGGGTGTCCCCCGCGTAGGGGAGCCCCACGCGCAAGGAGTGCACCCATAAGGAGAGCCGCCCAGTGCGAAGGAGGGAGCAGCCTGCCGAGGAATGGCGCCGCCCACACTTCCTGTGCCGCTGATGACAACAGAAGCGGACAAAGAAACAAGACGCAGCAAAAAGACACAGAAAACAGACAACCGGGGGAGGGGAGGGGAATTAAATAAAAATAAAAATAAATCTTAAAAAAAAAAAAAGTTATGTCGACACTACACTGTAGTCTGTTATATGCAATAGCATATGTCTAAAAAACAATGTACAGACCTTAATTTAAAATATTTTATGGCTAAAAAATGCTAACCATCATCTGAGCCTTCAAAGAATCATAATCTTTTTGCTGGTGGAGGGTCTTGCCTTAATGTTGATGGCTGCTGACTGATCAGGGTGGTGGCCGCTGAAGGGTAGGGTGGCTGTGGCAATTTCTTAAAGCAATGGTGAGGTTTGCCACATCGAGTGACTCTTCCTTTCGTGGAAAGTTTCTCAGTAGCATGAAATGCTGTTTGATAGCATTTTACCCACAGGAGAACTTTCAAAACTGGAATCAATCCTCTCAAACCCTGTCCCCTGAAGCTGCTTTATCAGCTAAGGTGATGTCATATTCTAAATCCTTTGTTGTCATTCCACAATATTCACAGCATCTTCACCAGATGTAGATTCCATCTCAAGAAACCACTTTCTTTGCTCATCCACAAGCAACTCATCTGTTCCAATTTTACTATAAGATTGCAGCAATTCAGTCACATCTTCAGGCTCCTCTTATAATTCTAGTTCTCTTGCTATTTCCACCACATCTGCAGTTACTTCTTCCACTGTAGTCTTGAACTTCTCAGAGTCATCCATGAGAGTTGGAATCAACGTCATCCAAACTCTTGGGTTTCTTTTAAAAGATTTATTTATTTATTTCTCGCCCCCCCACCCCAGTTGTCTGCTCTCTGTGTCCACTCGCTGTATGTTCTTCTGTGATTGCGTCTATCCTTATCAGCGGCACTGGGAATCTGTGTTTCTTTTTTGTTGCATCATCTCATTGTGTCAGCTCTCCGTGTATGCGGCGCCATTCTTGGGCAGGCTGCACTTTCCTTTGCACTGGGTGGCTCTCCTTACGGGGTGCACTCCTTGCGTGTGGGGCTCCCCTACATGGGGGACACCCCTGCACATGGGCCAGCTCCACATGGGTCAAGAAGGCCCGGGGCCTGAACCACGGACCTCCCATCTGGTAGGTGGATACCCTATCCATTGGGCCAAGTCCACTTCCCCAAACTCTTGTTAATGTTGATATTTTGACCTTCTCCCACGAATCATGAATGCTCTTAATGGGGTCTAGAATGGTGTCACATTTTCAGAAGGTTTCAATTGACTTTGCCCAGGTCCACGAGAGGAATCACTATCTATGGCTGCCCTAGCCTTATGAAATGTACAGTATTTCTTTTTTTTTCCCCACAGATTTTATTTATTTCCCCCACCCCCCTCATTTTGAGCTTGCTGTCTGCTCTCTGTGTCTGTTCATTGTGTGCTCGTCTTCTTTTTAGGAGGCACCGGGAACCAAACCCGGCACCTCATATGTGGGAGGGAGGCACTAATGGCTTGAATCACCTCTGCTCCCTGAATGTATTCCTTAAATAATAAGACTTGAAAGTTAAAATTACTCCTTGATCCATGGGCTACAGAATGGATGTTGTGTTAGCAGGCATGAAAACAATGTTAATCTCACTGTATTTCTCCATCAGAGATCTTGGGTGACCAAGTGCATCATCAGTGAGCCATACATTGAAAATGTATTCTTCAGTGTAGTTTTTAATTGTATATATTTTCAATTATTAAATGTACAAAATAAAATTGAAAAAAAAGAAAGTCTTCAAGAGTGTGGGAAGAAAACTAACAAAAATAACGACAAAAAAACCCCTAAACAAATCAAAATAAAAAACATTAAAAAAATAAAAAAAGTGTGGCTCAAGTGATGGAGCTCCCACCTACCATATGGAGATCTTGGTTTTGGTTCCCAGTACTTCCTAAAGAAGACAAGCAAGACAGCAAACTGGTGCAGTGGGCAGGTACGTCAAACTGATGCAACAAAATATGAACAAGAGACACAAGGAGGAAAACATAATGAAAGACAAAGCAGGGAGCAGAGGTGGCTCAAGCAATTAGGTGCCTCCCTCCCACAGTGGAGGTCCTGGGTTCAATTCCTGGTGCTTCCAAACAAGAACACAAGCAGACACAAATACAAACAATGAGGGGGTGGGGAGAAATAAATAAGCCAAATCTTTAAAAAAAAGGTGTCAAAACCTCTTTTTAGAATGTGGAATTATTTGTCATTTATTGTACTCAGACAACAGGAAAAATTAGTAACATATCCCATTACAAATGCCTTCTGACCATTTGGATTTCCTCTTCTGAATTTTGCATGTTCACAGCCTTTGTTTTATTCCTTTGCTCACCAAGTAGCAGGAGCTCTTTGTATATCAAAGACCAAGGGTCTGTAAACAACAGCCCAATGGCCAAATTTGGCTTTTTGCCTGTTCCTGTGGGGCTTGTGAACTATATTTACATTTTTTTTAAAATTAGAGAGGTTTGTGGGTTTACAGAACAATTATGCATAAAATACAGGATTCCCACATACCACCCTAAGTTTACATTTTAAATGGTTGGAAATAATCAGAATAATA
The DNA here is from genome assembly GCF_030445035.2 of Dasypus novemcinctus. Taxonomy (NCBI): domain Eukaryota; kingdom Metazoa; phylum Chordata; class Mammalia; order Cingulata; family Dasypodidae; genus Dasypus; species Dasypus novemcinctus. The sequence continues at coordinate 9,434,787 of NC_080682.1, forward strand.
ATATTTTGTGATGTTTGAAAATTATATGACATTCAAATTTGTGTCCATGAAGTTTATATTCATTTATATATTCTCTCTAGCATCTTTTGTGCTTCAGGGACAGAGTTGCGGAACCGTGGCGGAGCTCAGACAGCTTGCAAAGCCTCATGTACTTACAATCTCCCTTGCTTTTTCTATATACCCAGAATGGCTTTAAAAAAATAAAATTTAAATTAAAAAAAATGACTATCTGGCCCTTTATAGAAAACATTTGCTGACCTCTGCCAGGGACGATAGCCACCTTCAAATTGAGTTAAACATCTGTTTTTTCCCAACCTATCTTTTAACTTTGTGGTTTTTCTACCACCTAAATTAAAAAAAAAAAAAAGTCTGTCTTTTCCTTTATGGCTTTTAGTTTTCCTGTTTTGCTTAATAAGGTCTCCCTGACCTAAGTTTATGCAAATATTCTTCTAATTTCCCTTTTATTAGTTTAGGTGCTTTATATTTTGACTTTAACTTGCTAATCCACCTGGCATTAACCTTCTTTCTGATGTGACAAGGGATTAGGCTTTGTTCCAGATAAACAGCTAGTATGTCAGTTACTCTTAGTAAATACAGTCTTTTCCTACTGAAATGAACTATGATCTTATCATGTGGTAGGCAGCCCAGGGCTGATATGGTGGCTTCATCCTATTTCTGCTCCATTATTCTTGCATTTAGTGTCCATCCTTAGGGTCTCCTCATGGTCCAAAATTGCTTCTGGAACTCCAGCCATCACATTCACATTCCAGGCCTTAGAAGGGAGGAAAGGAAAGGGGGGACAAAAGGCTTTCCAAGCTTTGTCTATCCTTCTTTGAAGGAGTCTTTCTAGAAGTCCATTCCAACAATGTTTGCTTAGATTTTAGTAACTTAGCCATATCTGAAAGATTGTCTGGAAAATGTAAGTTTATAAGTTATAATGTGATATTACTGAGGAGACAAATTGTTGCCCCAAATAATATACAAGTTTTGTTAGGAAGAAAGAAAGGGGAGAGTTAGTACTGGTCAGGTACTTACCAGTCAAGTGGCTTAATAGCAACTTTTGAAAACTGGTAAAAAAAAAATGGGAAATTTTATGTTGTATGTGTGTTACCATAGTAAAAATCAAAACAAAGCAAACAAAAAACTGGTGAAACGTTTTGCAATTTTTAAAAAAGATTTTATTTTATTTTTTTATTCCCCCCCTCCAGTTGTCTGCTCTCTGTGTCCATTCGCTGTGTGTTCTTCTGTGTCCGCTTGGATTCTTGTCAGCGGCACTGGGAATCTGTATCTCTTTTTGTTGTGTCATCTTGCTGCGTCAGCTCTCCGTGTGTGCAGCCCCACTCCTGGGCAGGCTGCGCTATTTTCATGCAGGGTGGCTCTCCTTATGGGGTGCACTCCTTGTGTGTGGGGCTCCCCTACGTGGGGGACACCCCTGCATGGCATGGCACTCCTTGTGCACATCAGCACTGCACATGGGCCAGCTCACCGCATGGGTCAGGAGGCCCTGGGTTTGAACCCTGGACTGCCCATGTGGTAGGTGGACACTCCATCAGTTGAGCCACATCTGCTTCCCAGGTTTTGCAATTTTTTAAACAAATTTCTTTTAAGGTATTTTTAAATTTGAAAATAATTTTTTCCAGTCCACTCTGCTACATCCTGATAGGAAGTAATTTGAATTTATATTTCATTTTGGGAAAAACAGATATTTTTATGATATTAAACATTCCAAATAGGATCCTGGTATAACTTCACTTTTTTCCCCCCAGGTCTCGTTTTATGTCCTTCAGAATTTTTTTTTTTTTTTGGTCTTAAACAGCAAGAATTTATTGTCTCGCAGTTCTGGAGGCTAGAAGATCAAAATCAAGGTACTGGCAGGTCATGCTTTCTCAGAAGCCTTTCGTTCCCCCTTACCTACCCCACCCCGAGATGGCTCCCTCATCCGTTTGGCTGTCGTTGTTTGCTCATTGTCTGCTCATTGTCTGTTTTTTCTTTCGGAAGCACTGGGAAACAAACCTGGGACTTCCCATGTGGGAGGCAGGCACTCAACTGTGGCTTGAGCCACATCCACTCCCTGTTCATTTCTCCTTGCCTTCCCCCTATTCTGCTGTTTTTGTTGTCTGTGCCCATTCACTGTATGATCTTTGTATCTATTTCTTTTTGTCTTCTCATTTTCTCCTCTAGGCTTCACTGGGATTCGATCCCAGGGACCTCTGATGTGGGAGAGAGGTTCCCTGTTGCTTGCGCCACCTCAGTTCTGTTGTGTCTTGCCTTGACTCTCCCTTGCATCTCTCTTTTGCTGTGTCATCATCTTGCTGCATCGCTCCCCGTGTGGGCCTGTTTCCCCACACGGGCCTGGCACACCCTTACCAGGAGGCCCTGGGGATCAAACCCGGGTCCTCCCACATGGTAGACGGAAGCCTAATCTCTTGAGCCACATCCTCTTCCCTGTTCATTTGTTTTTGTTCATTGTCTACTCGTTGTTTGCTTGATGTCTGCTCTTTGTCTGTTTGTTTTTTCTTTAGGGAGCACTGGGAACCTCCCCCGGACCTCCCACGTGGGAGGTGGGCACTCAACTGCTTGAGCCACATCTGCTCCCAGAAGCCTGTAGTTCTCTGATTGTGGCACGCATGATTCTGTGACATGGTGATCTGTCTTCTTTGGTCTCCTACTGGGGCTTCTATTGTCATGTCCACATTTCCTTTGTTTGTAAGGACTCCAGACATATAGGATTAAGTCCCACTCTGATTTAATTTGGCCTCATCTTAATAGAATCTTTGAACATCTTATTCTCAAATGAGTTCACCCCTGCAGGACCAGGGGGTGTGACCTTGAGCAGGTTTTGTGGGGGACATGGTTCAATCCCCAAGAGACTGTCCACCATGTGATAGGTCATCTCTTTTTAAAAACTGTCTTTCAGTAGATGTGTCCTAGCCTGAGTATCCTAAAAGCAGAGCCTGGAGATTAACTTTCTATTTGAGGACAATTTTAGATTTATGGAAAAATTGTAGGGAAGCGGATGTGGCTCAACTGATAGAGTGTCTGCCTACCATATGGAGGGCCCAGGGTTTGATACCCAGGTCCTCGTGACCTGTGTGGTGAGCTGGCCCACGTGTGCAAGGAGTGCTGTGCCACGTAGGGGCGCCCCCGTGTAGGGGTACCCCAAGCACAAAGAGTGCACCCCACAAAGAGAGCTGCCCCTTGCGACAAAAGTGCAGCCCGCCCAGGACAGGTGCTGCACACACAGAGAGTTGATGCAGCAAGATGACACAACAAAAAAAGCAACACACTTTCCCAGTGCCACATGACAAGAATGCAAGCAGACACAGAAGAACATCCAGTGAACGGACACAGAGAGCAGACAATGGGGGGGAAGGGGAGAAAATCAAATAAAATAAGTCTTAAAAAAAAAAAAAAGACACTGTCAAGAAAGTGAAAAGACAACACACCAAATGGGAGAAAATATTTGTTTACTCCTGGTGCCAGATTCTGTATTAGTCAGCCAAAGGGGTGCTGATGCAAAATACCAGAAATCTGCTGGGCATTAAAAGGGTATTTACTTGGGGTAGGAGCTTACAGTTACCAGGCCATAAAGTGTGAGTTACTTCCCTCACCAAAGTCTATTTCCATGTGTTTGAGCAAGATGGCTGCCGATGTCTGTGAGGTTCAGGCTTTCTGGGTTCCTCTGGGCTCAGCTCCTCTGGGTCCTCCACAAGGTCAGCTGTAGACTATGAGGCTCTCTAGGCTTTGCCTCTCTCCACAAGGTCAGCTGTGGACCATCAGGCGAACAGCTCTGTTTCTTTCCCCGGGGCTGCTGCTTAAGACTTCAGCATCAAATGCCAACATCAAAACTCCAACATTAAAAGTCCTCACCTCTGTTCTTTGCCATGCCTTTTATCTTGGTGGGTGGGGACTGAACACCCTAATCATAACTCAGTCATGCCCAGGTACAGATCAGATTACAAGCATAATCGAATATTTCTTTTTGGAATTCATCAATTATATTAAACTGCTACACTCCACCCTCTGAATTCCAAAAAGACATTACAATATCTGAAAAAACCTTAAATCAGTGACAATGCAAGTACTAAATCATATTACAATTTAAAGAAATACAGTTTGTCTTGGGGCAAAGTCCTGTTTGCTATAGACCTCTGAAATTTAGAAAACAATTTATCTGTTTCCGATAGTCAAATGGACAGACAAAGGATAAATGTTTTCATTATGATAAGGAGAAATTGGGAGGGAAACATGAGTCACCAGTCCTCTACAGTTCAGTAAACCTGCAAGGCATCCTCCCATCGATTTCAAAGTCTGAGAGTCATTGTTAAGAAGATGGTTTCTTCTCCCTGGGACCATATGGGGACCTATCCTTTCCACAGTCTTGCCCAACGGCCATTTTCTTGGTTCCACCCTCATCGAGCATCTGGGTGTGGACCAAGCTCCAGACCTCTCCCTCCAAGAGTGTTGGGGCGATTGCCACACCTCACCCAATCATTGGGTTAGAGTCTTAACCCCCCTAGTTCAGTGATGTGAAGACAGCATTCCCCCTAACCTTTGGCATACAGGCTTGGCCTTCTCAGAGCAACAGGTTGACCACCTGGCCTTCCCTAACCTTTGGCGGAACAGGTTCACCCCACTCAAACCTGTGGGGAGCTGACCTTAACCACCCTAATCCTTGGGGAATGTGCCCCACCCTCTCTGCACCCTGGGGCAGCAAAACTCTCCCATAACATGGGACAGGAACATCTACCCTCTTCAACTGCTGGGACAAACTCACCCTCTCTGTACACATGGGTGGGGTTCCTCTCTTGGCCAAAGGTGAATTCTTAATTCTAAATCTCAGCTTCCAATGGTTTTCTTCTTAAAGCTGTTTTTCCTTCAACGTCTGCTTTCCATGTCCTTTTATTCCAGGTTGGCAGTGGTTTTGTTCATACAGCTCTCTCAAAAAGTCTGTTGGTTTAGCACGTAGGAAGTAGGGGTCCAAGCCTTCAGACAGTGAGACTTTCCACAAATCTTTCCTAGATAACTGCATCTTTAATCTTGATTGACCAGTTCCAAGTTTAGTTAAGCTCTCAAATGGGGCACTTTCATCTGGGAGCCTGATTTCCAAAGGCGTGGAATTTCCAGAATCTGTTTCTGTTTTCTTTCTGTCAGTTTAGTCCTCAGCTTCTCTCTCTCACCTAGCATTTTGCTATAAGCTGCAAGCAGAAGCCAAGCTGCATTCTCCAGGTTTACTTTGGGAATTTCTTCAGCTAAATGCCCAAGCTCACCATTTTCAAATTCTACCGTCCATAAAACACCAGGAGTTAACCTTGCTGAGTTCTCTGCAACTTTAAAACACAGATTGCCTTTCCTCCAGTTTCCAGTAAGAGTTCCATCATTTACTTTTAAGGCATCATAAAAAGTGTCTTTAGCATCCTTATTGCTATCAACAGTCTCTTCAGAGCATTCTAGGACTTTTCCATCAAGCATCTCACAATTCCTCCAAAAAAATACCCCTCACCCATTTATAAAACCGTTCCAGCATTTTGGTAATTGCAAAAGCACTACCCCATTTGTGCCACAGTTTCCTGGTGCCGCATGACAAGAATGCAAGCAGACACAGAAGAACACACAGCAAATGGACGCAGAGAGCAGACAATGGCAGGAAGAGGAGAAAATTAAATAAAATAAATCTTAAAAAAAAAAAGGCACTGTCAAAGTAAAAACTCAAACCAACAAATGGGAGAAAATGTTTGCAAATCATATATCTGATAAGGGTCTAGTATTCAGAATATACAAAGAACTCTTAAAACTCAACAACATAAATATCAACAACTCAATTACAAAACAGGCGAAGGCCATGAATAGACAGTCCTCCAAACAAGATATACCAAGAGCCAAAGTGTACGTGAAAAGATGCTCAACTTCATCAGTCATTTAGAGACATGCAAATCAAAACCGTAGTGAGATATCAGTCCATTTCCTGCTAGAATGAAAAGATGAACAATTACAAGTGTTGGCTATGTTGCATAGAAATTGGAACCCTCAAATATTGCTGGTGGGAATGTAAAGTAGTATGACTGCTGTGGAGAGCTGTTTGGTCATTTCTCAAAAAGCTAAGCACAGAATTATCAGATGACCTGCAATTCCACTCCTAGAAATATAGCCAAGAGATTTCAACACATATGCTTACACAAAAAAATTCTGTAAGATGTTCATAGAAGCACTATTCATAAGAGCCAAAGATTGGAGACAATGTGCTTGTCTATTAATGAAATATGGATAAACAAAATGTGGAATATCCACAGTGGACCATTATTCAGTCACAAAAAAGAAATGAAGTAATGGTACATGCTACAACACGGATGAACCTTGAAAATATTATGCTAAGTGAAACCAACCAAACGCAAGAGGCCCCTTATTAAGCGATTCCATTTCTATGAAAAGTCCAGAAAAGGCAAATTCATAGAGACGGAAAGTAGATTAGTAGTTGCCAGGGACCAGGATTAGGGGGAATGGGGAGTGGCAGTTAACAGGTGTGGGGTTTCTTTTTTTTTTTTAATAGTTCTTTCTTTCTTTCTTCTCCCTCCCCCCCCACTCCTGTTGTCTGTTCTCTGTGTCCATTTGCTGCGTGTTCTTCTTTGTCCGCTTCTCTTGCTGTCAGCAGCATGGGAATCTGTGTTTCTTTTTGTTGCGTCATCTTGCTGCGTCAGCTCTCCATGTATGCGGCACCATTCCTGGGCAGGCTGCACTTTCTTTGGTGCTGGGCCGCTCTCCTTACGGGGCGCACTCCTTGCGCGTGGGGCTCCCCTATGGGGGGGCACCCCTGTGTGGCAGGGCACTCCTTGCACCCATCAGCACTGTGCATGGCCAGCTCCACACGGGTCAAGGAGGCCCAGGGTTTGAACCGCGGACCTCCCATGTGGTAGACGGACGCCCTAACCACTGGGCCAAGTCCACTTCCCTGTAGTTGTGTTTTGAAAGCAAAATAGTACTATACAATGTTGATTATTTTTCTTTAGTTTGAGATACTGTAATTAATTAATTAATACAAATAATATAATTCCCGCTAAGCAGCAAATACCCTTATTATCCTATAAGGGGTGGGTAGATTTGTCATGATTTTTTGTTGACTGTGACCTGGAAGGACCTATTTGGTCAAGGCATAAAATCCGTACAGTGACACGCTGTTTTCCCAGCATTAGCACAGTCTTGGCCTGGCAGTCCAGGCCGCCGGTGCTGAGGGGAGGGGACGGGGCCTGGCCAAGTGGGGTCAGGGCAGGGCTGCGCGAGGCTCCCTGGGGAGGCTCCCGGCTCCGTGTGCGGGACCCCTCCATTTGGGACCGTGTGCTGTGCACGTGCTCTGCGACAGCCCGTTGACCTCTGCTGTCATGTAACGATTGAGGTAACCCCCGAGAAAATGGCACTGTCGCCTCCTCTTCCCAAACCCCAATGTGGGAGCTCGGATAGCAGCGTGATATGTCCGCTACATGACAGAGGGAGAGCCAGCCCAGGTCTCAAGTTCAAGTCCATATTTTTGTTGTGGTGAAGGAAAAGGAGAAAAGAGGAAGGAGAGGAGGGGAGGGGAGAGGAGAGGAGAAAGGAAAGGCAAGGAAAAGCAAGGCAAGGCAAGGCATCTTAAAAATATTTGCGTAGTACTTTATAATTTATAAGGCTTTTATTGTACTTTGTCTTTCCATCTTTACCGCATCCCTGTGAGAATGACATTATTAATCCCATTTTCCTGACGGGGATTCCATAAATTCAGAGAGGGTTAAGTTATTTGATGAAGGTCCCAAGACAAGCAACATTATATTGGACAGAAGAGGACTTATTTTTTGTTTTTATTTCACTTATTTTATCCTTTTAGTCCCGCCCCCGCTTCCCCCTCACGCTAAGGCCGCGGGAGGCACTACCCTGCGCTGTAGGTCTGTTGCCAGTAGGTGGCACCAGTGTGGCACGACCCCGGGGTCTGAGTGTCTCCTGGAATTTCATGTTGTTCAAACCCTGTCCTTCATCCCGAGTTCCACTCACGTTGTTTCTGTGAAATTAAGGCGCATTTTTGGGGGTGGAGGGAGGCAAGATTTTTTAGAAACTTGCACCAATAAACTGTTGGGTTTTTTGTGCAAGGCCCTGGGCTTGGCCTGTGGCGGGCCGGGAGGTCGTGGGCAGGAGGTGGGTGACAAAGACAGTCCCTGCGGAGGGAGGAGGAATGGAAATGGCCCAGGGGCCCCACCGCGGACTCCCCACGCCAGGCGGGGGCCTCGCCTGAATGCTCTTTGTTCCTTTCCCCCTGCGTGGCTGTGGGTCTTTAAATCACGGGGGCTTAGTCACTGTCGCCCACCCCCCTCCCCCAGTGTCCCTATTGGGGCCACTGTGATCTCTTTGAAGCCCAAATACGATCGTGTCAACTTGCCCGCCCCCGCTTAGAGCCCTTCCAGGGTTTTCCTTTATCTTTTAGGAAGAAGACAAAGCTGCTCGGCCCCACCTGGGAGGCCCCGCGGGCGGGCGCGGACTTGACTCAGCCGTGTTCCTGCTCCCGCATGTCCCTCTGCGCAGAGCCCTGGCCGGCGGTGCTCCCCGCCCGGAAGGCTCCTTCCCCTTGGCTCAGCCAACGCCAAAGCTTCTGCCTGTTTCAGGTCCGCGGCACTTTTCCAGGGTGCCTTCGCTCACCCGGGGGTCTCTCCCTCAAAGCCCTGCTCTCAGCTGTAATTTCCCATGGACTTCTGTCATTCTTGGAGGAACCTCTCACCACCCTTTTCCTGTAAGCTCCTGGGAGCAGACCCAAGTCTGGTTTCTATCCCGATGTCTGCCATGTGTCAGGCTCTCAATAAATGCTTATTGGCCGAAGGAATGAAGGAGGGAGCTGAGGGTCAGAGGGAGACCCCGGCCTGGATTTGGGTGCGGATTCGCACTCTGTCCACTCAAGGCGACTTAGAGCCCTTTGTGACCTTGAGCCCTGTGTGACCTTGGGCGAATCACCCACCCTCAGCACTTCGGATTCCTGGTGCATCAGATGGGAAAGGAATGACCCTTCCCGGTTAGGACGGCTGCATTATTTGAGGGCCCCAGTGCGAAATGAAAGGGCAGGCGCTGGCTCAACAACGAATTTCAAGACGACAACAGAAGAGCATTAAACCAAACCGAGCTCGAGGCGCCACGCGGCTGCAGGCATTTTGGCTGAGCTCATGCCAGAGGGTCCCCTCGCTCCCAGCCAGCAGTGGGCCAGGACCCCTCCAGCTGGTGCCCTCCTCGGGCCTGGGCCTCTGCAGAGTGGGTTTCTATCGTTGCCATCCCATCGCCACTGTGTCCTGCTGAGACCGCGGCCTGCCTGGGGTGGGGGGTCATGCTAGGAACAGTCCTGGCTGGGGACCACCTTCTGGGTGGGGCTCCCGCCCCAGGTAGGGACAGGTATGGACTACGATTATCTGACAATTGACCTTGGGTTGCCCTTGAGCGGGTGTGTGCTAAAGAGGGATGGGGGTGGGTGGGCTTCGGAGTCTGACGAAAGGCCGCCCTGAAGAGCCCAGGGAAGCTTTCTTCCAGCTCGTGCTTGCTGTTTTGCAGTCATCTGTTCTTGCACGGAAATGCTTTTGCAACTTCTGGCAAGAAGTGGAAGGAAATCACCTGGAATTCATATTCCCCATGTGCAAAAAGAAATTAGGGCCCATGAGGAGAGGGGCTCCTCTTCCAAATGAAGGAGACTTAATCCCAGTGTCTCTTCACGATCTGATCGTAAAATCCCTGTTCCCAGAGACGCTGGAGAGGAGGCAGCTAGAGCAGCTCTCTGATGGAAGGTTCCAAGGCTGCTACCAGCCCTGCAGGGGACGTGGCTAGTGACCTCAAGGGGAGGCGGTTAGTACAGGGGAAGCCCGAGGGCAGAGAGCAGGACCCCGCCCGGAAACCCCCTGAGGGAAGGCTGCTGCCAAAGGACAAAGCCGGAAAGACCCCGCCAGGCTGTGGCCAGGAGGTCCCCCTTGGAACTCTTCCCAAGGTCAAGGGGAGGCCCCAGGTAACTGCAAACCGGCCTCCCCACTGGCCCCCGGGAGCTAACAAGTGGGGCAACGAAGCAGAATGGCAAATAGCTGGGGCCCCTCCCCACATTAGGAAAGGGGGGAGAAGCTCTAAAAAGGCTCGACCTGGGGTCCCGCGTGCGCGTCTCACCCTGCAGCACACACGCTCCCGTGTCTCGGGTTGTGCACCTAACTCTGTTCTCGTTTCTGAATAAACTCTTTAATCCCTTGCCCACCCTATGGTGTGTCCTTAAATTCTTTTCCATGACATAGCCAAGAACCCAGAGCGTTCCACTAGCAGAGGAACTGAATTTTAAAATGTATTTAAATTTAATGAACTTAAACTTGCCTGTGGCTAGGGGCAACCGGATTGGACAGGACAGACTCATCTAGAATCTAGACTCAGAACAGGAGAGGCTGATTGGTTAAACCGCCCAGCCCTGTTGTCTACAGCACAGACTTTAAAAATGAGCCTGGTCGCTGCATCTACTAGTAGCGATTTTTAACAAGTACCATCTCTTATATTTCCTTTGCTTCCATGGTCCCAAATATAGTCTTCACAATTTGTATTTGTTAACTGCTAAAATGGGTGACTTGTATTTATTTATTTGGACTTTGACTATTAAAGCAGAACCCTGTAACTGGCTTTTTTGAGCTTGATCTCACGCAGACGTTTTTAAAATTTAATTTAATTTTTAAACTTTATTTTGTACATTTAATAATTGAAAATAAAAACAATTAAAAACTAAAAAGAAAACACAATTGAATAATAAAAACATATTTCTCAATTAGAGGTACTGGATACACACACAATTTTTTTTTGAATCATACATTATGTTACGTAATATGTTTGGTTCATAGTAACACAATCATACAGGATTTGTCCTTTTGTGTCTGGCTTGCTTTGCTCAACATAATGTCTGCCAGGTTCATCTGTGTTGTCGTATGCTTTACAACTTCATTTCTTCTTACAGCTGTCATGCAGAAGACATTTTTAAAAATTAAAATGTTTTTCTGTGGGGGAGTGGATGTGGCTCCAAGCAATTGGGCACCCGCCTCCCACATGGGAGGTCCTAGGTTCGGTTCCCGGTGCCTCCTAAAGAAAACAAGCAGATGTTGCAACCAGCAGACTCCACAACCAGCAGGCTCTGAGACCAGTAGGGAGCGGAAGTGGCTTAAGTGGTTGGGCACTTGCCTCCCACGTGGGGGGTCCTGGGTTTGGTTCCTGGTCCCTAAAGAAGAAGACAAGCAGACAGACGAGGGAGTCCTCTCCAGGGTGAAGGGGAGGGGGTGAATTAAAATAAAAATATTAAAAATTTAAAAATATTTCCTGTGTAAATTTTTGGAACAAAGGCCAGTCTCCTTTGCTTGATCTTGTTCCTTTATCTTTTCCGGGTATTTTATGACATTTTGGCCAAGGGAGAGAATTATCAGGATACACAAACCCAAATTTGGGCAAATTCTCCTTATAGTGCTTCATTAGTGACTTAAGCTGTTTTTTTTTAAACTGTATATTTTTCTTGGAAATTTGATAAATTTTCCAGTTTAATTAAACAGTTTTCCACTATGGTAGGAAAATAAATATCTGTAAAATTTAAATCTGCGTATCTCCTTAAGGGGATCAGAGACATTTATGACTGAAGAAAATAAAAATTGCAACATGCTTTTTAAAGTGTGCTCTACATTCGTAAAATTTATTTAAAACAAACATCTTTTAAAAATTTAAAGCATGCAATAAGCTAAATAGATTGAAATTAATTTAATAACAAATATTCTGAAATATGTACCATATAATGTATATATATTACTCATTCTTAGGTATGAAAGATTCTTTTAACAAATAAAAGGGAATTTATTGTCACTTTTTTTGTTGTGGTTGTGAGGTGAAATTCAGATAACATGCAATTAACCACTTTAAAGTGTACAATTCAGTGGTATTTGGTGTATTCACAGTGTTGTGCAACTACCACCTCTACCTAGCTTCAAAACCTTTTTTTTCCCAAAACTTTTTCATCACCCATAAAAACATCTTAGACTAAGCAAGTAATCACTCCCCATTGCCCCCTCCCCCACCTCCTGGTAACCTAAGGAATCATTCAATGTGACCTTTTGTGCCTAACTTCTTCACTTAACATAATGTTTTCAAGGTTCATCCAAGTTAGAGCATGCATCGAAACGTCTTCCTTTTTTAGGGCAGAATAATATTCCATTATATGCATGTACCACAATCTGTTAATCCATTCCTCCACTGACAGACTTTGGGTTGTTTGCACCTCTTGGCTCTTTCAAATAGTGCTGCTGCCAACTTCATGTACAGGTCTGCGTGGACATATGATTTCCTTTCTCTAGGATTAGAATTGCTGGGTCAAATGGTAATCGCATGTTTAACTTTTTGAGGAACCATCAGATTTTCTTCTTAAATTCTTTTTTGAGGAACTTTTTTTTTTTTTTTTTTTAATTTTTTTTAATTTTTTTATTTTTTATTGACTTTGTAATAATATTACATTAAAAATATATATGTGAGGTCCCATTCAACCCCACCCCCCCACCCCCCCTCTCCCCCCCCCCAACAACACTCGTTCCCATCATCATGACACATCCATTGGATTTGGTAAGTACATCTTTGGGCACCTCTGCACCTCATATACATTGGTTCACATCATGGCCCATACTCTCCTCTATTCCATCATGTAGGCCCTGTGAGGATTTACAATGTCCGGTGATTACCTCTGAAGCACCATCCAGGGCAGCTCCATGTCCCGAAGACGCCTCCACCTCTCATCTCTTCCTGCCTTTCCCCATACCCTTTGTCCATTATGTCCACTTTTCCCAATCCAATGCCACCTCTTCTATGTGGACACTGGATTGGTTGTGTCCATTGCACCTTTATGTCAAGAGGAGGCTCAGATTCCACCTGGATGCTGGATGCAATCCTCCCATTTTCAGTTGTAATCACTCTAGGCTCCATGGTGTGGTGGTTGTCCTTCTTCACCTCCATCTTACCTGAGTGTGGTAAGTCCAATAAATCAGATTGTAGGTGCTGGAGTCTGTTGAGGCTCAGGATCTGGCTATCACATTGTCAGTCCAGAGATTCAAATCCCCTAAATATATCTTAAACCCCAACATTAACTGCACCTCCAGCACATTAGCATGAAAGTCTTATGAAGGGAGATCCCATCTGAGTCCAGATTTTTGAGGAACTTTTTGAGGAACCATCAGATTTTCTTCTTGGCGGCTACACTATTTTACATTCCCACCAGCAAAGTATGAGGGCTTATTTCTCCACATTCACAACAATTGTTATTTTTTGTGTTCTTGATGAAAATCATCCTAGTGGGTATGAAGTTGTGTCTCATTGTGGTTTTGATTTGCACTTCCCTAATGACTAATGATGTTGAGTTTCCTTCCATGTGCTTGTTGGCCATTTGATATCTTTTTTTGGGGGAAATGTCTATTCAAGTCCTTTGTCCATTTTTTTTTTCTTTCTCTCTTTTTTTTAAAGATTATTTATTTATTTCTCCTGCCCCCCCCCCCCGTTGTCTGTTTTCTGTGTCTATTTGCTGTGTCTTCTTTGTCTGCTTCTGTTGTTGTCAGCAGCATGGGAATCTGTGTTTCTTTTTGTTGCGTTATCTTGTTGTGACAGTTCTCCGGGTGTGCGGCACCATTCCTGGGCAGGCTGCACTTTCGTTCACACTGGGTGGCTCTCCTTATGGGGTGCACTTCTTGCGCGTGGGGCTCCCCTACGTGGGGACACCCCTGCATGGCAAGGCACTCTTTGCACGCGTCAGTGCTGCACGTGGGCCAGCTCCACACGGGTCAAGGAGGCCCGGGGTTTGAACCGCGGACCTCCCATATGGTAGACGGACGCCCTAACCACTGGGCCAAGTCTGCCGCCTTTTGTCCATTTTTAAATTGGGTTGCTTGTCTTTTAGCTGTTGAGTTGTAAGAGTTCTTTATATATTCTGGATATTTAATTATTCTCAGATATATGATTTGCAAGTATTTTCTCCCATTCTTTAGATTGTCTTTTCATAGTCCTTTTTTTTTAAGATTTAATTTTTATTTATTTCTCTCTCCTCCCCCGCCCCCTGCCCCGTTTCTCTCTGTGTCCATTCACTGTGTGTTCTTCTGTGTCCTCTTGCATTATCCAGCGGCACTGGGAAACTGTGTCTCTTTTTTGTTGTGTCATCTTGCTGCGTCAGCTCTCCATGTGTGCGGCATCACTCCTGGGTGGGTTGCACTTTTTTCACGCGGGGCGGCTCTCCTTGCGGGGCGCACTCCTTGCGTATGGGGCACCCCTATGCGGGGACACCCCTGCATGGCACGGCACTCCTTGTGTGCATCCGCAGTGTGTGTAGGACAGCTTACCTCACAGGTTAGGAGGCCCTGGGGATTGAATCCTTGACCCTCCATATGGTAGATGGACACTCTATCAGTTAAGCCACTTCCTCTTCCTCATATTTTTTATAATGTTCTTTGATGCACAAAAATTTTAGTTTTTTTAATAAAGTTCAATTTATTGATTTTCCTTTTGTTGTTCATGCTTTTGGTGTCAAATGTAAGAACCCATTGCCAAATATGAGGTAATGAAGATTTACCACTATGTTTTCTTCTAAGAGTTTTATAATTTTAGCTCTTACATTTAGGTTTTCGATCCTTGAGTTAATTTTTGCATATAATATATTTTTTTGCATATGCTTTGAAGTAGGAGTTAAAATTAATTCTTTTGCATGTGGGTGTCCAGTTATCCTAGCACCATTTATTGAAAAGACTATTCTTTCCCCATTGAATGGTCTGAGCATCTTTGTCAAAAATCAGTTAGCCATTGATGTCTGGGTTTACTTCTGGATTCTCAATTCTATTCCATTTGTTTATATGTCTATTCTTATGCTGGTACCATACCACTTTGTTTAAGTAAGTTTTGAAATTGAGAATTTTAGTCCCCCAACTTTGTTCTCTTTTTTCAAGATTGTTTTGACTATTCAGGACCCTTTTTTAGTTCCATATGAATTTGAGATCTACTTTCTGATTTCTGGAAAAAAGACCTTTGGAATTTTGTTTAGGATTGCATTGAACCTATAGATCGTTTTGAGGAGTATTGCCATGCTAACATTATTAAGTCTTCCAATCCATGAACATAGGATATCTTTCCATTTATTTAGGTCTTTAATTTCTTTCAGAATTGTTTTGAGGCTTCAGTGCACAAGTCTTTCACCTCCTTGGTTAAATGTATTTCTAGATATTCTATTCTTTTAGGTGCTCTTGTAAATGTTACAAGATTTCATAAATTCCTTTTCAGAGTGTTTATTGCTGGTGTATAGAAGCACAAGTGATTTTTTTATTGTTTTTGATCTAGTACCCTTCAACTTTGCCGAATCCCTTTATTAGCTCTGTAGGGTTTGTATAAGTGTGTGTGTTCTATGGGATTTTTTATATAAACACCCATGTGATCTACAAATAAAGATAGTTTCACTTCTTCTTTTTCAATTTAGATGCCTTTAATTTCTTTTTCTTGATGAATTGCTCTGGATAGGCCTGGTAAAAATATTTTAAGATTTGATTTTCTGAAGTAATCAAGACCTACAGTTCACTTTAATGTACTATTTTAATTAAATTATGTTCAATTATTATTTGTTTCCAGAGAAAGGAATTTTTATTTCTGAAAACAAATAATAACTCATTAATCCAAATAAGAAGCAGATACTGGCTAATTTTTAATATCTAAGGCTGATGAATAAATACACAAACAATAAATGACCAAACAAATTAAGCAAATCGTGAACTCACAATTGAGATCCTTAGTGAAATTATGTTCTGTTTAAGAACTTCTGGCAAGTGGATGTGGCCAAGTGATTGCACTCCCACCTACCACATGGGAGGTCCAGGGTTCAGTTCCTGGTGCCCCCTGGAGAAGAGGAACAAGACAGCAAACTGGCGGGATGGGCAGGCATGGCAAGCTGACACAACAGGATGATGCAATAAGGAGACACGAAAGAGGAAAGACAATGAAAGACACAGTGGCTCAAGTGACTGAGCACCTCTCTCCCACATGAGAGGTCCCAGGTTTGGTTCCTGGTGCCTCCTAACGAGAAGACAAGCAAACACAAGAGAATACACAACGAATGGACATAGAGAGCAGACAGTGAGCACAAACAACGGAGGGGGGAATAAATAAAATAAATCTTAAAAAAAAAACAACTTCTGAAGTCAGATAGTAGTAACTATAGTCACAAGAACCTACCTTCTATATTAGAAAAACTTAACTAGAAAAATATATACATTTTACTTGCCCACACAAGACAGAGAACCTCAGTGATAACAAACCATGACTGATGCTGTGATTTCAAGGAAATTCAGGAGGCCGTTTTCCATGCTGTCCACATTGCCAGATATGTTTATATCCTTATACATAAAAATAATAACTACTAAATTTAGAAGCTATACCAAAAACTACCAAGGAGAGTGTCTTAGTTTGCTAGAGCCACTATGATAAATAGCACACACTGGTTGGCTTATACAACAGGAACGTATTGTCTTAAGGTTTGGGAGACTGGAAGCTCAAAATCAAGGTCTGGGCAGGCCCCGCCTTCTGGAGCCTGTTGTGTTCCCTGCAGGCTTGCTGTGGTCCTTGGGGCAGGTCAGTTGCAGCTCCGTGTCTGTCACGTGGCGATCTGCTTGCTTTCCTGGCTTCTTCTGATTTCTGGCTTCTATTTCCACATCCAGTTTCCTTTGCTTTGAAGGACTTCAGCATATTGGGTGAAGACACGCCTGCATTCAGGTTGGCCTCGCCTTACCTAAGAACACCTGCAAAGGCCCTTTTACAAAAGGGGGTTAGGACTGGAACATGTCTACGTGGGGGGCAGGCTTCAGGCTACCCCAGGGAGCGAGATTGCTAGTGTTCATGTGTAACTGCCCGTTGCCATCGCTATCCCAGACACACCTGTGGCCTGTCCACCACTCCCACTGAGAATCTCTGCTCCCTCCACGGCCCACTGCAGCCCTCAGCGTCCGCCCAGCAATCTGGGTGGGTGGATGCAGCTGACTCCAGGCTGCCTGTGGGGTGCTGGCTGGACCCTCTGCCAGCAGAGGGGCTGGGGCAGCTGGGACATGGTGCAGAGGCCACATGGTCTGATGACAGCCACTGCAGAGGAGGCAAGGGCCCAGGGAGGCATCACGGGGACAATTATTTGGCAGAGAAGGCATCATTCTAGATTAATCATGGGAAAAAACCACAGGGCTTTAAAAAAAACAAAAACTTTCATTATAAAAATTTTCAAACAAGTGTTCAAAAGTAGAAAGTAGGGAAATGGAGGGGGCTCAAGCAATTGTGCTCCGGTCTACCATACAGGAGTTCCAGGGTTCGATACCCAGGGCCTCCTGGTGAAGGCAAGCTGGCCCGTGTGGTGAGCTAGCCCACGTGGAGTGCTGCCCCATGCAGGAGTGCTGGCCCACGTGGAGAGCCGACTCAGCAAGATGATACAACAAAAAGAGACACAGAGGAGAGACAATAGGAGGCACAACAGACCAGGGAGCTGAGGTGGTGCAGGAGAATGATTGCCTCTCCCCCACTCCAGAAGGTTCCAGGATCAGTTCCCAAAGCCGCCTGTTGAGAATACGAGCAGACACAGAAGAACACATGACAAATGGACACAGAGAGCAGACAATGGAGGGAGAGGGGAGAAATTAAATAAATCTTAAAAAAAAAAAAGTAGGAAGTAAAATGAACTCAGGGGAGGCGGACTTGGCCCAATGGATAGGGCATCTGCCTACCACATGGGAGGTCCGCTGTTCAAACCCCGGGCCTCCTTGACCCGTGTGGAGCTGGCCCATGTGCAGTGCTGATGAGCGCAAGAAGTGCTGTGCCACACAAGGGTGCCCCCGCATAGGGGAGCCCCACGCGCAAGGAGTGCACCCCGTAAGGAGAGCCGCCCAGCGCGAAAGAAAGCGCAGCCTGCCCAGGAATGGCGCCGCACACAAGGAGAGCTGATGCAGCAAGATGACGCAACAAACAAAAAAAGACACAGTTTCCCGTGCCACTGACAACAACAGAATTGGACAAAGAACACTCAGCAAACAGACACAGAGAACAGACAACTGGGGTGGGGGGGAGGGAGCAGGGGGAGAGAAATAAATAAAAAAAGTTCTTAAAAAAAAACTGTGCTTCACAACCTCCTGTCACTTAACTCTGTGCACTCAGTATTTTTTTTTTAAAGAGAGGAAGACATTGTTTATATAACCCAATGCCATTGTCAAACATAAAATTAACAGCAAGTCTTTAATATTATTTAAAACTCATTCCACGTATTCGAATGCCCCCAACAGTCTAACCAATGTCTTTTCCCTGTTGGTTTATAAGTGAAGTACCTGTTAGCCTTCCGAGCCCTCTGACGGTGGTGCTGTGTCTCCCCAGCAGGCTCGCCCTAAGGCCTGCAGCTGCCACCGCATGGCCTTGACAGGATCCTTCACGCTTCAACGTGAGAAAGCTGTGAAAGGAGGCTGGCGCCTTTGCAATCTAGAGGTGGGTTCCGACGCCATCACACCTGCATTCTCCTTTTGTCATTTCTGGGAGACGTGAGACCAATCCAGTTTTCACGAGATCCTTTTCACTGACGCTTTTTCTCTAGCCAGGAGCACTCTTTGTCTGGGGCAGAGAGAAGTAAAGAAAAACAGGCTCAGCCATAGCGGTCAAAGAGTGAACATTTCAGAGATGGGGGTGCCCCTGGGCCTCAGTGAGTGTCATGAGAAGAGGGGTGGCTTCTGGTCCTAGAAGGGGCATGAGAGATGGGGGAGCAGCCCCCACGGGCCTGCAGGCTGCATTGTTCCCAGGCACTTGACATCCCCTGGCTCCTTAATTTCTCATCACCACCACCTCATCCCCATTTGCAGGGGAGGAAATGGAGGCTCAGAGAGGTTTGAGAAATTTCCAGGGCACACAGCGGCTACTGGGTGGAATGAAATTGGAGCTCAACCTGCCTAGATCCAGGGCCCCTACATTTTTCTGTAGCTAAAGAAATGAGCCTGTTGGTTAAGTATTTATGGAGTGCCTGCCGTGCTCCAGTCACGATGCTAAGAGCTGGGGCTCCAGAGAAGTATGGTCCTATCAAAATCATAACAAAACAGTGGCATGAACCTGCTCCTTCGACATGGGACCTTCCCGAAGCCGTCTCCTGAGGGAGCCTGGTTTGCCCTGGTGGCCCGACTCCGAGCTCCGAGGCACAGAGGCTGCCCGCTCGGTCCTGAGGCTCTGGCCATGACCCTACCTGCCTTCACTTGGGAAGAGCTCCATTGCGTGTAGGTAGAGGCACGAATCCCCCGCCAGCCAGGGGATTATCAGCTGGAAGCCACTCAGGCCTTCGAGAAGGAAGTGGGGGAGGGGGTGGAGAACGGGCAGTTCCTTAAGTGTCAGTGCCAATCTCCTGTCAATGCAGTCGCTCGTCCCTGCCTCAGGGCCTTTGCACAGGCCGCTGCCCCTCCTCAGAGCGCCTGCCCCCCACTCTTCACCTGCTTAGCTCTTCTCCATCTTCAGCTCTCAGTTCCTACTTCTGCAGGACGGCCTTCCCGACCGCTGCCCTGGGCTGAGCCCCCCTGCTGTACACACCCGGGCTCCCTGCCTCCTCGTCTCAGAGGCACTGATCACAGCTGCAGTGAACGCAGTGGTGTGATCACCTTCTCCGGCCAGCGCCTGTCTGCATCTCCCCTGCTGCGTCCTGGCACCCGGCCCAGGGCAGGCAGGCTCTCAAGAAAGAGCTCAGAATCACGGAAAAGCAAGGTGGACACTTTAAGAGGAAGGAAGGAGGGAGGGAGAGAGGATTGGACTGTGCACCTGTCCTGTTCCGAGTGTGTAAGAAAGAAATCTTCTTCCGGAAGAAAATAAGGCTCACCCGATTGTGGAGAAGAAAAGAATTTATTCTCAATCTTGCAAGAAGGGGCACACAACCAGAAAACGTGGCTGGCGCCCCGAACAAAGGAAAATGACACGATTTATACCCTAAGCCTAGCACGCAAGCCCTTCCTCTATTTCCCATAGATTGGATACTTCAGAGGTTACAGCCTATCCGAGAAGATCTAACTTTCCCGCACAAAAGTTTTTGATTAACCGCTTCCCCCATCACATTCTAACCATTTTAGTTTTTACCTGCTCTCCTTTGCCAAATAAGGAATGGAATTTAGTGCTGAATTGGTATTGACTGAGCTCTTCCTTGGGCATCTTTTTTTACTGCCTATAGGACTGGCTTAAGTTGGATTCCTTTGTTCCTGCTTAACCCGGGAGTGGGAGACGGAGGCGGTAGGCTGCCAGGTTACATTAATTAATATTTTCTTCCTTTATGTGAAAACTAAACTAACCTCCATTTCTTACAGGTGATTAGACCACATGCTCAGGGTCCTCAGCAGTAGCACGGCAGGCGTGACAGGTATCCGGTGCCTCCCGCCTGCAGTATCCCAGACTCCTTTGATTCCTAGAATCATCCCAAATCAATATATCTCCCTCCTACCAGATTTCAGAAGGCAGAATTTAAATCTTCTTAACACATGATGATAATAATTAGCCTTTACTGAATGCTCACTGCAAGCCAGGCAGAGGAATGACTACGCTTGCACACAATCTTTTACTATTTTTTAAAAATGATCTCAAACTTACAGACAACGGCAGAGATGGATGTAACAGAAACCTTCATGAAGTCATCAAACGGTTTTTTTTTTTTTTTTAAAGATTTATTTATTTATTTAATTCCCCCCCTCCCCTGGTTGTCTGTTCTTGGTGTCTATTTGCTGCATCTTGTTTCTTTGTCCGCTTCTGTTGTCGTCAGCGGCACGGGAAGTGTGGGCGGCGCCATTCCTGGGCAGGCTGCTCTTTCTTTTCACGCTGGGCGGCTTTCCTCACGGGCGCACTCCTTGCGCGTGGGGCTCCCCCACGCGGGGGACACCCTTGCGTGGCAAGGCACTCCTTGCGCGCATCAGCACTGCGCATGGCCAGCTCCACACGGGTCAAGGAGGCCCGGGGTTTGAACCGCGGACCTCCCATATGGTAGACGGACGCCCTAACCACTGGGCCAAAGTCCGTTTCCCATCAAACGGTTTTAAACCCTGTTAGCATTTTGTCACTGTGTGACCTTAGGTAAGTCCCTCAGTCTCTCTGTGCATCAGCTGTAAAATTATCTCGTGGATAATGTTGTGAGGAGGAAATGCATCAGTGTCTGTAAAGTGCTGGCATGTTGTGACTACTAAATAGGGCATCTCGCTTCCTCAGTAAGGGCATACCCGCGCGTTCAAGATCACGGTTAGAAAATGACTTGAATACAGGTTCGCCTGGCCCTCCGTCGGCAGGGAGATGACGGTGACTTGGCAGGCAAAGCCCTTGCACCCTGTAGATGCTGAGCCCAAATCCCTGCAGACCCAAAGCCAGCCTGCAGAAGGAAAAGCCCGCGGAGAGCCCACGAGAGAGGAAGAGCCAGTGTTCTAGTCCAGACACAGAGGAGGCAGTTCGTTTTCCCTTCCGTTGGCAGGAGCCTCTCCGTCCAGTCTTTTTGGCCGAGATGGGACACGATCCTATCCTATAACCAGATCACTCTCAGGCCCAGAGCGTGCCCCTTCTCGTTGGGTGGCTTAGCTGCAATCCGTTGCCTGAATCTCTGTCTTGAGCTGCGGCCCTTCGGAACGACACTTCGGGAGCAGGTGTCAGGCGGGAGGCGCAGGGTCGCTCTGGAGCAGCGTCTGCTGTTCTAGCACAAATACAGAACAACGAGAGTGAGCCCCGCTCTCCATCCCAGGGTGATGCGGCAGGTGCCGGAGAGATCCAGGGGCAATGGGGCTCCTGCTCGTGGGAGCTCACCACCCGGCAGGAGGAGACCGCAGTGGAGACGCCGGAGGGAAGGGCCTCACCGTTCGTCCTCCCACGGGCTGGCACCGAGTCACAGGCACACCTCGGAGACATGGTGGCTTCTGTCCCAGACCACCGCAGAAAAGCCAGTGTCCAGTACAGCGGGTCACACGGTGGTTTTGGTTTCCCAGTGCATATAACACTTACGTTGACCTTGTACTGTAGTCTGAGTGTGCCATAGCATTATGTCTAAAACACAGTGGACAGACCTTATTTAAAAATAATTCATGCTAAAACAAATGCTAACCGTCATCTGAGCCTGCAGAGAGTTGCAAGCTTTCTGCTGGGGGGAGGCCTGGTCTCGGGTCTGTGGGCTGCCGAGCGGGCAGCGTGGCCAGTGGCTTGGGCGCGTTCATTCGTGTCTTTTGTTACGTTTGCGAAGTGTTCAGCCATTATTTCCTTAAATGTTCTCTCTGCCCCTCCCTCTCCTCCTCTGGGACTCCCGCAATGCGTATATTGGGACACACGAGGCTGTCCCACAGGGCCCTCAGGCTCTGCTCACTTTTCTTCCTTCTTTCTGCTCCTCACACTGGATGATTTCAATTGTCTTATCTTCAGATTCACTCTTTCATTTCTTCTACCTGCTCCAATCTGCTGTTGGGGACTTTTTTTTCTTTTTGCATTTTTAAAATTATTATTATTTTTTAAAAGATTTATTTATTTATTTATTTATTTCTCTCTCTCTCCCCGCCCCCCCCCGCCCCGGTTGCCTGTTCTCTGTGTCTATTTGCTGCGTCTTCTTCTTTATCTGCTTCTGTTGTCAGTGGCACGGAAATCTGTGTTGTGTCATCTTGTGTCAGCTCTCCGTGTGGGCGGCGCCATTCCTGGGCAGGCTGCGCTTTCTTTCGCGCTGGGCGGCTCTCCTTAAGGGGCGCACTCCTTGCGCGTGGGGCTCCCCTACGCGGGGGACACCCTGCATGGCAGGGCACTCCGTGCACGCATCGGCACTGCGCATGGGCCAGCTGCACACGGGTCAAGGAGGCCCGGGGTTTGAACTGCAGACCTCCCATGTGGTAGACGGACGCCCTGACCACTGGGCCAAGTCCACTTCCCTAAAATTATTTTTTAATTGTCTTTTTTAAAAAAGATAGATCACAAATAATTATTACATTAAAAAAATAAGAGGGTCCCATATACCCCCTCAACCCCGCCATCCCCACTCCTCCCACATCAACAATCTCCTTCATCACTGTGGCACATTCATTGCGTTTGGAGAACACATTTTGGAGCACTGCTGCACTGCATGGATTGTAGTTTACATTGTAGTTGACACTCTCCCCAGTCCATTCAGTGGGTTTTGGCAGGATATATTATGTCCTGCATCTGTCCCTGCAGTATCATTTAGGACAACTCCAAGTCCCAAAAATGCCCCCACATCACATCTCTTCTTCCTTCTCCCTGCCCTCAGCAACTCCTGTGGCCACTGTCTCCACATCAATGATCTAATTTCTTCCATTACTAGTCATAATAGTTCTATGGTAGAATACCAGTAAGTCCACTCTAATCCATGTTTTATTCCTCCCTCCTGAGGACCTGGAATGGTGATGGGGACTTTTTAACTTCTGCTACTGCAGCCTTCATCTCTGTTTGGTTCCTTTCCATCTCTCTCTCGATATTCCTTTTGTGTTCATCTGTTATTTTCCTGATTTCCTTTTGTTCTTTGTCCATGTCTTCTTTCAGATTTTTGAGCATATTTAGGACCATTTTTAAAATATCTTTGTTTGGTCTGTCCCAGGTCTGGCCCTCCCCACTGATGGTTTCCAATGCTTTCATCTGCTTCTTTGTCTGGGCCATTGCTTCCTGTTTCTTGGTATGTTTTGTGATCTTATGTTGAAACCCAGGCATTTTGATATTTTGGAGGGTTCTTGCTGGAATTTAGACTCTGAGGCGTCTGTTCCTTAAGCTTGGGTCCTGCTAGTGTTATGACAGAACTTCCCTTGAATGCCAGGAGGAAATTAAAAAAAAACTTTTTTTAAAGAAAAAAAAAGAAAATGCCTCTCCCAGTCTTTGCAGATTGACCTGTGTGAGTGCTCTCCTTCAGAGATGAATTCAGAGGTGAGTTCACCAAGGAGTTCCCGGCCAAAGCACAGGGGCCGCTCTCGAGCTTTCTGCGTGTGTGTCTTTCCCTGGGCTAGCACGGGTGGCCCTGGGAATTCCTCCATTTCCATGGCTACAAATGTCCCCAGAAATAGTCTCCTTCCGGTCCTGGGTACAGCGCTGCCTGTCCTACCGCCCAGCCCTCGCCCCAGCAGCCTCGACTTGACCCTTCTCGACTTGACTGAGCTCAGTGGGCGGCTGCCTCCACACAGGGCGGGCTCTGGGGTGGCGACTTTGTGACAGGTGCCACCAGGCGGCCTGGACCAGACACGCATGCTCGCACGTGCACGAGCGCCACTCTGCGCCCTCCGGGACCAGGACCGGACCCACACTGGAAGCCCGCCGGCTCTGTGCCAGGTCAGTGTGGGGTGGGGAGGGGCCTGCCAGCGCGCCACGAGAGGCTGCCACTGTCATCTATCATCAGTCTATCTGTCTGTCTACCTATTAAATACCATCTATCAACTATCTATCTGTCTGTCTGTCTGTCTCTCTACCTATCTATTTTTAGGAGGCACTGGGGATTGAACCAGGGACCTTGCACATGGGAAGCAGACCCTCAACTTCTGAGCTCCGTCCTTCACTGTTGTCTGGAGCTTTACCAAACATGTTTCTGCCAGTTCTTGCTGGGTATTCAAAGCTCCGGGGCGGCGGAGCCCTGGCTGGTCTTACTCCACCATCTCCTGTCCGCTATTTTAACAGGATCACTCTGTCTTTTGTTTTGAGAGTGACAAAAGGGGGCGAGGGCAGAAAGAAGCAGGAAAGCCTGCAAGGAAGGCACCTCAGGAGGAAGCAGGTGAGGGGGGCCTGGGGGGGCCGGGAAGAGGGGGTGTCCGCGCTCGGGGCTGCCGCGCTCCCTCCCGGGCTCTCTTGGAGGATGGCTGCGCAAGCCTGGGGCTCCACCCAGACACGCCGAGGTGCTCCTGGCGACAAGGATCCAGGTGGCCAGGCTGCAGGGCTCCGGGGGCCCTGTGGAAATAATGAGTTAGCCCCTCCTTCCGTCTCCGGGCAGGAAGGGGCGGGAGTGGTCTGGGGTCCTGCGGCCACCTCCTTCCTGAGGCCCCTGCTCTCCCCGCCCCTCTTCCCGGAGCCAAGGCTGAGGGTCGCCATGGGCAGGAGGCAGAGGGTTCCTGAAGCGCAGACAAGTGACCTCAGGAAAGCAGGGACCACGGGGGCAGCTGGGCTTGCTGGGGAGCACCCTAATTCTGCAGACATAAAATGTGCCTTCATCAATTGCAAAAAATATTCCACACCAGTGCACGTTATTAATAAAAGGTTTTATGTGAGAATCCTGTATTTTATGCATGATGGTTCTGTAAACCCACACCTTCTCTAAAGAAGAAAAAAAAGTTTTTTTTCCAGACACACTCCAGGGAGGCCAAGGGCATTGTCTAAGGTTTCCCAGATGGTCAGCAGCACAGAGGCCAGAAGCCATTCCACTGACGCCCACTCAAAAGCTCCTTCTGCCATGGCAGGCAGACTCATCTTATAGGCCGGCAAAACTGGGGAGAGGCAGAAGCAGAAGTCATGGTGCCCCGGACTGGCCTTCCCGGGCACATCTGCCTCTGGGTCCCAGCAGGCTCCCAACATCTCAGCTTTAACCAGGATTATCTTTCTAGAGGCATCAAACACAGAACTTCCTCCTCGCAGGAAAATCACTGTCGCTTCCAAGGACATCCGTCAGATGTCCCCAATGCCATCAGCTTCCTGTAACTGCGGGTGCTAAGCGTCATGTCCCTATCTGGAAATGGGCAACAACTCCACGGGGTTATTGGGAGGCTTACCTGAGAACCTGACACTCAGCAGGTGCTCAACGCTGCCATCGACAGCAGTGACGTTCCTGCTTCCGTGGGGAGAAAATTGTGGCGGCAGCACTGTAGGGGGCTGTCGTGGGGGCGGCAGAAAAGTCGCCACGGACCAGGCGTCATCACCATCCACGTGTCGAAGGACGCGCCTGTGCCGCTCCCCCTCCGTTTCAGGAGGAGGCTCAGCCTGGCTGGGAAGGGAGAAGGAAATGGGGGCAGCGACTTCTGGCGGAGTTCTGAGCCCCTGGGAGGCATGGATGGCATGAGCCCCGACCCGTTCAGAAGCTTCTGAAGACCTCTGGGGATCTCCTTCCCTCCCCGGCGGGGGAGGATGCCCGAGGCAGCAGCCCCCCTGGCTGCGGTCAAGTACATGGACTGGGCCGCGGGACCCCGTGACTGGTGTCCACAGTCAGTTCCTGTTGGAGGGGAGGAGATGGAGCCGTCAACAGGTATCAGCAGGCGCTGACAGGTGGCACTGAGCCGACAGCGTGCAGGTCTGTTGGTGGTTGTGGCTTCAGTAGAAAACTGAGTCACCTTGTCACCTCCTACACGCCTTCCCAGAGCAGGCTGGTGGAACCACAGCTTGCTCTCCAGCCCACAAAACGTGGGAATACACAGGAAAGTTCAGAGGAGAAAAAAACCTACCCATACTCCCACAACCCCAAGATAGCCACTGGTGATTTTCCAGGACTTCTAGAAGGCAATCACAAACAAGAACCCATGGAGAAAGCTGCCTTTAAACTGCCTACAAATGTTAAACTGCAGTCAGGCCAAAAAAACCTTGCAAGCAAAAATAAAAAGCAGGCAACCACATGGAATGGAGTACTCGTGACCAATATGACTCAGGCTTAACCTCTCACCAACGAGTAAGAACTGCCCCCACCCTCCTTGTACTGGGAGGAAGCAAGTGAGCAAAGCACAGAGTGACAAAGGAAACCTCAACTTCAGGTGAGCCAAAGATGCAAATGTAAGTCATGAAGATGCCATTTCTCACCCATCAAATTGCTGG
Source organism: Dasypus novemcinctus (assembly GCF_030445035.2). NCBI lineage: Eukaryota > Metazoa > Chordata > Mammalia > Cingulata > Dasypodidae > Dasypus > Dasypus novemcinctus. Next base: position 9,461,568 of record NC_080682.1, read on the forward strand.
CAACCCAACCGGAATTTTTGACAACCTGTGCAATGAAATTGTCTTCTGAGTGGAGACTCAGATGTTTATGATTTTCCCCCTGTGTTTTATGCCTTTCTTGCCTCGGCCAAGACCTTCAGGCCACATACGGAAGCTGCCGAGAGAAGCACTCAGCAAATATGAAGAGGAGAAGGGGCCAAAGCTGAGTGGGAATAGAGGAGAAGGAAGCTTCAGCTAAGGCTGCCGTCGTGAGCACTGGCCCGTTTACTTGAAAGGGCGTATGCCGCCTTAGTAAAGTTACTGTGAAGAAATTACATTATCCCCAATATTTTATAAAACAGACACTCCCTGCCTTAGGGAACCTCTAAACTGAAAGATGAATCATCAACATAAACCTATCCCTGGTTCGCTTGAAGTGCCTCCATTTTTTCTTCTTTTTGTCCTCCTTTTATTTAGGAGTTTGAGAAATTTTGGGTAATGAGAACACGGATGTCATGTTGATTTTCTGGCAGTTTTGCAAATCGATACAAGAAAGTAAAACAAAATGCTTTGGACCAAATGTGGAGGAGAATGCAGAGCTTCTCTGGCGTGTTGCTGAAAGGAGTGTAAATCGATACAGCCCCTTTAGAGAGGTGGTGGGCAGAAGCCAGGGCCGCGCTACGACCCAGCAAGACCAGCCCTGGGTGTACGCCCAGCAGACATAAGGCCTTTGGGGAAGCGGACTTGGCCCAACAGATAGGGCGTCCGCCTACCACATGGGAGGTCCGTGGTTCAAGCCCCGGGCCTCCTTGACCTGTGTGGAGCTGGCCCATGCGCAGTGCTGATGCGCGCAAGGAGTGCCCTGCCACGCAGGGGTGTCCCCCGCGTAGGGGAGCCCCACGCACAAGGAGTGCGCCCTGTAAGGAGAGCCGCCCAGCGTGAAAGAGAGTCCAGCCTGCTCAGGAATGGTGCCACACACACGAGAGCTGACACAAGATGACGCAACAAAAAGAAACACGGATTCCTGGTGCCGCTGACAAGAATAGCAGTGGACACAGAAGAACACGCAGCGAATGGACACAGAAAACAGACAACTGGGGGCGAGAGGAGGAGAGAGAAATTAATTTTAAAAATAAATCTTTGAAAAAAAGAAAGAAAGAAGGCCTTTGTTTCCCAGAAGACATGTGCACGAGTGTTCTGGAAGCAGTGCAAATGTCTTCCAACGATAGCATGGATAAGAAGATGATGGTGTATTCATACAATGGAATACTCCACAGCACCAAAAAAGACCAACTCCCAGGACACACATCCACATTTGGGAGTCATCCCAAAACTCTTAAGTTTAGTGAAGAAAAAAAAAAAACCCGAGATACTAAAGAACACACACTATATTATTGCGTTTATCTGAAATTCAAAATTTGACAAAATCAATCGATGGCAATAGAGGTTAGAATTGTGCTTCTCTTTGGGGGCCAGTAATCATTGGGAGGGGTACAGGGAGCTTCTGAGGTGCCAGAAACAATCTTGGTCTGAATATTTGGGTGTATATACATGCAAAAATTTATCAAGCCATACACTTAATTTTTTGAGCACTGAATATATGTAGGTTGTAGCTCAATTAAAATCGAGAATTGGGGAGCAGGTGTAGCTCAGTGGTTGAGCACTGCTTACCATGTACAAGGTCCTGGGTTCAATCCGCAGAGACTCCTGAAAAAGAAAAAAGACAGTAAAATTGAGAATTGAGAAAAATCTTTCAACGAGTCACCACTTAGCTCTATTTGCCTCGCCTCAGGTGCCACTGGGGAGGCGACAGCACTCGGCTCTTACATCCACCCACCAAGGCAGGCATCCGGGTCCAGGCCGGAAGAGGAGGAGGAGGAGACTCTCGGCACGGCTCGGGCGTCTCGACCTTGTCCCGCGGGGTGAAGACCGTCGGCAGGTCCCCATCCCTGAGACCGCCTGTGACCCAGGACACGTGGGTCCAGCTGCCTGCTGGCAGCCATGCTCTGGGGTCCCGGCAGCGCGGCTCTGCGGGGAGCTGCCACAGGCCCCAGGGAAGAGCTGAGCCGTGGGCTGGGGGGTTTGGGAGCTCCCGGAGCCCCGGGGGTGTGGAGCAACTCCCGGGACCCCATCCTGCCCCCTTCCTGCCGCTCCACAGAGGCCTCTCCACCCACGTTCTCTTGATCTCTTAAATACTCCCTCCTGCCTCGTTCTTCCAGAGCCTCGGTCGGATTACACCTCTGCATCAGGAAAGGGGTGTCGCTGGGACATGACTATTCCTCCAAGGACAAAACCTCTCATGTGGGCCATTTATTTACTTTAGATTTATTTATTTATTTCTTCCTCCCCGGCCCCCGGCCCCGCCATTGGTTTGTTTGGTTTTTTTTGTGCTCGCTGTCTGCTTTCTGTACCCATTCGCGGTGCGTTCTTCTGTGTCTGCTTGTCTTCTCTTTAGGCAGCACCAGGAACTGATCCTGGGACCTTCCAGAGTGGGAGAGAGATGCCCAATCTCTTGTCCCGCTTCAGCTCCCTGGTCTGCTGTCTCTTGTTTCTTCTCTGTGTCTCTTTTTGTTGTGTCATCTTGCTGCACCAGCACTCTGTGCCAGCCGGCTTGCCTTCACCAGGAGGCCTGGGGAATTGAACCCTGGGCCTCCTACATGGTAGACGGGAACCCAGTCGCTCGAGCCACATCCACTTCCCCATGTTGGCCATTTAAATGGAAGCCTTCCAGTGTGTTCCCTGGGTCTTAATTTTATAAGTCAAGGGCCGATATTTATTGAGGAGCTATTGTTGAGGAATAAAACATATAACCATGCAAAATATCTAACAAGTCACTCCTGCCATCACTTCTGTGGATCAGCCTGTGAGAGTACGGCCTTGCAGGACAACATCAAACAAATAACTCCTGTGCCTGTTTCTGTAAATCAACCTGTGAAAACATGGCCTAGTAGGAAGATATCAAACGAGTGACTTCACCTCCCACCCCGCTTCTGTAAATCAGCCCGCAACCTTGCAGCTGCATTCTGCCTCTGTAACCCCCGTTTGCAAAATTTCACCTAGCAACGCATTAGCCAATGAACAAAAGTTATGCTAATCCCACCTGAAATCCTATATAAACCTATGGAAACTGAAAAACAGGGCTCCAAATTTGGAGATTGACTCTCCCCTGGGCCTGCACGTAATAAAACTGTCCATCCACCTTTCTGGAGTGCCGGTTGTTGAGTTGCTATGGTTCAGAACTCCTGGCTTTGCTGTAACACTATAAACTAATCATCCCTTTCTGGCTCATTAGGGCTGGGTGGCAACCCACAATTATACCTCCAGATTCTCCAATACAGCCTTGATTAAAATGAGAGGTGAAACCCTGGGCGGCTGCCAAGCACACACTCACGGCAAGGCAAGGCCCAGGCCCAGGCCTGACTGATTTGACTGGTAAGGACCCAGGGCGCCACTTTCAGGTTTAGAGTTTATTATTTACATAGATGCAGAAAGGAGCAGCCAGAGGTGCCAGCTCCCTGTGGTCCCCACACACCAAAAAGAAGGACACAGAAACGAAAGGGGTTAAGGGCTGCAAAGTGAGTTACAGCATGTCCCTTAACCACCGAGCCAATTCTAGAAGGCAGGGACGTGGCTTTATAGTCCACAGTTCTATTCTGAAGAGGGCAGGACAGAAAGGCCCTCACCACCCAGAGGCCATGGAAACTGCCCCATGACAGGCTCCCAGGGGAGGTAGGGGGGTGAGTGGGAGCTGGCCTCATAGCCTCCTTCCAGACGTCCATCCTCTCGTGCTCTGGGAGGGTGGGTCATCAGGCTTCCGGCCAGGGCTCAGGTGAGCTTGTGCCTTGGCCCGCGTGGCCGGCTTGGGTTCAGGTAGGGTCCCCAGGTGTCTGGGCGGGCTGTTGCCCTATAACTCCTTCCTCTCCTGGGTCCAGAAGCACAGGCCACCCAAGCAGATGCTCCAGTTAATGGTACTGATGGGGGCGTAGACCAAATCCATCTCATTTATCTTAGGTTTCATCTGGTGAGAGCCACCAGCTCCCCAACTGGAGCCCGGCCAGTGAAATATGTGATGAATCCAGCACAGCAAGAGGCACCAGCACCCCAGGCCCTCCTGGACCGGCCGCAGGAAGTCCAGGGCAGTACCTTCAGCCATTCCCACCCCGTCGGTGTGTTTAGAACAACCCGCAGTCTGTGAAAATATGTACAAAACTCACCCAATAATAACAGGATGAGGCTAAAAGGACAAACCAGTGTCCAGAAGGCTCCTCTTGCCCTGCCATCACTCCTGGAGCTGGTAGCTGGAGGTTTCTGATTCAATCTTCACTGATCAGCAGTCAAGTTGAGGATGGTGGTGGCAGCCAGGTGCCCTGGGGACAAGAGCCGAGAGCTTCGTGGTCCCTGCCTCCACCTCTCAGGTTGAAGGCCTCCCCTTCCCCCTAGCTGGCACTTTGATCTCCATCCAAGGCCCGTGGTCTGCTGAAGCTGTCCTTGCAGCAATCGCTTTGCCCTTTTCCAGCGGATCGCCCCTTGCCTTAGCCACACCACCCGTCCAGACCCGTTGCTGGGTGGCCCAGAGGTTTCTTCCTTATCCACCTTGTTCCACCTCAGAACATCTCTCAGCCCCTGATGCGTGAGCACTCCAGGCCCTCCCTAGGAATTGTCATCGCATAACCGTGATCATTATCTTCAACATCCAAAATAGCCCAAATCCAGCAGCAAAACAAGCACCAGGTGAGAGTCACTCCACATACCCTGTCTTTGCCGACTCTTCACTGCCACTCACTAATCCCAGTCATCTGGTTTCCCAGGAGTAGGCCTGGGAAGAAAAAAGGGTTAATTAGGTGGTTTGGTCTCTTTCCTTCTCCTGACCTCATAATTAAAGTCTGTTTAAATGGGCGGAACCCTCCAGTGGGCACAGTTAGAGCCCGGGCTTTAGGCACGTGCTGCGCCGGGCCCTGGGTGCCAAGCCTGGCCGCCCAGTTCACCTGCTCAGTTTCTCCTTCAAAGTCCATTCCACTTTTCGGTGGCACCTGCTGCTGGCTGTGTGGGGCTGATCAGCCAATGGAGCCCATTGCTGCTCATCCTTGGAGACTCCTTTTCCACGGGTGTATTAGTCAGCCAAAGGGGTCCTGATGCAAAATACCAGAAATTGGTTGGTTTTTATAAAGGGTATTTATTTGGGGTAGGAGCTTACAGATACCAGGCCATAAAGCATAAGTTACTTCCCTCACCAAAGTCTATTTTCATGTGTTGGAGCAGGATGGCTGCCAATGGCTGTGAGGGTTCAGGCTTCCTGGGTTCCTCCCTTCCAGGGTCTTGCTTTTCTCTGGGTTCAAGGTTCCTTCCTTCCCAGGGCTTGCTTCTTCCTGGGCTCAGGTTCCTCTCTTCCTGGGGCTGGCTTGTCTTTCCTCTGTGAGCTTACTTCTCGGGGCTCCAGCTTAAGGCTTCAGCATCAAACTCCAACATCAAAACCCCTCAACTCTGTCTTTTGCCATGCCTTTTATCTGTGAGTCCCCACCCACCAAGGGGCAGGGACTCAATACCCAAATGACACGGCCGAATCAAAGCCCCAGTCATAACTCAATCATGCCCAGGTACAGAACAGATTACAAACATAATCCAGTATCTATTTTTGGAATTCATAACCATATCAAACTGCTACAATGGGCCTCCATGTTGATGCAGGCCCTGTGCCATCTTCCATTGTCCTGTGCCAGGCACTGGGCCACACTGCCCACGAATCTGTGAAAATGTAACTAGATGCATTCTGGGAGGTGTTTTCCAGGGCAGGCACCACAGCCTGCAGCTCTGTCCATGGGGCACAGTTCCTGGGACACCGTCTGCCTTTAACTTAGCCATGCCGCCCGTGAGGCAGGCCCAGGCAGGCCCCATGGATCCCCGGGCGGGTTGGTGGAGAAGGCCCCCGATGGCCACAAAGCCCGCTGGACTTGATGAGAAATTTAGAGATGCTCGGAAGACTGTTGTCACCGGGCTTTTGAAAAGGCCACGCCTTGGCTGGCCAGTGTTTTCTGGTGTAAAGATAAAGACGTGGGGAGGCTATTTGCCCGTTAGCAGAATGAAGAAAGGCCTGGGGCCAGTGGCACCCGGTTTGAACCCTGTGCCTCCTCCTCCCTGGCCAGCGTTGTTTGCTAAGGACAGAGCAATCAAAGATGCTGTGGTTTTGTCCATGACCGGTAACTTGTAACCTCAAGCTTGTTTATGCTTGTTGCAGGAAACTTCATTTGTCAGAATGTTTGTTATAGGATGTTGGGTTTGTTCCCTTAAAAGTATGTTTGTCCTGGGAAATCGAACTAGCTTACCAACCTCATGGTAACGAATCCACTCTCTAGGACTTGACGGTTATAACTAACCTACCTCCTGGGTTAAGTTGCTGGCTAGGAAAACTATTCCCAAACCAGGGGTTCTAGGCCTGCGTCCCGTCTCAGACGAACGACACCAGGGGCCCTGGGAGTGCGGCCCCAGCACTGGAATTTTTTAAAAAACTCCCAGGTCATACCATGATTGAGAATTGCTCTTCTAAAATTCCTCCAAAAGTGAAATTAAGGTGGTGTGTCTAACAGATTTGCTTTTATTTTTTTTTAAGATTTTTAAATTTTTACTTATTTCTGCCTGCTCCCTCCATTGTCTGCTCTCTGTGTCCATTTGCTATGTGTTCTTCTGTGTCCGCTTGTATTCTCATTAGGCGGCTCTGGGAACCGATCCTGGAACCTTCCGGAGCGGGAGAGAGGCGATTATTCTCTTGTGCCACCTCAGGTCCCTGGTCTGCTGCATCTCTTATTGTCTCTCCTCTGTGTCTTTTTTTTGTTACATCGTGGGCCAGCACTCCTGTGAGGGGCAGCACTCTGTGTGGACCAGCTTGCCACATGGGCCAACTTGCCTTCACCAAGAGGCCCTGGGTATCGAACCCTGGACCTCCTATATGATAGGTGGGAGCCCAATTGCTTGAGCCACATCCACTTCCCCTGATTTGCTTTTAAAACACAAAATCTTATTCTTCTACCCAGGCCTCCCATTTAGGTTTTATGCCCCTTCCCTCAGCATCCAGCAGTTAGAGGCCACTTTAGTTTTCCTTGCAACCATGTCACTCACAGCAAAGTGGACTGAGCATGTTAAGTGCCAGCCTCAGCACCAAAAACCAAGCAGACCTAACCCTGTCCTCAGGAAGCTGCCAGGAGAGGTGGGCACCCAGAAGTTGTTTGCCTGCTTGAGAAAAGAGCAAAGGGGAGGATGTGAAGAGGGACCATGGGGCACAGAGACAGGCAGGGGAGGTCTGGGAGGGCTGCCTGGAAGAGGTGACCCCCAAGGTGCATCTTAATGCAGTCCTCCCCTTTCTAATTTTCTAATCTATTGGGGTGAGGGATGAGAACTCAAAGCAGGAAGCTTTGGATTGTTAACAGGTGTTCCCTGCAGTGTTCAGCAAGAGAGGTTGGGTCCATGGGACGGACTGAGCCTTAGTGACATCAACGCCAGGCCCTCGGGACAACTGTTGAGAGGGACATCTCAGCTCTGTTCCTGCGGAAAGACTGACCTGGAGAAGTGGCAGGTTTCGGCGACTTTCATCCAAACTGATATTCCAACTTTTTGTCTCTATGGTGCTTTTCCTTGGGCTATAGGGGACTGAGCACTGATACACGTGATGCTCTGGCAACTCCAGGCAGAAGGGGTTAGACGAGGAAACTGCCAAAGGTCACCCAGTGAGCCAGGATTTGAATCCAGACCCTCATGGCTCCGGTCTGAATTCCTGGTGATGGCCAAGGTCAAGAGTGCGGCAAGGGCCCCACGACATCTGGGCTGGAAATGGCTCTGAAGTCAGAGGGGATCTACAGAGGGGACCCCTGTGCTATGCCAGGGGTGGCCTCTCTGCAAGACTTCCTGAGGACCAAACCCTAGTCCTTTCTACAAAGCAGTTTTCCTAGGAAGGCCAGTGCAGGGTAAAGATCACCATCCATGGCCTAAGCCTGGTCTCATCATTTATTCATCAGCTATTTATTGAATAGGTACCATCTGCCTGCAGGACTCCCACGGAGGAGTTGTGGGAGGGTGACAGGCAGGTGGCAAGGCCCTGCTGGGGAGACACTTGCCTGTCGAGGAGGTAAGTCACACACGCAGGAGGAAAAGGCTTTAATCATACATGGCAGGAAGGAGTAAATGACCAATGAGTGGTGTGGCATGAATTCTGGAAGTTTCCCTGAGGCCAAGCCTTCTTCAGGCTGCGTGAGAGGAGGGGCAGATCTGCTCTGGGGACAACCCTGTGGCACAGGTGTCACCTCAATTCTGCAAAAAACACAGCGTTTTCAGGTGGAACAAGAGCAAACAGAGACAATTTTAAGGGTCAGAAGCAAGTGGTGGGAAAGGAAAACAGCCCTTTCGTTGTCACAGGAAACAGGCCCTGCGCGGGCCTTGGGGTGCGTTTCTTTCCGTTCGTCTGTGACGCACGCTGGCCTCCGCTGCGGTGCCTCCCCAGCAGCCCGTGCGTGGGGCCTCGGGCGTGGGCGCAGAGCGCGGCCGGTGCCAGCGTCCAGGCGAGCGGGGGGCGCCTGACACGGCTGAGGGGCCAGCGCCGGGCTCCTTTGCCAGCTTAGACGGTTTCTCTGAGGGGAGAGGCTCCCATCGGCTGGAGGGAAATTTCCTCGCTCTTCTCTCGCGTGTCCTTCCGGGAAGAGCCTTCTTTGACTCTGTAGAAAGGAGAAGGCCATGCGTGGGACAAGGCGAGGGCAGGCGGCCGTGTGTGGTCGTCGAGGGGGTCCTTGGGCCACGCCCGCGCGCCTCCACTGCCCCAGGGCAGGAGGGAAGCCGAGGCCCCACAGGTTTCCTCCGGGCGCTCCTGGGCGCCTCCCAGCGCGCGCGCACACATACACGCGCACGCGCACGCACGCACACAGCACGCGCACGCACACGCCGTCTGGTGCCTTCCACCCCGCAGGCCGTGTTTCACAGCCCGAGCTGGCCAGGCGGTGACACTTGACGTGGCAGGACTGCAGGCCCCGGAAGTCAAACAGATGCTGAGAGACGGCGACCCCGAGGTCAGACACATCCCCGAGGTCACCCCGCCCGCAAGTTGGGGGGTGGGGCAGGCCTCACTTGCCCGAGAGACCCCCAGGGCCTGGCCCCATGACCTCCCTTCTGCTCTGCCCCAGGTAGGAGCGAGGCCCGAAGGCGGGGGCTCTGGGCTGCCCCTGCCCTGGGCCACTCTTAAGACACCACGGGCGGGGACAGGCAGGGAGGTGGCCTGGACTTTGAGGTTCCTTTGGCTTCCAGGCAGCCTGAAGGCTCTCCATAGGGCTTTCCCTGCTTTGAGCCAAGTCTGCAGCCAAGTTTGCCCCTTTCCTTTTTCCTCCTCTGGTCCCTGAGACGATCTGTGTTCTGGGCTTCCTGCTCGATAGAGATAATTCGGAGATAAATTGTAAAATATGAAGCAGCCAGAGGAAAAAATTCACCCATACTGGGAGGCAACGACTGTCACCATTTAGAAATATTTCTCCCTTTTAAGTCGAATTTATTTCTTGACCCACTTAAGAAAATACAAATAATTTTAATATGTTGCTTAACAGTATATTGTAAACATCTCCATGTTATTAAAAACTTACATAAACTTAACTCTTAACAACTGCGCAATGCGTTGAAATGAAAATTGTTAGATGTTCAGAGAGTTTACATCCTTTCTAGTATACAAACATGACAATGGATGTCTTTGTGTATCAATTTTGTTGACATTTCCACTGATTGTTGCTCGGAAGGATATGAAAATTTTTACAGCTGGTGATCAGTAAAGCCAAAAAGCCTTCCAGAGAGGTGGCAGCGGCTTCCTCTCCTGCCCACACCCCCCTCCCGTGTTATTACCCTGCTTTAGGAGCTTTTCTTATTGGATATCTTAAAATGCTATCTCCTTGTTTTAATCTGCTTGCTTGGATTGTGACTGTGTGGATACTTTCCTCTATTTATCTCCTCATTGCATTTCCTGCTTGGTGAGCATTCTATCCTTGCACAGAAGGATGTTTTGGAACAGGGTCAACCAACTTTTCCTTTGTTATCCTGGTACAAAAAGTCGGAACGTAACCCCAACTGGGCAACTCAGAAGGACCACATCACACGGGGCCTTCAGACCATTCTGGAGAAACGGTAGCTGGTCTGATGATTAAAGAAGTATCTGACAATTTAAACAGCCATGAAACAAATCTGGGGGAGGCTCGCTTTATCTTTTCCGCAGGAACCAGTGCTACGAGGTATTAAATGTTGGCACTAATTCCTCTCGGCTTGCCGCCATTCCGGGGATGGGTATCTTGAACCCTGGAGAAAGAGGCCACTTCCTTCTCATCTTAATCCTTGACATCCTAGGCCTGTGGCCGGCACCCGTAATTATTTAACGAGATTAGAAATTGAGAAAAATGAGATGGGGTGAGGAGTTCATGAATTCATATTGTTCTAATAGCTGAAACTTTTGACTGACACCTGAGAGGGGTCTCCCTCACCTCCCCCACCCCGTTTCCTGCCAAACTGAAACAAGTCGGGTCATTTCTGCCTCACGTTTGGTTGGATGAGAACTTCACCCTCCAGTTCCTGATTGGACGGGAGTGGTCACTAAGGGACCCAGGGGCCAGGACACCCCAGAAGCTACCCAGGGACATATTACATGTGCACCTGATTTTATCAGTGGCTCTAAAAATCGTTAAGTGCTGGGAGTCCTTATGGCAGTCGGAAAGCTCTTTACAAAATGTCAATCAGACCCAACCATCCCTTCCTTCAAATTCTCTGGTGCTTTCTGCATGACTGAAAAGAAAAGCCTAAATTATTACTATTTTATACTTTTTAAAATTAAAATTAATAGACACAAAGAACAAAAGCCTAAATTCTTAATGTGCTCTGTGCATGGCTGTTCCCTCCTCTAGGAACACTGTTCCCTCCTCAGCCTGGCCATCTCCTCCTTTACGTCTGCACTTACCCACTCTTTCCGCCTTGAGGCATTCCCCAGCCGCTCAGGTATCCCCTTCCTTGCATGTTATTTATGGACATTAGCTGTCTGTGTGTCTCCCTTCTCTGCACCCTGCCTGAGGGCAGAGGTCACGTCTGCTTTAGCCACCCTACCTCCAACGTTTAGCCTGGCGCCTGCCACCTGGCAGGAACTCGAGGTGGATCAATGGCTCCCATTTCCAAAAGCCGACTCAAACACCAGAGAAAGTCCTTGGGCTCCAAGACTCTGCGGAGCCTCCCCGGCCAGCGGTCTCTAGCTTCCCAACCCCTGCACTGCACTTGCCAGCTGCGTGGACTCAGGGTGGCGTCCACCTTGTTTCATCAAGGCTGGGCTTTGTTTGCTGCAGGTGTCGGCCCGTTGTTTGTTCTGCTGACTTGGTAAGCTCCGTGCGCTTTCCTTCTCTGGAAACCGCAGGCTTTGATTTCTCCCGCGAAAGTTTACAGGAGACGCCAGCAGGCCTTGGCGTGGCAATTCTTCCCCGTGCCCCCACTGCACCTGCTCTAATCTCACGGCCGATCTGTGAGGATGAGGGGACTCTGAGCCAGAAGTCAGCTCGGGGGTGCTGAGAGGTCAAGGGGTTGTCCTTTACCTGCTTATGAGACGGACGACCTGGCTCATCCGAAAGGCACGGATGCTTCCCTTCGCTTCCTGAACAATCCTGAAGCTGTTAGTGGGGGCAGAGCAAGGTAGGGGGCCACGTGGGGGGCTGGCCTGACATGGGGTGTGGGGGTTGACAGGTCAAGGGTGGGGGAGTGGCCAAGCTCAGGAGCAGGGCCCAGCATGGTGGGGAGGGCGTGGCACACGTGGGTGGCCTGGTGTGGGGGTCAGAGCCCGAGTGGGTGAGGAGGTGACCATGTGGGGGTGGCCTGAGTGGAGGCTTAGAGCCTGGGTGGGGGGCAGAGAGCAAGCAGAGAGGGGGGCAGTGGCAGCAGTGAGAGGTGGGCTACGTACGGGAGGACTAGTCAGGTTAGTAAATATATTAAAGGAAAAGGGAGTCGGATTCCGCAGCGTCAGAGAAGGGTGTTAACAAATACGAAAGGGGAGAAAACGAGAAGGAAGCCTGGTGTGTGCTGGGATTGGAAGGACTGGTGAGGACTCAGTTTCCAGGACGGTCTCTAGCTAGAGAAATAAAGCTGTCCTCTGGGGGTCTGAGAGCACTGAGCAGGCCTCACATGCAGATCTTGGCTTCTCAACTCCATCCTCTCCTGAAACAATCCAGGACTCTACAAACAACAAACAGCCACTTCCAGAACTGGGGCAGGGAAAGTACAGGAGGGAAACGGATGTGGCTCAAGCAACTGGGCTCCTGTCTACCACATAGGAGACCCAGGGTTCAATGCCAGGGCCTCCTGGTGAAGGCGAGCTGGCCTGTGTGGTAAGCTGGCCCACGCCGAATGCGGGCCTGTGCAGAGTGCTGCCCCACGCAGGAGTGCTGGCCCACACGGAGAGCTGGCGCAGCAAGATGACACGACAAAAAGAGACAGGAGATAATGAGAGACACAGAGATCAGGGAGCTGAGATGGCACAAGAGAATGGTCCCCTCTCCCCCACTCTGGAAGGTCCCAGGATCAGTTTCCAGAGCCTCCTAATGAGAAGACAAGCAGACACAGAAGAACACACAGCGAATGGACAGAGAGAGAGAGCAGACAACAGGCGGGGGCATTGGTGGTGGTGGAAAATAGATAAATCTTAACAAAAAGAAAGGGAGGAAGGGAGGAAGGGGGGAGGAGGGGGAGGGGGAGGAAGAAAGGAAGGAAAGAAAGAAAGAAAGAAAGAATAGAATGAGCCTAGAACATCTTGTTCTGCCAGAAAGCAAGGCTGCACTTAAAGAGCATTAAAGGACACAGAAGCCAAATGCTCCCACAGGCCAAACCTGGGAAAAACTGACCGTCAAAATAAGCAGAGTCTAACCCACTGAACAAAACGAGACTCTACCAGCCTGGCTATACTGTTCATTGAAAACATATAGATACATGGTCTGCACTTGGTTTATGGGTGACACAGCCTGGTTCTGGCTATGGGCCAGCGGGATATAAGACTCTGCATAAACTTGTGTGCTGGCTTCCCCGAGACTGAACTATCTCCTGCTCTTCTTGGGGGCCTGTGATTCACAGATGACGCACACTCTGAGTGCTGAGAGACGACCCTGGAGGTGCACCTGGCAAAACTGCAATGGGGTCCAAGGATGAAACGCTAGTCATGGATCATTGTTAATTTTCTGATTTTAATGGTTGTGTTGTGGTTAAGTAGGAAAATGTCCTTGTTTGGTGGAAATACATAATAAATAAAATATTTGGATATTTGGAAAGTTGTGATATCAACAACTGTCTCTCAAATGGTTTGGAAAAGGAGTTCTTTGTCTTACACTTGAACTTATTCTGTAAATTTGAAATTGTTCCAAATTATACATATTTCCAAATTACGTATATATATGCTCTGCCAGAAAGCAAGGATATATAGTATATATGTTGTATGTATATATGTATATAGATGTATATGGTATGTATATATGCATTTATAAATCTATCATTTATATATCATTAAAAAATAAATGATAGCAGCAATAAAAATATGAGACTATTCTGCAATATTTGTTGAGCTCTCTTACTTCCCACATTAATTCGTATTTTAAGCTTCTCCAAGCTCATCCTACCCCCCGGGAGGAATGGACCCCTGTCAGAATCACTAGATCAGGCCCAAACAGCAAATGGTTTTGGGGAAGAATGGCTTGTTATCAAGTACTATAAAAATTGAAATTATTTTTAGTAAATGATCTCCAAAATGTTATTGGTCCATATCTAAGAACAACACGTTGAGTTTTATAGTAAATTGCTTCCTGGCAGGGCTACAGGAAGCCCTGCTACTTAAAACTAGGCCTTCATTTGGCATTTTTGCAATTTTTTTCTGTAGTTGGGGTAAGTAAAATTTGATTTAAAAAAAAATGGCCACACCAGAATCAACTCTGCTGTTCTCTGTTGTATTAGCGAGGGCAGCTCTCTGATCACTTTTTTTTGTTCTTGGATCCCCAGGCAACAGCTCAGAATACCTGCAAGCCTGGCTCATGACTGGGCTATGGACAGGTAGTTATCCAGTGCCTGGACACTGGAACCATTCCTGGGGATGAGGAGGAGTCAACGAGCTGAGGGAAGAACATTCCAGGCAGAGGGAATGGCCTGGGTGACTGTGGTGAGGAAGGGGGATAGGTGGGCGGGGCCAGGCCACGAGGGCTTTGTAAGGTTTTGGAGGGAAGAGGATGTGGCTCAAGCAGGTGGGCACCCGCCCACCACAGGGATCAGTTCCCGGTGCCTCCTAAAGAAGACAAGCAAGACAGCAAGCTAACGCAATGGGTTGGTGTGGCAAGCTGACACAAAACGATGCAATGAGGAGACAAAGTGAGGAAAAACACAATGAGAGACTCAACAAGCAGGGAGCAGATGTGGCCCAAGTGATTGGATGCCTTCCTCCCACATGAGAGGTCCTGGATTCAGTTTCCAGTGCCTCTTAAAAAGAAGACGAGCAGACAGCAAGTGCAAACAAGGGGTGGGTCAGGGGAATAAATAAAACATAAATCTTAAAAAAAAAGATTTTGCATTTTATCCTCAAAGCAGTAGGGAGCCATTGAAGCATTTTGAGGGGGAAAGTGTCGTGATCCCACTTAAAATCAACATATCACACTAGTTGCTATGGAGAAGGACAGGGCAGGATAGGAGGCTCTTGGCATCCAAGCAAGAGAAGATGCTGGCTTGGAATAGGGTGGTGGCCAACGGGAAAGAGAGGAGTGACAGTTTCGGGATATATTTTGGAGTCAGACTTGACAGGACTTGCCAAAGCACATACCCTGGGTCTGTGTGCTTCCAGCCTTTGTCCAGGGTTCAGGGGAAAGATGGGCTGTCCGTGGGGTTACATAAGGGCTGCAAGCCCAGTCCCCTATTCGGGCATCCAGGAGAGATGCTTCCAGCTTTGGGATCACCCTGGATGCTCGGTGAAGCTACCGGGCCTCGCCTTCCCTGCCCCTGCGCCCCAAAACCAAGGGTCTCTGCCGAGCTCACCATTGCTGGGCAATGCTGCCGGAAGCAGCCCTCTCAGCCCCCTTCCTGCCTTTAATTTAGAAGCTGGTCGAGGACGTCGCTGCCACCCGCTCAGGAACGTCTAGATGAAGGCCCACGCGGGCCGCATCTTCCAGCGCTAATTGCTAAGGAAAGCTTTGCCTTCCCTAAGGATCTGGTATTCTTTTTCCTCTCCCACAATGAGAAACAAAGTCCCTAACAGGTCTCCCTTTCTGTTGCCAGGACGCTCAGAGCCAAGTTCTCAGCGGCAGGTGTGGCCACACTGCCCCGCCTTCCTCCCCCCCACCATCGCCCCCATTCTCTGCCAGGCTGCACTCCCAGCTCACATTTCCATACGCCTGCGGCTTATTCTTATTTCTGTTTTACTGCCCTTTACTGGTCGGTGCTGGTGGAAAGCTCAGCCTCGTGTAGATGGAGGCAGGTGGGCCTGGCACAGCTTTCCGTCACACCTGTTCCAGGTGCGTCTCGAAGGCCCATTTTAGGGGACGTTTTAGAGGAACGGCACGAAGCCGCCTTTTGCTCTCCAGTGGCTCCCTGGGTACCCGCAGCCTGTTTGCCCCCCAGCCCACCGTGCCCAGGGCCCGCACCTCTTCTCCATGGCCTCGATGGTCTCCACCAGGGGGGCGTTGCGCGTCTCGGGCAGGAGGCAGACAGCCAGCCCGGCCAGGATGGAGGTGGCCCCAAAGCCCACGGGCGGCAGGACGGGGCTCAGCTCCCCGAGCGTGGAGACCAGGGGCGCCGCCAGCCCCCCGAGCCGGGCGTTCACCGAGGCGAAGCCCATCCCCATCTGCCTGTCGGAGAAGCGGGCAGCAGTCAGCGGCCGGGGGCCTGGAGCGCGGGAGAGCAGAGGGGACGGGGAGGGGGCCCATGGTGGCCAGGCCAGCAGGTCTCAGCCCGGAGCGCCAGGGGCTCCCGGCTACGGGGGAGCTGTGCACACACCTGATCTCCGTGGGGTACAGCTCCCCGGTGAACAGGTACACGCAGATGAAGGAGCTGGCCAGGCAGCCTTTGCCCAGGGCCGCCTGCGCCGTGCGCAGGGTCTGCATATCTAGAGAGGGAGGGAGACAGAGCATGGGGGTGGGGGTGGCAGAGCCCGGCGGCGAAGAACCACGGAGCCCCTCTTCCCACCAGGACCCAGAGGCCCCCAGCTGCCCTTCAGCCGCCTTGCTCCCTTCTTGGCCTGCGCCACCAAGCCCGGCTGGGCATTAGGATGAGCTTTTGGGACAGGCCTGGGTTCAAATCCTGCCTCAGGCACACCTGGGTGACCTCTGTCAATGTCACTCTCTGAGCCTCCCCATCCTCACCTGTAAAGCCAGGAAAATGCCAACACCTGCCTCACAGGTCACCGTGGTGGCCATGAGGCCACGAGTTCCATGGGCGCAGAGCCCACGGAACGGTCACTGTCACCGCCCTGGTCCTGCACCGGCCAGGCGGTCACTTATAGACAGCAAAGCCCCAACCACGCGTCCGCAGTGGGCAATGGCCGAGGCAGCTGTGCTGTGTCCTCCAGGGCGGGTGGCAGGCCCACCCCACTGCCTGCTGGAATCAGGGGAGATTTTATAAAACACCGCACCTGGGCCCCACCCAGTCTCCATTACATCGAAGTCCCTTGGGGATGGGCTCAAGGTTTGGCATTTTGAAAAGGTCCCCAGGAGAGGCTAATGAGCAGCCAGTGGGGACAAACTGCATTCTAGAGGAACTAGTAGTCGTGAAAAAATTAGATCTGCAAAGCAGGTGTACAAACACAGAAGAGCACGTTTATGTTACAACGTAGAGTGAAAAGAAGATACCACAAAATATATTACATCTAAACGTCTGTAGACGATATAGATAACATGATCTCAATAACGTCAAAACCAAAATCTCCAAATAGGAGAAAAGGCTGGGGGAGAGACATCCAAACAGCAGCGATGCTAACACAGCCACTTCACCGGAGGGGTTGGGCCACCTGCCCGAGGCCGTGGTGGTAAAGCTGGGGTCACACCTGGGCGGAAGTGGCTTGTGCCTGCCCTCGGCCGCTCGTTCCCACCCCTGGCTGCACGCTGGTATCACTGGGTGTGTTTTAAAAACTTCCAAGGCCTGGGTGCCACCCCCTGAGATTCCAACAGCCGGGCCCGGGCTTGCGAGCCCCTGGGGGGCCCAGTTCCTGACGCTCCAGCTCCAGTTGAGCCGGGTCTGCCTGACCACAAAGCCGCGGGCCTCTGCAGAGCCTCCCCCCTGGGTGCGAGGCACCCAGCGCCTAATCAGAACTGGCCCGATGGCCAGGCTCTTCCTTTCCGATCCGGAGGCCCGGCCATTGGCCTCGTCCCCGCAGGTCCCCTGGGGCCGCGCGCCCGCCCACGGCTCACCTTCTGGCACAAACAGGTTGGCGATGACCATGGCCCCGGCCAGGGCGAGGAAGGAGGCCACCGTGGCCCGGCGGCCCACGAAGATCATGGTGGCGGTGGCCACCAGCATGGCCGGGATGTCGATGACCCCGAACACGACCTGCACCAGGTGGATGCTGAGCCCAAACTTCTGCAGGTCCATGGCCAGCCCGTAGTAAGCCACGGAGTTGGAGAACCTGGGAGAGGAGGCACGGGGGGCTGCTTCTGTCTCGCCCAGCAGGTGGGCACCGTTCTGGGTGGGCGGGGGACACACGAGGATGCGTGTACAGGGCCCTCCCCTCAGGGACCGACTGCACCCCTCCCTCCTGGTTTTCTAAGTCTCTGAGATTGGCTGTGGGGCCCAGAGCCGCCCTCCAGCTCTCTGTCTTGGACCCTGGAGCATGCGGGTGTTTTTCTTCCCTGTCGGCTCCACTGTCCACCCCTCATAGACTTGCTTCTGGAAAACTGCTTGAAGGTTCCTCAAAGAGTTAAACACAGATTTCCATAAGACCTTGCAATCCACTCCTGCGTATATGCAGGGACTTGAAAGCAGGGACTTGAACAGATACTTGCACACATGTTCACAGCAGCGTTATTTATAGCAGCCCAAGCCAGAAACAACGCAAGTGTCCACCGACAGATGAATGGAGAAACAAAATGTGGCATAACCAGATGGTGGAATACTATTCAGCCATGAAAAGGAACAGCGTTCTGATACAGGTTATAAGGTGGACGAACCTTGAAAACTCTATGCTCAGTGAAAGAAGCCAGACACAAAGGGACAAATACTGTATCACTTCACACACATGAATTTTCTATAACAGGCCAACCATGGAGACAGGAAGTAGGTTAGAGGCTGCAAGGGGCTGGGGGAGGAGATAACGGAGGCTTTTGCATCATGGGTACAGAGTTTCTTGCTGGGGTGATGGAAAAGTTTTGGTGGTGGGTGGTGGTGACGGAAGCACAACACGGTGAATAAAATTAACACTGCTGAGTTGTGCACTTGAAGTGGTTGAAATGGTAAATTGTATGTCATATATGTTACCACAATGAAAATTAAAAGACAAAAAACAATGGCTGCTTCTTCCAAGGGACGGTGCTCTAGGATGGGCTGACTGCAAAGGCCTGGAATTCACGTATCCGAGGCTTCTACAGGAATTTACAGGGCTCTGGAGGGAAAGGAGGCGGGCGCTGGCTCTCAGCGCCCTGCGGGCTAGCCAGGTCACGGACACGTGCTGGTGCAGTCCCGGGAAGCAGGGAGGCGGCGGCGCGAGTATGGGCTGTGGGCTCTCTCCAGCCGGGTCTGGCATTTGCCCCTGAAGCACCTTACCGAGAAACCCCAGCCATGGGAGCCAGTGGAGATGGAGAGGAAGGGAGGAAACTTCTGGAAAAGTGGCCCAGTAATTCTCATTGGCCTTAGGGCAGAGGGAGAGCCAGGAGAAAAGTGGCCTCGTTTCCCTGCTTCTGCCCTTGCCAGGTGGAGATGGGAGGCAAGGTCCCCAAGAAATCACCTTAACACTCAAACAAAAGCAGCAGCAGCGGCAGCGAAACCGCCTCGTGGCCCTTAATCCTGCAGGCGCCGTGGCGCTACGTGGGCTTCTTTGGTCTGGGGGGTTGTGCTTGGAGGCGGATCAGTTGACCTTGGAAAGACCAGTTCTGGTTTCATCGGTGTCTGCACCCCACCTGGACATGCGCCCACCTCCTCGATGTCCTTGCCCCTTGTCCACCCCACCCTCGTCCACCCCGGCCGTTCCCTTCTCAATGGCTTCTCCTGTCCCAGCTCCCCCGACCCTGGGCTCCAAGGCTGGTGTGGGAGACACTCAGGGTGGGAAAACCGCCTTCCACTCTCCATAATCAAAGGATCTTCATGCCACAGTAAAAACTCAACAAAAATTATCCTTAATGTGCCCCTCCCTTGATGTCTTCTGAATGAGCACGGGACTCCCTTTCTTTTGGAAACCTCAAGTGTCTGTGCTTATTTCCCAACGGTTTGGCGTGGCCTGGGCAGGGCGGGGAGCGGTGCAGACTCTGAAGGAGGCGGGGTGGGCTGGGGACAAGGCCCTCAGTGAAGCCCTGGACGTCTAACTTCCCATCCTCCTCCTCACTCCCCTTCTCTGCCAAGGGATTCCACAGCACAGCCCCCTCCCTGTCTGCACTTTAGAAAGGCTTCGCTTATCTCAGGAAGGGATCCGGGACTGAGCCTGCCTGCCTGTATTACCCGGTCCCACCTCTTAAAAAAAAAAAGAAAGAAAGAAAAAGGCTTTTTCTCTTTTCTCTTCTGTGTGCCCTATTTGCATCTCTAGGTGAGATTGCCTTTCCAGGGGCGGGCAAGGGGAAGACTCCACCTGGGCTCAGTTATATTAAACCCGTAGAGTCCCCATGCTATGAAATAGATACATAAATAAAACATGCAAAATATGTCAAGAGATCATTGAAAATGGCATTTTTTACCTGAGGACTCCTGGGACCACCATGTCCTGAATCATCTAAGAGGAAACCTAGAAAAATCCCATCTGGACCACAGGGGAGCTGTGACGTTAGCAGGAAGATGAGGCCTCCAAACAAAGACAAATCTCTATGCACCTCCGTCATAAATACCACATAAACCTAGGATAATTTGCAAAATCTCACTAAGGATCTCAAGAGATAAAAACCTGGGGGAAAACCTTCTCAGGTACCTGCAAAAAAAGCCCCCAAGAGGGGAAGCAGATTTGGCTCAACGGATAGGGTGTCCTCCTACCACATGGGAGGTCCAGGGTCCAAACCCAGGGCCTCCTGACCCGTGTGGTGAGCTGGCCCATGTGCAGTGCTGATGTGCGCAAGGAGTGCCATGACATGCAGGGGTATCCCCTGAATAGGGGAGCCCCACATACAAGGATCATGCCCCTCAAGGAGAGCCGCCCCACGTGAAAAAAGTGCAGCCCGCCCAGGAGTGGCGCCGCACACACGGAGAACTGACACAGCAAGATGAAGCAACAAAAAAGAGACGTAGTTTCCCCGTGCCACCGATAAGAAAGCAAGCAGACACAGAAGAACACACAATGAATGGATACAGAGAGCAGACAATGGTGGAGTGGGGGGAAGGGGAGAGAAATAAATAAAAAATAAATCTTAAAAACAAAAACAAAAAACCCAAGAGCTTAAAACTTAGAGGTGGTACAAGCCCCAGTCCTTCCACCAACAAACAAACATTGGGGAAGTTCTAACTACTGCAAAAAGCCTGGCCGTCAGGAAAAGAGCGCCTGCATGAGCCTCGGCCACTTATTTCACTCCTATACTTAAACCCCTTTGGACCAGCCCCTGCAAGTCTTCATATTCTCAAAACACATATCAGTGGAACCTCCCAGTCCACCCCCAGTAGAGCACTCAGGGCTCCTGTCTGGAACCCATCGATTTGCTGAAAACTCTTCAGCCATCTGCACCTGAAAGCAAAATAGCACACATGCTGGAATTGGAAATGGATTCTGATGGAGTACCCCTGGCAGACTAAGCCTTGTTTATAATGGAGTAGAGAACTGTTGTATCTTAAAGAGTCTTAGTCTAGCAGGAAGCATTGAGTAGTTGTGAAAGGTAAACACATCACTGTAAGTGGTTTTAACTTAAGTTCTTTATTTTACAGTTAAAGTATTTGTTGTCTTAAATAAAGCTTGGAACGTTACCAATATAAGTTAGTTAAATTAAAAATGATGTTCAGAGACTCGCCTGTTTGGAATTCAGTTAGTAAAAAAGTGGAGGAAAGAGTGAAATGTGATGGATGAGACACCACTACACATCTATTAGAATGACTAAGATTCACAAAAATGGCAACACAAAATGTTGATTAGGCTTCAGAGAAATAGGAAATCTTATTCATTGGTGGCAGGAAAACATAATGGTACAGTCACTGGAAAATATATGGCAGTTCCATATAAAGTTAAACAAATGCGTATCAATAGACCCAGAATTCCACTCCTAGATATCTACCCAAATGAATTAAAATCATGTGCACCTAAAAACTTGTATGGGAATGTTTATCGCGGCTTTATTTATAATCACCAAAACCTGGAGACAACCAAGATATCCTTCAACAGGGGAGTGAATAAACTAACTCTGGTACATCCATTCAATAAAGTACTATTCACAACAAAAAAGGAGTGAACTATTAATTCACACAACACTATGGATAATTCTTAAATGTATTTTGGCTAAATGAGAGAAGTCAGACCCAAAACACTACATTTTCTATGATTCTATTTATACGACATTTTGGAAAAGCAAAACTGTAGGGTGGAAAAACGGATCAATGATTGTCAGAAGCTGGGAGAGGCTGACTTCAAAGGGGCCACATAGGGCACTTTTTATGGTGATGGAACTGAATATAAGTAGATAGACACAGAAAGAATTTCAGATACAGAGGTGGGCATGAATTAGTATCCATACATGTATTTCTTAGCCTTGTCTGCTGCAGGGTCTAGAAGCAATGATGCTCCAGTGGTAGTGAACACAACCAATGTCCAGATCTTGGTTTCTAAATACCATTCTCCAATAAAAGAAGCCCAAGCACCTTGGAGAAATGATTTATTCTATGGCTGGTGTAAGGAAAATGAACTTGGAGATCTTGCATGAAAATAGAAGAAGCTGGCAGAATGTCAACGCATACAAGAGCCAATGTGAGAAACAAAATAAATATGTTGTGCTGGATTATAACCCAAAGTATAAAATACATACACTTAAGTCTTTAAACAAACAACTTAATACATGAATCTTTCTTACAGAATAATTCAAAAAATTATCTGTAGATTGTTCAAGAGGTGGAGCTTAAATCCCCTCTCCTTCAATGTGGGCTGAATTTAATGGCTTACTTTCAAAGGAGAGAATATGGAAAGAGAAAAATATTGATTTTACAGGAGCCCGGCAGATACCGCGTTAACCAAGAGGTCAAGCAGTAGTAAGCCACGCTGGCGTCAGGTGCCCCGAGTCGCTGTGACAAGGGCACTTCTCCTCTCTGGTCTTCTACCCTCAAACCCATAACTCCAGGCTAGTCATGGGAACATCAGACAAATGCAAACTAAGGGACATTCGACACAATACCTGACCAATAGTCTTCAACGCTGTCAAGGTCACGAAACATAAGGCAAGACTGAGAAGCTGTCACAAGTCAAAGGTCACTAAGGAGACCTAAGACTGAGCATGATATGGAATCCAGACTAGTGAAATCCACACCAAGTCTCGAGTTAACAGCGAGGGGTCAGGGTTACAGTCTTAGTTCTGGCAAATGTACAAGAGTTAGGTGAGGGAAGCGGATGTGGCTCAACTGATAGAGCGTCCACCTACCATATAGGAGGTCCAGGGTTCAAACCCAGGGCCTCCTGACCCATGTAGTGATGCTGGCCCACGCGCAGTGCTGATGTGCACAAGGAGTGCCGTGCCATGCAGGGGTGTCCCCCACGTAGGGGAGCCCCACGCACAAGGAGAGCGCCCCACAAGGAAAGCATTCCCTTGCGAAAAAAGCGCAGCCCACCCAGGAGTGGCGCCGCACACACAGAGAGCTGACGCAGCAAGATGGTGCAAGAAAAAGAGACAGATTCCTGGCGCCACTGAGAATGCGAGCGGACACAGAAGAATACACAGCGAATGGACATAAGAGGGCCAACAACAGGGGCAGGGGGAGAGAAAGAAATAAATCTTAAAAAAAAAAAAGAGGTGAGATGATGATATTGGGGGGTGCTGGGGGAAAGATAGATGGGAGATCTCCTTTGCAATTATTCTGAGAATCTGAATCAAATCCAAAAGAAAAAAATTTTTTGGAAAAAAGACAAACTCTAGAGTGGAAGAAGATATCTGCAAAAACCAATATCCAACAAAAACTTGGGTGGAAGCCCAGACTCTCTGGAGCAGCCTCCTGGACAAACCAGACCACAATGACTCATTTACTGAGAACTCCCCTGGGGCCAGAGGCGGGTTTAAGCCCTTTACTTAAAGAGTCTTAACTCCTCCTCTCCTCACCACCAGGTATTCTATGCACAGGTAAGAGGGGGAAACAGAGGCAGGGAGGGCCGCCGACTTGCTGGAGGTCACACGGGGGGTGGCCCGAGAGCCGGGCTCAGAAGCCCTCTCCTGGAGGGCCGGGGTCACCCTGGGCACGGACATTCTCCACAGCCGCAGCCCTACTGTGTAGATCTCAACCTGCATTATCCAAAGGCCCAGGAAAGTCCTCCCAGCTCAATGGAAACGGTCCTGCTTTCACCAGCACCTTCAGGCTTTGTCAACTTTTGGTCTGTGCTAGGGAATGCCGGTCGCCTTTGTGTTTTCATTCATTTCACGGTCATGCCTTTCTCCGGGTATTTCTTCCTGCCCATCTGACAAAGTCGATTAACCCCCTTTCAGAACTCATCTAAATGCCATCTCTTGTGAGAAGCCCTCAGCCACCCCCAAGGAGGAAAACTACTGTTAGGATGCTTGGAAATTATTTTTGCCCTGTGTTTCTCCTTCCTGACCCAGTAGTGTTTTTCCAGAGTGAGACACTTCCCAGAATCCCCTGGGGAGTCCCACGGGCATACCAGGATGGGACAAGGTGCATTTTGGAAAAGCTGCCAGGGTGACACCAACAGGTTGTCCTCCCCTCAGGTGAGAACCACTGCCCAGATGTGGGGTCCCTAGGTCAGTGCAGATGTCTCCTCATCTCCACATCTCAGCACCCAGCCCAGGGCTGGAGAAAGGATAGGGAGCATGTGCTGTCCAAGGCTCACCTGCTCCTTATATTAAGAGTATGTTGGGGAAGCGGATTTGGTTCAACGGATAGAGCATCCGCCTACCACATGGGAGATCCAGGGTTCAAATCCTGGGATTCCTGACCCGTGTGATGAGCTGGCCCACCCACAGTGCTGATGCATGCAAGGAGTGCTGTGCCACACAGGGGTGTCCCCTGCATAGGGGTGTACCCCGTAAGGAGAGCGCTGCCCCACTGAAAAAAGCGCAGCCTGTCCAGGAGTCGCACCATACACACAGAATGCTGACGCAGCAGACGACACAACAAAAAGAGACACAGATTCCCGGTGCCGCTGACAAGAATCCAAGCGGACACAGAAGAGCACACAGCAAATGAACACAGAGAGCAGACAACAGGGGGCGCAGGGAAGGGGAGAGAAATAAATGAAAAATAAATCTTAAAAAAAAAAAAAAGAGCATGTTAGCCCAGGGTTTGCCAGGGGGAGCAAGAGGCCCTGCCTCGGGCAAAGGCGTGGGCAGGACCCTTCACCTACCAGACCAGCATGAGGCAGCAGGTGACCTTGCGGGCAGCTGGGGTTCGGAACAGGTCCAAGACCGAGTTAGAGGTGCGGCCACTTGCAAACTCACTCTGGATGTAGGAGCTCAGCACCTGGGCAAGGAAGGTGTGTCAGGGGCAGTCGGGCATCTGGGACCCTATGGCCCTGCTGGGAATCCCTTCATCTGTAAAAAGTGGGGCCGGGGCCAAGTGTCCTGACAAATGGCCATCCTAGTCTGCTCTCCAGCCCAGCACCGGTGGCTCTGGATGAGCTGTCGGCCTGGGGGATGAAGCAGAGTCTCCAGCGTGAGTCCCAAACGCCCCTGAGCTGCCTGCTGATTGGGCTGAAGTGGCCACTGACTCCCGGATAGTCTTGGGCAGTGGTTAAGAGCCGGGGTTCTGAGTGGTCCCATCACTTCCCGCTGAGCAAATCGCCTAACCCGTCCAAACGTCAGTTTTCTCACCCGTAAAAACGAAGCATTAAATGAGGGTAGATATACAAAGCCCTTGAACACAGTGTCTGGGATTGGGTTCAACAAATGGGACTTGTTTCATCATAAATGGTAACTGATGAGCCAAGCAGCAGTCAAATGATCCCAGATCACCCACTGATCAGCGTGCCATTCGATACCCGAACTCCACCCACCCGTTTAGTCTCAAGCTCTGCCCTGGCTGGTGGCGAGTTCTGCCAGGTCCTGCCAGAAGCCGAGGCTGTCCGCAGGCCGCAGGCCGCCCTCCCGCATCCTCTCACCTCCTTGGTCAGCCTCTCCCCTTCCTCCTTCCTCCCGTTCAGCGCAGCCACCTTGCGCAGGTTCTGCATGGCTAACTGGGCCTTGCCGTGCAGCAGGAGCCACCGGGAGGACTCTGGCAGCCACCTGGGACCCGGAGAAGAACGAGGAATGACCCAGGGCTGGGTGGGGCCCATTCCATGGCCAGCCCAAGAAAAACCCTCATTCGCCCTGTCACAGCCCCAAGCCAGGGGACATTTCCTCCTCCGCAAGATCAGGGAAGGCTGGAGGACACACAGCTCCCCTTTTCCTGCAGCCCCTCGATCAAGGGTGCTTAGAGACGACATACGACTTACAAGTCATCAACAGCCCCAGTGTTCAATCTGTACAGCCCTGGCCCCTGTTGGAGCTGAGGCTCAGTTCCCATCCTTTAAAATGCCACCGGGTAGTTGGGAGGCACAAAGGAGTTGGCTGGTGGAGGCAAAGGTGCTCACATGTCCTGGAGTCCCTCGCTAAAGTCCTGTGGCAGTGCTCCTGAGCCCCCTGAGCCCCCTGAGCCCCCGCCCTCCTTTGTGGCCCCACCAAATCCAGCAAGTCCCAGCTGCCACACACCCCAAGCTCCCCACGGAGCCAGGGGAGGGCCGGGTCACGCAGGTGCACCCTCTCCACCCCACTCTGCTCAGGACATACCAAGAATAGAGGAAAAAGACCAGGAATGGTGCAGAAACGGCAAACTGCAGCCACCGCCAGGGGCGGACCAGGTACGCCACTCCAGCCAGGATGAGCTGCCCCAAGGTGAAGGAGTACCCCAGCAAGACGCCCGCCACGGTGCGGCCCTGAGTGGGCATCCACTCCACGACTGGGGAGAAAACGACAGTGTGCTCAGGGGGACGCATCCCCACGTGCTGATCTAAGTAACTCTGTCCCCTTGAGAATGACCCTGGGGTAGCTTTAAAAATCCGGGAGGTCCCTGAGACACTGGCAGAGGCGTCACACCCAGGCACACTCCACAATCAGAGACTCAAACAGGAACAGTAAAACCACAAAAATATTAGGAGAAATCATGGTAGGATTCTTATCATCTTGAATAGGAAAAGCCTTTCCAAGGATGTCACAAAATGCAAAAGCAATAAAAGATCAACAAATCTGACTTCGTAGAAATAAGAAATGCCTGCATTGAAAAAAAAACAAACACCATAAGCAGAGTCATAATGCCAACAAAAACCTGCAAAAACTATTTCAGCTCAACAGATGAAGGGCTCATTTCCCTACTTTGGGGAAAGTTCTTACAGATCAATAGGAAAGACCAACAAGCAGCAAGGAAATGGGCCAAGGAGGGGAATGGTTGATAGAAAAGAAAACGCAGAGGCTCTCATTGTATGACAAGATGCTCAGCTTCTGCAAAGACGAAAAAAAGAAGCAATTTTTGTGGTAAAGAGCTAAAGTGGGAAATAACCTAGGTGTCCATCATAGGGGATATTATGACGTGTCCTCACAATGCTGCTGAAACAAGTTCAAAGGCAGCTTCTTTTCACTGAGCAGCTAGCTCATTGCGTCCGATTCATCAGCCAGTCCTGCTGCTTCTGCCTTCAGAATTGAGGCAGGATCTCAGATCTTCTGCTTCTCTCTGCTACCCTGACCTAAGATGGCAATAGCCTCCCCACCGCCCCCTGCACTAATGGTTCCCTCATCTCTTTGTTGGTTGTTTTTGCTCATTGCTTTTGTTCATTGTCTGCTTGTCACCTGCTCGTTGTCTTTTCAGGAGGCACTGGGAACCAAACCCGGGACCTCCCATGTGGGAGGCGGGTGCTCAACTGCTTGAGCTACATCCACTCCCAGCAATAGCCTATTAACTGGCCTCCTGTTTCTGCTCTTGGACCACGCAGTGACCAGTGGCCAGAGGGATCCTGACAAGTCCTAAGTCAGCTCAGGTCTCTGCTCAAAACCCTCCAGCAGGTCCCATCTCACTCAGAGTCAAAGCCAAAGTCCTTCAAATGGCTACAGGACATGCATCACCTCTCCCGCTCTGCACCATGGACTTCTTTGCTGTCTCTTGATCCCGCCTGGCACCCTGCCTCCTCCAGCGCTTGGCCCTCTGCCTGGAATGCCCTCTCCCAGAAAGGCCCAGGGCTCACCGCCTCACCTCCTTCAAGCCTTTGCTCGAAGTGAAACTTCTCCACTGAATTGTATTCTTGCAAATGGTGTGTGGTATGTATGTTACCATAAAAAAGAAAAAAGAACCTCCCTGCTTGGCCTTCCCCGACCATCCTAAATAGAACAACAAGCACCGCCCTCCCGGCCCTTCTTATTCCCTTCCTGGTTTTATTTTTGCCTTGGTGGCACTTCTTGCCAACTCACATCTGCTTCCCTCCCTAGCACATGAACTTCCCAGGAGCAGCCCCTCCCTGCTCACTGCCGGGTCTCTGGCACCCAGGACTGTGCCCGGAACCAGGGGGCCCGTAACCAAGAAGCGAAAGAGCAACAACAGTGTTAGGTGGGAGAATCTAGATGCAGAGCAGTGTGTACAGCAACAAGAGAGAGGAGAGGAACACACGCAGGCATGGGCGTTTGCATAAAGCCATATGCTCACAAGGAGGCCGGAAGGCGAGTTCCTCTGGGCAGGGGTGGGAAGGAGGCTTTTCATTTTGTACACACTTTGGGACCTTTGATCGTGGAACCTTGTGAGTGTGAAGGCCCCAGGGAAACAATAAATAAATGACATTTCAGGGGAGCAGATGTAGCTCAAGTGGCTGAGCACCTGCTTCCCATGTACCAGGTCCTGGGTTCAATCCCCAGTACCTCCTTAAAAAAAAAAAAAAGACATTTCATTAGGAAGAAAGGAAGGAGGGAAGGAAGCAAGGAAAGAAAGAAGGGAGAGAAGGGAGGAAGAAAGGAAAAAAGGAGGGAAGGGAGGGAGGGAGGGAGGAAGGAAAGAAGGATGGGGGAAGGGGAGGAAAGTAGCCAGGATGGTGGAGGGATGTGGACCTTGATAAGGCAGCAGGTGAGAGAAGAGCCACTGAGCCTGGAGACCAAAAGATGGGGCTAAGTGCCAGCAACCTCGGCTGGAGGGGTGCTTCACTGGTGCAGGGTGCCCCCTAAGTTGCGGCTGGAGGCTAAAGGACTCCGGCTGGAGTCTGTGCCCCACCTCCCTAGGGGCTGAGCCAACCCGAGTGGGGGCCTCGGGGGGTCCCCGAGGCCGGGCCGACTCTTGATGGGTGGGGGCAGGGGCTTCCCACAGGAGATGGCCTAGGAGGTCTGTTCCCGCCTTGGGGTTCCATGAGGAATGGCGGGTGGAGGGGAGGCTTGCTGATGCCCCACTGTGCGCTCAGCACCGTGTGAGGTCCCGATGCCGACAGGTGACCTCAGGCAGGCCACCCCCAAGATCTCTCCCCGACCTGAAGTGAAGGTCCCATTCTGTCCGGACAGCCAAGGATGGGGACCGTCTCTGGATCCTGGGGCCGGTGGTGTTCCCAGGAGCAGGCTAAGAAGTTCAAGTGGAGTGCAGGCAGCCTGCAGGCCGGTGTCCAGGATGGCCCCAGAGCTGCCCCGAGCCTGCCCAGAGTGCCAGCTGACCCGTCACTTGCCACCAGCCTCCAGGGGCAGGTGTGGGGCCCGGAGCCGAGGAAAGGCCGGCGCCGCAGCCTGGCTGACCTCACTTCCCCTTTGCAGGTTTCAGGCCTCACCCACCTGCCCCACACTGGGCCTGTCCCGCAGGGGCACTTAGCGAGGGCTGCCGTTGACTAACTCGTGCGTGAAACAAGAGCCGCCCTTTGGTGGGAAAAGGTCGCACGGCGTCCCCCTGCCTGCTGCCCGGGCCGTGGCGGAGCCCAGGCCTCCAGGCCCCACCTGGACGCAGGCTTTTACCTGAGCTCGTCGCCCGAGGCCACGCAAAACGCAGCCGGAAAGACGCGCGGTTCTGGGGCTGCCATTCCCCGCGCCCCTGCCAGCCCCACGCCCGCCCGGGCCCGCGACCCGGGACTCACCCAGCGACAGGGAGTTGAGGATGATGCCGGAGAAGGTCATGCCCGTCAGGAACCGGAAGACGCAGTAGGCGCCGAAGGAGCTGAAGTACGCGGTGGCGGCCCCCGAGACCGCCAGCTGCAGGTACGACCAGACCAGGGGGATCTTGCGGCCCAGTCTGGGGGGGTGGGGTGGGGTCGAGGGAGGCAGGATGAAGGGTGGGGGGTGGGGAGGTGCTGGGAGCAGCAGCGCGTACCCTGAAGGGAGAGGGGCACCCGGCAGCCTCCACCCCCGCCACCGAAGCTCGGGGTGCAGCGGGAACCAAGAGGAAGCTGAGGGGTCCCTGGGAAAGCCTGGCCTCCAAGACAGCGCCCTGGCGGCAGGACGGGTGGTGAGGAGGCGGCGTGCCGGTCTGCTCAGGGGGTGCTTCTGGACGCCCCCAGGCCCCCAGTCTAACAGGTTCTGGGAGGACAGGGCCCGGGGGGGGCGTGGGCGGCCAGCAGGTGGCGGAGAGTGGGTGGCCCTCTGCAGGGACGCCCCGAACCGGGACTCGCTGCGGGGGGAGCCTGGGACTGGTGGGCGCAGGAGCCAGGGTGGAGCTTTCGTTTGAATTGTGCTGCTGGGGTGCCCGAAAGCTGGGGTGCGGGGGTTCAAGGCCAGGGTGGGCCCACTGCACGTGCAAGCGAGGCTGGTTGGTGGAGAGCTGGGGCCGGGGCACACACCCCAGCGGGGCCAGGGGAGCTCAGGCCACACACCCATAACTCATTCATTCATTCATTCATTCATTTCATTGCACAAATGCTTGTTGATGGCTTCTAAATGCCAGGCCTGAGCTGGGGGCTGGAGACAGACAAGACACTGTGGACAAAACACGAGCTGGCGGGAAGAGAGACCAGGATATGTCGTGACATGGTGCGTTGAGGCCCACGGCGGAGACAGGGGGTCACAGAGGGGGCGGGGCTTCACTCAGGGTGGGTCTGGCTGTGGGAGGAGGACCCGCAGGGAGGGTCTGCAGGGACCTGAACTAGCCCAGGGGTGAGAGGAGGGGTGGAGGGGAGGGGAGAGGACAGAGGGACATAGAAGCAAGTGCAGGGAGAGAGAGGGGCAGAGAAAGAGGGGCGGGCGTGGACGTCATCGCAGCCGCACAGCGTCGCTGGCCCTCAGTCTGTCTCTGGAGAACACTGTCCATCCACGGGGGCCAGTTCGGGTACGGTCCGACTCATCCACACAATGGGATGCAGGGCAGATACCAGACAGTACTG
This sequence comes from Dasypus novemcinctus, assembly GCF_030445035.2. Classification (NCBI taxonomy): domain Eukaryota; kingdom Metazoa; phylum Chordata; class Mammalia; order Cingulata; family Dasypodidae; genus Dasypus; species Dasypus novemcinctus. Next base: position 9,492,142 of record NC_080682.1, read on the forward strand.
GAAAGCCCTTTTTGAAAGAGAGTCTGCCTCCAAGACATATTGCTCAGTGGACAAAAAGCCACGTGTGGGGTGTGCCAGCGTTGGCATAAAAGGGAGGACGGGGTATTTATATACACGTTTGCTCGAATATTCCCAAAACCATGAGCTATCTCTGCGAAGATGCGTAGAAACCGGGCCGCCCTCCGGAAATAGCTGGGGTGGGCAGGGCAAGCGGGGAAGGGGTTGCTTCACTGCACGCCTTCGTACCCCCTTGAATTTCAAATAGGGCGAATGTATTACATGTATTAGCTTTTTGAAAATCCACAAGTACATTTTAATGAAGAAAAACGAAGGGCGCGGCCGGGGGCTCTCCAGCCTGCGCCGAGGGGCTCACCTGTCCGCCAGGCTGCCGAACACGGCGGCACCCACCAGCACCCCGGCCATGTAGACAGACTGAGCCAGGTCGCGGAGGGTGCGGGCCTCACAGACCAGGTCCCACTGCGGAGGGGGGGACAGAGGGACGCTCCAGCCTCGGCTCGAGGTGGCGGCCCCCCATTCGCCGCCCCGGCCCCCTCTGACCTCTGTCACGATGGTGGACGGGAAGACGCTGCGGTCGTAGACCCAGCCGTCCTTGCAGGCCTCTGTGGCTGCCCCGGGGACAGGGACAGTGCGGTTCAGGGGGATCCACTGAGGCTCCGTGAAGCGCCGGCACGGTTCGGGCACCCCCAGCCCGTCCAGGGGCACGGTGGCCCGCAGCCAGGCGCCCGAGAGATTGGCAGCGACCGCGGTGTGGTTGGCCGGGCCCCGGCAGTGATGTGGGGGCACAGCAGCCGTGAAGTTCTGCAGGAAGTTGTGGCAAGCCAGCAGGCTGCAGGGCAGCAGCAGCAGGGCCGTGGAGAGGAGCTGGAAGCGGCCCACGCCACCCAGCGCGTCCAGCAGGTCCGTGAAGGCCATGGCCACGGGCTGAGCGGAGACCCAGCCTGCTGGGGGCCTTATGTAAAGGGGCAGGGAGGGGACGCTGGGAAGAGGAAGAGGAGGCCTGGGGTCAAGACCGCAAACGGCCGGTGTCCAAGAGCTCAGAGGAGTCCGGTTACACCTCACGGGAGGCCTCGGGTGTCCCCCATGTCTGCAGGCTCCCTCTCTCTCCAGGCCAGCAGGCTGGCCCCAGAGACTTTCCCTCCACCCCGTCAGCCTCTTGCCTCCTGGGTTAGAAAAGCAAGGGGTCCCAGGGGGCCAGCTCACGGCCCACGGCCTAGGTCTGCAGGCCCCCAGCATGCTTGGGGCACCACGACCGCCCTTCCCTGCCGAGGCCATTGGGGTGCTGCTTCGGGAGCCAGAGCCAGCCTCACAGTGGACACAGCCAGTACTTGGGCTGCAGCTCTCGGCAGAGCTGGAAGTGCTGGGCAGTCAGGACCACAGGGGGCCGCTCACCCTCCCCACCCCCGTGAGAAACTGGGGGCTTGGCTGCCCACGAGACACTAGGGGAAATGTCTAAAAGTGCCCAGGTATCTTGTACCAAGCAATGGCTACTTGGACTTTACATCAAAAGCACAAGCAACAAAAAAGGTAAACTAGACTTCATGAAAATTAAAAACCTTTTTACATCAAAGGACATTGTCAAGAAATTGAAAAGACAACCTAAAAAAGGGGAAAAAAAATACTTGAAACCCATATATCTGATTAAGAGTTCAATATCTAGACTATATAAAGACCTCTCGCAATTCTACAACAAAAAGACCAACCCAGTTAAAAAACAGGCAAAGGACTTAAATAGGCAGTTCGCCAAAGATTTATAAATGGCCGATAAGCACGTGAAAAGATGCTCAACATCATTAGCCACTAGGGAAATGCAAATCCAAACCACAATGAGATACTACTTCACACCCAGAAGAATGGCTTTTATTAAACACAAAACAGAAAATAACAAATGTTGGGGCAGGATGTAGAGAAATAGGATCCCTCGTAAAATGGTGCAGCCATTGTGGAAAACAGTTTTGAAGTCCCTCAAAAATTAAACATAAAATTACCATATGACCCAGCAATCCCACTTCTAGGTATATACTTCAAAGAACTGAAAGCAAAGAGACAAGCATGTATTTGCACACCAATGTTCATAGTGGCATTATTCACAATTGCCAAAAGAGGAAGCAACTCATGTGTCCATCGGCTGATGCATGGATAAACAAAATGTGGTGTATACACACATGATGGAATGTTATTCAGCTGTAAGAAGTGGAGTGCTGATATGGATGACCCCTGAAGGTATCATGTTGAGTGGAATAAGCCAGACACAAAAGGGAAAATATTGTATGAGCTCATTGATATGAAAGAATTAGAATATGCAATTTCAGAATCAGAAATTGGAATATAGTTTACCAGGGGCTGGGGTAGAGAAGGGAATGGGAAATTGATGCCCAGTTGGTAGTTTCTACTTGGGGTGATGGAATATTTTGGTAATGGATGGTGGTGATGGTAGGACAAAATGAATGCAATTGACACCACTGAACTTGAAAATGGTTAAAATGGGAGGTTTTACGCTGTATGTATGTTAACACAATAAAAACTAAAGAAAAAACAAAATAAAGGCCCAAACAGGACAGCCGGGAGGAAGCCCTGCTCTCCCTGGCTCCCCCTCTAATCACCCTTAGAGTTGGGGGTTTTAAGGGGGTAGGGCCCCAAGGTCATCCAGACCCAGGGGTTCCGCCCGCCTTGTCAAACAAAGTGCAACCAAGTCCATGTTAACAGGACGAAACAGTCTCTTCAACAAATGGTGCTGGGAGAACTGGATATCCATAACCAAAAGAATGAAAGAGGACCGCTATCTCAGTTCCTTACAGGAATCAACTCAGAATGGATCAAAGACCTAAATATAAAAGCCAAGACCATAAAGCTACTGGAAGAAAACGTAGGGAAACACCCTTAAGACCTTGCAGTAGGTGGTGGTTTCTTGGACCTTACACCCAAAGACATGCAACAAAAGGAAAAATAGATAAATGGGACCTCCTCAAAATTAAACACTTCTGTACCTCAAAGGACTTTGTGAAAAGGGTAAAAAGGCAGGCGACTCAACGGGAGAAAATATTTGGACATCATATGTTGGATATGGGTTGAATATCCAGGGTATATAAAGAGATGTTACAACTCAACAATAAAAAGACAAACGACCCAATTAAAAAGTGGGCAAAAGACTTGAAGAGTCAAGTGTCTAGACTTGACTAGACATTTGTCCAAAGAAGAAATACAAATGGCAAAAGAAAAACAACACAATAATGATTAAGGAAATGCAAAGCAAAACTATAATGAGATATCATTTCACACCTATCAGAATGGCCACTATTAAAAAGATAGAGAAATAGAGAGGATGTGGAGAGAGAGGAACACTTACTCACTGTAGTGGGAAAGCAGAATGGTGCAGCCACTGTGGAGGACGGTTTGGCAGTTCCTAAAGAAGCTGAATATAGAGTTGCCACAGGACCCTGCAATACTACTACGGGGTGTATACCCAGAAGAACTGAGAGCAGTGACACGAACAGACATCTGCACACTGATGTTCACACAGGCGTTATTCACAACTGCCAAAAGTCAGAAACAACCCAGGTGTCCACCAACTGATGAAAGGATAAACAAACTGTGGTGTATTCACATGATGGAATATTATGCAGCTGTCAGAAGAAATGAAGTCGGAAAACATGACAACGTGGATGAACCTGGAGGACATTATATTGGGTGAAGCAAGCCAGACACGAAAGGACAAATACTGTATGATTGCGTTACTATGCACCAAACATATTGTGTAACATATTGTATGCTTCGAAAAAATTTTTTTCTATGTATCCAGTCTTTTTGAGAAATGTATGGTTTTATTCAACTCTTATTTTTAAATTATTGTTTATAGTTTCAATTATTAAACGTACAAAAGAAAAAATTCTTTCATGAACGTAAAAAACCAAACCCCAGTACAGAGACTAACGAAGGGGATCCCTGTGTGTCCTCCCACCTGGCCCTTCACAAACCAGCTGCACCCCTGGGAAGTGACGAGCCTCTCGGGTGCCGACGAGGTCACCGGGCTCGGGTGGCCTGTGCCAGCTGGTGACAGTGTCCAAAGTCGGTGCCACCCAGGCCAGCAAGAACTCCCCACCCCGGGGGCTCCCCCACCCTGCCCAGGCTCCCTTAGCCCTTGCTCTGAGACCAGGCCCTAGTCCGTGGCCCCGTCCCCCGCCCAGCGCCCTCTACCCCCTCCTCAACCCACTGATCTCTGATAAGAAAAGCCCGGATCCCCGAGGCGGCGGCGGCAGCTTACATAAGCTGCAGGTGTCTGGGTCAGAGGCACCCCCGCCCCCCAGAAGACTTGAAGGAGACTCTGTGCTCAGGGGAGCTCCCTGGGGGGCAGCAACGGCTAAGCAGGGTTTGGGTGTCAGCTGGCACGTCATGGGGCTGGAGTGTGCAGAGAAGGTGGGGTCAGGCCCACGTGGGCTCCCAGATGTTAGGCCTGTCCCCGCATCTCACCCAGGGCCCGTTCTCCAGCAGGCGCGCGAGCCTCTGGGCGTTGGGGAGGGAAGATGACCAGGGAAGCACCCTGGAAGCTGTCCCCCGAGGCCACGGCTCGCTGGCACCCTCCCAGGCAGCAGGCTTGTGCAAAAACACACTGCAGAGACAGACCTGGGGCCCTTTTCCTTTTATTTGGGGTTCTTCTGAATGGAAACATGAGACCCCTCCACCCACGTGCCTCTGGCACCCCATATGCCCTGATTCTATCCCAGCAGAGTCCCCTGTGAAATCACCAATACAAAAAAGGAGGGGGGCGGAGGGCAGGCCCGAACACCTGCCAGGCGGGCAACTCCCGGGGCAGGAGGCCGGGCAGGGCCGCGAGGAGCAGGCTGCGGGGGCAGAGCGGGCACCGGCCTCCGCACGGAGGGGGAGGCCCCAGGCGGGCAGGGGGCTCCGCGCCGCCTTGACAACGGCCGGGCAGAGATAGTGGTTATGCTTCAAGTGTGTAGGAGACACGCGGGGCTTGGGGCAGCCGGGGGCTGGGTGGGCAGCCTCTCAGCGCCCGACGTGGTGCGAGGGCGGGGACGGGGTCGGGGCGCTGGGGGGCCTGTGGCTGGCGGCAACCCCCGAGTCCAGGCCCCTGAGGCAGGCGCATGCGTGTTAAGAGGGGCTGGGGGCGCCCATCCTAAGCCCGCAGCCCGCAGGGGCAGAGGCTGCCCCGCTCTGCCCGGAGCAGGTGAACCGTGGGGGCCGGGGGAGAGGGCGGGAGGGAGAGGCTGCCTCTGCTCGGAGGAAGGCACTTGCAGCTGGCGTGGCCCGGCGGGAAGGCATGGCTTGGCAGACCAGGAGGGACGGGGGCACAGCGGGGAGGGCCCGAGAGCCGCCTCACGCAAACATGGTCAGCTGTAACCACTGCCGGGGAGAGGGGCCGGAAGTCAGCGGCGGGCGGGGCAGCAGGGACCCACTCGTTGTGCTGCCTGCCTCCCCCTGGCCCGGCCCCCCGCGCCCAGCCTTCTGGCCCCTTGGCTCAGGAGCCACCTCGCGTGGAGACCCCTCTTTTCCCGGGGACCAGGCTGTCGGCTTCCAGAGGCCCCCAGCTCCCCTCTCCCAGAATCCAGAGCCTCCCCGGTCGCCCCAGAGCTCGGGGGCCGAGGCTCCCACCTTGAACAGGTCGAAGGTCACGACTCCATCCAGATCCGTGTCGAGAGTTTTGAAAAATCCTGTGCGTCCAAGAAAAGAAACCGTGAGGCCGGGAACCCAGGGGGTGACGGCGGCGGGCCCCCAACCTGCGCGCGGCCTCCCCACCGCGCCGGCCTGCCCTGCCAGTGACGCACGAGGTGGGTTTCGGGGACACTCACGGAACATGGTCTCCAGCCGCACCAGGCAGCACACGAAGTTGTCGAAGTCGACAGCCAGGTCGGGCTCCGAGTAGCGGGTGATGATGAGCTCGTACAGCTTCTTGTTGAGCTTGAAGCCTGGCCCGGGGCAGCAGCGTGAGGCCCGGGGAGGGGGCGGGCAAAAGGCCTGGGGCTGGCAGGGCGGCTCAGGGGCACAAAGACCTCCTGGGCTGGGCCGGGAGTGGGAACGCCAGGGGCTTGCTGGGTTTGCCCGGGGCGCCCCGGCCTTGTCCTTCGATGGGCCTCTCTCGCGCGCGGGGGGGGGGGGCCGCTGGGTCCTGCTTCACCCCTCTCTGGCTGTGTGGCCTGAGCCGGCCACCTCGCCTCTCTGAGCCCACTTCTCTCATGGCCCGTGGGGAGAGCAGCAGAGCCTTAGCGCGCAGGGGTGTGGGCAAACGCGGGCGGCGCTCCCCCCCCCACCGCCCCCGCCGTGCTGCCCGGGCCCCACCTGCAGACTCGATGGCCATCCGCATCTCGTAGGCGCTCATGCTGCCCGACTTGTCCAGGTCGAACTTGCGGAAGATGGCCTGGGTGGGGGCGCAGGGTGAGGCCGGGCGAGGCCCCCGCCGCCCATCCTGCCCACCTGCCGCTGCCCCGGGACGTGGGAGGGAGCGGGGAGAGGCCGGCGAGGAGGGCCAAGCCCCGCCGAGGGGCCTGGCTGAGGCCAGGGTGGGGGCGCCTACCAGGTAATTCCGGATGCGGTTCCAGAGGATGTTAAACTCCACCAGGCCCAGCTTCCCGTTGCCGTCACGCTGGGGGGCCGTTAGGGAGGAACCTTCACAGCTGAGAGCAGGGGTGGGGGTGCACGCGGGCCCCAGGGGAGACGGGGAGACGCCATGGGAGAGCGGACAGCTTAGAGAGGGGGCGGGAAGCCGCGCGCGGGCTGGGGCGGGGCCTTAGGGCCCCTGGCGGACCCAGCGCCTGCTCCACCGCTCACTTGATGCAAGGCCCGTGCCTCAGTTTCCCCCTCATCAGTAGGAAGATGCCCAGGAAGGCCCCTGGACACGGGGCACTGAGGTGCCCGCACTCCACAAGCTTCGTGCATTTCTGCCGCCCGCCCCACGCCTCTCCCACGCCTACGCCCCCCACCCGGGACAAAAGCGGGGGCGGGATACGTCCATGAGGTTCACCATGCTGCGGCACGACTCCAGGCTGAAGCCCTTGGTCCGCAGGTCTTTGTCTGCAAGAGAAGCCAGTTCCTACAATTCACTCCGTGAGCTTCCTGGGCCTGAGCGGGACGGGGAGCGGGGCGGCGGGGGGCATGGGGGCTCGGTGCTGCCCCGGGGGTTAATGGCAGGCGGGGGCAGTGCGTGCGCTGCTCTGAAGCCTGTGTCCCAGCAAGGAGGCCAGAGCGAAGCGAGACCCACTAAGGAGCAGTGAAGGGTGCAGGGCAGACAGATGAGGCGGGTCAGGAGCGGGGCTGGCTGCGCCGAGGGGCCAGAGGGAGCATGGCTGGGGCGCGCGGTCACCAGCTCCGGGATGCAGGGCCGGGCCGCTGGGCGCCCCCGAGGCCTGGAGGGAGAGGAGGGCTGGAGAGCGGAGGCGTCATGGGTGCCCGCTGGGGGCGAAGTGTGTCCCGTGCCTCTCCCAGGGCCCTGCAACGCGGCCGGGGGTGCGTCTCGGGGAGGAACGGGGCCTCTTCCTTTTGCACAGAGGTGCCACAGGCCTGGGGTCTGCACTGCCCAAAGGGGCGCCCCCTCCCAACCACACAAAGGTCCGGAGCCCCGGCACAAAGGGCAGGTTTGAGATGGGTCGGGGTGAGGTGCGTGGCGGCCTGGCGGAAAGGGGGGTGAGCAGGGCGCAGCGGGGCAGTGCAGGGTCCCCCGCCCTGGCAGGCCCCGGCGGCCGGGCTGAGCTCGCCGTGGAGCACGTGGGGCGCCGCCGCTGGGCACGCTCACGTTTGCTGATGATCCTGTTGAGGATGGTCCGCAGCTCCTTGACGCTGATCTCCAAGTCCTGGGGAGAGACGGGGGTGGCACCTGGCCTGCGGAGGGCCTGCCCCTCGGGCTCCCCCGGTCCCGACCTACCTCCCCTGCCAGCTGCCTGAAGAGGGTCTTGAAGGTGTCGTCAATCTCCTCTTCTGAGAGCACTCGCTGGACCGGAAAGGGTGGACAGCAGGTGAGGGGCGCCCCAGCCCTGGCAGCACGGACAGCTGGAGGTGGGGCTGGGACCGCTCGGGAGCTACAGGTTCCCTTCTCTGAGCCTCACTTTCCTAGCCTCTGAAAGGAGGGGTCTCGTCCCCACCCCGGCCCCACCCAGGACATTTGCGTCCTAAACCAGGGGATGCAGTAGAGCTCAGTGACAAAGATGAAGGGTTGGATCCTTGCTGTGTGTCCTTGGGCAAGTTCCTTGACCCCTCTGGGCTTGAGGTTCCTGTTCTTCAGAGGGGGGATGAGAACACCCTAACGGGGCTGTCATGGGGAGGAAGCGGGGGTACCCGGGTCGAAGGCTCAGCTCAGACGTGGCACCGTGATTCTTGGGGACCGTGCCATGGCTATCGGGGTCCTCTGTAAACAGCACCGAGCTGGGCAAAGGAGGCTCAGGCCGCTCCTGCCACCCCCGCCAGGAGGGGCTCTGCCCTGCAGGGGGAGGACGCCTGGGGCCCGCGCACCTCATCGGGCAGGTTGGCCTGGATCTGGTCGTCCAGCTCCCTGTGGACAGTGGGGGGGAGGGAAGGACCGGTCAGAGGGGACAGGGCCCAAGAGGGTGGGGGGAGAGGGCCGGTCAGAGGGGGCAGGGCCCCAGGAGGGGGGGGGACAGGTCAGAGGGGCAGGGCCCCAGGAGAGGGGGGGAAGGTCAGAGGGGCAGGGCCCCGGGGGCGGCCACTCACTGGGTCCCCGCGCTCTTCTCCGAGAAGAAGCGCAGCACGAAGTCGCCCTCCTTGTTGGGCTCGAAGGTGGAGGGCACCACCACGTACTCGCCGGGCGGCAGGCGGAAGCGCGTGCTCACCTCCCGCAGGTTGATGAACTGCTCCGAGCGCGCCCGCGACGCGTTGGCCAGGAAGAAGTCGCGCTTCAGGTGCACGGCCGGCTGGCCTACCAGCTGGCGGGGGCGAGGGGGGCGGCTCGTGGGGCAACCAGCGCCGCCACCCCACCCCGCGGGCGCCTGGGCCCAAGCACCGGCCGGGGGGCCGGAGAGGCGCGTCAGGGCCCGGCCGCCCGCAGGCCTCGCGGCCCTGGCGAGTCCTTCTGCCCTAGTTTCCTCACCTGCAAAACGGGGTACCACCGCCCCTACCTACAGCTCAGGCGGGGAGCAGGTGACCGCAGACAAGGCGCGTTGAAAGGCCGCGGCACCGTTTCAGTAACATCCTCGTTATTATTACCATGCGCCGTTTTTGAAACTCTACTCAAAGCGGCCCCAACGCCCGTCACTCTAGGCACTCTACGGGCAGCCCCTCGTTTCCCGCTCACGACAGCCCTGTGCGGAGCTGCGGTTACCCCCATTTTACAGACGTGAACATTGAGGCTCAGAGACAACTTGCCCCAGGTGGCGCCTGCCCACGACCCCAGATTGCTGCGAGCCAGAACTGACTCGGGGCAGGAAGCTAGAAGGCGCCTATGTGTTTGTCGTGGGTGCCGCCCCGAGGATCAGAGTTCAAATCCAGCTCCCTGGCTCATCCCCTGCTCCACCCACCAAACAGATAACTGGGGCAGAGGGCGTTTCACGAGCAGTAAAACAAAGGCGACTTCAGAGCTCGCACGTGTGGCACCATCAGGCAGCGTGCACTTGGGGGGTGTAAATCCAGGGGAGTCAGGTACCACATTTACCTGCGGAGGGACCTGCAAGAGAGACGGAGGAAATCAGAAATGTGTGCGTGTCCAGGGTGCTGGTGTGGGAGGCGTGTAATGGGCAGGGGTCCCAAGTTTTGAGACGTTTGGGATGAGGAGGACCGGCTCCCGGCCTCACGCCAGAGAGGGCCCCTGGGACCCCGAAGGGAAAGGCAAGGCAGGCCCGAGTGACCGCGTCGTTTCTGGAATGCCCTGGGCCTGGGTCCCGAGTCAGGGTCCCCCCTGCCATGGGCCGCCGGAGGCCCCCAGCACTCTGCCGCGAGGGGTCCCGGGCCGAGCCAAGGCTGTGGCCTCCCTTCACCAGGTCCTCGTCTACGCTGTGTCCTGAGCACACAGTGCGAGGGAGCGCCGGCTCAGGAAAAGCCTGGACACACAGCCACGGAGCCACCAGCGCGGCCTGGCCAGCCTCTGCTTACACGCCTCCGAGACAGGGAGCTCACTCCCGCTCCGGAGCAGCCCCCTTCTTTCTGAAGCGGAGCCAGAGTCTGGCCCCCAGGAGCTGCCCCCAGGAGTCGGCTCAGCCAGCTCCTCTTCCAAAGGGCAAAGGGCAGCCTCCCAGCCTGGGGGGGGAGGCATGGGGGGCAATCCCAGAATCCTCCTGTCCTCGCCAAACGCCTTCCTGTCCTTCCACCCGCCCCTGGAGATGAAGCCGGGGTCCTGCCCGCGTGGGAGCAGGCAGAGGGCCCCAGCAGGGGCGAGGCGCCAGGGCCACCTGGGCTGGGCGGTGGCAACGAGGAGCTCCGGCGCCCCCTGCTGGGCGTTCGGCGTGGGCATCCTGGGGGACCCAGGGGCTCCCCCACTCACCTCGTAGACGGCGAAGCCGATGGTCTCCATGTCGCGGCCGAAGCGGCGCTCGCGGCGGCGGTGCTTCTGCATGAGGGCGAGCACGAAGCTGCAGCCTGACTCGCGCCCGCCGCTCTCATCGTCCTGGTCGTCCACCTCGTCCAGCCGGATCTTGAACTGGGGGTTCACCCAGAAGGTGGCTGTGGGAGGCCGGGAGGTGGGGATCAGGGGTGGGGCGGCCGCCCCACAGCTCCCCGGTGCACCCACTTATGATCTCAACCATTATAATTGACAGCCGGGGGCAGCCGTCCAGCGGGGACCGACACGGCCCCTGACCTCAGGGGGCTCGGGTTCCACCCGGGAGATCAGGCAAGCCAGTCGCGGGGCACACGAGCAGAGGCACGCGGGGGACGGCGAAGGGGACAGCCAGCCGCTAAGGAGCCGTCACGGCCTGGGGAGCGGGCCGGGCCCAAGGAGCTGTGCGTGGCAAGGAGCGAGGACCGAATCCAAGAGCCGGAGGAGCCACTGACAGCCTGCGGGCGGGAGGGACGAGACGGGGTTCGTAGTTTTATAAAGGTGACCCGGCTGCAGTGTGGAGAACAGCTTAGGATGGCAAGAGCGAGAGCAGGGCTCCGATAAGGGGGTGCAGAGGACAAGCGACGATGGGGGCTTCCGTTTCTGATAGGTGATGTCCCCGCTGGACAAAACCACCACATGCTGGACAGAAGAGGAAAAACCTATTTTTAAATGCTTTTACTAAGGAGCAGCATCCAGCACCCCCATCCCCGCAAAAATCGACACCACGTGTTGGTGAAGATGGGGACGGAGCCCTCGCACACTGGGGATGAGGGTGGGAATCCAAAATGGTGCAGCCGCTTTGGGAATCGGTCTGGCCGCTCCTCAAATGGTTAAAGACAGAGCATCCACAGGAGCCAGCAATTCTGTTCCCACGTATAGATCCAAGAGAATTGAAAACAAATGTCCATAGTAGCATTATCCTACAACCCAGTGGTGGAAACACCCCAAATATCCACCAAGTGATGAACGGATCAACAACATGTGGTAAAGCCATACAATGGAGCATCTGGCAATAAAAAGAAATGCAGTGCCGATCCTTGCGTCAACAAGCTAAGTGAGAGAAGCCATACCCAGGGGACCATACACGTATGACTCCATTTATGTGGAATGTTCAGAACAGGTAAGACCAGAAAAACAGGAAGTGGGTCTGGGGGTGCCTGGAGAAGGGGATGGCAGATTAGAGAGGTGACAGCGACAGGGCACAGGATTCCTTTCTGGGGTAATAAAAATGTTCTAAAATTGATGTAATGCGGGATGCATAACTCTGAATATATTACCCACCACTGAATTGTATACTTTAAATGGGTGAGTCATATGGTATGTGAATTACATCTCAATCAGATTGCCTTTTTTTAAAAAAACTGAAACGAGGAGTTCTGCAAGGTAAATTATTTTAAAGGGCTCTGACCACCCCTGGGACCCTGGGCACTGGGCATGGAGGGCAACAGATAAACCCAACAGGAGAGTTCTACAATAAAATTGGGGGTCCCAGGGGGGACACCAGATGTTTAAGTGTGAAAGAGAAATAAGCCCCAGTGGGAGGAAGGAGAAAAAATTCTCCTTGAGAGTTTATAACCACAAGTCAGCCTTCATCAGGTATGAAGTTTTAATTCGCGCCTCCTGTGAAATCAAGGAAGCCTTCAGCAGAACTTGTTTTTAAAGAAACCAGAGGTACTGGCATCCCGGGTGACTGGCAGAAATACACACAAATCCAATCTGGAAGAATTTAACTTCACCCCAGGATTCAAAGAATTCCCACAGATGGACTTTTAGGTAGAATGAGTCAAAAATCTCTAAACACCCAAAGAAACAAAGCTATAAAAGAACTGAAATGAAATACATGTTGAAAGGATTAACCACCAGATATGGCATAGCAGAAAAGAGAATCAGCGAATTGGAGAACTGACCAGAGGAAACTACTCAGTGAGTCCAGAGACTAAGAAAAGGAAAATCTAAAAGAGAGAAGCTGGGAGACATAGAAGACTGCATGAGAAGGTCCAGCTTACAGTTAACTGGAATTCCAGAAGGAGATAATAAAACAAGTGAGGAAAAGGCAATAGTCTAAGAGATACTGGCTAAGAATTTTCCAGATTTGTTGAAAGACACCAATTCTCAAACCCAGGAAGCTCAACAAATCCAGAAAAGAATAATTAAAAAGAAATCCATACCTCAATGCATCATGGTGAAACTGTAAAACATTAAATTAAAAAATAATAATAATAGAGAAACGGACTTGGCCCAGTGGTTAGGGCGTCCGTCTACCACATGGGAGGTCGGCGGTTCAAACCCCGGGCCTCCTTGACCCGTGTGGAGCTGGCCCATGCGCAGGGCTGATGCGCGCAAGGAGTGCTGTGCCACGCAGGGGTGTCCCCCGCGTAGGGGAGCCCCACGCGCAAGAAGTGCGCCCGTAAGGAGAGCCGCCCAGCACGAAAGAAAGTGCAGCCTGCCCAGGAATGGCGCTGCCCACACTTCCTGTGCTGCTGATGACAACAGAAGCGGACAAAGAAACAAGATGCAGCAAATAGACACAGAGAACAGACAACTGGGGAAGGGGGGGAGTTAAATAAAGAAATAAATCTTAAAAAATAATAATAATAATAAAGATCATAAAAACAGCCAGAGAGAAAGATAAACCCCTCAGAGGATACAACACAGAATGCCCACTCACAGGAGCAACAACAGAGGAAGTCAGAGTAATTGTATCTTCAGTTAGCTGAAGGTAATGTCAACCCAGAATTCTATTTCCAGAAAAGCTGTCACGAATGAGCAAGAAACAAAGACATTTTAATTTTAGGTAAATAACAAGAATGTTTATCACCAAAGACCCTCACTAAAAGAAATACAAAAGGATGTACTTCAGGCAAATGGGAGATGATTTCAGACCAAAGTCTGAGAACGGTGAGCAAAAATACTGTTATTATGTGGGTAATTCAAATAAACATGGGCTGTATTATATAATAATAATCATAGAATTATTAGAGATGAAGGTGGTCTCTAGATAATGAATAAAGGTTCGGAACTGTATTAGTTTTCTAGGGAAACAGAATCAACAAGGGATATCTGTCGATAGTAAGAGATTTATCGGAGTCTCTCATGCAGCCGTGGGATGCACAAGTCCAGCTCTGCAGGCAGGCTGCAACCAGGAGCTCTGGTGAAAGTCTAATGAAGATTCTTGATGAGTTCTGGGAGACGCTGGCTGTCCAAAGACGAGCTGGGAAATTCTTTCTCAATGCTGGAATCACTTCCCCTTTTAAGACATTCAACTGATTGGATAAAGTGTCACTCATTGCTGATGGCAATCTCCCTGACTGATGTAATTATAACTAGTAATCTGATTTACCACTGCAGTAAAGTCAGTGGTGACTAAAGACCATAAATGCCCTTGTATTAGTTAGCCCAGTGCTTGCTTGACCAAACACCTGGGCACAATCACCTGGTCGAGTTGATACAATAGCCTAACCATCACAGTATGGACACTAACAGTTTGTTGGATGGCTGAAACATGGACCCAAAACACTAATTGATGTTGAAATGCCAGAACTGACTTAATAGAATGTAGAAGAAGGTATCCAAAAAACACAGGGAGATTGGAATGCTAGAGCAGATTTATCGTGGAAGACCTGCTCACCCACCCAGGAGCGTCCACAGGACAGAGCTGAACTGGGATCCATAAATGCCGTGGGGATGATCGGACCCCGGGCTAGCAGAAGACAAGGGGCAGCACTTAACTGCCAAAGACGAGGTGGACACGGTTACAGTAATGGGCAGCAGGATCAGCGCAGTAACAGGAATAGTCTGACTTGCAGAGACCTGTGGCACTGGCTAGTTGATCATGAGGCCCCAGAGGTAAAGCAGATGGGCAGTCTACTAAATTCTTATTTGATCTGTAAGGGGACGAGTTCTAGGTCAAGTGAACAGAAGTCTAACTTGAATCAGCAAAACAGAGCCCTGACCCCTTAGTCAATTTCTAGGTTTGAGACAGTTTACAGACTTCGAAATCTTTGAAAGAAGGGAAGGCCGGGTCCCTTGAGGAAGGACCCTGCTATACTGCCAAAAACTTATCCAGTTACTCTTCCTCCCAGCCTTTTCCAAAGGGACCTTCAGCCTTTTCCCTGAGTGGCTGTGGATGGCGGAAAAGGAAATAATCAGGCTTTGGGGGATTACTCTACACTTGCTCTGAAGTATCACTACTTCCAGGAGACCCAAAACATCACTGTGGGCCACCAGGCAGAGCAGGGGCTTCTGGAGGTCGGGTGGTCAGTGGAGTTGGAGCTCAGGTCGTCTCACGTTGGGTCCAGGGATTATAACTCAGCCTGAGGTTATTTCACCAGTTCTGCATAAATGGAACAGACAGACTCAGCAACTGGCAGAATCCCCTAGGTTCACTAGAATCCTAGAAGCACTAGGAAGGTAGAACAATTCTAAATTTGATGCTCCTAATATCATAGCTCAAAATATATAACAAGGAGGTGGATTTGGCCCAGTGGGTAGGGCGTCCGTCTACCACATGGGAGGTCTGCGGTTCAAACCCGGGCCTCCTTGACCCGAGTGGAGCTGGCCCACGCGCAGTACTGATGCGCGCAATGAGTGCCCTGCCACACAGGGGTGTCCCCCACGTAGGGGAGCCCCACGTGCAAGGAGTGCGCCCCATAAGGAGAGCCGCCCAATGCGAAAGAAAGTTCAGCCTGCCCAGGAATGGCGCCGCACACACAGAGAGCTGACACGGCAAGATGACACAACTAAAAGAGGCACAGATTCCTGTGCCGCTGACAACAACAGAAGCGGACAAAAAAAAAAAAAGAACACACAGCAAAGGGACACAGAACAGACAACTGGGGGGGAGGGGGGAAGGGGAGAGAAATTTTTTTAAAATCTTAAAAAAATATATATATATAACAAAAAATAATTGACAGAAATTGGCAAAGCCACCACAATGGTGCTGACATTTCATCACCTGCAGTATTTGATTGATTAGGCAGACAGAATTAATTAACAAGCTTGATATGAAGGACAGCTACAGAGCACTCTCCCCACCACTTAGAGAATAGGGTTCTAGTGAAGAGAAGAGGCTCCAAGGCTCATAGTCTGGGGTCAAAGCCATCCCAGCTCTGCTACTTAGGCAAATTAAGACTTTAGGCAAATTGCTTAATCTCTCCATCGGTAAATAGGGGATAATAATAGCATCTAGCTCATAGGGTCAGCGTGGGAGTTAAACAAGTTAGGAAAACTGAGAGTATGGTAAACAGTATATTAGTGGTAGCCAGCCTCTTCAAGAAACACAAAGAACATTTATGAAAACTACGGCACGCACACTGAACCACAGTGCCAGCTTCTGCTCATTTCAAAGCTGTGAACTCATACAGAAAACACTTTTTGGCAACAATGAAGTTAAGTCAGAAATCAGTAACAGGGGAAGTCACAGCGTCTCAAGAGAGTAAGCTATTGGGCTCCCATCTACCGTATGGGAGGCTCAGGGTTCGATTCCTGGGGCCTCCTGGTGAAGGAAAGCTGGCCTGCGTGGCGAGCTGCCCAAGTGGAGAACTGGCCCGTGCAGAGTGCTGGCCCACGCAGGAGTGCTGGCCCAAGCAGAGAGCTGGAGCAGCAAGATGATGAAACAAGAAGAGACACAGAGGAGAGACAATAAGAGATGCAAAAGACCAGGGAGCTGAGGTGGCTCCAGAGATTGAGCAACTTTCTTCCACTCTGGAAAGTCCCAGGATCGGTTCCCAGTGCCTCCTAAAGAGAAGACAAGCAGACACAGAAGAACACACAGCGAATGGACACAGAACAGACAAGCGGGGGGAGGGGATAAATAAATAAATCTTTTTAAAAAAGAAATCAATAATAAAAAAGAAAAATATGTTTAGGAATTTTAAAAACACTCCTAAATGATTAGTTTATCAAAGAAGTAATGATAATGGAAAAGAGAAATCACATAGAATGGTAATTGAAACATTATGTACCGGGAAGCGGACTTGGCCCAGTGGTTAGGGCGTCCGTCTACCACATGGGAGGTCCACGGTTCACACCCCGGGCCTCCTTGACCCGTGTGGAGCTGGCCCATGCGCAGTGCTGATGTGCGCAAGGAGTGCCCCCACGCAGGGGTGTCCCCCGCATAGGGGAGCCCCACGCGCAAGGAATGCTCCCCGTAAGGAGAGCCGCCCAGCGCGAAGGAAAGAGCAGCCTGCCCAGGAATGGTGCCGCCCACACTTCCCGTGCCGCTGACAACAGAAGCGGACAAAGAAACAAGACGCAGCAAATAGACACAGAGAACAGACAACTGGGAAGGGGGGAGGGAATTAAAAATAAATAAATAAATCTTTAAAAAACAAAACAAAACATTATGTACCTATATTTAAAAAGATCTCCAATCAATAACCTAAACTTCCACCTGAAGAAACCACAACAGCAAATTAAAATAAACTCGAAGCAAACAGAAGGAAAAAATAGAGTAGAGTGCAAATAAATAAAACAGAGGTTAGACAAAAGTTGGCTCTTTAAAAAGATCAAAAAAGTTGACAAACTGTTTACTGGAATGAACAAGAAAAAAGAATACTCAAATTATTAAAATCAGAAATGAAAGAAATGACACTACCAACCAAAGAGAAATAAAAAGACTTCTAAGGGAATACTATTAACAGTTGTATGCCAATAAATTGGATGACCTAGATGAAATGGACAAATTCCTAAAAGACACAAACTATCAAAAATAACTCAAAAGGAAACAATTTAAATATCTAACAGGGGACCTGAGGCGGTTTAAGTGGTTGAGCACCTGCTTCCCACATGGTCAGTCCCAGGTTTGGTTACTGGTGCCTCCCAAAAATGAAACAATTAACAAACAAACAAACTCAGGGAAGCCAAGGTGGATCAGTGGTTAAGCGCCAGATTCCCACACATATGAGGTCCCGGGTTCAATCCCTGACCCTGGTGTATAAAAACAAACAAAAAAACCCTGTAATAAGTAGAGATTGAATTAGTAATCAAAAACTCCAACAAAGAAATGTTGGGAAACGGACTTTGGCCCAGTGGTTAGGGCGTCCGTCTACCACATGGGAGGTCCGCTGTTCAAGCCCCGGGCCTCCTTGACCCGTGTGGAGCTGGCCCACGCGCAGTGCTGATGCGCGCAAGGAGTGCCGTGCCACGCAGGGGTGTCCCCCGCGTAGGGGAGCCCCACACGCAAGGAGTGCGCCCATAAGGAGAGCCGCCCAGCGCGAAGGAGGGAGCAGCCTGCCGAGGAATGGCGCCGCCCACACTTCCCGTGCCGCTGACGACAACAGAAGCGGACAAAGAAACAAGACGCAGCAAAAAGACACAGAAAAAAAACAGACAACCAGGGGAGGGGAGGGGAATTAAATAAATAAAAATAAATCTTTAAAAAAAAAAAAAAAAAAAGAAATGTTGGCAAAGAAGATGGCTTCACCAATACATTCTACCATACAATTAAAGTATAATTAATACCAAAACTTCAAAAACTCTTCCAAGAATTAGAGAGAAGGGGACATTTTGCAATTCATTCTGAGACTATTATTATCCTGGTCACTCATCAGAGACCAATGGAATTTATCCCAGTCATCAAGGATGGTTTAGAATCCAAAAATCAATCAACCCAATATGTCACACTAATAAAGGACAAAAACCCCACATGGTCATTTTAACAGAGGCAGAAAAAACGTTTGCAAAATCGATACTAAAAATATTCAACAAACTAAAATAGAAGGGAATTTCTCACTTGATAAAGTGCCTCCATGAAAACTCCACAGCCAACATCACTTAATGATGAAAGACTGGACACTTGTCCCCTAGGATCAGGATCAAGACAAGGATGTCCACTCATACCACTTCTATTCAACATTGTACTGGAAGCGCTAGCCAAGGAAATTAGGCAAGGAAAGAAATAAAGGGCATCTATTTTGGAAAGGAAGAAGAAAAACTATATTTGCAGATGACATGATTTTGTATAAACAAAATTCTAATAGATACATACATGCACACAAACTATTAAAGCTAATAAACAAGTTCAGCAAGTTTGTGGATACAAGAGCACTATAACCATACACCAGCAACAAACAATCTGAGAATGAAATTAAGAAACTTGCATTTACAATAGCTTAAAAAAGAATAAAATGGTTAGGATTAAATTTAACAAACGATGTGCACTGAAAAAGAAAAATAGAACGTTGTTGAAAAAATAAATGGAAAGACATCTCATGCTCATGGATTAAAAGGTTAAATACTGTTAATATGATAACACTATCCAAAGCATCCTGCAGATTCAATGCAATCCCTATCAAAGTGCCAGCTGGCTTTTTGCAGAAATTGACACATTGATCCTAAACTTCATATGGAAATATAAGAGACAAGAGTAACCAAAACATTCTTGAAACAAACAACAACAACAACAAAAAAAAAACAAAGTTGGAGCACTCACTCCCAATCACAAAACTTACTACAAAGGTACAGTAACCAAGACTGTGTGGTACTGGCATAAGTATATACATCTATTTTTTTTAAGGAAGTACTGGAGATTGAACCCAGGACCTTGTACATGGGAAGCAGGCACTCAAACCACTGAACCACACCCACTCCCTAGTATGTACATCTAGATCAATGAATAGACTTGTGAGATTGGAAATAAAATCATATGTTTATGGTCAACTGGTTTTCAACAAGAGTGCCAAGACCACGCAATAGGGAAAAGACCAGTCTTTTTAGCAAATAGTGGTGGGACAAACAGACATCCAACAGCAAAAGAATGATATCAGACACCTACCCCCCACCATATACAAAAATTAACTCAGTATGGATCATAGACTTAAATGTGAGAGTTATAACAATAAAACTCTTCGAAGAAAACATAGCTCTAAATCATCATGGCTTGAGATTAAGCAATGGTTTCCTAAATATGACACCCAAAGCACAATTAACCAAAGAAAACAATAAAGTGAGAATCATCAGAATGAAAAACTTTTATGTTTCAAAGGACACTATCAAGAAAGTGAAAAGACAATTCACAAAATGGGAGAAAATATTTGCAAATCATATATCAATAAGGGCCAACTATCCAGAATATACAAAGAACTAACAACTCAGCAGTAAAAAGACAAATAACCCAATTTTTATGAATGGCAACGGATTTGAATGGACTTCTCCAATGAAGATATATAAGTGGTCAATAAGTACACAAAAAGAGGCTCTAGGGAAGCAGATGTGGCCCAAGCGATTGAGCTCCTGCCTATCACATGGGAGGTCCCACGTTTGGTTTCCAGTGCCTCTAGGAGAAGATGAGCAATACAGTGAGCTGATGCAATGGGCAGGTGCTGCGAGCAGGTGCAACAAGATGACGTAAAAAGGAGACACAAAGAGGAAAGACAATGAGAGACACAACAAAGCTGAGAGCTAAGGTGGCTCAAGTGACTGAGCATCTCTCTCCCACATGGGAGGCCCCAGGTTCAGTTCCCAGTGCCTTCTAAAGAAAACATGAGCAGACCCAGAGAACACACAGCAAATGGACACAGAAAAGCAGACAGCGAGCACAAAAACAAGAGGGGAGAATAAATAAATAAAATAAGTCTTTAAAAAAAAAAAAAGGCTCAACATCATCAGGCATTAGGGAAATGCAAATCAAAACTATGAGATAGCACTTCGCACTCTCTAGGATGGCTATAACAAAAAGGCAGACAATAACAAATGTTAACAAGGATACGGAGAAATTGCAATTTTCATACACTGCTGCTAGGGATGTAAAATGGTGCAACCACCTAGGAAAAACAGTGTGGCAGTTCCTCAAACACTTCTTTTTTTAATGTTATTTTTTCTCAAAAATTGAAACACAGAGTTATCATATGATCCAACAATTTCTCTCCTGGGTATAGACCCAAACATTGAAAATATTCGTTTATGTAAATACTTGCAAACAAATGATCATGGGATCATTATCCAAAATAGCCAAAAAGAAGCAGCAACACAATAGGTGAATGGATAAACAAAATGTGATATATCCATGTAATGGGATATTATTTAGCCATCAAGATAAATGAAGTTCTGATACCTGCTACAACATGATGCACCTTGAAAATACTATGCCAAGTGAAAAAAGCCAGACACAAAAGGCCACATAGTATATGGTTCCATTTACAGAAAAAGTCTACTGTAGGCCACCTCAAAGAGACAGAGAGCAGATTAATGGTCGCCGAAAGCTGGAGGAGAGGGATTAGGGAACGATAGCTAATAAAGGGTGATGAAAATATTCTGGCATTCAATGTAGTGATGGTCACACAACTTTGTGAAAATACTAAAAACCAGTGAATTGTGCACTTAAAAATATGAATTTTATGATGTTAATTATTAATATATCTCAATTTTTAAAATTGCTCATCAAAGTTGTAATGCAATTAAGGGTGCACTTGGACAGAAATGTATAGCCTTAGGTGCTTATAGGAAAAACAATCCAAGTTAATGTCCTATGTTTATAAGAAGTTATATGATAAAGTCTAAAAATAAATCCAAAGAAAATAGAAGGAATGAAATAATGAGCAGGAAAACAAAGATTAATGATATAGGAAAAAATAATACTAAAGAAAGGATCAACCACAGCAAAATTTGCTTCTTTGACGGGACTAATATCAACAAACCTCTCACAGGATTAGTAAAGAAAAAAGAGAGGTGTGCAAATGACCACTGTGAGTAAAAAGGAAGGGCATTATGATGGATGAGATATGAGTATATTAAGGATAATGTTAGGTTAATAACTTTGAAAAAAGATGAAATGGATAAATTCCTAGAAAATACAACTTATCAAAATAGGTTCAAGAAGAAATAGGAAACCTGTATAGCCCAATAACCATTAAAGACCTTCAACATCAAAAATGAATATTCACACCAGGAAAAGAACAGGCCTGACAGCCTTACAGACAAGTTCTACCAAACATTCAGGTAACAAATCATTCCCATCTTATGTAAACTATTCTAGGAAACAAAAAGAAAAGACAGTTCATGATTCCCTTAGCAAAGCAAAATAGCACTGATATCAAAACTAGACAATATCAGCATGAGAAAAGAAAATTACAGGCAAATCTCACAAACTTAGATATAAAAATGTATATTAAAAAGTTGTCATTTTATGAAACATTTATATAATCTCAAGCTTCTTGAAATATAAACATTTTAAAAATAACAGTTATGTCATCGTCACACTCAAAACACAAGCAACAAGAGAAAAAAATAGATAAATGGGACTTGATCAAAATTTAAAACTTTTGGGTCTCAGTGGGCTTTACCTTGAAAGTAAAACAACAGTCTACATAATGGGAGAAAACATTTGGAAACCACATATTCAATAAAGGTTTAATACCCAGAATATATAAAGAAATCCTTCAACTCAACCACAACAAAAACAAAAACAACCCAATTTTAAAAAGGGCAAAAGACCTGAAGAGACATTTCTCCAAAGAAGATAGACGAATGGCCAAAAATCACATGAAAAGATGCTCAACATCATTAACCATTAGGGAAATGCAAATCAAAACCACAATGAGATACCATTTCACACTCACTACAATGACTACCACAAAATTTTAAAAAATAAAATAAAATAAAACAACAGAAAAATTACAAGTGTTGGAGAAGATGTGGAGAAATAGTAACACTCATTCATGCTGGAGGGAATGGAGAATGGTGCAGTTGCTATGGAAAACAGCTTGGCAGTTCCTCAGAAAGTTAAGAATAGAATTACCATATATGACCCGGCAATCCCACTTCTAGGTATATAGCCCAAAGAACTGAAAGCAGGGACTCAAACACATATTTGCACACCAATGTTCATAGCATTATTCACAACTGCCAAAAGATGGAAGCAGCCAGGGGTCCATCAACCGATGAATGGATAAACAAAATATACAGACAATGGAATCTTATTCAGCCATAAAAAGGGGAAGTTCTGATGCATGAGATAGTATGGATGAACCTTGAAGACATCATGTTGACTGAAATAAGCCAGGCACAAAAGGACAAATATTGTAAGAGCTCACTGATATGAAATAATTAGAATAAGCAAATTCAGAGTCATAATCTAGAATACAGGTTACCAGGGGATGGGATGGAGTTAGGGAGTAAGGAATTAATGCTTAAAAGGTACAGAGCTTCTATTTGGGACAGTGGGAAAGTTTTGATAATGGTGATGGTAGCACAACATCGTAAACAGAGTTAACAGCACTGAATTACATATTTGAATGTAATTTAGGGTATATATATGTTATTAAAATAAGTTTTATTTTATTTTTTTAAATATGGAACTGTGCAACACAGTGAACTCTAAATTAAAGCATGGACTATAGTTAACAGCATATCATAACAGCATAGTTAATGTGCTATCATCAATTTTAACAAATATACCATACCAATGGAAGGTGTTAATAATAGGGTACTACCTGGGAATCCTGTAATTTATGCATGGTTGTTCTGTAAAACCCACAACTTCTCTAAAGGATAAATTAAAGAAAACAGTTATGTCATGACCACGTGGTTTTAATCCCAGGAATGTAAAGTTAGTTTAACATCAGAAAATTGACAAATGTAACTTACCATTTCAAGAGATAAAAGAAAAAAGGTATATCATCACCATCAACACGATAAAGTTGAATAACACAAAACTCAATCTGATAAAAGGCATCTACACAAAACTTAGAGTAAAAGGCTCAGTGGTGAAATGTCAACATTTAGGGGTGGAATGCTGAAAAGTCTCCCTTTAGGAGAGGAGCAAGATAAGGAAGTCCTTTGTAACCACTACCATTGAACATTAGCAGTCCTAACCTGCACACTAAACAAGAAAGAGCAATAAAAGCTGTATGAATTGGAAATAAACAAATTTGCCATTGTTGGCAGATGGTATCCACTGAAGTTAAACAAGCAAAAAGAATCTACAGATAAATTAGTAAAATTAATTACAGTTTAGCGAGTTTGCTAATAATTTTTTACAGAATAATTTTTTAAAAGTCAAACTGTATGTTACTATATAGCAACTCTTACCTGGGAGATGTAATTTAAAAAGTGATACCATTTACAACAACAAAATGATAAGAGTACCTAGTAACAAATCTCAAAAGATGTATGGGCCCTATAAGAAGAAAACAAAAATTTTATCAGAAGACATTAACGAAGACCAAAATAAACGGAAAGAGAAACCATATTCTTGGTTAAAAAGACTCAAAATTGTAAAGCTGTCGATTCTGCCCAAGTCAATGTACAGAGTCAATGCATTTCCAAATCAGAATCTTAAGATTTCTTTTCTTTTGGTAGCACTTGGGAAGCTGATTCTAAATCTCATATGGTAAAACCCAGGGCCATGAGTAGCCAAGAGACGCCTGAAGAAGAAATTCACCCTACCCAAGAGCAGGATTTACTAGGAATCTAGAGCAATTAAATCAATGTGCTAAGCGACAGCCTGAGAGAGTGCACGGCAGGCCCAGAAACAGACCCCATGGACACGGCGTCTGCATCGTGTCCGAGCCGGCGTTGCAGGTCAGTGAGCAAAGGACGGACTCCGCCATAAACAGTACTGGGAAAACGGGTTATGTGGGGGCGGAAATGAACCTGGATCCCACCAGAGAGTGCTTCAAGACAGGGCAGGGGGCCACCCTGAGGACCAGAAGGCACAGCAGGGGTGGGCAGCAAAGAAGCGGCTGGTGACCACCTTCAAAGAGCAATTTGAGCAGCGTGGTGGGGGTGGAAGCAGTGGATTAAGAAATGAACTGGAGGGAAGCAGACGTGGCCCAATGGACAGAGCGTCCTCCTACCATATAGGAGGTCCAGGGTTCAAACCCATGTGGTGAGCTGGCCCACGTGCAGCGCTAATGCGCACAGGGAGTGCTGTGCCACGCAGGGGTGTCCTCCGCATAGGGGAGCCCCATGCGCAAGGTGTGTGCCCCACAAGGAGAGCCGCCCTGCGTGGAAAAAAAAGTGTGGCCTACCCAGGAGTGGCACCGCACACACACAGAGCTGATGCAGCAAGATGATGCAACAAAGAGATTCCCAGTGCTGCTGAGAATGCAAGCGAGCACAGAAGAACACACAGCGAATGTACACGAGAGAGCAGAAAACGGGCGGCTGGAGGTGGGAGGGCGGGAATAAATAATAAAATAAATCTTTGAAAAAAAAGGAACTGGAAGTGAGAAAGGAAAACAGTGCGGCAACTCTTGGAAATGTCTGCTTTGAAGGTGAGCAGAGAGATGGGTGGGCTGGTGCGGTGGAGAAGGAGGTGGGGACACGCAGGAAGTGTCCTCATGGAAGGAAGCCCATCTTTCCAGTGAAGTGCAAGGCCAGGCCCTCAGCTGAGAGGAACAGCAGAGGGAGGTCTGAGGAGGGAGTGGGAGCTTCGCTAACCAGCAGTAAATGGCTGGACCGTGCCAAGCGCTCATTTGAGGTTTGTGGCTATGTATTTCCTGGGAACACTGTCCGGGCTGTGTGATTTCTCTCCAGCTACGTTCCACGTTTCCGTGCTGGCACACAGAAGGTAGAGAGCCGGGTTCAACGAGGACGGTGGTTGTGGAAGAGCAGAGGGAGAGAAGGGCAAGGAAACAGTGTTTGCAAGGATGAGATGGTGGACACTGCCCTGTAAGGAGGGACATGGAGCGAGGTGGGAGGCAGAGGAGAAGGCAAAAACAGTGGGTTCATCGGCTGAGATAGTTCAATGATGCAACACAAAAAAACCAAACGCAATCACAACGAGGACGTAGAGTAAGGGAGCTGACAGTCAAAGGTGGAGGTCGGAGGTGGGGTCTTTGGAAAGGGGGATTCAGAGATGAGCAGTTACTGGGCAAGACAAGCTGTGTGTGCCCACAGGGTGGGGGCTGCCCTAAGGTGGAGGAGAAGGTCGCTGGAGGTGGACACAGGCTAAGGGGGGACAACCGTGGACCAGGAGAGATGGTTGTGGGAGAGAGCGGGGACGACAGGGGGGTGGCCGCAGGGCACTTCAGCCCCTTCCTCCCCCTTCCTCTTCCTTGCTAGCACCCTGGGCTCTTCCGAATTCACAAGGGCATTCGACAATTCACTCTTGCAGGCAAGCGCGAGGGGGCTGCACGATTTTCCCCCACGGCGCAGGTGAGGGCGGAGGCCGGCGGAGCTGCAGGGCTGGCCCCCCGGGCTGGGCCCCGGCCGCGCCCCGCGCCACTGGGAGGCTCACCTGGGTAGTTCCGGCAGCCCCCCGCGGTGCTGCCCCGCCGCCAGGTGCCCTCGTAGAGCATGGTGTTCCACTTGCGCACCGTGCGGCTCTTGAGCGCGTCGGGCGTCAGGTTGCAGATCTCCAGGCGGGTGAACTCGCGCGTGAAGTCCCGGAAGGACATCCTGGGGGCCGAGGACGGGGTGAGGCCCAGTCCCCCAGCCAAGGCGCAGAGGACGGCGCACGGGCCGGGGCTGGGCCGGGGAGGGGGCTGCTCACCAGAACTCCCCGTCCTCCATCTGGACCCGGAGCTGCTCCCGCTCGTAAGGGTCCACGCTGTTCCACTCCGAGGAGCTGGCGGGAGAAGGGGGCGAAGGGGCTGCTGGGGGCTGCCCCGCCTGGCCTCCAGGCCCCAGACCTGTCCACCCCAGCCCGGTCCCCAGGCCTCCGCAAGGTCAAGGGTCAAGCTCCTGGCACCAGGGGTTGTCTTCTCAGGGCTGGGCTCGGGGGGTCAACACAGCACCCACGCTGTCCCCAGATCCGAGAACATGAAGATGGGCCCCTCTGCTCAACCTGAGATGCCAGGGGCACCTACCAGCGCCCACCCCCGAGCACCCCAACCCCCAGAGCCCAGGGCTCACCCGTCACTCCAGGCTCCAGTCCACTCCACCTCGCCCCAGGGGTTCCGCATGCGGATCAGGCTCACCATCTGGCCCCGGCAGTTGACCTGGGGCCCAGAGTTCCCACTGGCATCGGCCCTGGCACACACCCTTTCCAACACCCCTCCCGTGCCAGCCGAGCCCCGTGGGCACCCAGTTCCACACTGCAGGAAGGGGGTATGTGTGCAGCCCACCCTGCAGCAAGGGAGGCGGCCCTGCACGCAGGCAGGTAAGACCTGGCATGAGAAGCACCTCGGGAGTGTCCCCAGACACTGAGAAGGCCCCCCACAGCCCTGGCTGTGCAGGGGGGGCCCACGGCAGGGAGGCAGCACCCGGCCTCCACCCCCGGGTACCTGCTTGGCCCCGGTCACGGAGTAGGCATGGCCCTTCACCAGCTTCTTGAAGGTGACGGCCTCCATGTCCAGCACGCTGGAGATCTACGCAAAGACGAGAAGGTGCTAAGGGCACAGCCGGGCGCCCCATGGCCCGGTTAGTGCCCCCATCCGCAGCTGGGAGAGGAGCCCCCGGGGCACATGCAACAGCTGCCGGGGGTGGCAGGCCAGGGCCCTGACCCGGGCTAGCCCATTGCCCCCAAAGACAGGCCGCCACAGGGCGGGGAGCTACTGGGAGGGGCTGGCCAGGATCTGTGAGCACACATGTACACAGCCCCCCACATCTATGCACAGCACCCCGCAGCCAAGGGGCCCCCAGAGGGACACCGTGGTGGAGACAGGGCGGAGGAAGGACAGGCTAGACCAGTTTGAACTGGAGAGAGGGCTGGGAGAGAACTGCAGTGATGTTGGGGGTGGACTCTGAGGTCAAGGTCAGGGGGTCAAGGTCAGGGGGGTCTGGAGATGAGCTGGGGGGCTGGAAGCCCAGTGAAGGGAGAGAACGAGGTTGGGAAAGGAGAAGAGTGGAGACCGGGGAAGGGTGGGGCGTCAACAGGCCGGGGGGTGGGCGTGGAGCTCACAGAGCCGAGAGGCAGGTGGACAGGGGCCAGGGGCTGAGGTTCTGGGGGTTGCAGGGACCCACCGATGGAGCCGAGGAGGGAAGCGAGGGGCTGTGGGGGCGCAGGGGGTGCACTCACATCGATGGAGCAGCCCAGCAGCGAGCCGCGCTCCAGCGCCTTGAGGATGATCTGGTAGAGGTCACTGGGCGCCTTGCGCATCTCGTACCACTCGGTGACCCCACCGGTGAAGTCCTCAAAGCCCTCCGAGGTGCTGCCCCCCGACAGGGCCTCGTAGCTGCCGTTCACCCTGGGGGCAGGCCGGGGTCAGCGGGGCAGCCGGGCCCCTCCCCCAGGCTGGCCGGGCCGCCCGCGCCCCCGCTCACTTGGCGTAGGCCTTCTCCAGCAGGGCGCTCCAGAACTCGTTGCCCTGAGCCGAGTGCACGAACACCAGCTTCCCGTCCTTGGTGGGCAGCAGGTCGTCCACGACCACGTCCACCCACTCCCCGAACTGCCACAGCTGGGGGAGGGAGGCGCCGTGAGACCGGCTGGGGGGTCCCGCGGGCCCGAGCTCTGCCACCGCTGGATAACCATCCTGACACGGGGGCTCGGTCTCCCCAGCGAGAAGTGGGAGGGGCAGCGCCTTCCCCTCCGGAAGCCTAAACAAGATCCGTGCAAGACTGCAGGTCTGTTTTTGAAATAGACCCGGGCGCCTCCTCCGGTAAGGGGGGGATGGAAGAGACAAGGAGAGCTGGAAGGCCCGGAGGCCTGGGCCTGGGGGTGGGGGGTACACAAGGAAACTGGGCGAGGAATGGAAATGTGGTAGCCAGATCCTTTAACGTCAAGATGGGGTGTCCCCGCAGCCCCGGAATCACCAGGTTTGTCCTGGGGTGGGGGGAGGTTTTCCAGGGCGGGAGGAGGGATTGATTGGGTGGTCTGGGGGCCAGAAGCCGCTTGCTGGGGGGTGGGGGGCGGGTGCAGAACACTGGGGTAAGGGGATGCGCAGGCCCAGGAGAGGCCCAGGAGGGGCGGGCTGAAGGTGGGAAGGGACAGGGAAAAGAGCAGGGCCACGCCCCTGGGGACTGGCCGCTTGGGCAGGTGCAGCCAAAAGGACAGCACCCTGGCACCTCAGGTCCACAGGTGGTGAGGGTGGGGTGGGATACGTGGCTCTCTGCCTAGGAGGAAGCAGAGGGCACCCAGCAGTCCTGGAGCAGCTTATTTGGTGGGTGTGGCCCTCCCAACACCGGCTCACTGAAAAGGAACTGGTGTGACTTGAAAAAGGGGCCCAGGGCCCAAAGTCAGGGAAAGCCGGTTTAAACAGCCTTGCTCCCCATTCTTTTCTGCAGGGCTCTATCCTTTGCCAAAGTGCAGGAGCTCGGAGGGGACGGTGCTGCCGGTGGAGACGGCTTGTGGGAACTAGTCTGTTTTCCCCTGAAAATTGCCCCTTATTTTTCAAGGGAAACTGAGGCCCAAGGAAAGAGAAGGATCTGCTGCACAGGACATAAAGCAGAGCCCTCCTACTCTTCCAAGCACCTGCTCGCAGAGACGCACAACCACCCGGAAAACTGCCAGCAGAAATACCTGCCAGACCGTTTCACACATGACAGGCCTGGGATGGCATCGAGAGGTCAAATACCTTCCAGAGGAGGGGCTGGCCCCCGCAGGGCGTGGCCCCAGCCACCCTGACTTCAGGCCACTGTGCTCCCTGCTCGCCTCCCCCACCGCTGCCCATCCCCAGGTGTGTGCAAGCGCCTCACCTGGAAGTGGAAGATGCCGGCATAGCCATCCTGGAAACTCTGGCCGTGCGGGACCACCCGGTGCAGGAGGGTGTCATTTAGGGTGAGAGAGGCGATGGCAGCCAGCAGCCAGCAGTCCCCTGGGACGGGAGGGAGCCCACGTCAGACCCGCCCCGGCAGTGCACATGGGTGCCCACACTGGGGAGCACCCGGACTACCCCCGCCTTACAGCAGAGACCCAGGTTTCTCGGCAAACCAGCCAGCCCTGAGCCTGCCTGCCAAGGCTTGCAGGAGGGAGGGGCCGAGCGCGCTCCAGGCGAGGACCAGGAATAGGAACTACTGCAGAGAAAGCACCAGAACGGGCCTACCCAGGGCTCCCTGGCAGATGTCCGTGCGGGTGGCTCCATCCACGATGAACTGGGGGTTCGAGAGCAGCTCCTGCAAGAGACCCAGAGTCCTGTCCCCGGGCCGGTCCCTCCCAGAGACGCGCCCCCAGCCACCGCAGGCCCCGTGCCCCACTGGGGACCCAGAGCGTGGCCCCCACTCCTCGCCTAGCACCGGGGACTGGCCGGCGCGCCCGGGGCCCCCTCTCTCACCGTGGGCCGCTTCCACTTGATGCCGTAGGTCTTGGAGGAGTTGGGGCCCAGCTCCTTGAAGCCCAGGCTCTGGGGCACCGGGGGGAACGCCTCGTCGCGGAAGAGGGCCCCGCTCTGCAGGCACCGCGCCCGCAGCTGCTCGTAGTCCTGGCCCAGGTACTTGATGGCGTTCTCGTGGCTGCCCAGCCCCAGCTCCTTGGCCCGCTGCTTCTGCACTTGCGCCGACACC
Source organism: Dasypus novemcinctus (assembly GCF_030445035.2). Classification (NCBI taxonomy): domain Eukaryota; kingdom Metazoa; phylum Chordata; class Mammalia; order Cingulata; family Dasypodidae; genus Dasypus; species Dasypus novemcinctus. The sequence continues at coordinate 9,521,975 of NC_080682.1, forward strand.
CCCGTGCAGTACACGGGGACGATGAACTCCTCCGCCATCCTGCGCGACAGGCGGCCTGCTCAGAGCCCAGGCCTCCCCTTCCTCCCCAAACCTGGGGTTCCCTCGCCACCCCCTCCCGCTGCGCCCTGCATCCAGGAGAGGCGCACTTCAGCCACTGCCTCTCCCCTCCCGATCCATTGTCTGCAGCCTGCAGCCCTGGGGTCAGCCGGCCCTCCCAGGTGGGGCAGGGCGGAGCCAGAGGGAGGTGACAGGCACCCACCCCAGGGAAGGCCTCTGGGATCCTGCTGGCTAGCCTGCAACCCCCTCCCCAGAGCAGTCAAGTTCCCCTCGCACGGGGTCCGTTCCCTAGGGGAGCACTCAGGCACTCAGGGTCCTCCCTCCCCAGGCCCCTGCGATGAAGGCCGCTGGACCCCTGTCCCTTGCCCTCCAGCCCTGCCCCAGCCCAGTCCCCGGGGGACAACGGTGAGCGCAGGCAGGCCGGGGCGGCGCCGGGGCTGGGCCACTGCCCCGGGTCCCCCCGTCCGGGTTTCAGACACCCAGAGGGCCGGGGCAGGGCTGAGCGGGGGGCAGCCCGGCAGCCCGCGCGCAATCCGGGCTCAGGGGGTCCCGGCCCCGCGGCCCAGCTCCTTACCTGGGGCAGGGAGGGGTGCCTGGGGGGTCGCGGCGGGGCCTGCAGCGGGCTTCCCGGTGGCTGCTCAGGGCCGGGCCCAACCAGGAAGAGCGCGGCTCCCCGCCCTCCGCCCGCGCCCCTCCGCCCGCCCTCTCTCCTCCTCCCGCCGGGGCTGCGGCCCGCGGCCTCCGGGCGCTGCCTTATCTCTCGGGCACCGGTTGTCCCGGGCTATCTCCCGGCCTCCCGGCGTCCGCCCTCCCGCCCGCCGCCGCAGGTCCGGGGCCAGCTCCGCGAGGGACGAGGCAGCCCGAGGAGAGCAGTCCCCGGGGAGGGGCCAGCGCCAGCCCGGCCGGGGCGCGGGCGGAAGGGCACGGCGGGGGAGGGCGCGGCCCGGCCGGGGGTATTTTTAACCCCGGCCCGCGGCTCGGGTTCCCGGGCGGCGGCCCCACCCCACGCGGCGGCCGAGCGGGCATTCCCCGGGCGCCCCGCGCCCCGGCGCCCCGCACGCCCGCAGCTGTCCGCCCCCGCCCCCGGCGCGGCGCCGAGATTACCTCGCGCGGCGGCAGCTGCCGGCGGAGAAGGGGCCCGGGCGAGGGGACCGTGCGGGACGCGCCGCCAGCCGCAGCCCCACCCCGCCCGGCCCGCGCCCAGCCCGGCTCCCCGCCCCCGCGCCCTGGGGCGCAAGCCCGGGGTGCCGCCACCACGCCTCGGCGGGCCGGGGCTCGCTGCGTGACCTTGGGTCGGTCCCTGCGCCTCTCGGCCCTGGCTCCCCCGCTGCCTGCGGCGCCCGGGCTGGAGGGGCGCCACGACGGGAGCCCACCGTTCTGGGGTTTCCTGACCCTGGAAGCTCGGAGAGGTGGGCGGCCCCGCCCGCCCAGGAGCGCCCCTGGGCCGCCTCACCCAGGAGGAGGCGGCAGAGGCTGCCCACTCCGGACCCCGAGCGCCGGCCGCCCGCGGTGCTGGAAGTTGCGGGGGGCGAGGGGCTCGCGGACGGCGGAAATTCCCCAGCTCAGAATTTGTCATCTGTCCTGGGGGCTCCGGCCCAGCAGCTCCGAGGACGCGTCCGCAAGATTTTGGCTGGGGAAGAGACCCTAGCTTTCTTAGGATTTTAGGGTTCATGATCCAAAAGGGTTAAACTCTGATTTCATCTGACTCGATTTTCACTCTCAGTTTACAGATGAGGTAAACTGAGGCCCCGAAAGGGGCGTGGCTTGCCTGGGCTCTCTCCGCCTGGTGAGTCAGGACCGGAACGTGCTGTGGACTCTTTGTCCCTCTCCAGCCGGCGTTGAGGCAGCCAACCTTGAGGAGAGAAACCTGCAGAGGCCGGTGGCTCAGGCCACCCGCCGCAGGGAGGCCCCCTCCTGGCCCAGTTTTGTGGATTGAGAAAGCTGGTTCTTGAGGGCCAAGTAGGAGATAACCAGGCAAGAAGGGGCTGGGGAGAGTGTTCTAAGCAGAAAGAGGTAGGGGGCGAAGAGCCAGAGGCTGGGGAACACACCTGTAAGGGAAACTGCAGGTGTTCCTTGTGGCTTCCCTGCAGAGCCCTCGGGCTCAGCCCCTGTGTCCCACAGTCACCTTCACAAACCGGCTGTCACTGCCACTGACTGCCTTCCTCCCTTCACCAAACAGGCTGTAGAGTTTAGACTGTTTTCCACTAGCTGATGTGATCAGATCTGCACAAAGAAGGAGGAGGCTGCAGGGGGAGTGGGGCGGAGAGGACAGGACCAGCAAGGAGCCCAGATGGCAGGCTGCTGCAGGGGTCCAGGGAGAGCACAGCTGAGCCATGTGGGTGGACGTTGTAACGATTTAGGAGACAGCGTGTCCAAAATGAGCTCAAACTGGGTCACAGATCTAATTGTAAAACCTAAAACAAAACTTCTGGAAGAACACGGGAGAAAGTCTTAGTGACCTTGGGTGGGTTAGGCAAAGATGTATTAAATATGACACAAAAAGCACAAACTTTTTTAAAAGAAAAAAATTAATTGAACTTGAAAGTAAAACACTTTGGTTCTTCAAAAGACTAACAGGAAAGTGAAATATGGCAAGCCATAGACCAAGGGAAAAATAATTGCCAAGATTTTATCTGATGAAGGACTTGTGTCTAGAATACATAAAGAACTCTTACTGGGAGCTCCTGCTTCCCAGGTGCAAGGTCCCGGGTTCAATCTCTGGTACCTCAAAAAAAAAAAAAAAAGAAAAAAAACTGATTGGTATATTACTCTTTAGAGAAATACAAATTAATATCAGTATGAGATACCAACTAGAATAGCTAAAATAAAAATACTAGCCATCCCAAATGTTGGCAAGGTTATGGAGAAAATAGAACTCTCACATACTCCTGGTGGGAATGCAAAATGATACAATCACTTTGGAAAACAGTTTGGCAGTTTCTTAAAAAGTTAAATGTACACCTACCATATGATTCAACTATTCAACTCCTAGATATTTATCCAAGAGAAAGGAAAGTGTATGGCCACCTAAAGACTTGTACAGGGGGGTGGCGGACTTGGCCCGATGGTTAGGGCGTCTGCCTACCACATGGGAGGTCCGCGGTTCAAACCCCGGGCCTCTTTGACCCGTGTGCAGCTGGGCCACGCGCAGTGCTGATGCGCGCAAGGAGTGCCATGCCACGCAGGGGTGTCCCCCACGTAGGGGAGCCCCACGCACAAGGAGTGTGCCCCGTAAGGAGAGCCGCCCAGGGCAAAAGAAAGTGCAGCCTGCCCAGGAATGGCGCTGCACACACGGAGAGCTGACACAACAAGATGACGCAACAAAAAGACACAGATTCCCGTGCTGCTGACAACAACAGAAGCAAACAAAGAAGACGCAGCAAATAGACACAGAGAACAGACAACCAGGGTGGGGGGGTGGGGGAATAAATAAATAAATCTTAAAAAAAAAAAAAGAAGCCACTCTGAAAAGTTTACATATATAATTAAAAAAAAAGAAAAAGACTTGTACAGGGATGTTCATGGCAACTTTAATCATAATAGCCCAAAGCTGGAAACAACCAAATGTCCATCAAGGGGTAAATGGATGAATTGTGGTATGTCCAAACAATGCAATAGTACTCACCAATAAAAAGGAACAAAATAGATGAATAATTGTGAGTGTAAGAAGCCAAACAAATGAGCACATGATATAATTCCATTTATATGAAAATCCTAGAAAATGATCACTAATCTAGTGATAGCAGATTAGTGGTTGCCTGAGGGGTGGCAGGCAGGAAAGGGCGAAGGAGAGGGATTTATAAAGGGGCTTGAAGAAACTGAGCAGGGAGATGATATGATCATGGTCTGGGTTATGGTAATGGTTTCATAAGTGTATGCCTATGTTAAAACCAAAACAGTCCATTTTAAATATGTGAGGTTTACTGATGTCAGTTTCACTACAGTAAAGTTGTTTTAAAAGAAACACCAGTAGGGAAGCGGACTTGGCCCAGTGGTTAGGGTGTCCGTCCACCACATGGGAGGTCCGCAGTTCAAACCCCGGGCCTCCTTGACCCGTGTGGAGCTGGCCCATGCGCAGTGCTGATGCGCGCAAGGAGTGCCCTGCCATGCAGGGGTGTCCCCCGCGTAGGGGAGCCCCACACGCAAGGAGTGCGCCCCACAAGGAGAGCCGCCCAGCACGAAAGGAAGCGCAGCCTGCCCAGGAATGGCGCCGCCCACACGGAGAGCTGACACAACAAGATGACGCAACAAAAAGAAACACAGATTCCCGTGCCGCTGACAACAACAGAACCAGACAAAGAAGACGCAGCAAATAGACACAGAGAACAGACGACTGGGGCAGGCAGGCGGGCGGGGGGAATAAATAAATAAATCTTTAAAAAAAGAAAAAAGAAAAAGAAACAGCAGTAGGACTTAATCCCTGCTTGGCTGTGCCTCTTGGGAGAGAGGAGGGGATAGAGGGTGACCCCCAGACCCCTGACCTGCCTTGAGCACCTGAGTGGACTCGTGGGAAGGAGCACGCACTAAACGAGAGCAGTAGTGGAGGGCCAGGCTTGGGAGCTACCCTGGGGCTCCCCAGTGGGAGATAGCTCAGGGTGGGGTGGGGGGGGCGGTGGATGGACAAGCCTGGCACTCAGAGTAGAGACGCCTGCCCTGAAGAAGTCCAGCAACCATCCGCCCACAGGTGAGTGCACAAATAAATGGGGGTACCAGAGGGAGCACCCTCATTCTGGGCAGGGGGATGCCTCCTAAAGATGTCTTTTCTCCCTAAATTAATCTGTGAGTTTATCACTATTAAAAAGTGGGGTTTTTTTGGGGGGTGGAAGGGAGTAAATATTCTGATTTTTAAGTTTCATATGGAAAAATAAGTGAAAAGGCGGATACTTAAAACAAGGAGTAATGAACAGAAACTAACCCTATCAGATATTAAAATATGACAGAGCTATAGTAATGAAAACGTAATAACCAAAGAGTAGTACTGGCATACATAGATCAATGGAAGAAACATCTAGAAGATCCAAGTGCATACAGGAATTCAGCACATGATAAAGGTAGCCAGATGAATTATTCAATAAAAGGTTTTATGAAAGCAGTGGGGGGCAATCTGGGAAAAATAAAGTTGGATCCATAACCCACATTATAGAATAAGCCCACCCAAAATTTAAATGTAAAACAAAAACAAAAACAAAAAAACCCACAAAAGTACAGTCAGGAGCTAAGGGAAGTTTTGGAAAAAATCATTTTGTGTGGGAAAGGCCTTTTTAAACTATGACACAACATCCAGAAGCCATTTTGTTAAAAAAGTTTTTGACTACATTAAAAATCTATACTGCAGGGAAACGGACTTTGGCCCAGTGGTTAGGGCGTCCGTCTACCACATGGGAGGTCCGCGGTTCAAACCCCGGGCCTCCTTGACCCGTGTGGAGCTGGCCACGCGCAGTGCTGATGCGCGCAAGGAGTGCCGTGCCACGCAAGGGTGTCCCCCGCGTGGGGGAGCCCACGCGCAAGGAGTGCGCCTGTGAGGAAAGCCGCCCAGCGTGAAAAGAAAGTGCAGCCTGCCCAGGAATGGCGCCGCCCACACTTCCCGTGCCGCTGACGACAACAGAAGCGGACAAAGAAACAAGACGCAGCAAATAGACACCAAGAACAGACAACCAGGGGAGGGGGGGAAATTAAATAAATAAATAAATCTTTAAAAAAAAAAAAAATCTATACTGCAAAGCCAAAATGATAAACTGAAGAAAATATTTATGATTTGCATCTTGAATAATTACTTTCCCCCATTCATAGAAAATCCCATATCAATAAGAAACCAAAAACAGTGGAGAAATGGGCAAAAGATAAGGGTAGTTCACAATAGACCAATAGTTCTTAAGAATATGAAAATGTGCTTGGGAAACGGACTTTGGCCCAGTGGTTAGGGCGTCCGTCTACCACATGGGAGGTCCCCGGTTCAAGCCCCGGGCCTCCTTGACCCGTGTGGAGCTGGCCCACGCACAGTGCTGATGCGCACAAGGAGTGCCCTGCCACACAGGGGTGTCCCCTGCGTAGGGGAGCCCCACGCGCAAGGAGTGCACCCGTAAGGAGAGCCGCCCAGTGTGAAAAGAAAGTGCAGCCTGCCCAGGAATGGCGCCGCCCACACTTCCCGTGCCGCTGACAACAACAGAAGCGGACAAAGAAACAAGACGCTGCAAAAAGACACAGAAAACAGACAACCGGGGGAGGGGAGGGGAATTAAATAAATTTTTAAAAAATCTTTAAAAAAAAAAAAAAGAAAATGTGCTAGAGCTTGCTTGAAAGAAAATGTAATACAAATTAAAACTTGACTGAGATACCATTGTCCATTCATCAGTTTGTCAAAGATCAATAATCTGGTACCTCTGGTTCAGGAGTGTGACAGAAAACAGGCATCTATGCACTGCTGGTGGGAAGGTGAGCCAATAGGCAGAGTCTCTATGGAAGGCCACTTGCAAAAAATCATCAAAATGACTATTGCTCATGCCTTTTGGCAATTCTTCTAGGAATTCACTCTACACATCTTTACACATTTGAATCATGAGGTCCTTTAAAAGTCACTCTTGTGGAGCACTGTCTGGAATAGCAAAAGGCTGGAAACCACATAAATGTCTATCAAGAGGGAACTAGTTATATATATTATGGTACATCCATACCATGGAACACTATACAGCTGTAAAAAGGAATATATGGGTATCTTCAAGATGTACTGAATGCAAGTGCACAACAGGATATGTGGAATTCTACCTTTTAAGGGTGTGGGGCACAATAGCCAAAGAATGGAAATAACCCAAATGTCCAGCAGCAGAGAAATGGTTAAACAAATTGTGGTATGTACATACAATGAAATAGTATTCAGCCATAAAAATAAAGGATTGTACTGGTATGTTACAACATGGAGGAACCACAAAACAATATTATGCTAAGTGAAAGAAACCAGACACAATAGGTCACATATTGTATGATTCTGTTTATATCCGGAACAGGTAAATCCACAGAAACAAAGCAGACTGGTGGTTGCCAAGGCGAGTGGAGCGTGGCTGCTTAAAGGGTACAGGGTTTCATTCTGGGGTGAGGAAAATGTTTTGGAACTAGATAGAGGTAGCGGTTGCACAACATTATGAATATACTAAATGCCACTGAATTGTTCCTTTTAAAGTGGTTAATTTTATGTTATATGAATTTCATCTACATAAAAAAGCATGTTGTGGGAGGTATATATGCGTATTTGGTTATGTATGTTTAGACTTTCTAAAATTCTTAAAAAATAAAAATAAAAAATTTATTTTAGACCAAAGAAGACATACAGATGGCAAATAAGCAAATTTTTTAAATGCTCATCATGTCATTAAGGAACTGTAAGCTGAAACAAAAGAGATACCATTACACATCCATCAGAATGGTAAAAAAGTCCAAAACACTGACACCACCAAACGTTGACAAGGTTGTGGAGCAGTAGGAACTCACGTTCAATGCAGGATGGTGCAGCCACTTTGGAAGACAGTCTGGCAGTTTCTTACAAAGTTAAACATAGTCTTATATGATCCAACAATCGTGCTTCTAGGTATTTACCCAGTTGAGCTGAAAATGTATGACCACACAAAAACCTACATACAAATGTTTATGGCAGCTTTATTCTTTATTGCCATAAATTGGAAGCAACCAAAATGTCCTCAGCTGAATGGATAAATGGATGGATAAACAATCTGTGCTACATGCAGACGATGGAACATTACTTAGCGATAAAAAGAAACAGGCTATCAAGCTACAAAAATACCTATTTCTAAGTGAAAGAAGCCAGAATGAAAAAGCTACAAACTATATGGGTCCACCTATGTGACATTCCCGGAAAGGGAAAAATTAGAGACACAAAGAATCTTAACTGTAAACTAAGGGCTTTAGTTAACACCAATGTATCAGTATTGGTCCATTAATTGTAACAAACGTACCACAAATGCAAGACACTAACAATAGGCAAAGATCCATGGTTCTGTGTGTATTGGCACTCCCGGAGTTTTCTGCACAATTTTTCTATAAACCTAAAACTACTTTAAAAAATAAAATCTATGAAGGAAGTAACTTATGCTTTATGGCTTGGTATCGGTAAGCTCCTACCCCAAATAAATACCCTTTATAAAAACCAAAAATAAATAAATAAAGTTTATTTACAAAAAAAGAAAAAACGTTTTATTTTAGTCCTGTCTTGCCTTCTAACACCCTCCACCCCCAGGCTTCTTACCTCCATGCCCCTTGAGTGCCACTGCTAAAGCATGCAGGGAAATCGCTGGCAGATGCCTCCACCACCTGACACATGTAGATTTATTTCTCCTCCAGCCTTCTCCACCTTCTGTTCTAGCTGCTCCCCAAACATGCCCCTCCTCTTCTGCCTTTCTACAGACAGAGCTCCTTCTACCAGTTAGATCTGAGTGCCTACACCCAGACACGGCTCTAAACCTTCCATGTATCAACTCATTCGAATCCCACAACCCCCACGTTAGTCCAAGACCCATTTTACAGATGAGGCAGTGGAGGCGCAGGGAGATTAAGTAGTATACCGGGTTTACCTAAATCATCTGGCTCCAGAGAGCAAGGCTAAGTCACTATTCCGGACCATCTTTCCAAAGATGTCCTTCCCCATCCCTCCCCGGGGAAAACTTGACTTTGCTCAACGCCAGGTTGGAACACTACCTCCTCCGGGAAGCTTTTCCTCTTCCCTCATGAACAAGAAATTCACTCTTCTGGGTTCTCAATTGTTCTGGGGGAGAGGGACTGTATTATAATAATGACGGTGTTATATTTTATTGCAGCCCAGGGCAGGGACTAAATCTTATCCCTAAAGGCATTTTTGATGGACTATAGCGCTAGTTCCCGTTTGAGCATTTTTGTCAATAGGCTCCTGGCCTTTTCCTAAGAACAGTCAACACCTCATCTCATGTAATCCCATCCTACTACTGCGATCTCCTCATGCTTAAGTGATAGTGTTATAGAGGGGAAACTGAGTCAGGGTTGTGACAATGGTCCCAGGGCCTGTTCTCACAGGTCTCAGCCACCCAGGCCTACCCCTGGCAGGGTGCCCCCTCCCCGCCCCGTTCCCGTCAGTCCCCTCCCTCACCCGCCCTGAGTCAAGGAGCCAGGCCAGGGCCTCCACGCAGTTGGTGTCCTGTGACACGAGTTTATTAGAGGGGCCAGCGTGGGTACAAGTTGCAGGTGGGGAGGAAGGGGCAGGGGGCATGGGCAGCACTGTCAGCCGGCGGCCAGCGCGACAGGAGACCAAGGGGGGGGGCACAGCCCATAGATCAGGGGCCGGCAGGCAGCGGCTCTTCACCCCGCGGAGTGCTGGGGCGCAGGGCATGGCGGAGGCTCCCGGAGGACTAGGGGAGAAGCACAGAAGGAGGCTCAGAGAGGAAACTTGCCAGTGTCACGCGTACCTCCCTGTCATTCTGTCCCCCCTGCGCCCACCCCCAGGCCCCAGCCCCCGCTCACTGTGGAGGGTGTAGATGCCCGGCTCCAGGTGCAGCTGTGGGGGCAGGACGATGAGGAAGCCCCCACCCCAGGGGTCTTCAACCACCGAGAGACCAGCTCGGGAGGGAGGGGCCGGGGCAGGGTACTTGGGTGACGCAGGCCAGGGGCGCCGAGGGTGATGGCCACAGAGAGAACAGTGGGGTGGTGAGAGGCCGGGGCCTCGGGGGAGAGGGGCTGGGCCCTCGGAGCAGCCCCGCTGCGCCCCGCCGTGGTGGGGGCGCCGCTCCCGCGTCCAGGCCCAGTGGGACGGCTCCTTCGCCATGACCTGGGAGGGGGACAGTGGAGGGCGGATGGGGACAGGGCCTCCAGCCCGTTCCGCCCCGCCAAGGACGCCGGCCCGGGCTCACCTCCTCGCAGCACTGGCGGCTCACCACGGCCCGGAAGCCCATCCGTGCCCAAAGCTGGTCCCTCTGGTGCAGGAAGTCCGGGACCCGAGAACGCCACCCTTTGCCAAGAGCCCACGGGAAAATCTCACATTTGGGGTCCTCCAGGTCCTCCTCCATGTCATTTGCAAGGTACCTGGCCGTGGCGAAGTGGGGTCAGGGGGCAGAGGGCTGAGCACCCTACACCACCCTGTGGGTCTCCCTACCACCACCCCCCCCCACTCACAGTGCCAAGAACAGGTTGCTGTGGGTGTACTCGCTGAGCTGCATGTTGGCGCGCCGGAAGTAAACCAGCACCATGGCCAGGAGGTACTGCCGAGAGAGGGGGGCTGGGGTCAGGGGCAGCCCCTGGAGGGGTGTATTGGCCAGGCCCATTTGCACCCAAGGTGATTTGGGAGGGGGGAAGACAGGGTAAAATGGTGGTGGTGCGGGGCCTCCAAAGACAAAGATTTAAAGGTAAAAAGTGAGCCCCCCACTGCCCCGCCAGACCAGGAGTCCCCAGGAAAGTGGCAGAGTTGAGCCCCACTAATTCAACCTTCTCCCCGAGCAACCCACAACCTCTACTTTGCCTCCTCACCTTATCTGAAATCTGGAAACAGGGGTCTTTGGAGAGAAATTCCTGGAGAAAACTGTCCTCTGGGGGTAGAAGAGAAATGGGGGTTCCCCCAGACCCCCCAAGACAAAAGTGACACCAGTTCTAAAGCCCATCTCCACTGAACCCACTCTCTGACGTGACCCCCTCTCCCACCAGCCAAGCCTGGGTCACCTGAGAGAGAAGGAGATGGAAGACCTCTGATGCCTGCAGGGGCAGGTCAAGCTCCCGCCTCTCACATCTGTTTTCACACCTGGCTCCCACAGCCCCTTCCTTGGCAGCCCCCCAAGTTAACTCACCCAGAAGGTTGAAGAAGGCCTGGAGCTCCTGGTGTGGGAGGGAAGGGAGAAACCCACGGACCCCACCTCGACGGCTCCAGTCCCCCAGCTTCACCTGGGTGGCGACTGCAGGGACAGTGGCAGGGGCTCGGGCGCCACTCATCTCCTAAGGGTTGGGGTGAGGAGGGGTGGGGAGCGGGCAAGGGTGACCTGCAGAGAACGCAGTCCCAGGAGTCGGCTCCTACCCTCTCCCCCACCTCCCACAAGTCCAGGGGGATGGTAAGGCCTTGCCAAGCAGGGGACCTCCAGAAGTGTGGAGACGAGTGTGGAGACGGGGGCTCAGAACAGAAGGACCCTAGGATCTGTGTGGGGCGGGGAGGCCAGCAAAGGACTCAGGAGTTCCTGCAGGCTGTGGTACTCCCAGCCCTCCTCCTGGCACCCCAGGCCAGACCAGAGGGGAGTAATCACAGAAGCAACAGGGACCATTGACGGTTACTAAGTGCCTGGAGCTGTGCTAAATACTTGCAGGGCATCACCTTACTTCCTCCCCAAAGCTGAGTACATTAAACCCATTCTGCAAACAGGGAAACCAAGGCACGCAGGGCTCAGTTGGGGGTGAAGCCTGTCTGACTCCAAAAGCCCAAAAAGCTGAGCACACATGGGGAAACTGAGGCTGAGAGGGCTGATACTAGCCAAATATGGGTTACCTCAATCTTAAGCATTTCAAGCTACTTTCCTACGCCTTCCCTACAACTAAAGGGTTCAGGGGAAGGTGCCCTCCACCAACCCGGGGCCAATCTGGGGCCTCCATGTGGGAGCCGACACCCAGCCCAGCCTCCTCCTCCTCCGCCTAGGAGCCTTACCTGGGCTCAGCAATTACCTACAGCATAGCTCTCGCCCACCGCCCAGCACGCTTATATAGCCCAAGGCCGCCCCGCCCCGCCCGGGCTCCCCGCCAATCAGTGCCCTTCCCGCGGAGGGGGCGGGGCCGTCCCGCTCCCGGCCGCCCCGGCGCCTCCCGCCGCGCAGCTGCGGCTGCCCAGGGCGGGAGCTGGAGCTTTAGCCCGGCTGAGAGGGCCGGGGGCGCTCAGGCAGGCCCCCTCCCCACTCTACCCCGGCCGAGCCCGGGAAACAAAGGCCTGCGCTCTGAAAAGCTGAAAGGAAAGTTTTCATTCACTGTGTGGGGCGGGGACGCTGGGTGTGTCCGATTGTTTCGGATTCGAAAGCCTCTTTGGGGAGCCGGAGAGAATCTTGTCTGGGCGTGGAAATCTCCAGAGGCCCCACCCTCCGTCCCGGGTCCTGTGGGGCTCGGGGGAGGCCGGCTGATGTCTCGGGGGGCAGAGGAGATCTTTGCCCAGGACCCCCGGGCTCCCCCTCAGCGCACCTGACACCTTTTCGTCTTCTCTGATTCCTTTTACTCACAATTGGGTGGGCCAGTCGGCGCCTGCACTAATTACTTTTCACCTTGACCCACTTTTTTTTTTTTAACTTTTTATTGTAGTGACATAAAGCGCAAAATTTCCCATTTTGACCGCTTTCAAGTGTACAAATTCAGGAGCGCTATTACATTCACAGTATTGTCTGCCATCATTAACATCCATTACCCCAACTTTTCCATCACAACTTAGGAGAAGAGAGATCTTCTTGGATACTTCATTTTTCTTTAAACCTTTCTTAGGCATCCTCGTTAATTGAAAGAACCCATCTGGATCAGTAATGATTTAGCCTGGCTCCTGTTGAAAAAGGTTTTGAGTTTTTCTGCCTCATAAAATTATGAGTTGGCATATTGTTCTCTGTTGTAATTCATTCCAATAGGATGTGAAGAATTCCCAAATAGGAATTTGATTATCCAGAAAGAATTATGACCTAAACGGAAATTAAATAACTAAATCAATAATCTATTTCATTCTTAGAGATTATTATGGCCAATAGTTAGAGCTGTAATATAAAAATTATAATAGAATTATGTTATAATTAATTTATATTAGCATTATTACATTTATAAATGTTGCTATATTATCTATTCCTTATAATTTATTAAATATAACCTTGCCTTGCACTGTCTTTTAAAATTTGTAATTTCTTTCAATCTATTTTTCTAGTTACCTTACAATTTTACAACAGCTAAAAAAAGCCATTGATTATATACTTTGGATAGATCAATGGTATGTGAATATATCTCAGTCATACTGCTTAATAAACAAATAGATAATTGTGCAAGAATAGCTAGAAATAGCAGCTATGTACAGCAGGGGAAACAGATTGAGAGGGAATGAATTTCCTTGTTTGTCTGTTTATTATTACTATTATTGAAATAATGAAAATGCTTTAATAGTGATTTAAGTGATGAACGCACAACTATGTGATTATAAGAAATACCATTGATTGTACATGTTGGATGAATTGTATGCTTTATTAATATGTATCAATAAATTTTTTAAAAATAGGGTGGGTTGGGGGAAAAATATATCAAATGTAAGATATGCACTATGGTTAGTAGTAATGTTTTGGTGATGCTTTCGCATAGTTTATAATCAGTGAATCACAACAATGCAAGGTGTTGGTGGAGGAGTGATGTATGGGGCCCCTGAATGATGTTATGCATGTTTATTTAGTAAGTTCACAACTTTTACTACACACCTATTGTTTATGTATGTTCACGTATGAATGATATACTTCAATAAAAAATATTTTTAAAAAGCAAGTTAAAAAAACAAACAAGCATTAACACCCCATTCCCATCCCCACCCCTAGTACCCTATAATCTACTCTCTTTCTCTAAATTTATGTATTCTAGTTATTTCATATAAGTGAGATCATACAATATTTGTCTTTTTGTGTCTAGCTTATTTCACTCAACATGATGTCTTCCAGTTTTCATCCATGTCGTAGCATGTATCAGAATTTTATTCCTTTTTAGGACTGAATAATTTTCCATTGTATGTCTATACCACATTTGTTTATCTATTCATCTGTTGATGAACACTTGGGTTGCTTCCCAAGTGATTGGTGAATGGAGCTGTTATGAACATCCTTGTACAAATATCTGTTCAGAGTCCCTGCTTTCAGTTCTTTCAGGTGTTTACCTAGTAGAATTGCCAGGTCATATGGTAATTCTATGTTCAATTTGTTGAGAAACCATCAAACTGATTTTCATAGTGGCTGCACCATTTTACCACCCTACCAACAATATACAAGGATTTCAACTTCTCTACGTTCTCATCAATACTTCCTTTCTGTTTTTTTTTTTTTTCAAATAATAGCCACTATTTAATAGTAGTGGGTGATTGGTGACTTTTAAAATAAGTATTTAATAGAAACGGAGGTCCAGAAAGAAGTTAAATCACTTGTGCTCAAAGTCCCGCCTTTGGTGATATCAAAACACAACTCAAGTCACAACAACCAACACAGCGTGCATTCTCTTCCCGGACTTATTCGACCCTGTGAGGTAGGTTCTCTGGTTCTCATCACTATTTTCTGGTTTGGGAAACTGAAGCTCAGGGAACTCAACTCCTGACATTGGAAAGACAGATGAAGGAAATGTGGGCTGAGGTAGGTGGAAGATAAAGACAGGGCCAGGTTTGGAGCCCAGCTCCCCGGACCCCAGATGCAGGCTTCTTCCTGTTGCACAACCTGCCTTTCACCAGCCGGATGCCCAGCACCCATTCGAGGCTTGCTTCATCCTGTTCCTGCTTTGTTCCCAACCCAGGCTTTGGCCACAGCTGTCAGGGTGAATTTCCACTCGTTGGTATTGCCCCTCCTTTTCTATGTCTTGCTACTTCTCTGTGTCCTTTTGTCTCTCTGGTTCTCTCTGTCTCTCTGAGTCTTTCCAAGTCTCTCCATCTCCTTGGGTCTCTCGAGGTCTCTGGCTGTCCCTGAGTCTTTTTTTTTTTTTTTAAGATTTATTTATTTATTTAATTTCCCCCCCTCCCCTGGTTGTCTGTTCTTGGTGTCTATTTGCTGCGTCTTGTTTCTTTGTCCGCTTCTGTTGTCGTCAGCGGCATGGAAGTGTGGGCGGCGCCATTCCTGGGCAGGCTGCTCTTTCTTTTCGCGCTGGGTGGCTTTCCTCACGGGCGCACTCCTTGCGAGTGGGGCTCCCCCACGCGGGGGACACCCTGTGTGGCAGGGCACTCCTTGCGCGCATCAGCGCTGCACATGGCCAGCTCCACACGGGTCAAGGAGGCCCGGGGTTTGAACCGCGGACCTCCCATATGGTAGACCGACGCCCTAACCACTGGGCCAAAGTCGGTTTCCCTGTCCCTGAGTCTTATGGTCTTTCTGGTCCCTTAGTCACTTTGCTTCTCTCAGGCTTTCCTTGTCTCCAATATCTGAGGGTCTCTGGGCCCCTCTGTCTCTTGGTCTTTGGGTCTCTGGTTCTTTTGAATTCTCTTGGTCTCCCTGGGTCTCTGGGTTGTTCTGAGTCTTAGTCTTTCTGGGCCTTTGGGCCTCTGGGTGTATCTGGATTTCTGGGTCTCTCTGGATCTCGGGTCTCTCTGGGTCTCAGCGTCTCTTGGTTTTTCTGGGCCTCTTGCTCTCTCTTCCACACTGGCTTTTTCTGTATTTTTCTGAATCTCTCTTGGTCTCGCTGAGTCTCTTGATTCTTTCTGGGTCTCACTTGGTCCCTCGAGATCGCTGGGCCTCTCTCTCTCTCTGATTCTACTTCAGTCTTTGGAACTCTCTGAGTTTCTGGGTCTCTCAGTCTCTCTGGATCTCTCCATGTCTCTTAAGGTCTCTGGGTCCTTGGGTCTTTCTGGGTATCTCTGTGCCCTTGGTCTTTCTGAGTTTCTTACTCTGTGGGTTACTCCCTCTCTCTGGACCCCCCACTGGCCTTGGGGCTTAGAGTCTATTGGTTCTCTGGATTTCTTATTCTTTCTGGATTTCTGGGTCTTTAGGTCTCTCTGAGTCTACTTGGTTTACCTGGGTGATTGGGTCTATGTATTTGCGTTTTTCTGAATCTCTTTGGAGTTCTTGGTCTTTCTGGGGTTTGGGTATCTCTCTCAGTCTCTTGTTCTCTCAGGGTATCACTGGGTCTCTTGGTCTCTTTGGGTCTCTGGCTCTCTCCAAGTCTGAGTTTCTCTGGATCTCTGGGTCTCTGGGCTTCTGGATCACTTGTCTCTCGGGGCTTCTCAATAGTAGTCTCTCATGTACAACTCTGTGATTATACCAAAAGCCACTGATTGTACACTTTAGATGAATCACATGGTTTATGAATATGTTTCAATAAAATTGAAAAAATGGTTTTAAAAAAAAAAAAAATAGTAGTCTCTCTGGGTTCCTTGGGGTCTTGGGATCTTTGACTTCTCTCTAATTCTCTACAAGTCTCTTAGTCTCTCTTTGCTTTCTCTGGCCTCTCTGGGTCTCTGGGTCTCTCTGAATTCTCTCTAAATTCAATCCATCATACCTGGTGTATTAATCAGTCAAAGGGGTGCTGATGCAAAATACCAGAAATTGGTTGGTTTCTATAAAGGGTATTTATTTGGGGTAGGAGCTTACAGACACCAGGCCATAAAGCATAAGTTACTTCCCTCACCAAAGTCTATTTGGAAAAAGATAGCTGCCAACGTCTGCGAGGGTTCAGGCTTCCTGGGTTCCTACATCCCTGGGGCTTGCTTTTTCTGGGTTCAAGTTTCCTTTCTTCCTGGGGCTGGCTTCTCATTCCTCTGTGTGCTGACTTCCCAGGGCTCCAGGTTAAATATTCAGCATCAAACTTCAACATCAAAACTCCAACATCAGAAACCCTCAACTCTGTTCTTTGCCATGCCTTTTATCTGTGAGTCCCCACCTACCAAGGGGTGGGGACTCAACGCCCTAATCATAACTTAATCATGCCCAGGTACAGATCAGATTACAAGCATAATCCAATATCTATTTTTGGAATTCATAACCGTAACAAACTGCTACACATGGGTTTTGGAATAAAGAAGACATGGAGCAGAGCCAAAGTCAAACAGTAAAGGACATGTAATATAAGCAAGAAATAAACTTTTTTCTTTGAAAGCCCCTGAGATTTCTGGGTTGTTTCTTATTGTATTGGATTCTTATCTGCACTATAACAAATTACCACAAATTTAGTGGCTTAAAACAACACAAATGTATACATTACAGTTCTGGAAGTCAACAATCCAAAATAGGTCTTAATAGGCTAAAAAAAAAAAAATTATGTAAAGTCTGGAAGTGATGCTAAAGGCACAGAGCAAATGAAGAAACAATCATTCAAGAAAATCTCAGCAAGAATCTGTGGCAGCTGAGCCACGACCAGCTCCCTTATCTCCACTTCCAGATATGTTTTATGGAACATACCTCGACTCTGGGAGGGTGTGGCAAGAAAATGGGGGTTCCTCTCCCCCTCACCATCTCCCAGTGTAGGGCCACAGTTTCACCCCAGGAACGGCAGGCCACTGGGGTTTCCCATTCTCCAAACCCATGTTGTGGAAGCTCTATTCCCGACAGGCTACAGCAGTGAGGTCCTCATGTCTCTTCCCCCTCATAGCCCAAATTCGTAGAGGATAAACTTTATTCCAGGTGTGGCAGACCAAAAATACTGGACCCCAATGTCTCCCCTCCCAGCTCACTCGTAGGACAGAGGTTTCATTCCTAGAAGAGCAAGCCAAGAAGACCTAGTCCCCCACTCCTGACAGCTTGGCTTATCCAGCAGCTTTTTCAACCCCAGCTCCTATACAGTGAGGCAGGGACTGGCTTTCTTTGGATAATGCCTATGGGTATTGCCAAAAAACAATGGAGAATGTGAATATATCTCAATAAGAATGCTTTTATAAAAAAAAAAAAAAAAGAAAAGCAGTAGTTCTTGGGGTTCTGGACACTAATGAATACTAAAGGCAAGAAAACCCTCAAGAGCAGATTTTCCAGTCGATTTTTAAGGCCCTGGAATAAGCCACAGGTACAGCTATGAGGCTGTATAATATGATGTGGAAAGTCTCACTCTTTATGTATGCAAGTAATAAATAAAAAGCCTGTCAATATAAAATTTTTTTTAATGGAGATTGTGGTGGGAGGCAATTAAGATGGCTCTCAAAGCTCCATGATAGTAGTAGCGATATGTGGAACGGCAGGGCAGCCAGAAATCTAACAGAGAGAACCAGGGGAAGAGACAACGAAGAAGAGTGCTTCTGGTATCACAGTCAACCCCGAGGGTTGGGAAGGCTGTGCACATATCCTAGGCCGCATCCACGCAGGAACAATTGGAACAGCACTGGGAGAGATTTGAAAACATTCTCCAAGCTGCAAACAGACCCACAACACAGGGCAGAAGTTTTACAGGAATAAGGACCGTAAGTGCAACCTCTGACAGGCTGGACAATAAACTCCTCTGACCCAGGGGCAGCTCCTAGGAAGCCAGCCTTTAAAATAAAATCACATACTTCTCTGGCACTCTGGAAGACTTTGTGCATGTGCAAGTCTCCATTACCACAGGAGTAACTGGAGAGGGAAATTGCAAGCTCCTAGTTCCCTGGCTGCTTGTGGGCCAAAATGCCTTGAACTATGAGGGCAACCTGTAAGCCACACATATATCCAACAGTCAAAGGGAAATCCAACCAGCCAATGGGGCTTTAGCCTGGACTTTGACCAATAAGTGGCTTATACTGACCCAGCAGAAACCCCTAGGAAGGCAGGCTAAAAGATAAAAACAAGGGAAAAAAATCTGAGCATGGACACAGAGGCTGCACACTGTAGGGGAAATACGTTTCACTGAGTTAATTCAGTTAAGCCATTAAACAAATAAAAAAACGACCAAGAAAACAATAATTGCAACATCAAATCCTGAGAAGGGCTGAGTATCTGGAGTTACTACAATATGTAATCTAAAATGTACAGTTCTCAACAAAAAATTGTAAGGCACACAAAGAAATAGGAAAATGTGATCTATAAACAGGAAAAAAAAAAGTGACAATAGACATTGCTTTTGAAGGGACCCAAATGTTTGACTTCGCAGACAAAGACTGCAAATCAGTCATTATAAATATATTCAAAGAACTAAAGGAGGCCATGTGTAAAGAATTAAAGGCAGGTGCAATGACAATGTTGCAGGAAACAGAGTATACCAATCAAGAAATAAAAAATACAAAGATGAACAAAATGTGAATCCTGGAGTTGAAGGATACAATAATTGAAATGAAAAATTCAATAAAAGAGCTCAAAAGTAGATTTGAGCTGGCAGAAGAAAGATTCAGGGAGCTTGAAAATAGATCAATAGAGATTATGCAATCTGAAGGAGAGAAAAAAGAATGAAGAAAATGAATAGAGCCTCAGATAAATGTGGTATACCATTAAGGTCACCATCTAATATGTAATGGGAGTACCAGAAGGAGTAAGGAAAAAGAAAGAGGGAAGCAGATTTGGCTCAACTGATAGAGTATCTGCCTACCATATAGAAGGTCCAGGATTCAAACCCAGGGCCTCCTGACCCATGTAGTGAGCTGGCCCACTCGCAGTGCTGATGTGAGCAAGGAGTGCCACACAGGGGTGTCCCCGTGTAGGGGAGCCCCACAGGCAAGGAATGTGCCCTGCAAGGATAGCCGCCCCGTGCAAATAAATTAAAACATAGCCCGCCCAGGAGTGGTGCCATGTACACAGAGAGCTGATGCAGCAAGATGACGCAACAAAAAGAGGCACAGGTTCCCAGTTTCGCTGACAAGAACACAAGCAGACACAGAAGAACACATAGTGAATGGACACAGAGAGCAGACAACGGGGGGTGAGGGGTAGAAGGGGAGAGAAATAAATAAAAAATAAATAAAAAAGAAAAAAGAAAAAGAAAAGCATAAAAATATTTGAAGATAAAGTCCTAAATTTGATGAAAAACATTAATTTATACCTCCAGGAAGCTGAACAAATTCCACCTAGGATAAATACAAAAAGACCCACTCCCATACACATCAAAGTTAAACGTTGAAAGTGCAAGATAAAGAGAAACCTAAAAACAGTAAGAGAAAATGACTTATCATATACAAGTAATCCCTATAAGTTTAATAGCTGACTTCTTATCTGAAACAATGGAGGCCAGAAGGCATTAGGATGACATATTTAAATGCTGAATGTAAAAAAAATGTTAACCAAGAATCTTATATCCAGCAAAAGTATCTTTCAAAAATGAGGGTGAAATAAGAACCTTCTCAGGTTCTGCCTTGCAAGAAATACTAAAGGAAGGTCTTCAGACTGAAAGCAAGTGTCATCAGACAGTAATTAGAATCCACACAAAAAAACAAAGTGCTGGTATAGGTGATTTTATAAGTGGTTAGACAGTATAATTGCATGTTTTTTTCCTATTTTTCTCTTAATTATAAAAACAATTTAATAAAACAATATGTATATGATTTTATTGTTGGGCTTATGACCTAGAAATGTAATATAGTTGACAATAACAGCAAAAAGGAAGCCAGTGGGAACAAGTATTGTAATAAGGCAATAATACCAGATGGTAACTTGAATCCATAAGAAGAAATGAAGAAAGGATATATAATAAGACTAATATAAAAAACTCTCCATTTTTCTTTCACTTTCTTCAAAACCATATAATGAAGTAATACTTATAACAATGTATTATTTAGGTTGCCACATATACAGATGTAATATGTACAATGATAATAGCACAAAAAGGCGGGGGGGGGGGGAAGAATGGAGTTATATAGAAATAAAGTTTCTATATTTCACTGGAATTAGGTTAGTATAGATCTAAAGTAGTTTTTGTTTTGTTTTGTTTTGTTTTGTTCTGTTGTTGTTTTTTGAGGTACGGGGCTGGGAATTAAACCTGGGACCTCATATGTAGGAAGCCAGCACTCAACCACTGAGCCACATAGGCTGCCCTAAGTTGGTTTTGTCATTTGTTTGCTTCTTGTTTGTTTTTTTGTTTTGTTTTTAGGAAGCCCCAGGGACCAAACCGAGGACCTCCTATGTGCAAACCAGGTGCTCAACCACTTGAGCCACATCTGCCCCCCTAGTAGATTTTGATAAGCTAAGATATATATTGAAAATCTTGGAGCAACCACTAGGAAAATACTTTTTAAAATATAATTTAAACTTACTAAAGGAATTAAAATGTTATACTAGTTCAAGTGGTTGAGTGCCTGCTTCCCATATACAAGGTCCTGGGTTCAAGCCCCGGTTCCTCCTAAACACAAAACAAACAGACAAGAAAACCAGCGCAGGGGAGCCAATGTAGCTCCGTGATTGAGCACCAGCTTCCCACATACAGGGCCCAGGGTTCATTCCCCAGCCTTGTACCTCAAAAAAAAAAAAAAAAAAAAAGAAGAGGAAAAAAGTTACACTAGAAAATATTTACTTAATGAAAAAAATGTAGGAAATAAGAAAAAGAGGAATATAAGCTCAATGTGACATAGAAAACAAAAAGCGAAATGGCAGGTGTAAATCTACCATATCAATTACTACATTAAATGTTAATGGATTAAGTAATCCAATTCAAATCAAAGGCAGAGATTATCACATTGGATTTTTTAAATTATAGCAATATGCTATCTATAGGCATCACAACTTAGATTCAAAGATACAAAGAGGTGGAAAGATATTTTTCAATAAGTGAATGGATAACAAAATTGTGGTACATCCGTATGTGGTACTTTGAGACTTTATGTACCCCGGAAGATCATGTTCTTAAAGCTAATCCATTCCTGTGAGTATGGTAGATGGGATCTTTTGATTAGGTGACTCCAGTTAAGGCCCTTTTGATGAGGTGACTTCATTTGGAATGTGGCCCAGGGTGAATCTTAATCCTCTTCCTAGAGTCCTTTATAAATAAGATGACTGCAAAGAGAAAGATGGAAAGACACAGAAACAGAGAAAAAGCCACTGAAACCAGAAGCTGACAGCAAGGAAACCCAGAAGAGAAGGGAGAGACCAGCAGATGTCGCCATATACCTTGCCATGCAACAGAGGAGTCTGGAATGGCCAGCAGCCTGTCTTTGGGGAGAAAGCATTGCCTGATGATGCCTAGATCTGGACATTTTCAGAGTCTCAGAACTGAAGCTTTTAAGTTAATAAATCCCTATTGTAAAAGCTAACCCATTTTTGGTACATTACATTTCAGCAGTCTAGCAAACTAAGACACCATATAATAGAGTAATATTCAGCTATAAAAATAAATGAGTTATCAAGTTATAAAAAGATATGAAAGATTCTTAAATGCATAATTCTAAATTAAGGAAGCCAGTCTGAAAAGGCTACATACTATATGATTCCAACCAAATGGTATTTTGGAAAAAGCTAAACTATAGGCACAGTGAAATTATTATTGGTTGCCAAGGTCCTAGGAGAGGGGCGACAGGAATGAATACGTGAAGCACAAGGGAATTTTAGGCTACTGAAACTATTCTGTATGAATCTGCATTTGTTAAAACCCATAGACCCCAGGGAAACAGACTTGGCCCAATGGATAGGGCATCCGCCTACCACATGGGAGATCCAAGGTTCAAACCCCAGGCCTCCTTGACCTGTGTGGAGCTGGCCCATGCGCAGTGTTGATGCGCGCAAGGAGTGCCGTGCCACGCAAGGGTGTCCCCCGTGTAGGGAAGCCCCGTTCGCAAGGAAAGCGCCCTGTAAGGAGAGCCGCCCAGCGTGAAAGAAAGTGCAGCCTCCCCAAGAATGGAACCGCACACACGGAGAGCTGACACAAGATGACGCAACAAAAAGAAACACAGATTCCCAGTGCTGCTGATAAAGACAGAAGCAGTCACAGAGGAACACGCAGTGAATGGACAGAGAGCAGACAACTGGGGCGGGGGGGGGGGGGGGGGGATAAATAAAAAATAAATCTTAAAAAAAAAAACCAGGGAAACGGACTTTGGCCCAGTGGTTAGGGCATCCGTCTACCACATGGGAGGCCCACGGTTCAAGCCCCGGGCCTCCTTGACCCGTGTGGAGCTGGCCCATGCGCAGTGCTGATGCGCGCAAGGAGTGCAGTGCCACACAGGGGTGTCCCCCGCGTAGGGGAGCCCCACGCGCAAGGAGTGCACCCATAAGGAGAGCCGCCCAGCGCGAAGAGGGAGCAGCCTGCCGAGGAATGGTGCCGCCCACACTTCCCGTGCCGCTGATGACAACAGAAGCGGACAAAGAAACAAGACGCAGCAAAAAGACACAGAAAACAGACAACCGGGGGAGGGGAGGGGAATTAAATAAATAAAAATAAATCTTTAAAAAAAAAAAAAAACCACAAAAAACCCATAGACCTGTATAACCGAAAGATTGAACATTAATGTAAAATACAGATTATGGTTAATAATAATGTATCGATATCAGTTCATTAATTGTAACAAAGGTACAACACTAATGCGAAATATCAATAATAGGGAAAACCGTGAGCTGGGGTGGTAGGTGGGCATATGGAACTCTGGACTATATGCTCTGAGTCTATAAATCTAAAACTGTAAAATTTTGAAAATCTTTTAATTGTTTAAAGAAAATATTCCCACAAAGAAAAGTCTAGACCCATATAGCTTCTGGTGAATTCTACCAAACCTTCATAAACTCTCCAAAAATAGAGGAGAGAACACTTCCCAACTTATTCTTTGAGGCCAGTATTACCCTGAAACCAAATCAAAGACATTATACAGTAAAAGAAAGCTGCAGATCAAAATCCTTGATGAATATAGAAGTAGAATCCTCAACAAAATACTGACTAACTGAATCCAGTCGCATGTAAAGGGATTATGTATTAACAGAGATGTAGGGAGGTGAACGTGGCTCAAGCCGTCGAGCACCTGCTTCCCACATGGGAGGTCCTGGGTTTGTCCCCAGTGCCTCCTAAAAACAAAAACAAAATAACAAGCAAACAAACAAGAAAACCAACTCAGTAGAGCCGATGTGGTTCAGTAGTTGAATGCCAGCTTCCCACGTAAGAGGTCCCAGGTTCAATCCCCAGCCCAGTACCTCAAAAAAAAAAAAAAAAAAGGGATTTATCCTAAGATTGCAAGCTTGGTTGATTGAACATATAAAAAACAATCAACTTAATACACTATCTTAATAAATAAAGGGGAAAAAACACATGAACATCTCCAGGATGTAGAAAAACATTTGAAAAAACTCCAGCAGCCTTTCCAGATAATAACATCCAACAAACTAGGATTAGAAGGTATATTAGTCAGCGTTTCCCCGGGGAAACAAAACTGACAGGATTTAGGTATATATCTATTTAGATAAAGAGATAGAGATAGAGAGATATATTATAGGAATTGGCTCACACAATGTGGGGATTGGCAAATCCAAATTCTGTATGGCAGGCTATAGATTGGGATCTCCGATGCAGGTGTCAATGAATTTCCCAGGAGAAGTTAGCTGGCTGAAGTAAAGATGGAAATTCTTCTTTCTGATTGCTGAAATCATTAGTTCTCCCTGTAAAGCCTTCAACTGATTGGATTACATTTCTCTCATAGCTGAAGGCAATATTCTTTGTTGGTTATAGATTAAATCAACTGACTAATGGTTTAAATTCAGGAAATAGCCTCAGAGTAACAATCAGACCAGCGCTTGCTCGACCAAACAACTGTTCACCATAACCTGGCCAGGTTGACACATGAACTTAACCATCAGAGAAGGGAACTTCCTCAATCAGATAGAGGGCATTTACGAAAAACACAGCTAGCATCGTATTTAATGGTAAAAAGTCTGACCACTTCCCTGAAGATCAGGAACAAGACAAAGATGTCCACTCTGACTGTTTCTATTCAACATTGTTTTGGAGGTTCTACCAGTATCAGCCAGCAAGAAAAATAAACACAAGGCATCTAGAGTGGAAAAGAAGAAGTAAAACTCTCTCTATTTGTAGATGATATGATTTGTATATAGAAAATCCTAAGGAATACAATAAAAACAACTATTAGAGGGGAGCAGATTTGGCTTAAGCAGTTGAACATCTGCTTCCCATATGAGAGAGCCCAGGTTCAGTCCCTGGTGGCTCCTAAAAACAAAAAACAAACAACAGGCAAATAAATGAAAAAACCAGTTCAGGAGAGCCGATGTGGCTCAGTGGTTGAGTGCCGGCTTCCCACATATGAGGTCCAGGGTTCAATCCCCAGCCCCGGTACCTCACAAAAAACAAACAAACAAACAAAAACCCACAAACCTATTAGAAGAAATAAATGAGTTCATCAAGGTTGCAGGATACAAGAGCAATAATTAAAAATCAGTTGTAATATTCTGTACACCAGGGAACGATGTGGCTCAAGAATTTGGGCACCCGCCTCCCACATGGGAGGTCCTGAGTTTGGTTCCTGGTGCCTCCTAAAGAAGACGAGCAGACAGTGAGCAGAAACAAACAAGGAGCAGACAACAAGTGTAGACAACAAGCAAAAACAATGAGCAAACGGACAAGGGAGTCATCTCAGGGGACAAAAATAAAAGTCTATACACCAGTAATGAATAATGAGAAAATGAAATTGAGAAAACAATTCCACTTATCATAGCATCAAAAAACTAAAATCAAATACTTAGAATAAACTGAACAAAAGAGAGGCAAAACTTGTTCACTGAAACCTACATAACTGTTGAAAAAAATTAAAGACGATTTAAATGGACTCCCAAATTCAATGCAATCACTACCAAAATCCTAGCTACCTTTTTTTTTTTTTTTACAGAAATTGACAAACCTATGATGCTGAATTCATGTGGCAATGCAAGAAATCTAGAATAACCAAAATAATCTTGGGGGAAAAAAACAAAAGAAGTTGGACGATTTACACTTCCTGATTTCACAATTTACTACAAATCTACAGTACTGGTACTTGCGTAAGGTAGACATATAGCTCAGTGGAATAGAATTGAGAGTCCAGAAATAAACCCTACATTTATGGTCAATTGATTTTCTTTTCTTTTCTTTTTTTTAAAGATTTATTTCTTTCTCTCCGCCCCCCCCCCTCCCCGCCCCCAGCGTTGTCTGCTCTCTGTATCCATTCGCTCTGTGTTCTTCTGTGTCCGCTTGCACCCTCGGCGGCACCGGGAAACTGTGTCTCTTTTTTGTTGTGTCATCTTGCTGCTACAGCTCTCCATATGTGCGGCGCCACTCCTGGTCAGGCTACACTCTTGTCACGTGGGGCGGCTCTCCTTGCAGGGCGCATTCCTTCTGCGTGGGGCACCCCTACACGGGGGCGCCCCTGTGTGGCACAGCATCCCTTGTGCACAGCAACTCTGCACATGGGCCAGCTCACCACACTGGTCAGGAGGCCCTGGGTATCGAACCCTGGACCCTCCCATATGGTAGACTGATGCTCTATCAGTTGAGTCACATTCCCTTCCCTGATTTTCTAAAAGTGTGCCAAGATAATTAAATGGTGGAAAGAATAGTCTTTTCGACAAATAAAATAATTAGTTCTCCCTTTAAAGCTGGGACAACTGGATATCCACCTGCAAAAGAATGAATTTGGGCACTTAGCTCACACTATACACAAAAATGAACTCAAAATGGATCATGGACCCAAATGTAGGAGCTAAAACTATAAAATGCTTAGAAAAAAAAAGGAGTAAATCTTTATGGCCTAAGTTAGGCAATAGTTTTCTAGATATAACACCAAAAGCACAAGCAACTAAAGAAAAAATAATTAAATTAAACCTCATCAAAATTAAGACTTTTGCACTGTAAAGGATACCATCAAGAAAATGAAAAGACAATCCTCGGAATGGGAGAAAATATTTAAAATCACATATTTGATAAAGAATTTGTATCAAATATTTAAAGTACATTTACAACTAAATAATAAAAGTGCAGGTAACCTTATTAAAAAATGAACAAAAGATCTGATAGTCATTTCTCTAATGAAGATACATAAACCGCCAATAAGCATATGAAAAGATGCTCAAAATCATGAGGCATTAAGAAAATGCAAATCAAAATCATGATACACAACTTTGCACCCACTAGGATGACAGTAATGAAAAAGATGGAGGCTGTGGGGACATTGGAACCCTCACACATGCTGGTGGGAATGTACATGGTGCAGCTGCTTATAATACGCTCTGGCAGTTCCTCAAAAAGTTAAATATGTAGCTACCATATGACCCAGAAATTTCATTCCTAGGAATATACCCAAGAGAATAGAAAATATGTTCACACAAAACTTGTACATGAATGTTCACAACAGCATTATTCAATAGCCAAAAGGTGGAAGCAACCCAAATGTCCTTCAGCTGATGAATGGATAAATAAAATGTGGTATATTTAGATCATGGAATACTATTTGGCTATAAAAAGGAATGAAGTACTGATAAGTGATATACACGGATGAACCTTGAAATCATTATGCCAAGTAAAAGAAGCCAAACACAAAAGGCCACATGTTGTATGGTTCCATTTAAAAGAAATGTCCAGAATAGGTCAACCCATAGAGGCAGAAGTAGGGAAATGGGGAGTGACTGCTAAAGACTATGGAGTTTCTTTTTGGGGTGAGGAATATGTTGTAAAATTGTGTTGTGGTGATGGTTACACAACTTGGTGAATATACTAAAACCATTGAATTGTACTCTTTAAATGGATGAATTAAATGGCATATGGATTATATCTCAATAAATATGTTTTTAAAAACAATAATAAAAGACTACTTTACAGACCTGTATACAACTAAATTTGGAAACCTAGAAGAAATGGGTAATTTCCTAAGGAAATACAAATTAGCAAAATATATCTCATT
Organism: Dasypus novemcinctus; assembly: GCF_030445035.2. NCBI lineage: Eukaryota > Metazoa > Chordata > Mammalia > Cingulata > Dasypodidae > Dasypus > Dasypus novemcinctus. The sequence goes on from NC_080682.1 coordinate 9,549,468, forward strand.
AAAGCTAGAAATCTTAAACACAAATATCCATAGGAAAAAATAGAAAAAGTTATTAAGGAACTATCTCACAAAAAGCACCAGGCCCAGATGGTTTCACAGGGAAACTCTTTCAACCACTCAGAATCCAGATCATCACAATGCTCTATAAATTGTTCCAGGAGATTGAACATGAAGGAAAACTTCTTTATTTCTTTTATGAAGCCAGTATAACATTGATACCTAAACCTGGAAGAATAGAAAAGAAAAGTACAGACCAATATCACTCATGAATATCAATGTAAAAATACTAAAACAATATTGGCAAATAGACTCCATGAACAAATTAAGAAAACAGTATACCAGGACCAAGTGGGATTTATTCCAGGAATACAAGACTGGTTCAGTATTGGAAAATCCACTAATATCACATATCATTTTAATAGATTTACAGAAAAACTCATGAGATTATCTTCAAAGATGGTGAAAAAGAGCATTCAACACAATTCAATACTCTCTCAATAAAAATACTTAAGAAAATAATAATTGAGAGATATTTCTTTAACATATATATATATTTTATGTATATAATGCCAATATCTTATTAAAAGCAGACACACTAGAGATATTTTACTAAGGCAAGGATTCTCACTATGCCTGTTACCATTTAACATTGTACCAGAGGTACTAGCCAATATAATTAGAGGAGAGAAATAGTTTAGACACATAAAACTTGGTGAAGAAGTGAAACTATCTCTATTTGCAGATAATATGGTAGTAGATCTGCTAAGCCTAAAGGAATCAATACCACTAGCATACTCAACAAAACATTTCAGTAAGTCAGCAGGATATAAAATTAACACACAGGTTTTTTTTACAAACCGGACCGTGAAGCTTTGTGTTTCCTCTGTCCAAACAGCGCCATGCGATGGGCATCTCCTGGGACAACTGGCACAAGCACCGCAAGACTGGGGGCCAGAGAAAGCCCGACCACAAGAAGCGAAAGTGTGAGCCAGGATGCCTGCTGCCAGCACTGAGACTGGTCCCCACTACATCCACACAGCTCACCTCCAAGGAGGCAACAAGAAGTACCACGCCTGAGGCTAGACACGGGGGACCTCTCCTGGGGTTCTGAGGGCTGTACTCTCAAAACAAGGATCATGGATGCTGTCTACAATGCATCAATAATGAGCTGGTCCGCCCCAAGACCCTGGTGAAGAACTGTACTGTGCTCATGGAAAGTACACTGTACATAAATAAAATAAAATTAAAAAAAAAAAAAGAAAGTACACTGTGCCGGCAGTGGTACCAGTCCCACGATGCTCTGCCTCTGGGCTGCAAGTAGGGGGCCAAGCTGTCTCCTGAGGAGGAAGAGATTTTAAACAAACAACGATCAAAGAAAATTCAGAGGAAATATGATGAAAGGAAAAAGAACGCCAAGACCAGCAGTCTTCTGGAGGAGCCGTGCCAGCAGGGCAAGCTTCCTGCATCCTGTGAGCTCTGTGAGCTGACTTCCCAGGGCTCCAGCTTAGGGCTTCAGCATCAAACTCCAGCATCAAAACTCCAACATTAAAAACCCTCCAACTCTGTCCTTTGCCAGCCTTTATCTGTGAGTCCTCACCTGGTGGGTGGGGACTCAGTGCCCTAATGATGTGGCCCAATCAAAGCTCTAATCCTAACTTAATCAACCCAGGTACTGACCAGATTACAAACATAATCCAATATTTGTTTTTTGAATTCATAACCATATCAAACTGCTACACATGCATTGCTTCAAGGCCAGACCAGTGTGGCTGAGCAGATGCCTGTGTGCTAGAGGGCAAGGAGCTGGAGTTCGACGAGGAAAATCAAGGCCCAGAAAGGCAAATAATTCCTCCCTTCCATCCTAGCTCATGTATTAAAGGTATTTATTGTTCCATGAAAAAAAAAAATACACAGAAATCAATAGTCTTGTATGAGTCACAAAAAAATTTATAATGTGTCCAGGACCTTTAATTGAGAAATGGATGCTTTTATTCAATGGTGTTTTCCTTTTAGTTTTTTTTTTTAAGATTTATTTATTTATTTCTCTCCCCTTCCCTCCTCCATCCGTTGTCTGTTCTCCGTGTCTATTTGCTGTGTGTTCTTCTTTGTCCACTTCTGTTGTCAGCGGCACAGGAATCTGTGTTTCTTTCTGTTGTGTCATCTTGTTGTGTCAGCTCTCCGTGTGTGCGGCACCATTCCTGGGCAGGCTGCTCCCTCCTTTGCGCTGGGAGGCTCTCCTTACAGGGCGCACTCCTTGCGTGTGGGGCTCCCCTACGCGGGGGACACCCCTGCATGGCACGGCACTCCTTGCGCGCATCAGCATTGCGCATGGGACAGCTCCACATGGGTCAAGGAGGTCTGGGGTTTGAACCGTGGACCTTCCACGTGGTAGACAGATGCCCTAACCACTGGGCCAAGTCCACCACCTCCTTTTTGTTTTTAATTGTTTATATTTTCAATTATTAAATGTAGAAAATAAAGTTAAAAAAAAAGAAATCAGTCATCTTTATATTCATAAACAACAGCAACCAGTTAGAAGGTATAATGGTAGAGAAAATCCTTTTACAACTGCTACAAAGACTGATTACTTAAAAATAAGTAAAAATTTTGTGTGATCTATGTATCTTTAAAAAAAGATATTGATAAAAAACAGCAAACAACTAGGAAAAAAATTAATCAACAAGAACTGTGCAAAGTCTATATCAGGAAAACTTTAAAATATTGGGGGAAGACACAAAAGTAGGCATGAAAAAATGGGAAGACATCCCTGTTCTTCAAAAGAATGACTCAACATTATAAATATGTCTGTTCTTTTTTTTTCATGGACAATCTAAATTTTTATTTCTTCCATATTGTACGACTAATTGCATCTTCTACCTTTGTTCTGTGCACATAAAAATTTATTTCTCCACTTGATTTTTGCCTTATTATTTTGTCATTGATAGTATTAAACAATAATAATTCTTTAGATCTCTACTTCATCAGAAGGTGTGTATCTTCTTTTTTTGACAGCCAGGAAGTAATTTATTGAAGGACACGGGTCAGGCGAGGGCAGTGCTGGCAAAACCCTCACGAGTGCAGGGCCTGCCACTTGTCCACGGGGCCATGGTTGGGGATGTATTTCTCCCCACAGCCGTCCGGGATGAGGCGCTTCTCGGTCACTCAAATTCGTCAGTACTGAACTTGGTGAAGCCCAACCTCTCTGAGATGTGGGTTTTCTGGCGGCCAGGGAACTTGAACTTGGCCCTGCGCAGCGCCTCAATCACGTGCTCCTTGTTCTGCAGCTTGGTGCGGACGGACCTGAGGACCTGGCCGACGTGGCCCCGGGCCACTGTCCCCTGAGGCTTTCCAAAGGCACCTCACATACCCATCTGGAGCCTAGATTGGGGATGGCACGAGGTCACAGACAGGACCAGCAAGAGGCAAGGAAGGGCTGTCTCCAAGGTCCCTTAGGGCAACCCGTACAGGCAACAGGCCATGTACCCTACCAAGGAGGCTGCTGTCTTCAGCCACTGCACACCGGGCCCCCATGGGGAGAGGGGGCCGGTCGGCTTAATTGGCTGCAGAATATGTCTGTTCTCATCAAGTTAATTTATTAATTTGACACACCAATAAAAATACCAACAATCTTTTTAATAAATTTAGACAAGTTACTACTAAAGTTCCTATGGAAAAACAAACCTTCAAGAATAGACAGGAAAATACTGGGAACAAGAACAATAAACTAGGAAGAAAAATTTGAAAGCCAGCCTCCGAGATGGCCCTAATGATACCTTTCTCCATGTATTTATACCCTTGTATAATTCCTTTCCACAGTGTACCAGGGTTGGTATGTGAGACCAATAGAAAACAGCAGAATGATAATATACCATTACTGAGACTAGGTCATAAAAGACTGTGGCTTGCAACTTGATTCTCTCTCACACTCTTGGATCGTACATTTTCAACCCATGGAGAGGCCCATCCGACCAAGAACTGAGGTCTCCAGTCAGCCAGGAACTGAGGCCTGCCCACACCACGTGAGTGAGCTTAGAAGCTCATCCTCCAGGCTGCAGCCTTGGTAGAGTCTTGAGATGCCTGCAGTCCTGGCTAACAGCTTGATTGCAACCTCATGGGAGATGCTGGCCAGAATCCTCAGCTACGCTGCTCCCAGATTCCTGGCGCTTAGAACCTATGAGATCGTAAAGGCTTGTTTTAAGCTGCAAAGTTTGGGGGTAATTATTTCACATCCATAGATAGTTATACAGAGGACTAACCCTATCAGATGCTAAAGCATACTATAAAGCTTCTATAATTAACAGTGGAGGTACTAGTGCATGAATACACAAATACACCAGTGGAATAGAAAAGAAAGCTTAATAATAGACCCAGATACGCATAAAAAATCAGTATAAGCAAATGAGGCATAGGAGGCATCTCACCTCCGTGAGGCAGAGACAGACTGCATAAAAAATGATGCTGGGACAACTGGATGACCATTTGGACAAGATAAAATTAGGCCCGTCCTTCAGATTCTGCATAAGAAGAAACTCCAGTTGTATCAGGGATCTAAATGTAAAGTGCAAAACCACACGAGTCCTCTTCTACCTGAGTAGGAAAAAGCTTTCTAATTACAATTCAAAATCCAGAGGTAACAAAAGAAAAGATGAATAAATTTGACTACCTAAAGTGAAAAGCAGATTGCATGGCCAAAACATTATAAACAAAGACCCCTGACAAAGGAGGTGTGAATATTTACAGCATATATCCTGACTATAGAAAGAGCTATTTCAAATTGAGGGACAAAATGGGAACAAGATATGAAGAGAAATTTCATAGGGAAAAATGTAAAATAGCCTTCAAACACATTAAAAATGTTCAAACTCACTTAACATAGAAGAAATGCAAATTAAACAACACTTGTAACACCGTAATTCCTCATCTTTCATATTGACAAAAATGGAAGAGTGTAACAACACATTCTGTAGGCAATACTGAGGGGAAACAGGCTTTCTCGTACATTGCCAATGGAAATGCAATCTGATCAACCCCTCTTTAAAGAAATTTGACAATGTCTAACAAAACTAAACTACATGTGCACTTACATTTTGACCTAGCAATTCTACCTCCTAGGAATTACTCTTAAGATACACCGCCATCATATGCACAAGATGATTCATCGGAACAATGTTTATAATTGCAAATTACCAATACAACCTTGACCTACCACACCATATTAGGAGATGGATGAATACAATGGAATACTGTGTAATTGTAAAAAGGAACAAGGAAGTACTCTATTAACTGACAGGGCGTCATTTCTAGGCTATAAGTGCAAAAGAATGTCTTTAGAATATTATCCTTCATGTAAGAAGGGAGAAGTTACGAGGAAAAAAATGCTCATTTGCCCAAAAACCACAAGGAAGATAAACCAGAACTAAAGACACTAACCACTGGGCCAAGTCCATTTCCCTGTGTCTCTTTTTGTTGCGTCATCTTGCTGCGACAGCTCTCCGTGTGTGCAGCCCCACTCCTGGGCAGGCTGTACTTTTTGTGCATGGGGCGGCTCTCCTTATGGGGCACACTCCTTGTGTGTGGGACTCCCCTATGTGGGAGACACCCCTGTGTGGCACAGCACTCCTTGCATACATCAGCACTGTGCATGGGCCAACTCATCACACAGGTCAGGAGGCCCTGGGTTTGAACCCTGGATGTCCCATGTGGTAGGTGGACGCTCTATCAGTTGAGCCAAATCCGCTTTCCTTGATTTATTTCTGTCTATCCATCTGTGTATATATATATATATATCTTATATAAACAGATGTGTGTATAAATGCATATATTTCCTACTGTACCCACTGAGAAGACCTAGAGGAAATGATGCCCCAGCAGCAATGAGCACCCCAACATGCAGATCTTGGATTTTAAATTCCATTCTCCAATGAAAGGAACCAGGGGTCTTTGGAGAAATGCTTCATTTCAGGACTGGCACAGAAATAATACAATATGAATCTGGAACATCATGTAGTGACAGAAAATAAGGAAGTTTTCAAAAAATGATGGGGACATGTCAAAAGGACTCAAGAACCAACCTCAAGGGAAATGGACTTGGCCCAGTGGTTAGGGCGTCCGTCTACCACATGGGAGGTCCGCGGTTCAAACCCCAGGCCTCCTTGACCCATGTGGAGCTGGCCCATGCGCAGTGCTGATGCGCGCAAGGAGTGCCGCGCCACGCAGGGGTGTCCCCCGCGTAGGGTAGCCCCACGCGCAAGGAGTGCACCCATAAGGAGAGCCACCCAGCGTGAAAGAAAGTGCAGCCTGCCCAGGAATGGTGCCGCCCACACTTCCTGTGCCGCTGACGACAACAGAAGCGGACAAAGAAACAAGATGCAGCAAATAGACAAAGAGAACAGACAACCGGGGGAGGGGGGGTGGAATTAAATAAATAAATAAAAATCTTAAAAAAAAAAAAAAAGAACCAACCTGAAGGACCAAATCTGGGACAATTTAAGCCATAAACCCAGTAATAATAGTAATGGATTATTTCCCATAAAATAAATGAGTCCATTCTAATTAAATAAATAAATAAACAGAAAGTAAGTGGGGAAGAAGAGACAGCACTTTCTTATAGTAGAATTCTAATAAATACTTCAGGAAGCGATGACAGAAATAGGAAATCACCATTTGACAAATACCACAGTAATAGTTGTTAGGCACTAATCATTTATGGAAGCTAAAAGCAGAGGGAAAGAGCATGATGAGAAATAAGATTTTTGCATAAACTCACAGCATCTCCCCATAAGATATCTATACATCACAAAGGGAAAAAGAGCAACTTCATAGTGGAGAAACCTGGCAGACACCATCTTAACAAGTGATCATAGCTAACATCACCAGTAAGAAGACATCATATATTGTCTGCTATTGTGCATGAAAAAGAGCACAGCATCACTTTAGTAGTATTTTTAAAATATTTTTAAATTGAAGTATATCATTTATACATGAACACGCATAAACAATAAGTATATAGCAAAAGTTGTGAACCCACAAAATAAACATGCACAACATCCTAAGGGGTCCCACACACTGCCCCTCCACTAACAACCTGCAGTGCCATGAAACACCTGCTACAAACTATGCAAGAGTATCATCAAAATATCTCTACTAACTATAGCCCATATCTTACACTCGGAGCACCTTTCCTCCAGGCCACCCCATTATTCCTTGTTAATATATTTTTATTACAGAGGTTGTGAACCTACAAAACAATCATGCACATGTGTAGAATTCACATATAACATCTCTTCACCAACATCACACCATGGTGGAATATTTGCCACAAATCAGTTGTTACCACCAACCATGATCCACAGTGCACATCTGGCACACTCCTCGCACACACCCTCATCAACAACACAGTACATCCCTGGAATTCATGCAAGAATATTACAGTATTGCTAACCACAGGCCATAGGTCACACCAATTGCATTCCTCCTATGCCTCTCCAAACTCCCCCCACCCTGCAACAGTGACATACATCAGCTCTAGCTCACAGAAGGACACTCTTGCGTCAGCACCAACAACCACAATTCTCATCTACCTCTGGGTTCCCTGTACCACGCAGTCCCTAGACTATTCTCCAGCCCTCCCTCAGCTCACATCTACATCCTTAGACTCTCCCCCTCAGCCACAATCCCATCTATAAACCAGCTGCTACCTACTACAATGTGCTACCACATCCATCTTCACGCCCCTACAGCCAAGTTAAATAAACTTCAAAATACATCAAGGGAAGTGGACTTGGCCCAGTGGTTAGGGTGTTCGCCTACCACATGAGAGGTCCGTGGTTCAAACCACAGGCCTCCTTGACCCAAGTGGAGCTGGCCCACACGCAGCACTGATGTGCCCAGGGGTGCCCCTGTGTAGGGGAGCCCCACACACAAATAAATCAATAAATAAATCTTTTTTTAAAAAAAAGAAAAAAATACATCAAGCATCAGCATCTCCCCTCAGCCCTCCTCCCATCTCCCACCTCCCAGTTTGTAGTATTTTTTTCCCCAAAATGAATAATTTCAAGCTAACTAATCATTATGAAACATCAGATAAATCTACCTTGAGGGATATGCTACAAAATAACTGGTCAGTACTCTTCAAAAGTGTCAAGTTCATGAAAGAAAAAGAAGTCTGAGGAATTGTCTAAGGTTAGAGACCAAGGAGACATGACAACTGTGGTAGCCAACTGTATTAGTCAGCCAAAGGGGTACTGATGCAAAATACCCGAAATGGGTTGGTTTTTATAAAGGGTATTTATTTGGGGTAGGAGCTTACAGATGCCAGTCCATAAAGCATAAGTTACTTCCCTCACCAAAGTCTATTTTCACATGTTGGAGCAAGATAGCTGCCGACATCTGTGAGGGTTCAGGCTTCCTGGGTTCCTCCCTTCTTGGGGTTTCCTTCTCTTTCCTCTGTGAGTTTACTTCCTGGGGCTTCAGCTTAAGGCTTCAGCATTAAACTCCAACATCAAAACTCCAACATTAAGAACTCTCAACTCTGTCCTTTGCCATGCCTTCTATCTGTGAGGCCCCACCCACCAAAGAGTGGGAACTCAACGCCCTACTGGCACAAGAGGTTTACATAATTACTTAATCAAGTAAACCTATGAATCCAGTATGATCTAATATGCCCAGAGGAAAAGATCAGTTTACAAACATAATCCAATATTTCTTTTTGGAATTCATCCATAATATCAAACTGTTACACTTCACCCTCTGAATTTCAAAAAGACATTACAATATTTTTAAAAAATACCTTAAATCAGTTACAATGCAAGTACTAAATAATATCACAATCAATTTAAAGAAATACAGATTGTCTTGGGGCAAAGTCTGGTCTGCTAAAGACCTCTGAAACTTACAGAACAATTCATCTGCTTCCAATACACAAATGGATAGACAAAAGATAAACATTTTCATTACAATAAGGAGAAACTGGGAGGGAAACATGAGTCACAGTTTCTCTACAGTTCAGTTGACCTGCTGGGAATCCTCTGTTTGATTTCAAGGTCTGAGAGTCATTTTTAAGAAGATTTTTTCTCCATGGGGCCTTATGGGAACTCACCCTTTCCACATGCTTGCCCAACAGCCATTTTCTTGGTCCCACCCTCATCAAGCATCTGGGTGTGACCAAGCTCCAGACCTCTTCCTCCAAGAGTGTTGGGGTGATTGCCACTTTGGGTTAGAGTTTTAACTCCCTTAGTACAATGATGTGAATACAACATTCCCCCTAACCTTTGACATATAGGCTCAGCCCTCTCAGAGCAACGAGTAGGCCACCTGGCCTTCCCTAACCTTTGGGGGACAGGTCCACCTCTCTTGGACCTGTGGGGTGCTGACCTTAACCGCCCTAATCCTTGGGGACTGTGTTCCACCCTCTCTGCACCCTGGGGTAGCAAAATTCTCCCAGAACATTGGACAGGAGCATCCACCTTCTTCAACTGCTGGGGCAAACTCACCCTCTCTGTACACATGGGTGGGGTTCCTCTCCTGGTCCAAGGCGATATCTTAATTCCAGATCTCAGCTTCCATAATTTTCCTCTTGAAGTTGTTTCCCCTTCAATCTCTCCTTTCCATGTCCCTTTTATTCCAGGCTGACAGTGGTTTTGTTCATACAGCTCTCTCAAAAAGTCTGTTGGTTTAGCATGCAGGAAGCAGCTGCCCAAGCCATCAGAAAATAAGATTTTCCACAAGTCTTTCCAACATAACTGCATCTTCAATCTTGATTTACAAGTTCCAAGTTTGGTTAAGTCTTCCAATGGGGCACTTTCTTCTGGGAGCTTGATTTCCAGAGACTTGGAATTTCCAGAATTAGTTTCTGTTTTCTTTGTGCCTGACAGTTTAGTCCTCAGTACATCTCTCTTGTCTAGCATTTTGCAATAAGCTGCCAAGTAGAAGCCAAGCCACATTCTCCAGGTTTATTTTGGAAACTTATTCAGCTAAATGCCCAGGCTCGCCATTTTCAAATTCTGCCTTCCATAAAACACCAGGAGTTAATCTTGCTAAGTTCTCTGCAACTTAAAAACATGGACCACCTTTTCTCCAGTTTCCTATAATAGTTTCATCATTAACCTCTAAGGCATCATAAAAAGTCTCTTTAGGGAAACGGATTTGGCCCAACGGATGGGGTGTCCGCCTACCACATGGGAGGTTCAAGGTTCAAACCCAGGGCCTCCTCACCCATGTGGAGCTGGCCCATGCGCAGTACTGATGCATGCAAGGAGTGCCGTGCCACGCAGGAGACCCCACGTGCAAGGAGTGAGCCCGGTAAGGAGAGCCGTCCAGTGCAAAAAAAGTGCAACCTGCCCAGAAATGGTGCCGAACACACGGAGAGCTGATGCAGCAAGATGATGCAACAAAAAGAGACATGGATTCCGGGTGCCGCTGACAAGAGTACAGGCGGACACAGAAGAACACACAGTGAATGGACACAGAGAGCAGACAACTTGGGGGGGGGGGGGGGGAACGAGGAGCGAGGGGAGAGAAACAAATAAAAAATAGATCTTAAAAAATAAAAAAAATGAAAATTCTCATTAGCATCCATCTCACAACTATTTTCTTCTAAGACCTTATAAAAGATAACTTTAGGCTCCATATTGCTACCAACAGTCTCTACAAAGCAATTTAGGCCTTTCCCATCAAGCATCTCACAATTCCTCCAAATAATACCTCTTACCCATTTATAAACTGTTCCAGCATTTCAGTAATCGCAAAAGTACTTTCTCACTCCTCGGTACCAAATTCTGAATTAGTCAGCCAAAGGGGTGCTGATGCAAAACACCAGAAATTGGTTGGTTTTTATAAAGGGTCTTTATTGGGGCAGGAGCTTACAGATACCAGGCCATAAAGCATTTTTGCATCAATGTTTATGAGCATTTGCCAAATATTTGGCAAATTATTAGCAAACTGAATCTAGTACCATATGAAAAAGAGCCAGGAGCAGGTACAAGAGCTGGGAGGAAAGGTGTGTGCAGGGAGTTCCTTGCACCAGGCAAGAAAGCTCATGGGGCAAACCATGTCTTTTTGTTCACTTCTGCTGACCAAGTTGAATTTACTCAAAGAACGCAAATTAAATTAATTACGCAAAGAAAATTAATTAATGTCATTTACCCTTTTAATAGTTAGAGGAGAAACTTTGCACCATCTCAGTGAATGCAGAAAGTACATCTTGCTGTGCCCAGTGAAATACAAAATAGTGCATATGACACCAGCAGGGGACACATGGCTGGGAGCCACAGGAGAGGCACTGCCTGGGCAGAAAGCAGTTTAAGCCAGTTGTTAAGATGGGATCTATAACAGATATTGGAGGTTTTATGTAAAACAGCCAGATTTGCTCTGAAAAAGCAAATCCTTTCAACTCTCAACTGGATCGTTTTTGTGAGCACATTTATAATAAAATAATCGTTTTGTTTGTGAACAACATAGAAGCAAGAGAATGAGTTTAAAAATGATAAAATTTGGCATAGTGGTAGCTTGGGGTGGGGACAGGGAGATATGATGGGGAGGAACGAGTAGGAAAACTTGATGATGTTACTGACGTTTCTATTTCTCAAACCGGGTGTTTATTTTATTATTCACTCCATTACTTATGTATATTTCACATAAATTATATTGTGCATATCAAATATTTCATGAATTTTAGAAAGTGAACTCAACAGGCTGCCCCTAAACCTGCTGTCTCCAGGATTCCCCGTTGAGAGAATAATTTCCCCTTCCTCGCAGAAGCCTGAGGCCACCCCGGCTCCTCGGTCTCCCCGCACCTCCAGCCGAGTACCCCATCCCGGCCATCCATGCCCCCGGCCTCTCGGTGCACCGGCTGAGAAGAGGCTGCGTCAGCTTCCTGACCACTCCTCCTGCTCCAGCAGGTTCTCCTCTCCTCCTCTACGTCATCTCCCTGCTGCAGCCAGGATGGTGTTTTCCATGCAGATCTGCTCAACGACCTCCCGCTTAAACCCTTTAGCGTCTTCCTAGAGACCCCGACATAAACCCAAGTCACGACCAGGCTGCTGACGAGGCCCCGTCTGATCTGGCTCTGCCCACCTCTTTGGACTCATTTCCTGCCACTCTGAGCCTCGCTCTCCAACTCCAGGCACACGGAGCTTCTGTGCTTCCTTCAGTACACTCCAGACTTTCAGGCCAGGTGATCGTCTCACTGTTCTTTATTCTCTTCCCCCCTCTACCTACCCTACTTCCAGTCATCATTTTGGTTTTACCTTTTTATTTTTATTTTTTAATTTTTATTCAGTTCATTACGTTTTAAAATTTTCCTGGAAACTTCCTCTTTATGGATTGTTTAGGACTATGTTGTTTATTTTCAATTTTGTCCTAAATGGTGTTGCAGGGTCAGAAGCTGGACATTATATATCCTGCCATAACCCACTGAATGTGCTGGGGGAGAGTGTGAACTACAGGGTAAACTGTTATCCACCTGGTGCAGCAGTGCTCTAAAATGTGTTCGCCGAGTGCGATGAGTGTGCCACAATGATGGGGGAGGTTGTTGGTGTGGGAGGAATGGGGTGGGGGGTGGGGGGTATACGGGAACCTCTTATGTTTTTTATAATATAACCTTTTCTATGATGGATGTATCTTTAAGAAAATACAGTTTACAAAAATGATGGGGATGGGGGGTGGGGGTAGGTTATATGGGAACCTCATGTTTTTTTAATGTAATGTGATCTATTAACTTTAATTTAAAAAGTTATTAAAAATTTTTTAAATTTTGGTTTCATCTTAAAGTCACTTCCTCATCTCATTTGTCACTACTTTTTACTATTCATTTCCAGGAATGGCCATTGAAAACTACCCTCCTTTACAAGCTGCCTCACTCTCTGCTCCCCTGACTCCTAGCCAGATGCAAAAGGTCTCCAAGGAACTCCAAGCCCCACTAGGAGACGGCAAAGCCTCAAGATGGCAGGAGCCTGGAAGCCGCCCTCTCACTGTCCTTTCTCTATCGAAGACCTGTGACTTTAATTATCTGATGTTGCATAAGAAATTACCCCACAATTTTGTGGTTTAAATTTAAAACAATTTTTTTTAAAATTATTATCTCACAGTTTCTGTGGGTCAGGAATTCAGGGCAGCTTAGCTGGGTGTCTTTGACTCGCCATCACTCAGGAGGTTTGACGTCAAGATGTTGGCCAGTGCTGTAGACCTCTCACAACTTGACCATGGCTGGTGTTGCCCTCCCCATTGACTCACTCTCAGGCTCTTAGCTGGAGGCCTCAGCTCCTCACCAGGTGGACCTGTCCATAAGGCTGCTTGAGTGTCCTCAAGTGAGCTAAGACAGAAGAGTCAGCAGGAAGCCAAAGTGTCTTTTATGACCAAGTCCCACACCATCACTTTCGCTTTCTGCTACTAAGTCTAGTCCACACTTAAGGGGAGGGGAACTGGGTTCCACCTCTGGAAAGGGACAGTATCGAGAATGGATGGGCCTATCTCAAAATCACCATGTCTCTAAGACCTCCACCCTCATTGTCCCCATCCAGCCACTTGCTTGTGCCTTCATGGAAGAGCAAAGAGCTCAGATAACCAGATGATTGGTCCATGTCGAGCTCAGGGCGACAAACCTCCCTGGGCACTCATGTTCCCTGGCAATCCTACTACATTTCTTTAGTAAGTTCCTGTTTTTAATGAAAGTTGTGTTTTAAATTTGGGTCCAAGTGGAGATAAATCTTGCTGCTCCTGAATCTATCTGAATCTGAACTCCCGCTAGGAGGGAAGAACTCTCTCTTTCCAAAGGTTCCAGGCCCTCCTCATCTGCTCTGCATCCCCTCCCCTCTTAATTTCTCAAAGTCATGGCTTCTGTATGTGTTTCTCAATTTATTTTTTGTCTTTCACAGACCGTAATCTCCATGAAGGCAGGGGTTTTTGTCTGCTTTTTTCACTGATGCATCTTCTACACTCAGAACAAGGCTTGGCTTATGGTGGACACTCGAGAAATATTTGTTGCAGGATTAAAGGATGAATGGAAGGAGGGAAATTCCATTGATTCTAACAGGAAGGAAGAATGAGGAGGCAGGAGCAGGTGCAAGAGCTGGGAGGGGAGTTGTATGCACTGAAACCCTTGCATCAGGCCAGAAGGTCCACAAGGGCAGCCTGTGTGTTTTTGCTCACCTCTGAGTCCCCAGCACCCAGCGCTTTGCCTGGCACATAACAGGCCCCTGTAAATGTGTTGATTGGAGGACCCAGCTGATTGCCCAGGTCCTGCCCCCTTACCGCTGACACCTTTCTCTGCCTATACTTGACTTGGTGGCATGTGCTGCCCCCTGGATCTGTCTGTCCTGTCTCTCCTCAACCCACCCTGCCACAGACAACCAGTCAGCCTAGGCTAAGAGGCTGGCCTGGCCTCCCCACCTGGCTGCTGTCCCTGCTGACTCATGCAGGGCTGATTCTCCGCTTCAAAAGTGTGGCCTTTGTCAGAGGAGTGAGCAGAAGCTGGTGGGCCCGTTGGCTCACTTGGCGTTTGTCCCAGCCTCCTCCTCCCACTTTCCTTCTCAGAGTACAGTGGCTGGAATGGTCAAACAAACAGAAATGCATGCGTTCCAGATGGGAGTTGGTTTCCTCTCACCCTTGCAATCATGAGAGACTTAGATTTGGAACTTAAATTGGGGGAAAGCGGTGATGAGCTTCTAATTCTCCCTTCTGTTCCAGCAGGTATGGTGTGGCGCTGGAACCAGCAGCACCCTGGAGGCCTCCAAGTCCCCGGATTGCAGTTACCAACTCACTTCAACAGCTGAGGATGCACCACCTGTGACATGTGATTTCGAGTCGATCTGGCACAGGCCCTGCCCAGGAAATGTTCTATGACAATCCCAGCAGGAGTTGTCCCCTCCTCCTCCATGACGCTGCTGGCCTCTGGGTCTCTGATTCTGCCAGAGCCCTCCACCCCAAGGCTGCCAGGCCAAAATTATTCAGCCAGCCAGCCAGCCTTGCATCCATCCATTCAGTCACTCCTTCAACACTCACTGGATTTTTATGCTGTTGCAGGGACATGATAAACTGTCAGGGATGCCTCTGGGACTTGGGGGTGATCGTAAATCTCTGGCCATTGGGTAGCACCCCATAATGTGCATCCCAGCACTTGCCAGTCATCTTTATGCCACTGATTTTTCCATAAGGCAAGACCCCAATATACGGCCAAGCTATCAGTGCAAAGGGTGATGGGCCATGTTTCTCTATTAATTACCATCCATGCAGGCATTAATTCAGCCCATTGGCTACTCTGTCCTAAACCACAATCCAGCCAGATGCTCTCAGTTGCATCTGTATGGCCAAGGCCACCCAGTTTTGAGTATCTCCTTTGCTGGGTTCATCAGTATGCCAAGCATTTTCAGGGATCGGAGGATTTCCCTCATGTACTGTGCATTGTAGGATGGAGGCAGGAGCCTCCATCTGTGGGGGACAGTCTGGTTCCTTGAATGACATTGGGCTGAGGCCTTGTTGTAAGACCTGACTAAGGGGACCTAGTTGCTATTACTCCCATCTGCTGTAGATAAGACGCCATTTCTATAGAGTCTGCAACTGGGCCATTCCTAACTGGGGCTTAGTTAGTAGTCCTTCTATCCAACCTTTTATGGGATAGGCTGTTTTTACAGTGACAGTCTGAGCCCCTGTGATAGACTCACCTTGTTGGAGGGCTTTGTATACAGCCAGTAGTTGTTACTCCATAATGGTATACTAAGCCTCTGCTCCTTTCCACTTCTGTGACCAAAATCCTATGGGCATTATGCCTGATGGTTGTTTTTTGCCATAGACCCCAACTCATACCTTTAGGACTTCTAGTTCCTTCTAATATATAAGGGTGTTGGGCAGGGTTGATCAAAAGGCCTTGGCCTGGGAGACCAGGAGCCTGGCTTGCTCAAATGCCTCTTGCTCTTTATTGCCCCAGTCCCAGTTTTTCCTCATTTTCTGAGAGCATGTAAAGGTCTGGGGACTTGGACTAAATATGATAGAAAGATCCTGCAGTAACCTAGAAGTCCTGTGAAACCTTGGAGCTGTTTAACCGTGGTATAAACAGCTTGTTGTAAAATGTTTTCTATTACTTTATCTGGAATGTTTGGGTCTTACCCAACCAGGTGATGCCCAAGGATTTTACTGCTACCCCAGCCCTTGAATCTTGTTGGCTGTTGACTGACTTCCCATCCTCTAGCTTTTAACCCACAATAGCCAAAGCCATTTCTGAGTCTGCAAAAGAATCAGAAGTTGTAGCAGTTTGATATGGTTATAAATTCCAAAAATAGATATTGGATTATGTTTGTAATCTGGTCTATACCTGGACAAGATTAAGTTATGATTAGGGTTTTGATTGGGCCACAACATTAGGGCATTCAGTCCCCACCTCTTGGTGGCTGGGAACTCACAGATAAAAGGCATGGCAAAGGACAGAGTTGAGGGTTTTTGATGTTGGAGTTTTGATGTTGGAGTTTAATGTTCAAGTCTTAAGCTGGAACCCCGGGAAGTAAGCACATAGAGGAAAGAGAAGCAAGTCCCAGGAAGAAAGGAACCCTGAGCCTAGAGAGAAGCAAGACCCGGGAAAAGAGGAACCCAGGAAGCCTGAACCCTCACAGCCGTCAGCTGCCATCTTGCTCCAACACATGAAAATAGACTTTGGTGAGGGAAGTAACTTATGCTTTATGGCCTGGTATCTGTAAGCTCCTACTCTAAATAAATACCCTTTATAAAAGCCAGCAGATTTCTGGGATTTTGCATTAGCACCCTTTTGGATGACTAATACAGAGGTTACTATAACATCATCAGTGTAATGAAATAAGGTAACAATTGATGGCAAGAGAATTGAAAGAGCTTGGGCTACCATCCCAGGTCAGATAGTAGGACTATGTAAATATCCCTGTGGTAAAATAGTGAAGCGCCATTGTAGGCCACCCCATGTGAAAGCACATTGCTCTTGGAACAGTGAGTCTAAAGGAATGCTGAAGAAAGCATTTGCAAGATCTAATACCACATGGGCAGTTCCCATTTTAGCAGTTAGCTGATCAAGCAACTTGGCTATTTTGGGAACTGCTGTACGTATCAGTGGGATAAAGTTTAATTCTTGGTAGTCCTCTAAGTGCCATCTGGCTTTTTCACTTGCCATATGGGCTTATTGAAAGGACTTTGGACTGGTCATATAATTTGTATTCTAGCCAATTCTTTGCGATACCTGGCAAGCGGTATCATTTTACATGCACAATACATGGTGGTAGATGTAGAATGACCAGTTTCCATTTAAACCCCAACTTGAGAAAACAGCTTTGACCACTTGCACTCATAGGAGGAATTCTCCAACAGTGGTAGGCAAAGTGTGGCCCTTCAAAACATCAAACCTAAGGATGTTTTCTTGTGGGAAGATATAGGCACTACATATTTCCCCGTGGGTAGTTGCCCCAAGAAGACCCGACCATCTTACTCTTATGGCAGAGTTGCTGTAGCTGTCTACGTGACTTGTTGCCCTTGATGTTTTACTGGATTGCCATAAATTAGAGTGCATTCAGCTCCTGTCACTAATGGGCTTAAAACAATGCCATACCATTCCCTAGGTCCAGAATTTATAATTTTCTCCCTAATTTCTCCTGTAAACGTGGTACAGTCAGGTTCTGTAAAAGTCTGATCATAAATAGCTTCTCTCATTCCTAATTCTCATAGCATGGCCTGTTCTTCCTCTACAGTTCTCTACCCATTGGGTGGATCCCGGAGTTTTTCCCAGTGTTATCCAAATACCTTGACATACGGGAATCAGCCCGTCCATGAGGGAATGTGCCCCTGTGGGATTTTACAAATTACGCAATTTTTGCCTTAAGGTGGAATTGGTGGGGATATTACTCAGTTTTTCTGCTTCCCAAGTGGTTAGACTAATCCCATAAGCCCCACTATCCCATAATCACACCATCCAGGCGGCAAGAGGCTCGCAGGGGTGCTGCTGGAACATCTCCCCTATTTCAATTAATTGTCTGGCAGAATATTCTCTAAAAATCATTGTTTCATTACTAAGTCCACTATTTAGAACTCCTGCTAGGGCTAAATGTTGTACCAGGTTTTAGCTTTCCTCTGTATAATTGGCCAGACCCGAGGATTTTGGGTCTCTTCTTCAAAAACGTCTACATCGATATCACTATCCTCATCTTCCAAAGGGTTCCATGTTTTTAGATCCCAACCCTTTCTAGCTAACATAGCCCTAACACTTGGTCGTGTTGGTTTACGACTCCTTAATTTTAAGAAACAACCATCCAGTATCCCCACATCTTACTCCTTATCTAGTTATTCAGAAAGACTTGTCACTAAAGCAGAGGTAGAAGTCTAATAAATAATTAAAAAAAAAAAAAAAGAAGTCTGCATATACCATTCTAGTTGTAACTCTTCCCTCAAAGGTGGATTTCTTTGCCTTTTTTGAAACATTCTGCTGTACCTAACTGCACAACAGCACACCTAACCATCTTAATTGAATTTCATTCTTTTGTTTCCGCAATATGTGCTCTATTCCCTTTGGCATTTTTTTTTTAAAGATTTATTTATTTATTTAATTCCCCCCCCCCCGCCCCCGGTCCTTCCCCCGGTTGTCTGTTCTCTGTGTCTATTTGCTGCGTCTTGTTTCTTTGTCCACTTCTGTTGTCGTCAGCGGCACGGGAAGTGTGGGCGGCGCCATTCCTGGGCAGGCTGCACTTTCTTTCGCGCTGGGCGGCTCTCCTTGTGGGGCTCCCCTACGCGGGGGACACCCCTGCGTGGGGTGGCACTCCTTGCGCGCATCAGCACTGCGCATGGGCCAGCTCCACACGGGTCAAGGAGGCCCGGGGTTTGAACCCCGGACCTCCCATGTGGTAGATGGACGCCCTAACCACTGGGCCACGTCCGTTTCCCTCCCTTTGGCATTTTTTGAGCGTCCCCGTTCTCGTTCTCAAACGGAGGTCTGTAACAATCAAGCAAGTGAGTGACCCCACCCCACATGGAAGGAACTGACCACCCCAAGATCCCCTCCACGTATCCCCTGCCCTGGCTCATACTTTGGTCTGACAAATCCTGCCAACTATACCAATTGTTAGGAGTAGAGTGAGGAGTTATATAAAACAACAGCTTTCCACCAAACTGAGAGGGATATGTCAGACTAAAAAACAACTCAGTCAAGTCCAGCTTGGTGAGTAAATGGGCGTTTATTTGGGGGCTCATGTGGAGTCCTCATCCTTGGCAGTGGGAGAAGAGATGGCAGTTCTGACCTCAATCATCTGCATCTCACTGCATATGATAAGGGGTCTTTTACAATGCATGTCTACATGCAGATGGGGAAGGCACATGAGAAGCAACAGGACTTCTAAAGAATGCAGTGCTCTGGCAGGCAACCTTTACTGCGTTTCTCAGTAGGGCATAAGTTACATATTTATAGTAACTCTATGGACCATCTATTGATATGAACATAATCAACAGAAGAGATATTCTTACAGGTTCCTAGAAGAGGACAAGCATTTATGGTACAAGGCTTACTGATCAGTCACCAGTTAGCAAACAATCATTTCTCTAGGCTTGCCTTTTAACTTTTCAACAAGAGTGGGAAAGAACTGGAAGGGTTGGGGGAGAAAATGCAAAATCATCCATGCCATACGCTTGTCAACATTTGCTATCTGTCTTTTTGAGACATCCTAGTTGGTGTGGAATATCTCACCATGGTTTTCATTTGTAATATTATGATGACTAATGATGTTGCTCATCTTTCATGTGCACATTGACCATTTGTTTCTCTTCTGTGGAGAAATGTCTATGCAGATCCTTTGCTGACTTTTTAATTGGATTATTTGCCTTTTTATTATTGAGTGGTAATAATTCTTTACCTATCCTAGATATAAATCCCTTATCAGATATATGATTAGCCTCTGGTGGTTGCTCATTCCCTGGCTTGTGGCAGTATCACTCTACTCTTCACTTCTGTGGTCACATTGCCTCCTCCTCTTCTGTTTGTATTAAATTTCCCTCTGGTTTCCCCTTCTAAAGATAGTTGTGATTGCATTTGGGGTCCAATCAGATCATTCAGGACAATCTTCTCTTCTCAAAATCCTTAACTTAATCATATCTGCAAAGACCCTTTTTCAAAATAAGATAACACTTGTAGGTTTCAGGTATTAGGAACTGATCATCTTTAGGGGTCATTATTTATTCTGCTACAGGGTCCAACTTCATTATTTTGCATGTGGCTATCCAGTTGTCCCATCTCCATATTTTGAAAAAAACATTCTTTCTCCCATTGCGGTCTTGGCACCCTTGTCAAAAATCAACTGACAGTAAATGTAAGGGCTTATTTCTAGACTGTCAATTCTACTCCATTGACGTATATATCTATCCTTATGCCAGGAACACATTGATTACTGGAATTTTGTAGTAGTTTTGAAATTGGTGTGAGTCTTCCCACTTTTTTCTTTTATTTCAAGATTAATTTGGCTATTCTGTGTCTTTTGCATTTCCATATGAATTTTCAAATTGGCTTATCTATTTCTACCAAAAAATGCAGCTGAGATACTGAAAGAAATTGTGTTGAATCTCAGGATCAATTTGGAGAGTATTGCCATCTTAGGAATATTAAGTCTTCAATCCATGAACATGGAATGTCTTTTTTAGGACTTCTTTAATTTCTTTAATATTTTGTAGTTTTCAGTGTAGAAGTCTTGCACTTGTTTTGCTAAACTTATTTTTAAGTGTTTTATTCTTTTTTAAAAAAGATTTATTTTATTTCTTTTTTTTTACAAGAGAAAAATCCACAATTTTATTTATGTGCTTTTCAATAAGTTTAAATCCTTGAGGGGTACAGCATCACACGAATTCGGTGTCCAATGGCCTTAGCTGGAAGGTTGCTTCGGAACTTAGCACGAGCCATACCACTATTTCCATGAGCACGAATTACCTGAACCATGCCACTATTTCCACGAGCACAAGTTACCTTTCCCCAGATCACTCTGGTTTTGTTAGGTTTGCCACCAGGAGTCGCTGTGTTGTTTTTTGCTTTGTACACATAAGCACATCTCTTGCCCAAATAGAATTCAGTTTCATATTGGGCATAAACACCTGCAATTTTAAGAAGGGCTGTGTGCTCCCTCTGGTTCCGAAGCCCCCCGAAGCCCCCTCTTATAGCCAGCAAAAGTGGCTTTGGACCACAGCCTTCCAGAAATATTTGCTGTTGTAGAAGTCCTGTTCCCAGCAGCCTCCACAGGCTCCAAGGTGGCGGAAAGACTGTTTCATTTCTTTATTTCTCCCTCCTCCCCCCATTGCTTGTGCTTGCTGTTGAGCTCTGTGTTTGTTCATTGTGTGCTTGTCTTCTTTTTTAGGAGGTACTGGGAACCGAACTCAGGACCTCCCATGTGGAAGGGAGTTACCCGATGGCTTGAGCCACCACCACTGCCACTTGTTACGTCTCTCATTGTGTTTCCTCATGGTAGTTCTTTGTTGCATTAGCTCATTGCTGGTCACATCCGCTCACTGTCTTGCTCCTCTTCTTTAGGAAGCACCAGGAACCAAACTTGGGATCTCCCACGTGGTAGGCGGACACCCAACTGCTTGAGCCACATCCACTTCCAGTGTTTTATTCTTTTAATGCTTTGTAAATGAAAATTTTTTTGAGGGACTGGTTCTTTATTTCAAAAAGAAGCTTGTCAATTTTTAGTATCAAAAGAGTCGCATTACCGGTGCATTATTTTCTCCCAATCAGTTCCCAAAAGAGACCACACCAAAGAAGAGTACATTTTAAGCCAGTAAACTGCAGGGTGCATACCTAACAGACTTCACGGAAACCTCACCAAAAAGGGGGAACTGGGTGGGGAAAGGCATTGTAAAAAATCAACACATTGCTAGCCCAGACTGCGGAGAGCACTCACAGCCACACGGGTGGCCAGCGCTTCCCGATCCCAAAGAAGCAAAGTTTTAAAATAACATAAATTTTTAAAAAAGTTTTGTCCACAAGCTATTCCAGATTTCTCCAGCACTGACTGATGCAAAGCATACGATGGCACCCTTAGATATAGCAGTTTCAGACCCACACGTTTCAGGTGGCTACATCAGTGGCAAAAATGGAATTTTCTTTTCTTTCTTTTTTAAAAGGAGGAAGGGACAACCAGCAAGGTGGCAGGGGAGTAAGGAACCCCTAGAGTCAGCTCCTGCTACAGGGTAGTTAGAAAGCACTCAGAGCTATCTGAAGCACCTGTTTGGGGGCTCCAGGAGACCAGAAGAGCATCTTGTACATCCTTGAAGGAATGGAAGGAGGAGATAGTCCATCTGCAGAAAGGATTCATAAGTAGAATGCTCCACGCCACGGAGGCCAGTGCCCATCCTCCCCTGGCAGCATAAACCGCCTTGGAAACGGTTCTGCGGCTGGAACTGAAAGCTCCACTTCCCAAAAATGGGGGAGGAAGAGATGGTTGGGCAACCAACTTCAGCTACTGATGCATACATTCAGTAGGCTAAAGTATAATCCAAAGAACAGCTAAAGTTTGAGTTGAGTCCAACTCAGAAAAAAGGCCAGGAGCCGCCATCTTAACTCCCCACCTGGCAGGAAGGGAAGCGGGGCGGACTGAAAAGCCCAGCGCTGGTGGGGCCGGCTTCTTTCCCTCCGGGTCAGACTGCAGCTCCAGCCCAGGCAATAATAATAGGGTGGGTTGGGGGAAAATATTTCGGTTAGTAGTAACATTTTGACAATGTTCTTTAATCATTAGTTAAATAGGCTTAATTGGTGGTAGGGTAAGTTATGAGAGTCCCGTATGATGCTATATGTGTTTTGTAAGTTTACAATTATTACTATACACTTACTGTTTATATATGTTTATGTATGAGTGATAAACTTCAATAATTTTTTTTTAAAAAAGGAGGCAGAAGACTAAGTCAGCAGTCACCCCGATATAAGGGGTACATGATCCATTCTGTGAACAGTTGGGAAGGGGGTAGAGAAAGTATGGGACAAATATTTTGTCGCAGATGAGATCACCATATTAATTTATTTACTTCTGATGAGAAAAATAAAAAAATAATAATAAATTTGCCTTAAGATACCGGACAGCTAAAAACCCAAACAGCGCTTTTTTGTTTTCTTTTTTTTTTTAAACTCCTGGAATCACATTTCTGGTTTGGCTGGTGCCTTGTATAGAGCAATGAGTTTTCCCCTAGGCTGTGTTTGGCTCTCAGTGAGGCAGGCCCATCCTGAGAGGGCAATATGTATTAAGCTGAAAAATTACCTTCCAAAAGTGAGAAGGGGATTCGATTGCTGCTTCAGAGCTGTGGAATTATCTGGAATGTTTTACAAATGGTTGCCGCAACAACAAAAGGGGAGTAACCACAAAATGTAGACATTTCCCCATGCTTTTAAAGACACTTGCGTTGTGCTCACATGCCCTGGAAGGCCGTTCCCAAAGGCGCTCAGCCCTAGCCCAGCTGCACTGTCTGGAAGAGGCAGAGAAGTTTGGTGGAACAGGCAGGAGGCGGCAGTGGGTGGGTGGGTGGACGGCTATAGGCAAGCAGCCTTCCAGTTAAAGACCAGCCCTCAGTTCAAAGGTCAGCTTTGGGTGGACTGGCCTCGAGCGGGGCTGCGGTCACCTCATTCATCTCATTCAGGCCAAGCAGAGTCTGGTCCAGCATTCGTTGGCTACAGAGATGCTCCTCTTTGGTGCCTTTCAATTTATCTTCCAAATCAATCATCTTCTCCAGCTTGGCTACCGACCTCTCAGCTTCTGCCTCCTTGAGTTTATCACTAAGAATCTTGATCTCTTCCTCCCATTTGTCTTCTTTTTGAGTCCTTTCCTTCCGCAGCACTCGGACACTACAGGTTCTAGTCCATCAGTCGACCTGCTCATCCATCTCTCGGCAACAGGACCCTGCCAGCTCTGCTGGTCCTTTGGTGTGTTCCAAGTCCCCTTTAATAATGATCACCAACTCGCAGCCTCCTGGTACTTCCCGTCCGCCTCTTCTGCCGTGTGCTGAGCCTCCTTGACTGGGATTTCCGGGAGTGCCTTCTTTTCTTCATTTTATTTTTTCAAAGATTTATTTATTTTATTTATTTATCTCCTCTTTCCCCCCCCCACCCCCAGCTGTCTGCTCTCTGTGTCCACCCGCTGCACACTCCCCGGTGACTGCTCCCATCCTTATCAGTGGCACCGGGAATCTGTGCCTCCCTTCCTTGCGTCATCTTGTTGTGTCAGCTCTCCGTGTGTGCGGCGCCACTCCTGGGCAGGCTGCACTTTCTTTCGCGCTGGGCAGCTCTCCTTACAGGGCGCACTCCTTGCGCGTGGGGCTCCCCTACGTGGGGGACACCCCTGCGTGGCAGGGCACTCCTTGAGCACATCAGCACTACGCATGGGCCAGCTCCACACAGGTCAAGGAGGCCCAGGGTCTGAACCTCCCATGTGGTAGGCGGCCGCCCAATCCATTGGGCCAAGTCCGCTTCCCCTTTTCTTCATTTTTAAAGCCCGTTTTTCAGTAACCTTCATACCTCTCTCGTTCTCAGCAGCAGCCTCCTCTGCTTCCTCCAGCATCTGCAGGGCAGTGGCCGGGGCTCCTGAGCATGGTCCAGCTCCCCTTTGTTAGAAAGCAAGCTGCACCTGTAGGAGAACAAAAGTTCACCTGATTGTGGAGGAGAAAATAATTTTATTAACGATCTTGCAAGAATGGGTGCATGACCTGAACAAAATGGCCAGCACGCCAAACGGCAAGAAGCAATGGCATTTATAACCCAAACCTAACACCCAAGTCCCTCCCCTATTCCCCGTGGAATGCGGTTACAGCCTACCGGAGAGGTCTAACTAACTTCCGCGGATTCCCGCTCTGAGTACCTGCTTCCTGTTCCCTACATTATGGCAGCTCAGCGCTGCTCTCACTCCTGGCACCGATTTTCAAATTCTGCCTGGCTTCTCACCACTGGCCCAGCCCTCATTTTGCCCCCACCCTTACTTTGGCCCCGCCCTCACTTTGATGCCACTTTTCAAATTCTTGGCACCAAAGCCGCTAGAAACTTTCCCTTCCTCCTCCAACTGCAGAGCTGTCTCAGACCTCACCTTTATGTGAACATTTAACTTAACCCTTCCCTTACAAATCCCCCCTCTTTTAGGCTATTTTTAGTTTTCACAATTTAGTTTCTCAAATCTGCTAAGAGCCTCCTCACGTTCTTCAACATAGAGATCTTTCTCTTTAAGGGAGTACAGGTTGTTTTGCTTGTACCGTGTGGGCATCTGTTTGGTTAGGGCCGCTTCAATGAGTTTTTGAGCTAACCCTCGTGCACGTGGGATGATGCAACATCCAGCCGCTGTGAGCACACCAGCCACGACGGTAAGGGAGGTCAGGACAGACAGTGCCACTCCTTTCCATTTTCCAAACCAGATCTCTACTCTCTCTCGTGAGTAGGTTGTCAGTGCCAGAATGTTCTGCTAACTCTTCAGATAAGGCTGTTAAGCCTTACAAGGCTTTGGAGATAGTCCCATCTGGGGCCATATTATTGGGGATGAAGGTACAGCAACTATCTCCAGTCGTAACACAGATGCCTCCTTTCTCTGCTAGCATCATGTCTAGGGCTATCCTATTTTCCCATGCCATTTGGCTAGTAGCATCCAACTGCTCTGCTCTTCCCTTAACTGCATCCCTAGCATAATTGATGTATCTTTGTTGATTTTAATATATATAGTTAATCCAATCCACATTTTTGTTAAGGGTGACCCACTAGAACAAGAATGACTCAAATCCTGCAGCTACCTGATTTCTAGCTTTAAATTCATTTGGGACTCCCCAGGGAACTCCTATACTATCTAGGTAAATTCAGCCATCAAAGGAACCAGGTAAACTTCTATCCTCTCTCTTTCCCCGGTTTTGTGTTGCTTCCTCTTTTGCAAATGCCAGGGTAAATGGGATGGCCAGTTGAACCAGAGCACAGGTTCCTCCCCACTTCTCGGGTAACACCGGTCGGTCGGAGAACGCCCTTTCCGCAGTAGCACCAAAGGTCTGCGCAGGGTCTGGCCAACCTGGAGAAATTGCCAGCACTATCCTCACTCACGTTCCATACTGTGTACCCAAGGGCATGGTCCCAAGGTCCTGGAACCTTTCCCCATCTAGAGAGACAGGTGGAGTGACTTCCTGGACCAAGGTGGGAAGCCGGTACAGCTTTGGTGTTTCCCTTTTTGACAGGAGGGAAGGGAGAGGACATCGTACTACAATTTTCACCAGGAGTAGCCTTCTGGAAGAGGAGCACCACGCACTTAAACTCCCTTTCATGCTTTTCCATTCCTAATGGAAAGGGTACGATATGAGCAGTGGACCGGCCTGTTGCACAAGTGTAACAGTTGCTTTTGTTCAGACTCTGGACTGTGTATTTGACCCATTCTACCCAGGCATTTGCACCTCCACATCCTGTCTCTGTTTCTATGGTCTGCTTTAAATCCTCTGCCTAAAGTATCCTTACTGCCTTGGGACCATTCTGCATCGGGGAACTGGCCTTTGGTGGGTTTTCTCTTGGTATCTCTGAAGGGTGAGCTGGAGGGGACGTTGTTGATGTCATATCCACAGGGGGAGGAAGGACTTGAATACAGAACTCCGCAGAGGCTCTTTACCTGTAAAGTCCACCCCCATCCCATAGGCCCTGCCAGGGGAAGAATAACGGTTGTTGTTGCTGAATTTGTCTGCTTTTCTAATGGCTATTACCACCGGGTTACGCCGGAGGTTTTTGCATTCTGGTGGGGTATTACCTTTATAAAAGGCTATTTTATCCTTCAACAATTTCCAGTGAGTACAGCCTCCACCGTTTCCAGCAGTCCACCCTTGTACTCTGTAGTCCACCACACATGCCTCCAATCAAGACGGGGCGGGGGGGGGGGGGGGAGGTTGAGATAACCTCTCAGTGACTCTGGGCATTGATAATTATTTTGCCTACTCAGCCACCACTGATGTCCTAAATCCCACATTTTATCACTTGGCAGGTGTCAAACTGCACAGTCTGGGACTCTAGGCCTTTGGTTACATTTACTATTAATTTAACAGGTCTTGTCATAACCCAAATCTGTAACATCATAGTCAGTATAATTATTCTCATTTTCAGAAACTAAATCCTTCATCTTCTAGTCTCTTAAGGCACTAGACAAGGTGGATATAGGTAACAGCCTGCCCTATAAGTGGAGGGATATCTTCCCGCAAAGCTCACTGATACAGAGTCTGACTAGTGCCTCCCCACTGTCCTGATATACCTTCCCAACTATTGCTTCTCAGAGTGATCCTTGAGGGATCTGAGGCTGAGTTATTTCCCAGGACTCAGACGGTGTTGTTGGGGACTTATCATCCAGGTCAGACACTGGTCCTTTTACTCTGGTGTATCGGGTCCAGCCTCTTTCTGCTGTCTGGACTGCAGTCTCAGTTGTCAACAAAACTTGATAGGGTCCTTCCCAGGTTGGCTGAAGTTTGGACTCCTCCCACGACTTGATTAGGACTCAACCGCCAGGTCAATGTTGATGGACAGCGAATTCAAGAGGCGGGGTCTGGGCCAGCAAGCCACAATACCTGAGGAATGACAAAGTAGAGGACAGAGCCAATATATAAGTCTTACAGAAGAGATCCTTTGACTCTAAGAAAGGGAGGTCTCCAGTCCTCCTAGGAAAAGGCAAGCCAAAAAGCATTTCATAAAGGGAGATTCCCAGTTCTTTCTTAGGGGCAGTTCTAATCCTCCATAGAGCTATGGGTTAGCACTAATCCAGAGTAACTTTGTTTCTAAAACTAATTTAGAAAGATGCTTCTTTAGAGTTTGATTCATTCTCTCCACTCTCCCTGAAGATAGTAGATGCCAAGATGTATGGAAGTTCCATGTGACACCCAGGCTTTGCATAACATTCTGGAGTACACAGGAGGTAAAGTGGCGACCATTGTCTGAGTCTATATTTTCCACTAACCCATAATAAGGAATGATTTGTTCAAGGATAATTTTAGAAGTTTCTGATGCTGTAGCTGAGGCCAGAGGATATGCCTCCACCCATCCTGTCAGATGGTCTAAAATAACCAGAACATACTTTAGCCGAACCACTGGGGCATTTCAACCTGAATACTCTGGAATAGCCTGAGGCCTGGCTTGTTCTTTCCCCTTGTTCTTGCTTCTTTAAGACTTTCTTATTGACCTTTTGGTAAATTATACATCGTTCATTTATTTGTTTAGCTACGGTATAAAGGCTCACATATCCAAAATACTTAAGAACCAGATCACACATGGCCTGTACCCCCAATGACTCCTTTGATGTAAGACTGCTAATACCTCTCTCATCACTTGTTCATTCAACATTTGCCTGCCATCCAGGAGGAGCCACCTCCCTTGATTATCTGGGGTCATTCCTAACCGCTCCAGCTCTTTCACCTCCTTTTCAAAGAATACGGGAACCCTAAACTCTTCAGGGATGGAGGGTATCAGGACCATCAACTTCAACGGGGGGCTAAGGGAGGCTTCCCCAGCCTCTTCGTCTGCTAACCTATTGCCCTCTGCCTCAAATGCATGACATTTCTGGTGTCTGTTTACATGCACCGCTGATATTTCCCTGGGTAAGAGTAGGTTAGCCGATACTTGTTTTATTAATTCCCTGTGGACCAGCCTTTTCCTTTGCTGTAAATCAATCTCCTCTCTTCCTAAATTTTCCCAAAGGTGTGGACTGCCCCAATGGCATACTTAGAGTTGGTATAGACAGAACCATCCTTTTCCTCTAATAATGTGAGGGCTTGATTTAATGCATACAATTTGCAAGTTTGAGCTGACCAGTCATTAGGCAATTGGCCAGCTTCTTTCACCTCACAAGTTAGTCCATCTACAATTGCATAGCCGTTATGCCTCCTTCCTTCTAGGACCCTGGAGGTCCCGTCTATGAGCAATTTTGCCCCTGAGTGCAGGGGAAGTTGCCCTAGGTCAGACGGGACTCGGGTCTGATACACAATCAGGTCTAAACAATCGTGCCCAGGGGCCTTCGTTTGGTGAGAGCAATTCTAAAGGAAGGAGGCCAGGTTTAGGCAATGGACTGTTGTCAAAACCCAGTCATTTTTTTTCCATTAGGCTAGCCTCATACTTCAGAATTCGGGCGTCAGTTCAGCCCCTTTCCTGGTTTCTGATATTAGTTCTGACCTGATGAGGGCTGCTAACAACTAAGACTCCTCCAAAAGTCAGCCTCCTGCTCTCTTCTACCAGGAGAGCGGTTACTGCCGCAGCTTGAACGCATCCAGGCCATCCCCTGGAGACAGCATCCAGGGCTCTGGAAATGAAGGCTACAGGTGTCCTTTGACCTCCCCAGGTTTGGGTCAGAACCCTCAATGCTGTCCCTCTATCTACGGTAACAAACAGGTGGAAAGGCTTCTCGAGGGAAGAGAGGGCCAGAACAGGAGCTTGCGTTAATGCCCGTTTGCGCCCCTCTAAAGCCTCTACCTCCCCCTGAGAGCTCACACCTTCCTTCTTAGAGGGGTGCTGAAGGACAATGGTCATTCTTTTGTAACTGCTTCCCGCTGGTTAGGGGCAGTAGGCCTTACCTGACAAGGTTAAAACCTTCCTGCTATTCTATCATAGTTGGTGGAAGACGACTATGGCACCCTGGGTGAAACTGGATCAAATCCCCGTATGACTAACAAGATGGAAGAAATAAATTTAATTAGAATTTTGAGGATATAGGGTTTCACTGAAAGGATACTGGGCCACAAAAATGGAAACGGCCAGGTGCCTAGAGCCTGCATCTTCTCCAAGTTAATGGGCTTTATTTTGCAGGCTTTCATCAGAAACTGGTTTCCAGGTCCTAGTGAGGAAAGGTTACCCATAGACTACTTTGAAAGGGTTAGGCTGAAGTGGATCCCAGCCACCTTGTTCGCGGTTTCCTTCCTGGTGGGAAAATGCTTAGCCCTGGCAGGATGGCATGTGGGTTTGCCAGTCCTCCCCAGGACATGAGTGGGACAGGTTTTAGAAAAAGGGCTAGGAGGGACACTTGGATTAAGCATGTTCATTAACTACTTAGAAAATGAAGTTTACCAGGACCTTTTAACATGTTTAATATCCCTGTGCATATGCTGTAGAAAAGATACCACCATAATCATCAAGCATATATCTAGGAGAGATATAGGTACGTACTTAATGCTAATCAATGCACTAACAAATGCATAAGTTTCTTTTTGAGTTGTAATTAATAGATCTAAGCTCCACATTTGCAACACCATATAAGCTCTCTCTACATGGGAGCAGGCTATAATGCCAATTATCTTTAAGGTCTACTCAGCACTCTGGTCATCACTGCTCCACTTAGCATGTCCTTCACACAGCCAGCACGCTGCAGCACCATTGACCCTAGAGAGAAGCTAGGAAAGTAGGCTCCGGTATTCTACCAGCCTGGTGCATCGTGCCCTTCATTCAGCAGCACGGAGTTTTACTTCTACACTTCACCATGACCACATTAATTAACAAGTATTTTACTTCAGCAATACAGATGCCCAATGGAATCAAGAATATCTTCCTTTACCACTGCTTTAATATGCAGATTGAGGTGGCCTCTGACAGTTTTTCCTGTTATGAAACTACTTTTTTTTTTTTTAAGATTTATTTATTTATTTAATTTCCCCCCCTCCCCTGGTTGTCTGTTCTTGGTGTCTATTTGCTGCGTCTTGTTTCTTTATCCGCTTCTGTTGTTGTCAGCGGCATGGGAAGTGTGGGCTGTGCCATTCCTGGGCAGGCTGCACTTTCTTTCACGCTGGGCGGCTCTCCTTACGGGGCGCACTCCTTGTGTGTGGGGCTCCCCTACACGGGGGACACCCCTGCGTGGCACGGCACTCCTTGCGCGCATCAGCACTGCGCGTGGGCCAGCTCCACACGGGTCAAGGAGGCCCGGGGCTTGAACCGCGGACCTCCCATGTGGTAGACGGATGCCCTAACCACTGGGCCAAGTCCGTTTCCCTGAAACTACTTTTTGATATTAAAATCAATTCAGTCTCTGTTTAATAATGACTTACTGGAATTAGCCATTTAAATATTTTGGTTTAAACATTGCTTCTACAAACTTCTTATAACTATCCATAACCACATAAACAATAGTTGCTTCATCTCAAGACAAATTCTGACCTCACAAAACACATTCCCTTACTTAATTCTACCTTCTACAATACCTTCTACAACTTGCCATATGCATTCAAGTTTTGTCCTACTTACTTCCATTCGGATCTTATGAAAACTAGCTATCTTATCTTAGGAAAACACACATTCCTCTAAACAAACTTACCAAATTTTAGTCAAATTTTAGTCCCACAAACCTTTTATGTCTTTCTATATCTATTTAAGTCTCATATCCCTCATTCTGTTCTGTGAGAAAAGAATAAACTATTCATCTCAATTTAGGCATTTCAAAGATTTCCATACTTTATTGACCAATATAAGTTCTTTTTTGATTTGTAGCCATTTGAATAGAGTTCATTTAAGAATTTTCATTTGTCAATTTAATATTACCACCTAGAGGTATTAAAACATACTCTGAACAAATAGACAAACACAAAAAGAATTATGAAAGCAAGGTCAGCACAAAGCCAGTCCTCACATGCCCATATTTTCCCCAGAATATATCAGGTGGTCATTTCCTTCCCCTCGGTCTGAGCTCCATTGGGCCAATGTTCCAACATCCTCCCTAATGGACTATCTGGAGGAATGTCCCTGGGGGATCCAACAGATAACCCCTCCCCGGTCGACCAACTGCCTCTATTCCCCATTCTGAGCTTGTTGGGTTTCTTTCAAGCCCAGACTCATCAGAATTTCCCCACCACTAAGGCAATACTCAATAGTCCCTTTTCTTACCTTGGCCTGTACACAGGGTTGCCTGGTCAATGAGAGGTAGATTTTCCCTTTCCCTTTTCTCAATCAACAGATACAAGTGTCTGGTCTCAGTTCCTTCTGGTTGTCAAAAGCAGGCCCCCAACAGCAGAGTCCGAGACCATTTAATCTGTGGGGTGACCTTCCCCTCGTCCACCCCAGGCTCCCCCTCCAAAGCTTCGGATCCCAGATAAGCCCCCAAAGTTGTTAGAAAGAAAGCTGCACCTGTAAGAGAATAAAAGCTCACCAATTGTAGAGGAGAAAAGAATTTCATTAACAATCTTGCAAGAATGGGCACATGACCTGGATAAAATGGCCGGTGTGCCAAACAACAAAACAACAACATTTATACCCTAAGCCTAACACACGGCTCCCTCCCCTATTCCCCATTGATTCGGTACTTCAAGGGTTACAGGCTATCTGAGAGGTCTAATTGATTTACATGGGTTCTGGCTCTGAGTCGCCACTCCCCGTTCCCTACATTCTGGTGGCTCATCCCTGCTTTCACTTCTGGCTCCGCTTTTCAAATTTGGCAGGGCTTCTCATCATTGACCCCACCCTTGCTTTGACCCTGCCCTTGCTTTGATGCCACTTTTCAAATTCTTGGAACCAAAGCATTCAAGGAGGTCCCTTCGGCCTCAGCCTGCTCCTCAGCTCCCTCTGCAGCATCATGAGCCTACTGCTATAGGACCTAGATCTTGCACTTCACCACCTGGATGGCAGTGATCCCAGCCATGGTACCCACCCAACAACAGCTCACACTCGGGTTCCTGCCTCCTCCACTCGGCTTTGTAGCCACTTCTCACCAGGAATTGTTTCTTAATTTCATTTTTGATTTGTTCATTGCTAGAATGTAGAAATACAATTGATTTTTTTATATTGCTTTTTTATCTTGTAACCTTGCTGAACTCATTTATTATGTTGTCTTTACTTTTAAATCTTTATTTCTTTTTTCTGCTGGTGAGAGTAATACCCACTCTTTATGAAAATTTCAAATCTTGCAGAAATTTATAGCATAACCAGGAAAGGTACTGGCTTTTGTCATTTTTTCCCCTTATTATTGAGGTATAAGAATTCTTTATATGTTCTGGTATGAACCTGTTGTCAGATACAGGCACACCTCATTTTATTGCACCTTGCTTTATTGCAATCTTGAGATACTGAGTTTTTTAATAAATTGAAGGTTTATAGCAAATCTGCATCAAGCAAGCCTGTCAGTGCCACTTTTCTAACAGTTTGTATTCTTTCATGTCTCTGGGTCACATTTTGATAATTCTCACAATATTTCGAACACTTCCATTGTCATTATATTTGCTGTGGTGATCTGTGATCAGTGATCTTTGATTTTACTAGAGTAATTGCTTTGAGGAGCCACAAACACAAAAATGTGTGTGTTCTGACATACATAAGGTTCTGACAAAAAAGTGCATGGTAACTTCTCTCTCAGAAAAATAGCTAGAGGACAACAGAAATGCCTTGGGAAAAAGTGTTCTAGGGTTTAGGACACCAGGGGAAGGCTTGACACCACCCAGAAGAGAGAGGGGCACAGAAAAAAAAAATCCCGATGTTAAGACCAGGAGTAGAAGCTGCAGCTGCAGCCTCTGGTGACTTCCCCCACCCGATGAGCAGACAGTTTTGAATTCTCCAGCCTAGTGCTGGTGCCTACAAACAGAGGAAGCCGCAGGGATTGACTTCCCCAGGAAAGTGGATAGAGAGGGGCGCATCTTAAGGCTGATTCAGGTCTCAGCCAACCAGTTTGGTCTGCTGTGCCCCACAAGTCCTTCCAGGCTGGGTGGGCTGTGCCATTGTTTGCCTTGGGAGCTGGCAAGGGACTACAGAGCCCCAACCCTCTCGATCACCCTCCTTAGTGAACCAACTGGTTGTTGAAGATGCAAAGGGGAGCGGAATGGTTTCCTACTTGTGGAAAGGGAGGGGGGCTGCTGGCAAAGTTGGCCAACAGCCTCTGAAAAAGATGGAATTGGGAGACTCTGAATAGCCCTAGGCAGGATCCTCTGTCACAATGTTGCTGTCTGAGTTGCAGCCAACTTTCCAACCTGGGTTTGAATTGAGAGCAATGCCAAAGAGTGCCATCTGCTGGCTGAACAAGGAAGTGCATGAGAGGAAATCATAAGTAAAATAAGAGCGGTTTTTCCTGGCCTTTGCAGTCTCCCTAACCAAGGCCCTTGGAAGAAGATCTGCTACCCATTACTGGGTAAGGCCTAGCAAGTAAGAGGGATAATCCTAAAGATCTAAAACAGGATTCCTACTCTCTGGTTTGTGGGACTTATGCAGGTCAGCTAACAGGGAGATGAAAATGGTCAATCACCAAACCAGGGAACTGAGAATGCCTATAACTGCAAGCAGGAGAATTGCATCCATCATCCATGCGGAATCTAAGCCCCCTCTCAATATAGAGGTGGAGTGGACATCACCATCCCAGGGCCCACAGAATGGAGGAATAAAATATGGATTAGAGTAGACTTACTGATATTCTACTAAAAACCTTTTGTGACTACTAACAGAAGAAATTGTAGCATTGACGGGGAGAAAGTGACCACAGTAGTCCTGAGGGCAGGGAAAGGGAAGAAGAGACATGATAAGGAAGCATTTTTGGGACTTTGGAGTTGTCATAAATGATATTGCAGGGTCAGATGCTGGACATTATATATCCTGCCATAACCCACTGAATGTGCTGGGAGAGAGTGTGAACTACAGAGAGCAAACTATTATCCATGTGGTGCAGCAGTGCTCCAAAATGTGTTTGCCTAGTGCAATGAGTGTGCCACAATGATGGGGGAGGTTGTTAGTGTGGGAGGAATGGGGTGGGGGGGTGGGGGGTATTTTTATAATGTAACCTTTTTTGTGATGTATGTATCTTCAAAGAAATACAGTTTACAAAAATGATGGGGGTGGGGGGTGGGGTGTACTTTATATGGGAACCTCTTATGTTTTTTTAAACGTAACATTCTATGTGATCTATTAACTTTAATTTAAAAATTTTAAAAATAAAATAAAATAAAAATAAAACAGGTTGAACCAAGAATCAAAGAACAACAGTAAAAGAAATACATCGAAGTCCCAGAAGAGGCACAGGATTTGAGACAACTAATCAATGAGACGCACACAAATTTCCAAAATAAAATGAATGAGTTGAAAGACAATATGGCTAAAGAGATAAAGGACATCAAGAAGACACTGAGCATGGGAAACGGACTTTGGCCCAGTGGTTAGGGCATCCGTCTACCACATGGGAGGTCCGCGGTTCAAACCCCGGGCCTCCTTGACCCGTGTGGAGCTGGCCATGCGCAGCGCTGATGCGTGCAAGGAGTGCCGTGCCACGCAAGGGTGTCCCCCGTGTGGGGGAGCCCCACGCGCAAGAAGTGCGCCCATGAGGAAAGCCGCCCAGCGTGAAAAGAAAGAGCAGCCTGCCCAGGAATGGCGCCGCCCACACTTCCCGTGCCACTGACGACAACAGAAGCGGACAAAGAAACAAGACGCAGCGAATAGACACCAAGAACAGACAACCAGGGGAGGGGGGGAAATTAAATAAATAAATAAATCTTTAAAAAAAAAAAAAAAAAAGAAGACACTGAGCAAGCACGAAGAAGAATATGAAAACGTGAATAGAAAAATAACAGCATTCATAGGAATGAAAAACATAATAGATGAGATAAAAAACACATTAGAGGGGGAAGTGGATTTGGCCCATTGGATAGGGCATCTGCCTACCACATGGGAGTTCCAAGGTTCAAACCCAGGGCTTCCTGACCTGTGATGAGCTGACCCACACGCAGTACTGATGCGTGCAAGGAGTGCTGTGCCACACAGGGGTGTCCCCTGCATAGGGGAGCCCCATGTGCAAGGAGTGTGCCCCATAAGGAGAGCTGCCCAGCACGAAAAAAGTGCAACCTGCCCATGAGTGGCGCCGCATACATGGAAAACTAACGCAGCAAGAAGATGCAACAAAACGAGACACAGATTCCAGGTGCCACTGACAAGAATACAAGCAGACATAGAAGAACACACAGTGAATGGATACAGAGAGCAGACAACAGGATGGGGGGGAGAGAAGGGGAGAGAAATAAATAAAAAATAAATCTTAAAAAAAACACACACATTAGAGTGAGAGCAGATGTGGCTCAAGCAATTGAGCAACTGCCTCCCACGTGGGAGGTTCCCAGACTTGATTCCCAGTGCCTCCAAAAGAAGACAAACAAACAACGAGCCAACATTGAGCAAAAACAACAAACAATGAGAAAAAACAAAGAGCAGACAATGAGGAAAAAAAACAATGAGCAGACAATAAGCAAAAACAAATGATCATAGAGCAGATGTGGCTCAAGTAGTTGAGGACCCACCTCCCACCTGGGAGGTCCCAGGTTCAGTTTCTGGTGCCTCCTAAAGGAAAAAATAAAATAAAATTTAACAAAACAAAACAAACAATGAGCAGACAATGAGCAAAAACAACAAAACAGACAATTTGCAAAAGAAAAAAACAAGCAAAAACAATGAGCAACAGACAAGGGAGCCATCTTGCAGGGGGACATAGTAAAGGGGAACAGATGTGGCTCAAGCAGTTGAGTGCCTGCTTTCTACAGGGGAGGTCTTGAGTTCAGTGCCTGGTGACTCCCAAAGACAAACCAAAGCAAAAAACAACAAGCAAACAAACCAACCAACTCAGGGGAGCCAAGGTGGCTCAGTGGCTGAATGCTGGCATCCCACACATGAGGTCTCGGGTTCAATCTCTGGCTCCAGCACTTAAAAAAAAATTAGAGGCACACAATAGCTGACTCAAAATGATAGAAGAAAGAATAAATGATGCAGAAGACAGAACAGTTGACATTGAAGAGAGAGAACAGAATGGAAAAACTGAACAAGTTCTCAGAGAGTTGAATGATAACATGAAAC
The DNA here is from genome assembly GCF_030445035.2 of Dasypus novemcinctus. Classification (NCBI taxonomy): domain Eukaryota; kingdom Metazoa; phylum Chordata; class Mammalia; order Cingulata; family Dasypodidae; genus Dasypus; species Dasypus novemcinctus. The sequence continues at coordinate 9,586,195 of NC_080682.1, forward strand.
ACAACAACATACATGTCACGGAATTTCCAGAATGAGAAGAGAAGGGAAAAGGCGCAGAAAAAGTGTTTGGGAAAATAATGGCTGAAAATTTTCCAACTCTCAAAAGAAATGAACTTACATGTCCAAGAAATGCAGCATACCCCTATCAGAATAAATGCAAATAGTCCTCCTCCAAAACACAAACTGACTGAAAGTGAAAAGTTAGGAAAAAATACCCTACACAAACAGTAACCAAAAAAGAGCAGGGGTAACTAGACTTATATCAGACAAAATAAACTTTAAATGCAAAAAAGTTATAAGAGATACAGAAGGTTGTTATATATTAATAAAAGGGACAATCCACCAGGATAAATAACAGTCATGAATATCTATGTACCTAACCAGGGTGCCCCAAAATACATGAGGCAAATTCTGGCAAAACTGAAGGGAGAAACAGACATCTCTATAATAATATCTGGAGACTTCAACACACCCCTCACATCATTAGATAGAACAACTAGACAGAAAATCAACAAGCAAATAGAGCACTTGACAATATGATAAATGAGCTATACCTAACAGACATATATAAAATGTTGCATCAAAAATCAGGGGGTTATACATTCTTCTCAAGTTCTCATGGATCTTTCTCCAGGATAGACCACATGTTACGTCATAAGGCAGGTCTCAGTAAATATAAAAGGAATGAATTTATACAAAGCACCTTCTCAAATCATAATGGAATAAAACTGGGAATCAATAATAGATGGGAAAGGGGGAAATGTGCAAATCTGTGAAGGCTAAACAGCACACTCCTAAATAATCAGTGGGTCAAAGAAGAAATTGCAATTGAAATCAGTAAATATACTGAGACAAATGAAAACAAGAACACAACTTATCAAAACTTATGGGATACAGTGAAGGGAGTCATGAGAGGAAATTTTATAGCCCTAAATTCTTATATTAAAAAAAGAAGAAAGAGCTAAGCTCAAAGATTTAACTGAACAACTGGAGAAACTAGAAAAAGAACAGCAAACTAATCCCAAAGCAAGCAGAAGGAAAGAAATGATAAAGATTAGAGCAGAAATAAATGGAATTGAGAACCAAAAAAAAAATAGTATTAACAAAATCAAAAGCTGGTTCTTTGAGAAGATCAATAAAATTGACAAACCCCTAGGTAGATTAACAAATAAAAAAGAGAGAAGATGCAAATAAACACAATTGGAAATGAAAGGGGGAAGTTACAACTGACCCCACAGAAATAAAAAGAATCATATGAGGATATTATGAGAAACTATGCCAACAAAGTAGATGACCTAGATGAAATGGACAAATTCCTAGAAATGTACAAACAACATACACTGACACTACAAGAAATACAAGAACTTAACAAATGAATTGCATTTAAAGAGATTGAATCAATTATCAAAAATCTCCCAATGGGGGAAGCGGCTGTGGCTCAATCAGTTGGGCTCCTGTCTACCACATGGGAGGCCCTGGGTTCATGTCCTGGGGCCTCCTTGTGAAGGCAGGCTCACCTGCATGCCACAGAGTGCCACCCGGCCCACAAGCACTACAGAGAGCCAACTCAGCAAGGTGATGCAAAAAAAAAAAAAAGGGAGACAAGAAAAAACACAGAAGAGTGTGTAGTGAATGGACACAGAGAACAGACAGCAAGCAAGCCGCAAGGGAGGGAGGGAAAATAAAATAAATAAATACAGACACAGAAGAATGCACAGTGAATGGACACAGAGAGCAGACAGCATGCAAAAAGCCACAAGGGGGAGGATTTTTAAAAAAATCTCCCAAGAAAGAAAAGTCCAGAGCCAGATGGCTTCACAGGTGGATTCCATCAAACATTTTGAAAAGAATTAACACCAATCCTGTTCAAACACTTCCAAAAAACTGAAGAGGAGGGAAAATTACCCAACCCATTTTATAAAGCCAACATCACTCTAAAACCAAAGCCAGATAAAGACACTACAAGAGAAGAAAATTACAGACCAATCTCTCTAATGAACATAGATATAAAAATTCTCAACAAAATACTTGCAAATCAAATCCAAAAGCATATCAAAAGACATACGTCATGACCAAGTGGTATTTATTCCTGGTATGCAAGGCTGGTTCAACATAAGAAAAGCAATCAACATAGTATACCCTATTAACAAATTGAAGGGAGAAAAACACATGATCATCTCAACCCATGCAGAAGAGGCATTTGACAAAATCCAGCATCCTTTCTTGATAAAAACACTTCAAAAGATATGAAAATTCTTCAATATGGTAAAAGGCATATATGAAAAACCCGGGAAGCAGCTGTGGCTCAATCAATTGGGCTCCCATCTACCATACGGGAGGCCCTGAGTTTGTGTCACAGGGCCTCATTGTGAAGGCAGGCTGGCCCACGTGCCACAGAGAACTGACAGCCCATGTGCTGCAGAGAGCTGATGGCCCATACCCAGGGAGAGTTAACGCAGCAAGATGTCAAGCAGACAAAGAAGAACAAGTAGTGAATGGACACAGAGAGCAGACAGCCAACAAGCCGCAAGGGGCGGGGAATAAAATATAAAAATTTTAAAAAATAATAAATCTTAAAAAAAAAAAAAAAAGAAAAACCCACAGCCAACATTGTACCCAATGGGGAAAGATTGAAAGCTTTCCCAAGATCCAAACAAGACAAGGATGCCCACTGTCATCACTGTTATTCGACATTGTACTAGAAGTTCTAGCTACAACAATTAGACAAGAAAAAAATATTAAAGCCATTGTATTAGTCAGTCAAGGGGGTGCTGATGCAAAATACCACAAATTGGTTAGTTTTTATAGAGTATTTATTTAGGGTAGGAACTTACAAATATCAGGCCATAAAGCATAAGTTTCTTCCCTCACCAAAGTCTATTTTCATGTGTTGGAGCAAGATGGCTGCAGATGGCTGCGAGGGTTCAGCTTCCTGGGTTCCTCAGGGCTCAGCTCCTCTCTTTTCTCCACAAGGTCAGCTGTAGACTACAGGAGAATCTGTCTCTCTCCATGGGGCTTCTGCCACATCTAAGGAGCCATCTCTGTTCCTCTGTGTTCTTCTCCTGGCTCAGGTCTTCTCTTCCCGGGGCTTGCTTCTTTTTCTCTGTGTGCTCACTTCCCAGGGCTTCAGCTTAAGACTTTAGCATCAAACTCCAACACCAAAACTCCAACATTAAGAACCCTCAACTCTGTCCTTTGCCATGCCTTTTATCGTTGACTGGGGACTCAACACCTTAATGACCTGGCCCAGTCAAAGCCCTAATCATAACTCAGTCAGGCCCAGGTACAGATCAGATTACAAAACATAATCCAATATCTTTTTTTTGGAATTCATAACCATATCAAACTGCTACAGGCATCCAAATAGGAAAAGAGGAAGTAAAACTCTCACTATTTGCTGATGACCTGCTCCTTTCTTTAGAAAATTCTGAAATGTCTACAACAAAGCTACTTGAGCTAATAAGTTCAGCAAAGTGGCAGGATACAAGACTAACACACAAAAATCAGTAATGTTGGGAAGCGGATGTGGTTCAAGCGATAGGGCTTCCGCCTACCATATGGGATCAAACCTGGGTCCTCCTGGTGAAAAAGAAGAAAACTGTGCCTGCATGATGAGCCAGTACCTGCACAAGTGAGTCACACAGCAAGATGATGACACATCATAAGAGAAACAAGGGGGCTCGGGATTCAAACTGAAAGCTCCCGAGTCCGGCCGGCCGTCAATAAACCATTTTTCCTTCTCAAAATCATTCCTGAGTCCTGGCCTCTCTATACTCAAATAATTGAAGTTCTCTTAAATTCCACAACATTTTTGGCGACTCTGGTGGGACTACAAATGAAGGCCAGAGACGGTAGCATTTTGCTGCCCCTTCCATGATAACATGGATGAACCTTGAGAATCTTATGTTAAGTGAAGCAACCCAGGCATTGAAGGACAAATACTATATGACCTCAATGATATGAAATAAGTTAACTGCCTCAGAGAGCTAGAGTCTGGAAAAGTGGCTTACTGGAAATCGGGGGGTGGAGGAAGGATGTGAGTTAATGTCTGTAGGGGTGGAATCTGTGATGAGCTGGGGGTAAGTATGAGCACAAAGAAGGGACAAAATGGGGGCAAGGGGTTACCTTCGGGTGGGGTTTTCTGGGTTTGAGGGGGGCTGGGGATGGGAAGAGGGGTAATATGGTCCAAGAAATAGGTGGGAGGGAGGGGCAACATACAAACATGGGAGAGTGCCAGAAGTTCGTTGAGAACTAAATGTTGAGTAAAACGTATCAAAGTATAAATAGGAGGGTCACCTGGTTAGGACGCTCAGGGGGTATGGTCTGATGCGGGACGGACTCCGGAGGGAATAGCTGAAGGCTCATTTTGCCAAGGTGGGTTCTACCATTGGGTGGGGTGGACCCATATCCTGGGGAAGACTAATGCCGTCGAATAGAGAGAACTGTATCTCTCGTGAGAAAGGACGGCTCCCAGGGCATTAGATTGGCAGGCGTTGTGGGCCCTAAGGGGAGGGGAAAATGGACGTGCAATGGATAGAACAAAGGTAAATAAGGGGGCAAAAGAGGAGTTATGTGAGAGTACACGAGGATGAATATAAAACAGCTAATATTACACCAAAAACATATAGGGGACGACAGACTAATAATGAAAACCATAAGACAAAACATAGGATAACTAAAAAATTTAGAAAACTGTACAACCTAAAGTATGGACCACATAGTAAGCACAAATGTTACCTTGTTTGAAAACTATAGTTTCGGAATCTGTACATCAGTTTCAGGAAATATGATATGAATAAGTTAAAAGATTATTGCTGAGGAAGGGAAAAGGTTTTATGGTGGATCTGGGGAAATACGGTATATTGTATATATGAATTTTGGTGATCTAAGACTCTTCTGAAGCTGACATTATGTTGGGATTCACTTTACGGGAAGTTTTGGATCACAGAGTGGTTCAACAATGGCAGCGGAGGAATACTGATATGGGATGTTATTGACAGGATATATATGGTTGACAGGGAGTTATACAGGGCATACGCCCAGGGTATATGGTAATGTCTATATATACTCATAGTGGAAACAATTAAAAACAACAGCTGGGGGGATACTGGGCTCCTGGCCGGGGGGTCACTGTTGTGGGCCCTGGGAGAGCAGCGGCAATCCTCCAGGTGCAACGGCAAGAACCAGGAAGGAAGGAGGGCCCAACAGTGGGCTCTTGATACTAATGGCTACACTTTTGAGCCTATGCACCTGCAATAAGAACAAGGCCTAGAGTAGCATTGTGCCTGGGGGTTTCCTCCTGACAGCCTTCATGTTATTCAAATGTGGCCACTCTCACAGCCAAACTCAGCATGTAGATGTGATGCATTCCCCCCAGCGTGGGACACGACACCCGGGGATGAGCCTCCCTGGCACCGAGGGATCACTACCACATACCAGCTGAAGAAACAACTAGAAAATGACCTTGAATTAAAGATTCAATGCGGAACAGCAGAATATACCTGTCTACATATAATAACATGACTTCGGGAAGTGGTTTGACCTAATGTAAGGGGGAAATGGAAAGGAGAAATGAGATTATAAGGCTGTGAGTTTCTAAAAAAGAGTCTGGAGGTTGTCAGAAGGAATACCCCTACGTACAACTGAACAGAGTCTAAGAGACAGATAAGGTAGATACAACCCCAGGTATTGGTTCTTTTGAGGGATAAAGAGACCCACGGGTTCTATGGTCATGGCAGAAGGGGTTCACTGCCATGACAGATGGCCCTTCTTTGGAGCTGGTGTTTCTGCGTGATGGAAATGGACTCAGAGGGGATCTCTTTTCACAAGACTTGCATGCTACTTTATTGGAATTGTAGTTGGTGCTGAGTTTAAGATATATGTAGGGGATTTGAATCTCTGGACTGATAATATGACACCCAGGCCCAGAGCCTCAACAGACATCAGCTCCTACACTTTGACTTATTGGACTTACTCCACTCAGCTAACATGGAGTTGAAGAAGGTCAACCACCACAACATGGAGCCTAGAGTGTCTACAACTAGAAGCGGGAAGAGTGCATCCAGTACCCATGTGGAATCTAAGCCCTCACTTGACATAGGTGTGCAATGGACACAACCAATCCAATGTCCACAGAGGAAATGTGAAATGGGTGTGGGAACGGTAGCCATGGGGGCTGCTGGGTGTGGGGAACGGGAGGAAGAGATGAGATGTGGAGGCGTTTTCGGGACGTGGAGTTGTCCTGGATAGTGCTTCACGGACAATTACGGGACACTGTAGATCCCCCCAGGGCCCACTGGATGGAACGTGAGAGAGTCTGGGCTATGATGTGGACCATTGACTATGGGGTGCAGTGATGCTCAGAGATGAACTTACCAGGTGCAATGGATGTATCACGATGATGGGAGAGAGTGTTGCTGTGGGGGGAGTGGGGGGCGGGGGCGGTGGGGTTGAATGGGACCTCATATATATTTTTTAATGTAATTAAAAAATAATAATAATAAATAAATATTTTAAAAAAAAAAAAAAGAGAAACAAGGGGAGAGTCCAGTCGAAGTGCAGCAGAAACCAGGAACTGAGGTCATGCATTGACAGGGAACCTCTCTCCCCATCAGAGGTCTCCAGGATTGAATCCCAGTGAATCCTAGAGGAGAGAAAATGAGAAGAGAAGACAACACAGAGAGCAAAAACAGCAGGGTATGAGGAGGGGAAGGGGGAAAATAAATAAATAAAATAAATCTTTTTTAAAAATCAGTAATGTTTCTGTTCAGTAATGTATTGAACCATCTGAGTTGGAATCGGGATTTCCATTTACAATAGCAATAAAAGGACTCAGATACCTCAGAATCAATTTATTTTTTATTTTTTATTTTTTATTTTTTTATTGAAGTATATCTTTCATACATAAACAAGTTTAAGCAATAAGTGTATAGCAAAGATTGTGAACCCACAAAACAAACATGCATAACACCACAGAGGGGTTTCATACATCACCCCTCCACCAACACTTTGCATTGTTGTGAAACATTTGCTACAAACTATGCAAGAGCATCATCAAAATATTACTACCAACTATAGTCCTTATCTTACGTTTGGTGTATTTTTCTCCCAACCCACACTATTTTTTTTTAATACATATTTTTGCTACAGATGTTGTGACCTTGCAAAACAATCATACAGATGTGTAGATTTCCCATACACCACCACACCATGGTGGAACATTTGTTACAGATTATAAGATAATATCATCAGACATTGTCACCAATCATGGTCCATAGCATACATTTGGCACACTTTTTCCATACGCCTCCATTATCAACACAGAACAGCTTTGGCATTGATGCAAGAATATTAGAGTATTGCTGTTAATCACAGTCTATAGGGCACACCAATTGTAGTTTTCCCATGCTTCTCCATATTCCCATCACCCTGTGATAGCGATGCATGTTTGTCTGCTCTAGCTCACAGAAGGACTCTCTTGCATTTTTACCTTTAACCACTAACCTCAGCCACCTCTGGGTTCACTGTGTTATTCAGTCCCTAGATTATTCTTTAGCCTTCTTTCTATTGACATTTACTTCCCCAGACTACCATTTTCAGCCACAATCCCATTTATAAACCAATTGCAACTCACTGTAATGTGTTACCATCAACTCTATCCATTTCCACACTTTCACAATCAAGTTAATTAAAACTTCTACATACATTAAGCATCAGTAGTTCTTCTCAGCCATCCTCTTACCTCCTAATAACTAATAACCTATACTCTAAGTTTTAATTTCATGTGTTTATTATTCATATTTAGTTCATATTAATGAGACTATGCAATCTTTATCTTTTTGTGTCTGGCTTACTTCACTTAGTATAATGTCTTCAAGACTCATCCATGTTATCATATGTGTCCCAATTTCATTTCTTCTTACTGCAGCAGAGTATTCCATTGTATGTATACACCACATGATGTTTTCACATTCGTTGGTGGATGGACACTTGGGTTGTTTCCAACTTTTGGCAATTGTGAATAACACCGCTATGAACATCGGTGTGCAGATGTCTGTTCGTGTCATAGTTTTTAGTTCTTCTGGATATATTACTAATACAGGAATTGCTGGATCATATGGCAGTTCTATATTTCGCTTCCTGAGGAACCTCCAAACTGTCTTCCACAGAGGCTGCCCCATTTTACACTCCTACCAACAGTGAAGGAATGTTCATATTTCTCCACATCCTTTCCAGCACTTACTGTTGTCTGTTTTTTTAAAAAAATAATGGCCATTCTATATGGTGTTAGATGATTTCTCATTGTTGTTTTAATTCGCATTTCCCTATTAGCTAGTGATATGGAACATTTTTTCATGTGCTTTTTGGCCATTTGTATTTCCTCTTTGGAGAAATGTCTATTTAAATCTTTTGCCCATTTTTTTTTATCCCCCTCCTTGTGACTTTTTTGCATGCTGTCTGCTCTCTGTGTCCATTTTGCTGTGCATTCTTCTGTGTCTGTATTTATTTATTTTTTATTTCCCCTCCCCCCTTGCAGCTTGCTTGCTCTCTGCTCTCTGTGTCCATTTGCTGCGTGTTCTTCTGTGTTTTTCTGCTTGTCTCCCTTTTTTGCTGCTTCACCTTGCTAAGTCTGAACTCCGAGGCACTTGCAGGCCAGGCAGCACTCCACGGTGTCTGCAGGCAAGCCCACCTTCACAAGGAGGCCCCCGGACACGAACCCAAGGCCTCTCATATGGTAGACGGGAGCCCAACTGATTGAGCCACAGCCACTTCCCCTTTTGCCCAATTTTTAATTGGATTGCTTGCTTTTTTATTGTTGAGTTGTATGTTTCCAAATATTTTTTCCCATTGACTGGGCTGCCTTTTCTCCTTTTTGATGAAATCCTTTGAATCACAGAAGTATTTAAGTTTGAGGAGATCCCGTTTATCCATGTTTTCTGTTGTTGCTCATGCTTTTGGTATAAGGTTTAAGAGTCTACCACCTACCACCAGGACTTGGAAGATGTTTCCCTACATTTTCTTCTAGGAGCTTTATTGTATTTCCTTTTATATTTTTGTTTTTGATCCATTTTGAGATAATTTTTGTATAAGGTATGAGATAGGGGTCTTCTTTCTTTCTTTTGGCTGTGGATATCCAGTTCTCCCAACACCGTTTGTTGAATAAATTGTTCTGCTTGTCAAAATCACTTGACAGGCTTGTCAAAAATCATTTCACCATAGATGTGAGCGTCTGTTTCTGAACCATTAGTTCGGTTCCATTGATCTATGTGTCTATCTTTATACCAATACCATGCTGTTTTTACCACTGTAGCTAGGTAATATGATTTAAAGTCTGGAAGTGAGAGCCCTCCAACTTCACTTTTCCTTTTAAAGATGTTTCTGGCTATTCGGAACCTCTTACCCTTCCGGATAAATTTGATAATTGTGTTTCCCATTTGCTTAAAAAATGCTGGTGGATCCCAGGGTCCTCAGGATGGATAAATAAAATATGGATTAGGGTGGACTTTCTGGTATTCTACTATAGAACTATTGTGACTAGCAATGGAAGAAATGGTAGCACTGATATGGAGAAAGTGGCCATGGTAGTTGCTGAGGGCAGGGAGAAGGAAGAAGAGATGTGATGTGGGGGCATTTTTGGGACTTGGAGTTGTCCTAAATTATATTGCAGGGGCAGATGCTGGACATTATATATCCTGCCATAACCCACTGAATGGACCGGGGGAGAGGGTAAACTACCACGTAAACTATAATCCATGTGGTGCAGCAGTGTTCCAAAATGTATTCACCAAATGCAATGAATGTGCCACAATGATGAAAGAGCTTGTTGACGTGGAAGGAATGGGATGGGGTGGGGTTTGGGGTGTGGGGAATCTCTTATATTTTTTAATGTAACTTTTTTTGTGAACTATGTATCTTTTTTTAGAAAGGCAATTAAATTTTTAAAAATTAAAAAAAATGCTGGTGTAATTTTTATTGGGATTGCATTGAATCTGTATATCAGTTTGGGTAGACTTGACATCTTAATGATATTTAGTCTTCCAATCCATGAGCATGGAATGTTCTTCCAGTTATTAGGTCTTTTTTTCTTTCTTTTAGCAATGCATTATAGTTTTCTGAATACAAGGGCTTTGCATACTTGGTTAAGTTTATTCCTAAATATTTGATTCTTTCAGTTGTTTATATAAATGGAATTTTTCTCCTGACTTCCTCCTTAGATCACACATTATTAGTGTATAGAAACATCACTGATTTTTGCATATGAATCTTGTGTCCTGACATTCTACTGAAATCATTTATTAGCTCTAGCAGCTTTTTGTACATTTTGGGGGACTTTCTAGATATACAATCATATCATCTGTGAATAATGAAATTCCTTTACAATTTGGATGCCTTTTATTTCTTTTTCTTGCCTGATTGCTCTAGCTAGAACCTCTAGCACTATATTGAACAACAGTGGTGACACTGGGCATTCTTGTCTTGTCCCTGATCTCAACGGGAAAGCTTTCAGTCTTTCATCATTGAGTACAATGTTAGCTGTGGGTTTTTCATATATGGCCTTTATCATGTTGAGAAAGTTTCCTTCAATCCCTAGTTTTTGTAGTATTTTTATCAAGAAAGGATGCTGTATTTTGTCAAATGCCTTTGCTACATCAATTGATAAGATCATGTGATTTTTCTTCTTTGATTTATTAATGTGGTGCATTATGCTGATCGATTTGCTTGTGTTGAAACTTTTTTTTTAAGATTTTATTTTTTATTTATTTCTCTCCCCCTCCTGCCGACATTGTCTGCCCTCTGTGTCCATTTTCTCTGTGTGTTCTTCTGTGTCCACCTGGATTCTTGTCAGTGGCACTGGGAATCTGTGTCTCTTTGTTCGTCATCTTGCTGCGTCAGCTCTCCGTGTGTGCAGCGTCACTACTGGGCAGGCTGTGCTTTTTTTGTGTGGGGTGGCTCTCCTTTACGGGATGCACTCCTTGAACATGGGGCTCCCCTATGCGAGGGACACCCCTGCATGGCACAGCACTCCTTGCGCCCATCAGCACTGCACATGGGCCAGCTCCACATGAGTCAGGAGGCCCTGGGTTTGAGCCCTGGACCTCCCATGTGGTAGATGGATGCTCTATCAGTTGAGCCAAATCCACTTCCCAATCTTGTGTTGAAACCTTGGAGTCAATTTTAACCAAAGAAGTACAGGACCTATTTGCAGAAAACTACAAAACAATGCTAAAAGTAATCAATGAAGACCTAAAGAAATGGAAAAACCTTCTGTGTTTATAGATTGGAGGACTAAATATCATGAATATTACAGTCCGACTTAAACTGATTTATAGATTCAGTGCAATACCAATCCAAAATCAAATAGCCTATGTAGCAGTTTGATATGGTTATGAATACCAAAAATAGATTTTGGATTATGTTTATAATCTGGTCTGTACCTGGGCATGATTGAGTTATGATTGGGACTTTGATTGTGTTGGGCCACATCATTAGGGTGTTGAGTTACCACCCCCTGGTGGGTGGGGATTTACAGATAAAAGGCACGAAAAAGGACAGAGTTGAGGGTTCTTAATGCTGGAGTTTTGGTGTTGGAGTTTGATGCTGAAGCCTTAAGCTGGAGCCCTGAGAAGTAAACACACAGAGGAAAGAGAAGCAAGCCCCGGGAAGAGAAGACCTGAGCCAGGAGAAGAACACAGAGGAACAGAGATGGCTCCTTAGATACAGCAGAAGCCCCAGGGAGAGAGACAGATTCTCCTGGTAGTCTACAGCTGACCTTGTGGAGAAAAGAGAGGAGCTGAGCCCTGAGGAACCCAGGAAGCCTGAACCCTCGCAGCCGTCTGCAGCCATCTTGCTCCGACACGTGAAAATAGACTTTGGTGAGGGAAGAAACTTATGCTTTATGGCCTGCTATCTGTAAGCTCCTACCTAAATAAATACCCTTTATAAAAACCAACCAATTTCTGGTATTTTGTATCAGCATCCCTTTGGCCGACTAATACAGCCTATTTTACAGAATTAGAAAAGGCAATTACCAAATTAATTTGGAAGGGAAAGTGCACCCAAATAGTCAAAAACATTCAAAAAAAGAAGAGCAACGTGGGAGGAATTTCATTTCCTGACCTTGAAACATACTACAAAGCTACAGTGGTCAAAACAGCATGGTACTGGGACAACCAGAAAGATGGTGGCAGAATAAGGAGCTTCTAGAGCCAACTCATGCTACAGGGCAGTTAATAATCACCCAGAACTATTTAAAGCACTTGTTTGGGGGCTCCAGGAGACCAGAAGAGCATCCTGCAACATCCTTGAAGGAATGAAAGGAGGAGACTGCCCATCTGCAGAGAAGATTCATAAGCAGAGCATGCCACACCACAGAGACTGGGTACCTGTGCCAGCCTCTCCAGGAAAATACAGGCCACGCTGTGGAGGCAGGTGATCATCCTACTCTGGAGCCAAGCCAACTCAGGAGCTATTCTGTGGCTGAAATTGCAAGCTCCATTACCCAAACACAGGAGAGGAAGAGAGAGTTGGAAACCGACCTCAGCTATGATTAGTAAATTAGGCTGACTAAAGTATAACCCAAAGAACAGCTAAAGTTTGAACCTGTCCAAGTCAGAAAGAGGCCAATAGCCGCCATTTTGACTCGGCCTCCAACATGAAGAGAAGCTGGGATGCCTGAAAATCATAGTGATGGTAGGGACAGTTTTATTCACCCAGAATGGCCTGCAGCCCTAGCTTAGGCTTCAGCCCCACCTCAGGGAGGGAGGAGGCTGGTGGGACCTACACCCCTAGCAAAGGACAAAGTTGGGAGAAGCTTCATCTGTCCTTGGGGCAATGAGAGCAGCTTGAGGCTCCACAGTTTACAGCACCAACTTCATCCTTGACTCCTACTGCACAACCAGCAAGGGAGAAAGGGCAAGAAAGCCCTGTGATGGTTAGACTAATGTGTCAACTTGGCCAGGTAATTGTGTCCAGTTGTTTGGTCAAGCAAGCACTGGGCTAACTGTATTACAAGGGCATTTATGGACTTTAGTCACCATTGACTTTTCTGCAGTTGTAAATTATAAATACTGATTACAATTACATCAATCAGGGAGATTGCCATCAGCAATGAGTGACACTTTATCCAATCAGTTGAATGCCTTAAAAGGGGAAGTGATTCCAGCATTAAGTGAGAATTTCCCAGCTTGTCTTTGGACAGCCAGCATCTCCCAGAACTCATCAAGAACTTTCATTGGACTTTCATCAGAGCCCCTGGTTGCAGCCTGCCTGCAGAACCTGGACTTGTGTATCCCCACGGTCATTGGCAATTTATAAAATTGCATACTATTGACAGATATCTCTTGTTGATTCTGTTTCTCTAAAGAACTCTGACTAATACAGCTTGGTACCAGGAGTAGTTCTCGGGGAACAGAATCTTAAACATGGGGTGTCTGAGGTGGTTCTGGGAATTTTGCGATTGGCTCTCCACTCTAATTGGACTCAAGGATATTGATGACTCCCTTTCCAGTAACAAAACTGCTAACAGTCCATGGCACAAGCTGGCAATCAAGATACACAAAATATCTTCACTGGATTCCCCTACTTCCTCACCTATAAGAAGCAAGGATGTGGATGAGAGTGTTTTCAGCACCTTAACAGAGTTTTGTAGCATCAAATGATGTTGGCTGGCTCTTCCTAGATACTCTGGATACTATCACAAAAGAAAGAGATGAGTTAAAGTCTTCAAATTTGAAACTTAAACATAGCATGAACGATGGGAAACTTTCCATGTGTGCTCTGAAAGAAAATCTTGTCTCCTGTAGCCACAGGTTCGAAATATCTAAGAACAAAACTCAGACTCTCATTGTATGAGTAGTGGAGTTACAAAAGAAACTAAAATCTCAACCCCGCAGGGTTTCTGCAGTTAAAGTGAAGGCATTCATTGAAAAGAGTGGAATCCAGAGAACTGGGATGGAAACATATGGGATGATGATAATATCAGTGGAGACATTGGAACCCTGAATTCTGCTGAGACTTTACCAGCTAAGCCTGCCATGGCCTGCCCTGTCCAGACCCCACTTGTCAACCTTGTATCATCCAGCCTCCAGCCTGCCCCAGGGAATCTGAAACAACTTGCAGCCCTGAGATGGGTACCAGCCAAACTGAAGTCTGCCCTGCCCAGCCTCTGGCCTGTCCCAGGGAGTTTAAACCTCCTCCCAGCCCTGAGGCCCATACCAGCCCAACTCCAGCATACACTGTGGAGCCTCTAGTCTGCCCCGAGGAAAAACTGCCTTCCAATCCCTGCCTGAAGAAATTAATCCTTTCTCACCAGAAGAAAATACAAGGGAATGCCCTGAGGTCAGGAGCTTGCAAGGCATTTCTAATCCTTCTCTTTACCCACCCCCACCACCTCTCTTGTCTTCGAGACCTATTACTAGACTAAACTCACAACAAGCCCCCAAAGGTGAAATACAAAGTGTGGCCCATGAGGAAGTAAGGTATACTCAGAACTGCATGAGTTTTCCAACTTATTTAGACAGAAATCAGGGGAATGTGTGGGAATGGATACTAAATGTATGGGATAATGGTGGAAGGAATATATAGTTGGGTCAGGCTGAATTTATTGATATGGCCCCACTAAGAAGAAATTTTGGATTCAACGCTGTAGCTCGAGGGGTTAGAAAGGGCTCCAACAGTTTGTCTGGGTGGCTGATTGAAACATGGACCAAAAGATGGCCTAGCATGTCTGAGGTTGAGATGCCCAATTTGCCCTGGGATACAGTAGAAGAGAGAATTCAAAGGCTTAGGGAGATTGGAATGTTAGAATGGATTTACCATTTGAGAGCTGCCCACCCACCCCAGGAATGTCCAGAGGACACACTTTCAATCAGGACAGTGAGGAATAAATTTGTAAGGCCAACTCCATCTTCCCTGAAGAGCTCTGTGGTTGCTCTTCTCTATAGTCCAGATATTACTATAGGGAGGGCTGTGATGGAATTAGAATCCTTACATTTTATGGGAATGATCGGACGTCAGTCTAGTAAAAGTCAAGTATCAGCAGTTAATCGTGGAAGTCAAGGTGGGCGTGGCTACCACAATGAAAGGCAGATTCAAAAAAACTTGAAAAACAGTCTGTGTCCCGCAGTAGAGTTATGTTGGCTAATACATCCTGGGGTACCTAGCAATGAAATCGATGGGCAGTCTACTGAATTTCTTCTGGATCTGTATAAACAGAAGAGTTCTAGGCCGAGTGAACAAAACTCTAACTCAAATTACAGATGCACAGACTCATGGCCCTTCAATTGGTTCCCAGACTTGAGACAGTTTAAAAACCCAGAGCCCCTTGAAGGAGGAGGCCAGGCTCTTTGGAGAAGGAACCTGCTGTTAAACTGCCCAAAATTTATACTGTTAATCTTCTTCCCACCTTTCCCCAAGGTGACCTATGGCCTTTTATCAGAGTAACTGCTTTGGGGAAAAGGAAATGATCAGCTATTTCAGGGATAATTAGACACTGGCTCAGAAGTGACATAAATTCCAGGAGACCCAAATCGTCACTATGGTCCACCAGTCAGAGTAGGGGCTTATGGAGGTCAGGTGATTAATGGAGTTTTAGCTCAGGTCCATCTCACAGTTGGTCCAATGGGTCCCTGGACCCATTCTGTGGTGATTTCCCCAGTTCCAGAATGCCTAATTGGAATAGACATACTCAGTACCTGACAGAATCCCCACATTGGATCCCTGACTTGTGGAGTAAGAGCTATTATGGTAGGAAAGGCCAAGAGGAAGCCACTAGAACTTCCCCTGCCTAGCAAAATAGTAAACCAAAAGCAATACCAGATTCCTGGAGGGATTGCAGAAATTAGTGCCACCATCAAGGATTTGAAGGATGCAAGGATGGTGATTCCCACCACATCCCCATTCAACTCTCCTTTTTGGCCTGTAGAGAAAACAGATGGATCTTGGAAGATGACAGTAGATTATTGTAAACTTAACCAGGTGGTGACTCCAGTTGCAGCTACTGTCCCAGATGTGGTACCATTGCTTGAGCAAATCAATATGTCCCTGGTACCTGGTATGCAGCTGTTGATTTGGCGAATGCTTTTTTCTCAATTGCTATTAGTAAGGGCCATCAGAAACAGTTTGCTTTCAGCTGGCAAGGCCAGCAGTATTCCTTCACTATCCTGTCCCAGGTAGTATATCAACTCTCCGCCCTATGTCATAATATTGTCCTCAGGGATCGTGATCGTCTCTCCTTCCCACAAGACATCACACTGGTCCATTATATTGATGATATCATGTTGATAGGACCTAGTGAGCAAGAAGTAGCAAAGACTCTAGATTTATTAGTAAGGTATTTGTGCGAGAGAGGATGGGAGATAAATCCAACTAAAATACAAGGTCCTTCCACCTCTGAAATTTCTGGGTGTCCAGTGGTGTGGAGCATGTCAAGTTATCCCTTCTAAAGAGAAGGATAAGCTGTTGCATCTGGCCCCTCCTATGACCAAAAAAGAAGCACAATACTTAATTGGTCTCTTTGGTTTTGGAGACAAGACATTCCTCATTTGGGTTGCTACTCCAGCCCATTTACCAGGTGACCAGAAAAGCTGCTGGTTTTGATTGGGGACCAGAACAGGAAGAGGCTCTGCATCAGGTCCAGGCTGCTGTGCAAGCTGCACTACCACGTGAGCCATATGATCCAGCAGATCCAATGGTGCTGGAAGTTTCAGTGGCAAAAAGAGATGCTGTCTGGAGCCTTTGGCAGGCCCCTAAAGGAGAATCACAACGCAGACCCTTGGGATTTTGGAGCAAAGCCCTGCCGTCCTCTGCAGATAAATACTCCCCTTTTGAGAAACAGCTTTTGGCCTGCTACTGGACTTTAGTGGAGACTGAACATTTAACCATGGGCCATCAAGTTACCATGAGACCTGAGTTGCCTATCATAGCTGGATATTATCTGACCCACCAAACCACAAAGTTGGGCATGCACAGCAGCACTCCATAATAAAGTGGAAGTGGTATATACGAGACAGGGCTCAAGCAGGTCCTGAAGGCACAAGTAAGTTACATGAGGAAGTAGCCCGAATACCCATGGTCACCACCCCTGCCATGTTACCTTCTCTTTCCCAGCCCACAGCTTTGGCCTCTTGGGGAGTCCCTTACAATCAGTTGACTGAGGAAGAGAAAACTCGGGCCTGGTTTACAGATGGTTTTGCACCATATGCAGGTACCACCTGAAAGTAGACAGCTGCAACACTGCAGCCCCTTTCTGGGACATCCCTGAAGGACAGTGGTGAGGGCAAATCCTCCCAGAGGGCAGAACTTCGAGCAGTACACCTGGTTGTTCATTTTGCTTGGAAGAAGAAATGGCCAGAGGTGTGTTTGTACACTGATTCATGGGCTGTTGCCAATGGTTTGGCTGGATGGCCAGGGAATTGGAAGGAACGTGATTGGAAAATTGGTGACAAAGAGGTCTGGGGAAGAGGTATGTGGATAGACATTTTTGAGTGGGCAAAAAACATGAAAATATCAGTGTCCCATATGAATGCTCACCAGAGGGTGACTTCAGCAGAGGAAGATTTTAATCATCAAGTAGATAAGATGACCCACTCTGTGACTAATGCTCAGCCTCTTTCCCCAGCCACCACTGTCATTGCCTAATGGGCTCATGAACAAAGTGGCCATGGAGGTAGGGATGGAGGTTATGCATGGGCTCAGTAACACGGACTTCCCTTTACCAAGGCTGTCTTGGCTACAGCCACTGCTGAGCGCCCAATCTGCCAGCAGGAGAGACCCACACTCAGCCCCAATATGACACCATTCCTCGAGGTAACCAGCCTGCTACCTGGTGGCAGGTTGACTACATTGGACCACTTCTACCATGGAAGGGGCAGTGATTTGTTTTAGCTAAAATAGACACATATAGGTTTGCATTTCCTGCATGCAATTCTTCTTCCAAAACTACCATCTGTGGACTTACTGAATGTCTTATCTACTGCCACGGCATTCCACACAACATTGCTTCTGATCAAGGAACCCATTTCACATCACATGATGTGCAGGAATGGGCATATGCCTATAGAATTCACTGGTCTTACCATGTTCCCCATCACCCTGAAGCAGCTGGATTGATAGAACGGTGGAATGGCCTTTTGAAGACTCAATTAAGGCACCAACTAGGTGGCAATACCTTGCAGGCCTGGAGCAAAGTTCTCCAGGAGGCTGCGTATGCTCTAAATCAGTGTCCACTCTATGGTGCTGTTTCTCCCATAAGCAGTATCCATGGTTCCAGGAATCAAGGAGTGGAAATGGGAGTGGCACCATTCACTACTACCCCTAGTGACCCACTAGGAAAACTTCCGCTTCCTGCCCCTGCAACCTCAAATGCTACTAGTCTACAGGTTTTAGTTTCTAAAGGAGGGGTGCTATCACCAGGAACACAACAATGATTCCATTGAACTGGAAGTTAAAACTGCCACCTGGCCACTTTGGGCTCCTTTTACCTCTGAAGCAACAGTCAAAGAAGGGAATTACTGTACTGCCTGGGATGATTGATTCTGATTCTCAAGGGGGAATAGGACTGCATCTAAATAATGGGGGGTAAAGAAGAGTTTGCATGGACTACAGGAGATCCTCTATGGCATCTCCTAGTACTTCTGTGTTCTATGATTAAAGTCAATGGGAAGTTGCAACAACCCAATTCAAGCAGGACTAAAAATGGCCCAGAATCTTCGGAATGAAAGTTTGGGTCACCCCACCAGGCAAAGAACCATGGCCAGCTGAAGTGCTGGCTGGGAGTAATGGAAACATGGAATGGTAGTGGAAGAAAGTAGTGATAAATATGAAAATTGACCACATGACCAAGTACAGAAATGATGACTGTAATGGTCAAAAATCTTTCTTCCTTGTTTCATTATGATGATGATTGTATATGTACACAAAACAAATTTCTTTGTCTTCTTTCCCAAACTTTTCCCTTATCATATAACAAGTTTATCAGTTTCATGTCATAATATTTGAGGATGTCAAGTTTGAGAGTGAATATTACCCAAGAACTTGCACCAATTCTGTATGGAATTAATGCATTTCCGGTTGTACGCAGGAGAGTTGAACATTGTTAGGTTGAAATATATAAGTATGTGTGTGTGTTATTGTTTTTACTTAGAGACTAAGTATGGTTTAAGGTAATGTGTATGGTTGCCAAGTTGAAAAGTGCTGGACTGTGATGGTTAGGCTAATGTGTCAACTTGGCCAGGTAATTGTGCCCAGCTGTTTGGTCAAGCAAGCCCTGGGCTAACTGTAATACAAGGACACTTACGGACTTTAGTCACCACTGCCTTTACTACAGTGGTAAATCATAGATAGCTGATTACAATTACATCAATCAGGGAGATTGCCATCAGGAATGAGTGACACTTTATTCAATCAGTTGAATGCCTTAAAAGGGGAGGTGATTCCAGCATTGAATGAGAATTTCTCAACTCATCTTTGGACAGTCGACATCTCATAGAATTCATCAAGAACCTTCACTGGACTTTCATCGGAGCCCCTGGTTGCAGCCTGCCTGTGGAACCTGGACTTGTGCATCCCCACCGTCATTTGCAATTTATAAAATTGCATACTATTGACAGATATCTCTTGTTGATTCTGTTTCCCTACAGAACCCTGATTAATACAAGCCCTAAACTAAAGAGAGAAACTGTACCCAGAATAAATACATCTTGTAAGCCAAATGCCAAGACACCAACAAAAAATTACAATCCACACTAAGAAACAGGAAACAGGAAGATATGACCCAGTTAGAGGAAAAAACCTCCCGATGACATAAAGTAGTTGAAACAATTAATCAAAATGTTAAAACAAATCTCCTTACTAAATTCAATGAGATGGCTAAAGAGATTATGGATATTAAGACATTGGATGAGCACAAAGAAGAATTTGAAAGCATATGTGGAAAAAAATAGCATTCTTCCAGGAAGGAAAGGTGCAATAAATGAAACTAAAAATACACTGGAATTGTAGCAGTTTGATATTTCGATGAATTCCAAAAAGAAATATTAGATTATGTTTGTAAATTGATCTTTTCTTCTGGGCATATGAGATTATATTGGATTGATTACTCGATTACTTAATCAAGTAAACCTCTTGTGTGTCAGTAGGGCATTGAGTCTTCACCCTTTGGTGGGTGGGGACTCACAGATAAAAAGCATGGCAAAGGACAGAGTTGAGGGTTTTTGATGTTGGAGTGTGATGCTGTAGCCTTAAGCTGGAACCCCGGAAAGCAAGCACACAGAGGAAAGAGAAGCAAGCCCTGGGAAGAGAGAAACCCTGAACCCAGAGAGAAGCAAAACCCTGGAAGGGAGGAACCCAGGAAGCCTGAATTCTCGCAGATGTCAGCAGCCATCTTGCTCCAACACATGAAAACAGACTTTGGTGAGGGAAGTAACTTATGCTCTAGGCCGGGTATCTGTAAACTCCTACCCCAAATAAATACCCTTTATAAAACCAACCAATTTCTGGTATTTTGCATAAACATCCCTTTGACTGACTAATACAGGAATCCTATAATAGGAGATTTGAGAAGGCAAAAGAAAGGATTGTTGAGCTTGAAGAGATGGCCTTCAAAAGTGAGCATACGAAAGAACAGATGAGGGAAGCGGATGTGGCTCAACTGATTGGGCTCCCATCTACCATATAGGAGGCCCTGGGTTCACATCCCAGGGCCTCCTTGTGAAGGCACGCTGGCCGACACCCACGCAGAGCTGGCGCAGCAAGACAACGCAACAAAGGGAGACAAGCAGACACAGAAGAACGCACAGTGAATGGACACAGAGAGTAGACAGCAAGCAAGGGGGGATAAATAAATAAAAAATAATAAATCTAAAAAAAAGAACCAATGAAGAAAAGAATAGAATAAATTGAACAAGTTCTCAGGGAACTAAATGACAGCAGAGTATGTGCAAATAGATGTGTCATGGGTGTCCCAGAAGAAGAAGAGAAGGGAAAAGGGACAGAAGGAATATTTGAAGAAATAATGGTAGAAAATTTCCCAACCCTGTTGAAGGACGTAGATATCCATGTCAAAGAAGCACATTGTACTCCCATAAAACTACTAGAAAAAAAATGTAGGGAAACATCTTAAAGACCTTGTGGTAGACAGTGTTTCTTGGACCTTATACCCAAAGCATGCGCAACAAAAGAAAAATAGAGAAATGGGGCCTCCTCAAAATTCAACGCTTTTGTACCTCACAGGACTTTGTCAAAAGAGTGAAAAGGCACCCAACTCAATGGGAGAAAATATTTGGAAATCATATGTCCAAAAAGGGTTTAATATCCAAGATACATAAAGAGATGTTACAACTCAACAATAAAAAGACAAACGACCTGATTTAAAAATGGGCAAAAGACTTGAATAGACATTTGTCCAAAGAAATACAATTGGCAAAAAAATACATGAAAAAATGTTCAATATCACTAATCATTAGGGAAATGCAAACCAAAACTACAATGAGATATCATTTCACACCTATCAGAATGGCCACTATTAAAAAGACAGAGGGGAATGGATTTTGGCTCACGTGGTTGAGCACCTGCCTCACACAAGAGAGGTCCTGGGTTCAGTTCCTGATGCCTCCTAAACAATAACAAAACAACAAGCAAAACAAATCAAAAAAACAACTCAGGGGAGCTGAAGTGGCTCAGTGATTAAGCTAAGGCTTTCTACTGAGGAGGACCCAGGTTCAACCCCTGGCCCCTGGTACCACAAAACAAACAAACAAATAAACAGATAAATAAAATAAAAAGAAAGAAAACTACAAGTGTTGTAGAGGATGTGGATAAATTCCCACTGTTGGTGGGAATGGAGAATGGTACAGCAACTGTGGACGACTGTTTGGCAGTTCCTAAAGAAGTTGAATGTAAATTTGCCACATGACCCTGCAATACCACTACTGGGTATATGCCCAGAAGAACTGAGAGCAGTGACACGAACCAACATCTGCAGACCAATGTTCATAGCAGCGTTGTTCACAGTTACAAACGTTGGAAACAACCCAGGTGTCCATCACCTGATGAATGGCTAAACAGACTGTGGCATATACACACAATGGAATATTATGCAGTTGTACAAGGAAATGAAGTTGTAAAGTATATGACAGCATGGATGAACCTGGAGATATTGTGTTGATGTAAAGCAAGCAGACACAAAGGGACAATTTCTGTGTGATTGCACTACTATAAACTAAATATATCTTGTGGAGTTAATAACTAGAATATAGGTCCTCAGAAAACACAATGAACATAGAGAATGGAAAACTGAGGATTAACTTGTGCAGAACTGTTAAAGATGATGTGTGTTAATCTTAGGAAATGAACAGAAAAGGTGAAAGTCCAACATAATGTTTGTAACTAGCAGTGCTATTGTCTGGGTATGACCGGTTGAAAGGGAAAGACTAAGGTCATGTATATTACTAAAAGGAAAGCTAAAAACTATAACATGGGATTGTATAGCATAATAAAACCTCATGTGAAATATGAACGTGGGTAAAATTGCATACATAAAACTGTTTTTCTTTGAAACTGAACAAATGTATGTTAATATTACAAGATGTTAATATCACCATCAAAAAATCACGGTATGCTAAATGCAAGCAAGCGGACAGAAAGTACTACATATTGTATGATTCCATTTATCCAGAATATAGATATAAATCAGTTTATGAAGATGGAATTAGGTTAGTTGTTATGTAGGGCCGGGGAGGGATAGAGGGATTGAGAGGTGACTGCTAAGGGTTGCAGAGTTTTTCTTTGTGGAGTGATAGAATTGTTCTAAAATTTTTTGTGGTGATGCATGCACAATACTGCGATTATACTAAAAGTCATTGATTGTACACTTTGGATAGATGGTAGTATATATATCTCAATAACACTGCTTTAAAAAAAAAAAAACAGTACAAGGTTAGCCAGCAAGTGCTGATGTAGAAGCTGTAGCAAATTATCCAGAAGATTTAACTAAGATAATTGATGAAAGTGGCTGCACTGGGGAAACGGACTTGGCCCAGTGGTTAGGGCATCCGTCTACCACATGGGAGGTCTGTGATTCAAACCCCAGGCCTCCTTGACCCGTGTGGAGCTGGCCCATGCGCAGTGCTGATGTGCGCAAGGTGTGCCACACCACGCAGGGGTGTCCCCCGTGTAGGGGAGCCCCACGCACAAGGAGTGCACCCGTGGGGAGAGCCGCCCAGCGCGAAAGAAAGTGCAGCCTGCCCAGGAATGGTGCCGCCCACACTTCCCGTGCCGCAGAAGCGGACAAAGAAACAAGACGCAGCAAATGGACACAGAGAACAGACAATCGGAAGGGGGGGGGGAATTAAAAATAAAAACTAAATCTTAAAAAAAAAAAAGAAAGTGGCTGCACTAAACAACAGATTTTCTATGTAGATGAAACAGCTGTCTTATTGGAAGAAGATGCCATCTAGGACTTTCATACCTAGATATGAGAAATCAATGCCTGGCTTCACAGCTTCAAAGGACAGGCTGACTCTCTTGTTAGGGGCTAGTGCAGCTGGTAACTTTAAGTTGAAGCCAGTGCTCATTTACCACTCCCAAAATCCCAAGGCCCTGTGCTCCTAGAACTGAAACAACAAAGCCCGGATGACAGCACATCTATTTATAACATGGTTGACTGAATATTTTAAGCCCACTGTTGAGACCTATTGTTCAGAAAAAGATTCCTTTCAAAATATGACTGCTCTTTGACGATGCGTCTGGTTACCCAGGATCACTGATGGAGATGTACAATGAGATTAATGTTGTTTATGTGCCTGCGAACACAACATTCTGCAGCCCACGGATAAAGGATTCATTCAACTGTCAAGTCTTATTATTTAAGAAATGCATTTTGTAAGGCTGTAACTGGCATAGGTAGTGATTCCTCTGATGGATCTTGGCAAAGTCAATTGAAAACCTTCTGGAAAGGATTCACCATTCTAAATGTCATTAAGAACATTCATGTAATGCTTCTGCATGTCTTGGCAGGATCTCATAGACAAGCCAAGGTAGATACTACCCCAAATAGTGGGGCTCCTGAGGGCTACGGGGACACCCACATTCCTAGTCATGGCAGATGGCTCTGGAGTTTGGTGCCTTACCAGTGGGCCCTACTTTGGAGTTTGTGCTCCTGAGTGTGACAGAATTGGACTCAGATGTGACTTCTCTACATATGCCTCTTCTGTCCCCTTTATTGAACCTATAGTTGGCACTGGAGTTGGTAGGTGTATGTCCAAGAGACTTGAATCTCTGGGCTGTCCATGTGCCAGCTGGGCCCTAAGTCTCAGTGGAGTTGCAACACCTACTCTCCAGTTCATTGGACTCACCCAGGACAACTAACAAGGAGGTGAGGATGGACAACCACCACACCAAGGAACTGAGGGAGTCTACAACTGCAAGCAAGAGAATCCCATCCATCAGCCATATGAGATCGAGGCCCCTTCTCAATTTGAGGTGGAGTGGGCATCACCATCCCAGAATCCTCAGGACTGGGGAATAAAATAAGGACTAGAATGGACTTACTGGTATTCTACTGTAGACTTACTGTGATTCTAGCAATGGAAGAAATTATATCATTGATGTGTAGACAGTGGCCACTAGAGTTGCTGAAGGCAGGGAGAGGGAAAAAGAGGTGTAATATGGGGGCATTTTTGGGACTTGGAATTGTTTTGAATAACATTGCAAAGAGGTACAGTACATTATGTATCCTGCCATAACCTACAGAATGGAGGGGGAGAGAGTGTAAACTACAATGTAGACTATAATCTATGCTGTGTGGAAATGCTCCAAAATGTGTTCATCAATTGCAAATGAATGTACCACACTAATGAAAGAAGTTGGTAATGTGGGAAAAGTGGGAGGTGTGGGGAGTGGGGCATACGGGAATCCCCTATTTTTTTATGTAACATTTTATGTAATCTATGTATCTTTTAAAAATAAATAAAAAATACATTTTTTAAAGTTTGTGATTCATGGGAGTTCAAAATATCTATATTAACAGGTGTTTGGAAGAAGCTGATTCCAACCTTCATGGATGACTTTGAGGGGTTCAAGATTTCAGTGGAGGAAGTAACTGCAGATGTGGTGGTAATAGCAAAAGAACTAGAATCCAAAGTGGAGTCTGAAAATGTGACTTCACTGCTGCAATCTCATGATAAAACTTTAACCGACAAGGAGCTGCTTCTAATGGATGAGCAAAGAAAGTGGTTTCTTAAGATGGAATCTGGTGAAGATGCCGTGAACATTGTTGAAATTACAGCCAAGGACTTAGAACGTTACATAACCTTAGTTGATAAAGCAGTGGCAGGTTTTAGAGGATTGACTCCAATTTTTAAAGAAGTTCTACTGTGGGTAAAATGCTTTCAAACTACATCACATACTACAGAGCACTCTGAAAGGAAGAGTCAATTCATGTGGCAAACTTCATTGCTGTATTATTTTAAGAAATTGTCACAGCCCCCCCTTCAGCAACCACCACCCTGATTGCTCAGCAGCCATCAACATCGAGGCAAGACCCTCCACCAGCAAAAAGATACAACTCTCTGAAAACTCAGATGACGATTATCATTTGGTAAAGTATTTTAATTAAGGTATATACATTGTTTCCTTTAAGATATAATGCTATTGCACACTTAATAGACTATAGTGTAAACTTTTATATGCATTGGGAAACCAAAAAACTCATGTGACTTACTTTACTGTGGTGGTCTGGAATTGAACCTGCAATATCCTGGAAGTATGTCTGTACACTAGACTGATTGATAAGGCATTTATGTTTCAGAAGATGGAAGATAAATCACCAACTTCTGATAGCTGACCTTTGGATTTAGTCAATAGAAAGTCATAGACCGCCTGACAGAGAGCCCAGCTAAGTGGCCAGTTACAAGCTGAACCTATTAGGCCAAGTCAGGTCAATAGGTCGTGGGGAAGGTGGCTGAGGCCAACAGCATGGGAATACAGAGTCAGATACACCAGACTCCAATCAGGTGTCTTGTCTCTGAACATCAACTGTGCCACGTAGAAAAGGGTGATAGCACCACCCAGCTATGTCTTTGGTCATTGATAGTTAAACGAGGAAAACGCAAAACACAAAGTGGGGGCGTTAGCTCCATTCTGTCAACGAGCTGGTTGGGTTGGCTGCTACCTATATATAAACTGAAATAAGGTCTAGTCTAGGAATGAACAATCCAAGGAGAACGACAAAATTGTCGGCACGAGAGGGGCAGGCATGCGATGTGGAAAAGCCAATCCTTTTGCACAAAACAGTCCCGTCCCAAGACTAGCCCGTATTAAAGGCCCGTCTTCTCCCTAATTCCTAGCCCACTCGGCTACCTCCTCCTTAC
Source organism: Dasypus novemcinctus (assembly GCF_030445035.2). Classification (NCBI taxonomy): domain Eukaryota; kingdom Metazoa; phylum Chordata; class Mammalia; order Cingulata; family Dasypodidae; genus Dasypus; species Dasypus novemcinctus. The sequence goes on from NC_080682.1 coordinate 9,612,561, forward strand.
CAGGGGCTGCTAATGCTCCATCAGGCGGGACAAGTACCACCCACTCACCCACGGTCTGCGACTTCCCTATCCCCAGCCAACAGGGGTAGGACCTGGTCCTAGGCAACGCTGCCTTCCGCCCCTAGCAACCACTCACTCGCCTTTCTCTTCCTATAGGCCAGTCAATTTCCTTTCTTTTTCTTATTGGGCCGCGTAATTTTATCTCGACCAATCAATGGCAGCCACGGGGACCCAACTCACTCCCACACAACTTGGGGGGGAACAGAGGGGAGATAAGTTTTCATGTCCTGCACCCAGTTCTCCCGAAGAGCACCGTACTTATCACACTATTGCGAGTCTTCGAAGAAGGAGGCTCTAAAGCATTTTCTTCTCCTTAGACCTTGTGGGGTCTGTCCCTAGCATACCCCTCCTCAGAGTGGTACGGCCCGTACGTACACGCCATCCCCGAGCCGCCGCTAGCTTGAATCCACTCTGAGGGTAGAGACGAATCCATCTGTGGCTAATAAATGGGGGCACTCTAAACCCCGGATTTCCCTGTTACTCTCCGACCACCTTCTGTTCAGCCCTTCCCCGTGGGCACGAGCCCCAGATGCGGTGGTGAGAGTAGCGCTCTCTGGTCTCGAACCGATGACGCGCAGTTCGGGGGAGGAAAGGGTGACTTGGTACAACCCGCGCGGCGCCGCGCCCCGCGCCGCCGGAAGTGAGGTGTCTCACCCCTCGAAGTTCCGGTTCGCAGGGGGTGGGGAGTGTTGTTAACCGGAGCCGCCGCCGCAGTCGCGGGGATTGAGCGGGCTCGCGGCGCTGGGCTCCTGGTGAGTGACCTGGGGTCGGACCCGGGCTGGGCTTGGGGCCCGGCTCTTCCCTTTGCGGGCCCCGAGGCCGCCGCGCCCCCTCAGCCCCGCTGCCTGCTGTCGGCCTGTCAGCCGCCTGTGCACCTCAGGCGCCAGCGCGGCCGCTCTTCCTACAGCTGCGACTCTCGCAGCTCCTGGCGCTCACAGGTGCCCGGCCGTGAGGGCACCAGGGCCAGCCAAGTGCACCCTGCCCGCTGGCCGTTTCTCGGATGCCCCGAGTGGACACTGCCCCGGGGGTTGGGGGGCGCCAGGATTCCAGGCTGACGTACCCCGTCCGCTGCCGTGGGGCGCGCGTCCGCCCTGCCCACCGTGGCAGAGCTGTCGCCGGCGCTGCCACCTGTTCGGGCTGCGCCCCCTCGCGCCTTGGCTTCTCCCTGTCCAGGCCGCGCATTCCTGCCCCTGAAGCAGGTGTCTGCTTCTGCCTCCCACCCCCGAACCTTTATTTGAGAGCCAGTGGTTACTCTTATCTCCTTCACGTCTGCTGCATTTCCTTATTGTCTCCATTAAGGAGGCGGCTTGGCAGGCAGAGTGAAAAGAGCCCTCGATTTGTAACAAGACTGACCCAGGCTCTGGGCCTTGCCCCAGTGTGAGCCCTTAATCCCGTCAAGTCTGAATTTTATTATCTGTAAAATGGGGGGTGGCGGGGTGGGGCATATACCCTTGATCTGGGTGATTATGAGAGTGAAGTGAGATTTTTTTTTTCTTTCTCCTATTTATTGACACCGCGCGTCAGGCATTATGCAAGGTGTGCACGGTTCAAGTATGGCCAAGTTGTCTTCCTCCCTGTCCCCACGTAGGTCTCTGGGCCAGGGCGATGTTCCGCACCACAGTGATGATGGCTGCCAGCCTGGCGCTGACCGGGGCTGTGGTGGCTCATGCCTACTACCTCAAGCACCAGTTCTACCCCACTGTGGTGTACTTGACCAAGTCCAGTCCCAGCATGGCAGTGAGTTCAGGGCTCAGGGAGGGAGGTACTCTCGGGGAGGGAAGGAGTCTGCCTGGGACAGGGGCAGGGCTAGAGGTCAGGTAAGTCGGGGAAGGGAGCTAGCCACCAGCTCCTTGACTTTGAATGTTATGTTGGGGGTGTGGGGAGGTTCCTGAGTGATGACCCCCAGGCAGGGGAGAGCAAAAAGTGATCTCAAGCCATAGCCTCTCTCCACTCCCAGGTCCTATACATCCAGGCCTTCGTCCTTGTCTTCCTCTTGGGCAAAGTGATGGGCAAGGTGTTCTTTGGGCAGCTGAGAGCAGCAGAGATGGAGGTAAGGTGGTGGTGCCTCCAAAGGTGAGGGGCAGGGAGCTGGGGAAGCAGAAAGTGTGGGTTCCACAGTATTCCCTGCCTACCCCCCAGCACCTCCTGGAACGTTCCTGGTATGCTGTCACTGAGACTTGTCTTGCCTTCACTGTTTTTCGAGATGACTTCAGCCCCCGCTTTGTTGCACTCTTCACTCTCCTTCTCTTCCTCAAGTGTTTCCACTGGCTTGCTGAGGACCGTGTGGACTTTGTGAGTCGGGCTGGGGGTTCTCTAGAGCAGGTGGAAGCCAATGAGTGGCTAATGGGCAGGCTTGTGGAGGAGTGAGGACTGGATGGGGATGTGGGGTGCACTCCAACCTCCCTGACGGGCTCCCTCTCTGCTCTGCCTCAGATGGAACGCAGCCCCAACATCTCCTGGCTTTTTCACTGCCGCATTGTTTGTGAGTGAGCCTGACGGGAAGTGAGGGAAGGGAGTTGGAGGGTAGAGAAGCACCATGGAGGAGTGGAGCATGAAAAGTGACTTTTTGTGGACCTATACCCCAAGCACAGGCTGTCCCCTCTGCCCACAGCTGTACAGGAAAGATAAATTAGGAAATTAATTTGCATTGTCTCTCCGCACTGTTCCACTCCAGGGCTTCTCAACTGCCTAGGCTATCATCTCTCTGCCTGCTCACCTGGAGCTTGGGCTGCCCCAATGTCTCCCCAGGCAGAACTGGAGTTCCCAAAGGGCTGGGTTTGGCGGAGTGTGCTTATCTGACTAGATGGCTGGGGTCGTGGTGAGCTTGAGGGTGGGGGCTGTCCTAGAGCAGGAAGTGGCTGTGAGGCCCTGGGCTGACCCCACACCCCCCCCACCTGGGGGTCCCCACAGCCCTCATGTTCCTTCTGGGTATCCTGGACTTCCTCTTCGTCAGCCATGCCTATCACAGCATCCTGACCCGTGGGGCCTCTGTGCAGCTGGTGTTTGGCTTTGAGGTAAAACTCGCCGGGGAGGTTGGGGGGACAAGCCTGCAGTGGCACCATATGTGTCTTAAATAACCCAGCAAATCCTTACTTAGCACCTGCTCTGGGCCAGCCCCCATACTGGCCACTAAGGAGCAGAGATGAGCTAGACACAGCCCCTGCCTTCCACATGCTCAGTGCTAGGTGACTGGGGAAGACAAACAGAGGCGAGGACAGGGGCTGGAGCCATGACCTGGCTACTCAGGAAAGGCTTCTTGGAGAGAGATGCTAGAGCTGACTGTTGATGGACAGGAAAGAATTAGCTCAATGGACAAGTGGTGGGTAGGGGGTCATGTCTCGGGCAGAGAGAGTGTGTGTTCAATGAAGACAGCTCAGTGACAACAGCTGACACAGTTGAGTGCTGTTTCAGACCCTGTGCTGAGTACTTGACCTGCATCTCTTTTAATGGAGCAAAACAACACTACTTAAGAGAACAGTTATTTCTGTCATTTTACGGAGAGGTTCAGTGAGTTGCCTGCAGTCACACTAGCTGGTAATCAGAGGAGTCAGGAGGACCCTGGCTGGCTGTGTCCCGAGCCTGTGCTTAGGCCTGGGGGTAGCAGTGTGGCTGGCGCAGCAGGGGAGCCGCGTGCTTACGCAGCGCTCCCCCCATCCCCTAGTATGCCATCCTGATGACTATGGTCCTCACCATCTTCATCAAGTATGTGCTGCACTCCGTCGACCTCCAGAGCGAGAACCCTTGGGACAACAAGGCCGTGTACATGCTCTACACAGAGCTGTTTACAGGTGAGCGCCTGGGCCCGCCCCAGCCTAGACCAGCACCCCCGGCTCTTCCTCTCAGGGCCTGTGACCTGCTGCTCTCCGCCTCCCTCCACCCCTGCAGGCTTCATCAAGGTTCTGCTGTACATGGCCTTCATGACCATCATGATCAAGGTGCACACCTTCCCTCTCTTTGCTATCCGACCCATGTACCTGGCCATGAGGTGAGTTCAGCCCTGCTCCATCACCCATCGACCCTTCCCAGACTCCTCCTCTCCCACCTTTACACCCATCTGTCCTTTTAGGCAGTTCAAGAAAGCTGTGACGGATGCCATCATGTCTCGCCGAGCCATCCGCAACATGAACACACTGTGAGTGGACTCGTCCAGCTGCTCCCCCAAGCTCTCTCCTGTGTTCTCCTGCCTCCATCTCTGGTCCTGACTATGTCCCTCGCCTGTCCTAACCAGGTATCCAGATGCCACCCCAGAGGAACTCCAGGCGATGGACAACGTCTGCATCATCTGCAGAGAAGAGATGGTGACTGGCGCCAAGAGACTGCCCTGCAACCACATTTTCCACACCAGGTCGGAGGACATGGGGAGCCTGCACAGCAAGGACAGGCCCCGGGAGGGAAGCCCCATAGGTCCTGCTCACCACTCCCTGGTCTTGGCTCCCAGCTGCCTGCGTTCCTGGTTCCAGCGGCAGCAGACCTGCCCTACCTGCCGTATGGATGTTCTTCGAGCATCGCTGCCGGCCCAGTCACCTCCACCCCCTGAGCCTGCGGACCAGGGGCCACCACCTGCTCCCCATCCCCCACCACTCCTGCCCCAGCCCCCCAACTGTGAGTGCCTCCCTTGTTTTGTTTGGCACTTTCCCTGGGCCTGGGCTCGGGAGGTTCTGAAGTGAATCGGATGTCCCTCATAGTCTGGGCTGGGGCAAGCATAAATGGGGAAAACAGAAACAATCCTGCATGATTACTGCTGAGTTGGGGGCAAGCTTGCGCCAGTGGGAGCAGAGAACAGAGTTCCCAGCAACCTAGTACCTGCCTGGAAGTTGAGTCTATCTCAGTTTGACCATTTTCTTACCTCTCCTCCCTCCAGTTCCCCAGGGCCTCCTGCCTCCCTTTCCTCCAGGCATGTTCCCGCTGTGGCCCCCCATGGGCCCCTTCCCACCTGTCCCACCTCCCCCCAGCTCAGGAGAGGCTGTGGCCCCTCCGTCCACCGGTGCAGGTGAGTTGGGTACTGCAGCAGTTGGGGGGATGGTGCAGGGAACCGGGGGCCCAGCCAACGCTCATGGGCGTCTCCCTGCCCTGCTCTTCAGCAGCTCTTTCACGGCCCGGTGGAGCATCCACGTCCACAGCTGCTGGCACCACTGCCGCCTCTGCCCTGGCACCTGGCTCTGCCCCTACCCCAGAGGCTGGCCCCACCCCAGGCTTCCCCTTCCCTCCTCCCTGGATGGGCATGCCCTTGCCTCCACCCTTTGGTAAGTCGGGCCACTCTCAGGGCTGTTCTGGGGTGGGGGGGAGGTGTTAGGCCCAAGCTGAGCCTCTCCTTTTACAGGTTTCCCCCCAATGCCTGTGCCCCCTGCGGGCTTTGCTGGGCTGACCCCTGAGGAGCTGCAAGCTCTGGAGGGCCATGAGCGGCAACACCTGGAGGCACGGCTGCAGAGCCTTCGCAACATCCACACGCTGCTGGACGCCGCCATGCTGCAGATCAACCAGTACCTCACCGTGCTTGCCTCCTTGGGGTGCGTGTGCACAGGGGACCTGGGTATGTGGGGGTGGAGCTGCCAAGAGTGCCAAAGGGGCCTTTGTCTCCCCTGGCACCCTGGCACATGCAGGCCACCTCTCTGCAGGCACATCCAGCTTCGGAGGGTTTGGGTGATTCTCCATGCCCTTTGCTCCTCCCACTCCAGACAAGATGTCTGGATGCAAGTGGGAGTGGTGTTTATTAAGAGCTGACCTTGAATCTTGCTTCTTTATGTTTTTTCTAAAAACTCTAAATTTTTCATCATCCTCAGGGCTTTACAGTTCCTCATCTAACACCTTCCTGACATATGGTGACACTGTAACTGGGAGTTACAGCTCTAAACGAGACAGCAAATAGGAGAAAGTCACTGAGAGCCAGCTGGGCCTGAGTTCAAGCTCTGGTCTCCTTACTCACTTGCTCTATGGCCTCTGTCACCTTATCTGGAAAGAGGAATTGCAATTCCTCTTCACAGGCACATGCACAGTGCCCAGCACCAGCAGTAGAGACACCTGCAGTGGAGCTGGGTCTGTGATTTTTGCAATGGGCTGCGTAGGACTGGTACCCCCTCGGTCCAGTGCAGGGAGGAGACTGCAGGGGAACAGTGAGCAAGGCCAACGGCCACTGCCTGCAAGTGGTTTACAGCCTACAGTGCATGGTCCCAGGGCCCATGAATGTGTGGCTCCATCCCAGAATTCACTCAGCAAATGGTCACTGTCTACTGGCCACTGGGACCACTGGCATGTCAGTACTGGCTTCTTCCCTGCAAGGCTCATCAAAGGCCAGGAACGCCACTGCGGCCCGGCCCAGCCCAAGATGCCAAAGCAGGGCCCACCTCTGTCCCTTCTCTCCTAGGCCCTCCCGGCCCACCACTTCAGGCAGCCCCACAGAGGAGGCTGCCCCTACAGCTGCTACTGCTGCCTCTTCCACTAGCATTCCCAGCTCTGAGGCCACCACCCCATCCCCAGGACCCTCCCCACCAGCCCCTGAAACTGAACACCCTCCAGGTAGGTGTGGTCAGTCCACAGTGGGGTGGGGCGGGGGGCTTCTCTGGGCTCTACCCCTGACCTCTCTGCCCCCCAGCTCCTGAATCAGTGGGCACTGAGGAGCTGTCTGAGGACGGGGAACCTGATGCAGCAGAGCTTCGCCGCCGCCGCCTGCAGAAGTTGGAGTCTCCTGTTGCCCACTGACACTGCCCAGTCTCAGCCCCTGTCCCCACTCTCGAGCAGCCCTCGCTGGAACATGTCCTGCCACCAAGTGCCAGCTCCCTCTTTATCTGCACCAGGGAGTAGTAACCCCCAGCTCTAAGAAAGAGGTGGCGGCATTCCCTAGACCAAGTGGGAAAAGACCCGAATCGCCATGATTCCAGTCTTTATAGTTCCAGTCTGCCGTGGGGGGCTGGGTCAGTTCCAGCCTTCCTTCAATTCTTCAGTCCCGTGTTCTGCTGGGGCCTGGCTAGCCCAGGGAAGGCAGAAAGGCTTGGCCTGAGATGCCCCCTTGTTCCTCCACCCCGAAGAAGGGGTAGCCCCTCCAAGCCCTACTTGTGTGTGCGGAGTCGCTCCAGTGCTGAACAGTATTAGCTCCCGTTCCAAAGTGTGGTGTGGACTCGAGGGGGGCCCAAGCAGGCCAGGGCCTCGCTCCCTGCCCCACCAGCCAAGACTGGTACCGATTGCCCTTTCTGACCCTGATCTCCTCAGAAGCCCCTTGTGGTGGTGGCTGTGCCCCCTATGCCCTGTGGCATTTCTATGTCTTACTGGCAACCACACAACTCAGGGAAAGGAGTGCCTGGGGGGGGGCAGGCAGGCGGCACTGAGGGACCCTGCCCCGCCCCTCCCCTAGGTCCCTCTCCCCCTGCGGCTTCTCTCATGTGAGACTGCCCCATCTCACCCAGCAGCCACTGCCCAGCCTCATTCCAGGCCGAGGCCCAGTGCGTCTGCTCCTTAACCACTGCAAACCCGAGTGTGAGGAAGGCCACTTCTCAACTTGCAGAACTTTTCCTGAGTTTAGAAGAATTGGTGTTCCTTCCTTCCTGGTGTCTTTTGGCTTAAATTTTGTCTTCTGAATTTGAATGCTTGACCCAAGATAGAGCAGCAGGAGTGCCAGACTCCTGGCCTTTCCAGTTTAGAAAAGGCGTTTGGTCAGGTACGGACCACAGGAGCCAAGGCCTACCTGGCCATCTTTGTTCCCCTTTGGTTTTGTGTTACAAGAGTTGCTGGAGACAGTTTCAGATGATTATTTAATTTGTAAATATTGTACAAATTTTAATAGCTTAAATTGTATATACAGCCAAATAAAAACTTGCATTAACAATTGGTGGGGCTGGTGTCATAGGGTCAGTGTCAGGCTACTTTTCCTTGCTCAAGGTGTCAACTAGAGAATGGCCTGGAGCTTGCAGGAGTGAGGGTTTTATTTAGAGGACAGTTCAGCCTTTGGGCAGTGCTGATTTAACTATTAGGAAGCAGATCCATATACTTACAGAGACCCTGGGCTCCAGAGAAAGCAAGTTCCTCGCCTTAGGTAGTGGTAGTGGAGGCAGGATCTAAACCTTGTCTTAGCCAATGTGATGGTAGGTTCAGGTGGGGTGAGGTAGAAGAGAGGACTTAGGTCTTTGGCCCCTGAGATTCCAAGGAGGGGCAAGTGTGGAGGCTGTTTTATATGGGATGGGACAGAATGGGTTGGCAGGGACAAAAGCCAGCATCTTGCTGCCTGCAAACTCCCTGTCCAGCCTTGAAACCAGGTTACCAGGCTGAGGGCAGAGGCTCTTTTGGGCTCCTTGGAATTCCCAAGCACTCCCTCACGGTTAGGCCAACCAAAGCAAACCATTTAATTTCCTAGTGTTTCTGTTTTCAGAATCTTGGAAAGCCAGTCGGGCCCAATTTGGTCTGGAAAAGAACAGAGACCCCAGCCAGGCCTTCTGCCTCTCCACAGGTAGAAAGAGCCCAGGGGTTAAGAGGCATTCGTTCCTGTGCCCAGCCCTGGTAAGACCTACAGGACATAAGTCTGAGTCGTCTGTTAGTTTCCATTCAAGCCAGCTCTGGCCTAGAGCAGGGGCTCGGGAGTGTACGCAGCAGTCAGCTCAGGAGGGCCAGGGGACTGAGGAAGAGAAGGGTCCCTAACAGGTCTGTTGTGTGCAGCTTCCCTTAAACTGGGCTGAGCTGTTGCTTCCACTAGAGGAGCAGTCACCACCCCAGAATTTGAATAGCTGAGTCCAAAGAGCCCCAGTGAGAGGAAAGTGAAAGTGGGGAGCGGCAGCTAATGCCTCCCACTAGCTCGGCTATTCCTAGTGGGTCTCCACTGTAGATAGCCCTTCCCCATGGTGACACCTGAGCGGAGTCGCATTTCTCTCTCCATGCAGGCAAGGCCTTTATCCCTCACCCTGCCCTTTCCCAGCCCTTACCCCTATTCTCTCAATAACCCGTCCCTTGGCTCCAACACCCACCTCCCTCCCCCAAGGTTGCCAGTCTGGGGGGGATGCTGTCATAGGCTGCTCAGTGGGGCCTCAGAAGCCCTTCTCCAGGAGCCAAGCTTTGAGCTGCTGATCAACGTAGCCCTTGACCCGCAGGGTACCTGTTACCTCGTTGACCTGGGTAACAGGTGTCTTCCCCAGCAGTGGGCTCAGAAAATCCTCCACATCCTTCTGCAGGGCCTGGGAGAAGACAATGAACAGGTCTGGCTGGAGCCCCTCTCCACGAGAGGACAGGGAAAGCAGTCCTGGCCTTCTGGGTTCCCACCCTCTGAGCCCTGAAAGGTCAGAACCAGACACTGACGCATCCAAACACTTACCCAGATGTCGCCCTCCACCTTCCGGATCACTGTCATCTGACGGTTGCCATGTGTGATATCCTTGTAGACAGGAATGTTATGCATCCGAGAGCGCCGCACGAAATAAGGCAGGTTGGGTGGGGTGTCTGAGACAGGAAGCCAGAGTAATAAGCCAACTCTTCCCAGACCTTCGTCCCACTAGGCCAATGGTCCTTCTTCCCCTTGCAGTCTGTAGAGGGTCAGTGCACTGGGTCACACCCCCTTCAGACTCCAGGTCAGAGGCCTCCCCCTTCCCTAAATTTAGGGTCATGGGACCAGCTTGTTCACCGTGGTACCCCAAGGTCTAGCACAGGGCCTGGCACTGAGTAGGTATTCAGTAAATATCCATGGAATAAAGAAATGAAGTCAAGGCCAAGGCCTCCCTGGATCTTTGGGTCCTCCTCTGAGGCCAATCCTTGCCCTTCTCAAGCCATCCCCATCACCCAGCTCACCCTGCGGGGGCTGCCAGCCACTGGGGGTGGAATACTGTTCATGCTTTGGGGGCTTTGGAATGCTGGTTGGGGGTATAAGGCGCTCCACAAACTGGTATTCGTGCACAGACTCCACAAAACTGGTGTAATCAGGAGGCCCCTGGGTCTGGCTCTGAGGAAAAAGAAAACAAAACAAAATCCATCTCATAGTCAGCCTGCCCACCACTAACCCACCCAACACAGGATGGGTAGAACATTAGTAAATGGAGAGGGAAGCATTACAGGCAGAGAGACTGGATTAAATAAAAGGCTGGAGGTAAAGAAAACACCAGATTTCAGATTGTGAGTGCAGGGGGTACAGGTGGGACTGGAAAAAGTTAAACACTTTGAAGGATCTGTGGTACTCAAATGAAAGTATGTGTTTACATCTGGAAAGCCGATTAACCATAAATCTGACCAATATAGCACTTTTCAGTATTTTAAAATTTCCTTTGTACATTCTGTTGAATTATTCTAATTCAGGACTAGGCACTTTGAGCAACTGTGATAATTTCCTACCTACACTCATTCAATGAGAGGCCCCCTCCTGGAAAGTTTTAGCCTCTTACAGTCACTGCCAGGCATTGTATTAGGTGCTTTATGGGCCTTGTTTCTATTTAATTCTTATAAGGCCACAAGTTATATATTTTACTACCCTTTTTTTTTACAGTTAAGAAAAAGTAAGTCATTAAGGAAATAATAGTCTACCTAAGGTCACACTATACAAACCGTCCTCCCATCCTCCCAGCCTACAGATCCTTCTTATAAACACTTCTCCCAAAACACCCCGGAGTCCTAATAGGCCCAGGGGCTACAACGAAAGCAGGGAAGCAGGATGAAGTGGCCTGCCTAAAAGGAGCCCTGGGATCCCAGAAATGTTGCCAATGATCTGGGGTTGGCCCCTACTCTGTGAAATGGTTTAATTTCCTCTTCGAATAACTGGACAGTGAGCCTCGACGTACCGCCCTTCCCGGCTCTAGCTAACCAGGCTGCCCTCCCGCCAAGTTCCATCCTCCACACGCCCGAAGCCGCGTTCCGGGCCCGGCCTCCTTCCCTCTCATTCTTGTGCTCCAGCCATTTGCCACCGATCGGACGCGGTATCCAGGGCTCCAACAAACAGTGAGCCTCACATCCAAGCCTCTGCCCTCAACCCTAAACTCAGCCGCTCTCACCAGATGCCGTAGCGCGCGGCCCGGCTGGAAGCCTTTTCTCCAGCTCCGCAACGCAGCCTGAAACACGGGCGCGGCCATCTTGATTTGCCCCCACGCTAGGCTTCTGCGCATGCGCCCCGCCCTGTTCCCCCCCCTTTCCTGAGCACCGCCCGGTCCCGCCCTTTCCTGAGCACCGCCCGGTCCCGCCCTTTCCTGAGCCCCGCCCAGCCCCGCCCTTTTCTGAGCACCGCCCGGAACCGCCCTTTCCTGATTACCGCCCAGAACCGCCCTTCCCTGAGCACCGCCCGGGATGGGAAGAGCGCCTGCGCGATGCTTAAAGGGGCGGGGCTAGGGTGGCCGAGGGCGGTACAAAAGCAGAGCCCGGGGCAGTCGCTCAGTAGTGACGTTAGACTTCTCAGGCGGCAAGGAAGTACGAACTCTTGTTCCTTCCTCTTTCTCGACTCCATCTTCGGCGTAGCGGCAGCAGCGGCCTTAGCTCAGGTAAGATTTGGACCACGATTGGTTCCGGAGCGCTTAATGTCGCGTTGGTCGTGAGTTTACAGGGAGAGGGAGAAAGAGAGGAACAGGGGCTGCTCTGTGGGCCTGCCTCCGGGCCCCCCACAACCTCCCTGGCAGGCCCAACCTTCCGTCCCCACGTGAGACTTCGCGACCACCTCCATCCCGGAGCGATCCTCTCCGGCCCGCCGCCCGTTCTCTCCCGGAGCATTTGTCTCTTACAAGCTTTTTTTTCCGCAGTCGCCAACATGCAGCTTTTTGTCCGCGCCCAGGAACTACACACCCTCGAGGTGACGGGCCAGGAAACGGTCGCCCAGATCAAGGTAAGGCTCTTTGGTGCTCTCTGGGTTCCATTCCCTTGTGCCCTTCACCTTCATCTCCTGCGGGAGTGCTTACAATCCTCATTTTCCTCTGTAGGCCTATGTAGCGTCCCGGGAGGGCATTGCCCCAGAAGATCAAGTCGTGCTCCTGGCAGGCACGCCCCTGGAGGATGAGGCTACCCTGGGCCAGTGTGGGGTGGAGGCCCTCACCACTCTGGAAGTAGCCGGCCGCATGCTTGGAGGTGAGTGGGAAAGGAGTGTCCTTTGAGCTGCCGTAAGCTCCCGGTGGGTGTGCAGTGGACAGTCTGGCAAGTGTAGTGTCATTTGTATTTCAATCACTTGCCTCATCTGGCTGCCAGTAGTTGAGGCCAGACCCTCTATGATATTCTCCAGTCCTTGCTTAAAGCTGGGGCCTGGGAAATCCTGAAGTGAACCCCCAGAATGTGTCAGACTAGCACATCCCTTAGGTTAGAGGTCCAGCTAATCTCTACTGTTTGGTTCTCATTTCTTATTGGGCCCAGCTTGACTTTTAAAAGCTTGAGTTCAGGGAGGAGGGGTTTTGCTGGGTGGGTCCTTCTCGCTCTCTAAACTTCTTGCTGTTCCCTTTTCCTCACCACAGGTAAAGTTCATGGTTCCCTGGCTCGTGCTGGCAAAGTGAGAGGTCAGACTCCCAAGGTAAGTGAGAGTATGAGTGGTATTCTTTGGTCTCTGTTTTTTCTTGTCACTGGAAAGCCAAGGCTCTTCTCCTGTCTCCCTTCCTCCTGGGAGATGAGCCTGTGGGAAGGGATGCCAGGCGTGGAAGAGGTCAGTCAGGGTCTGATCACCCCTCTCTTCCTAGGTGGCCAAACAGGAGAAGAAGAAGAAGAAGACGGGCCGGGCCAAGCGGCGGATGCAGTACAACCGACGTTTTGTCAATGTTGTGCCCACCTTTGGCAAGAAGAAGGGTCCTAATGCCAACTCTTAAGTTCTTTGTAACCCTGGCTTTCTCTAATAAAGCCATTTAGCCCAGTTATGTTGTTGATTCACCTTTATTTGCAAGGTCTCAGGGTGTGGTTTTTAGGTGCTGGTCGTGTGCCCCTTAGAAGAACAGTGAGGGTTCATTTTGTTTCTTGGCAATGTCAAATTAGAAAAGACAGGGCCTTTGGTCTGGAGAGAAGTGGTAAAGTGCCAGCACTTAAGATGTAGAGTTGGGGATCTCCAGATCCCAAATAACTTCATAAATCACCCTTAGGTCTGGACTTTTAACAGAGAAGGTAGCAGGAGTCATTGTGGAAAGTTTTATGGAGACAGTAATGGAAGGGGGAGGAGTCAAATAGAAGATGAAGCAGGGAACACCCATCCGACCCTCCCCTGAACTTTGGACCAGCTGTGGGCTTCATAGAGTCTGCCACGGTCTGGCTAGCTGACTTTGCTAACCTAATCACAGACGTCTAGTTAGGTGATTGTTTCAGTGTTCCCAGATGTGGAGCTTCTTTGGGGCTAATGGAGGTTTACATCCTAGCAACTGAGGCTTCCAACACGTTTGTGCCCATCCGTTCAGCCAGCTAACATTATTGAGCCTGCTGCTGCTTGGGATACAGCATGCCCCAGGATATGGTAGCACAGACCCTGGCCTCTGGACTTTGCGTGGGTTTGGATCCTGGCTGTCTGGCCTTGAATTAACTATTTACTCTCCCACCTCTTCAGAGTTGCTGTGAGGATTAAATGTAGTAAAGGATGTAAAGTGCCTGGATTTTACCTGCCATGTAGAAGAAAGTGTGCAAACTTGGCCATTTTTGTCTGTAGCGATTTAAAGAAGGCATGGCCCCCTACCCTTAGGAGCTTGAGTAAGTTAAGTAGGGTGCTGTGATGAAAGGGGGGGGTGTCCTTCAGTGGACCTCTAAGGAAGGACTGTGAAGATGGCATAGGTGAGACTCTGAAGTAGAAAGAGCCAAGTGATGAGATGGGGGGAGTTCGGCCCAGAGAACTGCAAAGGCAGAGGAGGGTGGGGGAGGCTGGCAGATGCTGCAGGACTCTGGAGAATATTTGAGGTTTGAATAAGTGCAATGGGGGATCCCAAGGGTCTTGGGATTTTTTTGTTTTGTTTCAAGCAGTTTTGAGATACATACAATACAATCCATCCAAAGTGTACAATCAAGGGCTTTTAGTATAGTCAGAGTTGTACATTCATCACCACGATCAATTTTTAGGACATTTTCATTACTTCAAAAAGAAAACCCCCTTAACCCTTAGCAGTCACCTCTCAATCCGAGCTCTGTCCTGCCCTACATACCCCTAATCAAATTCTGTCTCTAGAGATTTATTTGCATTTTATACAACTGGAATCATACCATGTGTAGTACTTTGTGTCTGGTTTCTTTCAGTTAGCTTAATTTTTTAAATATATTTTTTAATTAGAGAAGTTACAGGTTTACATAAAAGTCAAATACAACATTCCCATATACTGAAGCAGAAAAAAAAGTAGAGTATACAGAAAACTGGGCCTGTTCCTGCAATCTGAAAGCCAGACATACATCCGGACTCACCTCCCCCCCACCTTGGGGTAAACACCCTAACCCCTATGGCTCTGCTAACTGCCAATGTTCCTACTTTTGTAACTTGATTGCGTTTGTAACTTGCTCGACTATAAACACCCTAACCCGCTATGGCTCGGCTAACTGCTAATGTTTCATTTCTGTGACTTGCTTGTTCACCATTAGAAAGCAAAAATTAACCAATAAAATTCCTTCTAAGTGCGTGAAAACCATCCCTCCCCTCTGTATAGACCCCTGTAAAACCCAAATTCCCCTGAGTTCGGGGCCCCCTCTTATGGTGGAGTGGGCACCCACTTATGGTGGAGGGTGCCCGCCATAAATAAATGTTCTCTAAATTTATACCTCCTGGGTGTCTAAGTGTCTGACTTATGAAGTGATCCCACTTCATATGCCCCCTATTGTTGACACTGCTTTAGTATGGTACCTTTCTTACAATTGAAGGAATATTCAAGTATTACTAACTATAGTCCATGATTTGCATTAGGGGTATTTTTTTCCTGTATATCACCCTATTATCAGCACCTTCCAATAGTGACATTTTAAGCAAGGGACTGATAGGATATTTTCTCTGGCATTTCTGAAAGGCTGGTGAGATAGGAAACCAGTTACAGCGAGTGGAAAGGTAGCCTAGACACAGAGCCAATGGGGGATGCAAAGAAATGGAGAGGTTTGAAAGGTATCAAATCCACTCAAATCACAGTGTGGAAACATGATCAGTACTAAATTCAAGGTATTTTGGAGACACCTGGCAGGGCATGGGATGGCATGTGGGGGGGGGGACCTCAAGAACCAGGGCTTTCAGGGGCACCGTGGTGCAGGTAACTTCCTCACCCCTCACTCTCCCACGGTCTGTAAGCTTCATTAGGACAGGGACTCCATCTCTTGGTTCCTAGAATGGAGTCGCCACTTAGAGCTTCTACCTGAGCAGTTGGATGAAGGGTGGTGAGAAAACAAAAGAAGAGGTGAGTTTGGAAGAGAAAATCAAAAGATTTCCTATCTGAAATGTTGCTTTCTGCTGCAGGAGGGAGATGCCCCCAACCCACACACCAGGCTGGGCTAAGTGCCCCATTGTGGCTTTACTGCCACTACAGTTGCCCCTTTCCTTGTCTGTATCCACAGGGAAATGGGCGTTCCCCCAGCGCAGGAACGCAACTCATCTTAATTTCTCAGGCCTCGCACAATTCGTGGCCCAGAGTAGGTTCTTAGGATTGATTTCTGCCGCAGCGCTTTAAGTATTTAGAAAGGTGGCTTTTTTCTTTAGGCAAACTGAGCCACGTCTTGCTGCAACCACCAGGGGGCGAGCTGGTTCGGGCGGACCACCTTGCGGCTCGCGACGATTCTTCCGACCTCTGCAGGCGGGCCTTGTAGTCACGGCTTCTGCGCCTGCCCTAGAGCTACTTGAGGGAGGGGTGGAGCCTGGCTCCGAGTGTGGACGGAAATTGCCGAGAGTGCTCGGGAGAGCTTTGCCCACGCGTTCCCTGGTCCCCGCGAAGAAGCGGAAGTACTCGAAGACGCGCCGGAAGCATTCGTAGAAGGACCGGAAGTTCCCCAGCGCCGCCCGGGAGCGTTCGCAGTTGGCTACCGGCGCCAGTTGCCATGGAGCCGCTGGGGCCGTGCGCTTTCTGCCCGGCGGGGGAGCTACAGCCAGCGCGCTACACCTGCCCCCGCTGTAATGTGCCCTACTGCTCGCTGCGCTGCTACCGGGCGCATGGCACGTGCGCCGAGGACTTCTACCGCGACCAGGTGCTGGGCGAGCTCCGCGGCCGCACCGCCTCGCCCAGCCGCCTGGCGAGCGCCCTACGCCGCCTGCGTCAGCAACGCGAGGCCGAGGACGAGCCCGAGGAAGCAGGCCTTAGCCCTGGCCCGCCGCCCCGCGGCCTCTCAGGACTCTGGGAGCAGCTGGCCCCGGCCGAGAAGGTGGCCTTCGAGCGGCTGCTGAGCCGCGGCGAGGCCGGGCGGCTGCTGCCCCCGTGGCAGCCGTGGTGGTGGGGCCGCGGGGCCGCACATCGGCTTATGGAGGAATTAGATGAGGCCCGGGGCAGTCAAGCCGTGGAGTTGGAGCCTGAGCCTACGAAAACCCCGGCAGAACCCCGCGAGGATGCCGCAGCCGCTGAGCGGGTTCTAGGAGACGTCCCGAGGGCCAGTGCGCCCCCCGTGCCCACCCGCATCCCCGCGCTGGTCAGCCTGAGCCGCAGCCGGGTCTCGCCCCTTGTGCGCTTCCAGCTGCCCAACGTGCTGTTCGCTTACGCGCACACTCTTGCCCTGTACCACGGCGGTGATGATGCTCTTCTCTCTGACTTTTGTGCCACGCTGCTAGGAGTTTCCGGGGCCTTGGGCGCCCAGCAAGTCTTTGCCTCTGCCGAGGAAGCCCTGCAGGCCGCAGCCCACGTGTTGGAAGCAGGCGAGCACCCTCCCGGTCCCCTGGGCACCCGAGGTGCCATGCATGAGACCGCCCGCATCCTGCTGGGCGAGGGCCCAGCCAACCAGAAAGGCTACACGCTGGCAGCCCTGGGGCACCTGGCGCAGACCCTGGGCCGGGCACGGAAACGGGCCAAGGCAGCCGAGGAGCGAGATCGCTTCTACAGGGCTCGGAAGAAGTGCCAGTTTCTCCTGGCCTGGGCCAACGAAAATGAGGCAGCCCTCACACCCCTGGCTCTGGACTGCACTCAGGCCTACCGAGCCCATGCCAACACAGCCGAAGAGGTGGCAGCGCTCACTGGGGAGCTGGAGCGACTCTGGGGAGGCCCCATGCCACCTGCCCCCAGGACTCTCATTGAGGAGCTCCCAGGCTGAACTGGGGAGCCTTTGTCATAAATAAAGCTGTGACTGGGCTGCCTGATGGCAGTGCCCATTTCTGAGTGTCAGCTGTTGCCTCACCCTAATCAGGGCTGCTCCAGCCAGTCCTAACTAAACTCCCTGGCCCCAGAATGGGAGAGAAGCAGCACCAAGGGTTCCAGGCATTTATCCAAAGGAGGAAGAGCATCCCTGCCCCTTCCACTCCTGCTTCAGGCATTGGTTTCATTTGCTCCTTGCCCCAAACCACCTCTTCTCTGCTGCTCTTCATCTCCGCCTCCTCAGGTCCCTGGTGGAGGGCAGGACTGGGTTGGGTGCTGGCCTTTGAGTCCCAGAAGTACCCAGGCTCTTGGTGCTGGGTGTGCTGGTGGACAGGTGGGCAGGGGCCCAGACCTAGAGTGGGGGGTGCTGCCTCAGTAGATGTAGGGCACGATGCGGTAAGGCACGTGCCGGCAGTATTCGTGCCAGGCCAGGCCGTACTTCTGCAGGCACCGCCGCTCGTCCCGGGCCTCCCGGTGCATCAGCAGCGCCGTGAAGTAGAAGAGGTAGAAGTAGGGCAGCAGGTGGGACACCCCTGTGAGGAAGGTGGGCTCTGTGACCACTCAGCCAGTCTCCTAATTCATAAAGATTTCCACATACGGGCATCAAGGCTCAGCAGTGAAAACATGCCCAGGGTCTGCAGTGAGGCATTGGCAGTGCCAGGCTGGCATGGAAGTCTGCCCCAGGCCATGCTGGGCCCATCCCATCCCCAGCTCCCTGCCTACTGCTGTCCCTGTTCTCCGTTCCACCAAGGCTGGCACCCTCTGTTCCCCACTCCACCTGTGCCCCTCACACACAGCCCTGTCCCACGCCCACCCAGGCAACTCACCACAGGGCAGCGACCAGGCCAGAGCCATGATGAGGTCTCCAAGGTAGTTGGGATGGCGGACCATACCCCACCACCCAGACACCAGCAGCTGCCGCCCCGTGGCTGTGGAGATGGTCTTGAGGTCTGGGGAGAGATGGAGTGCTTGGGGGAACCCCCAGGAAGCCCAGCTGCCCCACCTCCCCCATGGCACCCTAGGGACCCGGCTCACCAGCCACTCTGGGGTCAGAAGGATTCTTCCGGAAGGTGTTCTTCTGGGAGTTGGCCCCACGGAAGATGTAGTAACCGATAACTGCAGGTGGTCAGGTCAAGGGTCAGCACCTTCTGCCTGGTGCTGACCACCCACCCACTCTGCCGCCCAGACTAGTCAGGCTGGAGACCCAGGACCCAGCCTCCAGCTTTCGAGAAGAGCCTGAAGAGTAGCACCTACCTAGTGGGTGCTAAGTAAATTGAATGAATGACAGGGGGCGGGGATGGGCCCAGCCTTTTGCCCTGTCCTGACTGACCGTTGATGAAGCAGATGACAGCGGCCATGGGCAGTGCGAGGGGCTGCGGGTGGTGCAGCAGGAACTGGGCCTGCAGGCTGTATGTGAAGGGCACCCAGGCTAGGTCCCCAAAGGCCAGCATGAAGCCAAAGCCTTCGTGGGTGATATCCATGGTGGTGAGGACAGCCTCCTGCAGGGACAGGGCCCAGACACGCTGGCTTAGTCCTCACGAGGCCCCACACCCCCTCCTGCCTTCCTTGCCCCGTCCAGCCTCACCTCGTGCCAGAGGGCATCACCCACATAGAGTAGCTGGAAGCCATTGACAAGGCACATGGCCAGCGAGGGACTGCCCCGCAGCTCTACCTCCTGCACCAGCAGCGCCAAGTTGATGAGGACCTGGGGAAGAGCAGGGCAGTCTGTCCCCAGGTGGTCTCCACAGAGGGGGCAGCACGTGGGTGGGATCGCGGCCAGTCTTTCCCCTTCTCTCTTCACTGTCATAGTCACTCTCCAGCTCTTGGTTGAATTTTTCTAGGCTCTGTCCCCAGGGGCAAGGGCTACAGGAGACTGAGGCCCGGCCAGCCTTTTCCCTCACCTTGTCCTGTAGCAGGCCCTTCAGGAGAGCAGCAGAGGGAGCATTTGGATGCTTGGGCTCCAAAGGTAAAACCAACCTGGTTTGCGGGGCTCAGCTTCACCTCTTGGGCGGGTTGCTTATCTTACCTACAGCCTCACCTTCCACTTGTGGAAAATGGGGATAATTGAGTATCTGCCTTGCAGAGCTGTGAGAGGAATGGATGGCATCATATATGCCAAACTCTAAGCACTGTGCCTGGCACATGGGAAGCCTCAGCCTGTCCTGAGTACCTGGCTCAGTGCGGTCCTTTGAGTCACTACTTCCAGTTCTCCTCATGGTCATAGGAACAAGCTTTTATTCCACCCCATTTCCCCGATGAAGACAGCGTTGGACGCTGATGTGCCTGTGGCTGGGCAAGGCTGCAGATCCATGGTGGAAATGACCTCTGGCTGGAGTCACTGCCAGGATAATGTGAAAGGCCTGGCCCAAAAGGCCCTTTGGGAAATTTTGGCCAAAATCTATCATGGATGATTGCAACCAAAGAACAAAGAACGTTGCCCAGCCGGCCTGCAATCGGGTGGGTTCTGTACTGTCTTGACCCATCAAAAAGCAGGTGAGAAAACTCCCTCCTCTCCTTGAAATATGCTGCCTCTAGCTGCTTTATTTAAAATTGCAATGCATTCTGCTCTCTTTCCTTTTTATTTTTCTCCATAGCACTTGTCATTCCCTTACATGCTATATATGTATCTACCTGCTGACTTTACTAGTGTCTCTTTTCCACTAGAATGTAAGCTCCCTGTGGACACAGATTTTTTTCTTCTTTGGTTTCCCAGTTCTTAGAGGAGCCCTGTGCACATGGTGGACTCAACAAGTATCTGTGGAATGGATGAGTGATTAAGGATTTATGTCTGCACAATTTTGGCCCTGCCCAAGCACTACAGCATCCCGCCCCGACCCCTCGCCCCGGGCCAGTTCAGCCAAGCCCAGCATACCCAGCCGATGAGGCCAGGCCGCAGCTCGCAGAAATATTTGAAGTCAAGGAGACTGATGCGCGGGTTGAGCTCCCGTCCCAGGAAAAAGTCATAAATGGGATTGCCTGGAGAGCGATGGAGAGTGAAGGTGCAGGCAGGCGCCCTCCTCTGCCTCCATCCCCACCCCACCGGGACCCCTCTCACCTGAGTTCCCCCCAGGTGCCAGCGCTGAGGCAGGGGCTACCAGGGACTTCAGATAGAGAAGGAGGCTGAAGATGAAGGCAGTGACAGTGGCGGCAAACGCCAAGGGCAGGAGCATTTCCGGGAGCTCTGCCAGGGGCAGCCCGGCCAACAGCCCCATTCCCACCAACAGGGCGGTCAGCACCAGGGCCTGGAAACCTGAACCGCAGCGCACAGTGAGCCCTGGGGCCCCGCGCCTCCAACCCCAACACGCAAGACCCTCGCTCCAGCGGTCACTGACCTCGCCCCGAGCCATTAGACGGCCACCCTCGTCTTCGGAGGGTCGCCCCAGCTACTGCTCGGGTGCATAGGGCAGCAAACAGGGTGAGGGCAAGAGGGACGGAGACCGGCAGTGACATCCCCGTGGTCTGCTCCCTCAGACCTGGGGGCTGCCCCTCCACAAACCTGCACCTCCCCCTCACAAGGGTCCCGCCCCCCAGGCACCGTTCACGGGGTAGCGCAGGCGACTCTTGTCCTTCAACTCCTGCCCCTCGGCCATCTGCGGACACAGGAGGACTCTGATCACGATTGGGGGTGCCTTTCCCCGCGCCGAGCCCCCTCCCTTTGCCCGCCTGCCCGACGCGTCCGCGAGGAGCCCACACCTGGCGCGCCGGCAGCAGGTAGAGCGCTGCCTGCAGGCCCAGCCAGGTGAGCCAGAGCAGCAGCGCCCGCGGGCTCCACAGCTCCTCCGGCCCGGGCAGCGAGGGGGGCGGGCCCAGGAGGCGCGCCGGCCCCGAGCGGGCCCCCAGGAGCAGGTGGAACATGGTGGCCGGGAGCAGCAGCGTCAGCGCCGCAGCGCCTGGGGGAAGGGGGACAAAGGCACTGCGCCGATGGCGGCGACCTCCACGGGCGCCCTGTCGTCTCCAAGGCGCCTCGGCGTTCCCCTGGCCCGCGCCCAGGACCTGCTCCCATTCATCAGCCCCCTTCCCTCACGTCCGTCTTGGTCTCCCGCCCCCAGGACCCCCCGACCCCCCTGCTCTCCTACTCCTCGCAACCCTCCACCCCGCAGGCGCGAAGAACTGGCTCCTTCCCAGGTCACAGCTCTCCTTCTCCCGACGAGCCCCCGCAAGCCCGCCGACCCCTCAAACCCTCCATCCTCGGGCCCCCGCCCCCACCCGCTCGGAGCTCCCCCTCGCTGAACCCGTCCCCAGGTCCCCTCGTCTCGCTGCCCATTACCCAAGGGGCCCCCGAACTCCAGCGGGGTCCCGGGATCGCGAGGGGCCATGCTCTGCGCTCCACCCGGGCTCGGGGGCGGCTCCCAAAGATTCGTCAAGAAACAGGGCGCACCCCGCCCCCCAAGAGACCGTTCCGGCACGCCGGGGATCCCGACCGGCAGCGCCGGCACCTGTCACCCAGCTCCGCCCCCGCGGCTCCAGGACCAAGGTCTTTGAGCGCAGCCGCCCCCCCGCCCCATCCTCGGCCCAGCTGACGAACCAATCGGCTCGCGGGGGCGGGCCCGACACGCCCCGGCTGAATCCCCCACCCGGCCAGCGCCGAGCGCACCCGGTCCAAGGAAGGCACGAGCGGCAGGGGGCAGCACTTCTTTATTAGGGGGGCCTGCCCCGGCCTGCGAGGAAGGGCCGCCAGGGCCGGAGGCCTGAGGCCGGGGTCCTAGCCCCGCTCACAGATGACCTCCACCACGCTGGGCTCCATGGGCACTGGGTCCGGGCAGCGCAGGGCGGCCGAGGCCACCACCTCATCCAGCAGCAGGTGCACGAGCTCCTCATCGGCCACAAAGCGCCACAGGTAGAGCTGCAGGAAGTGGCAGTCCACCTGCACCTGCTGCAGCCCGAAGCGCCCGAAGGTGCGCAGCCGCACGCACTCCAGCAGCGTCTTCAGGCTGATCTTGATGATGCCAGTCAGCACCGAGACCTGCAGCGGGCCCCAGGGATGCAGCTCAGTGACAGCGGTGTGAGTGGGGGGGGGCACCCAAGGCTGGGCAGGTGCCAGGGAGACGCAGGTGCCTGTAGCAGGGATGGGAATGGAAAGTCCCAGGACCCAGCTAAGAGGGAGGCATATGGGTTTCAGACTGTGGTCTGGCAGGGGAAAGGCAGAGATGGGGGTCAGCACTGACATGGGGGGCTGGGAGCATGGCAGTCACAGAGAGGACCACCAGGTCCCTGAGCCCAGGGGCAGGGGGTGTGGACAGGCTGCCTTGGGGAAGACCCAGGCCTTCTATGGGTACAAGGACAGGGAACAGAGCATACCAGGTCAGCCCCCATACCGAGCCATACCAGGGCAGGGGGCCATGGGATGGGAGTGGAGTTAGGCAAAGGGTGGGCCTTCAGGCTACCACCCACTCCTAGAAGCAGCCCTGGGGAAGCTCAGAGACAGGGCCTGGGGGTCAGGGTCACCCCTAGCCACCTTCCCCAGGTCACTGGGTCTCTGGACCTTGTTGAACTCCACAGGACTGAACACGTCGATCCGTTCAGAGAACAGCTTCTGGATGTTGCTCAAGAGGTTGGTGTCCATGGGGGCACTGGAGGGGGTGGAGGCAGACAAGTATCAGAGCCTGCCCTGCACCCCCGTCCTCTCTGTCCATTCCCCCGGGCTCCCCTGACCACAGGGCCCGACCTGGGTGTATAGCTGGGTGCGTAGCGGCCCTGCTGCCGCGAGCTGCTGTACACAGAGAAGGTCCTCTTGCTGGAGTCACTGCTCTGGGCTTTGCGTACACCCTCCTCGTACAGGAGCCCCACCTGGGGGCGAAAACCGGTACTGCAGGAAGGCCAGGGCGCCTCCCTCCCACCGCATGCCCTGGGCACCCAGGAAGCCTGCCCAGGATGCTGTAAGTTTCCTACTCATTGGCTGCAGGAAGCACAGAATAGTCACTGCTGGGCCTGCCACCTAACTGTTCCCCAGTCACTATTTATACAACAGTGTAGTGGGACAAAGGCAGGACCCAAGGCTTGGTACCAAGGCCCAATCTTTAGCTCCAGCCCTGCCCTCAGCTTCCCCTCAGGTGAAATGGGGATAACGATGCCCAATCCAGGACTGAGGAAGGTCAAGGGCATGGTTGCCAGCACTGCCCGCTCCTGTGGTCTAGAGCCTGACGGGGTGTCACCCCACCAGCCAGCATCAGGGCCCCGGGGCAGCACCTGCACATCGATGGCCGTCGTGTCCTCCACCACCCGCTTCATGACAGCACGCACATTCCGGGGCTCCAGGGTGCTGAGCCAGTCTCGTGTCTCCACGCTCTTGCGCAGCATCTGCGAGATGACCAGGCCCTGCACCTTCACATAGTGGGTCAACAGCCGCCGGGCTGTCTCCCTGGCCTCCGCACAGAGTGTGCTCACAGGTGTCACTGGAGACTGGTCCTGAGTTGGGAGGTGGAGAGAGGGGAAGTGGGTCCTGGCGGCAGCCAGGGGCCACGGCCAGCCAGGAGCTGGGCACGGACTGCGGGCGGCGGAGCTTGGGGGTGGCACAGGCAGCCTCCTGTTTCCACCCCCTGGGCCTGGGTACCTGCACTAGAAACTGTTCATCCGTGAGGGTGAGGATGTAGGAGATGGTGGCCGTCTCGTAGTCCAGGCAGAGGCGGGAGAGCAGCAGGAGCAGGGCGGGGGGCGTGGCGCCCCCCTTCTCCCCGGGGCTCTCACAGAAGCTCTGAGCCGTCTGGCACATGGAGCGGATGAAGCCCACGATGAGGCCCTCGCGGACGCCCTGGCTGCAGAACTCGCCCTACGAGGAGGAGGGGCCCAGATACACAGCAGGTCCCTCCTTCCAGGCAGGGGCTGCTGGGCACCCCCTGCTGTGGCCCTGAGTGCCCCGGCCAAGGGGCAGCTTCACCTGGGCAGAGCTGGCACTGGGGACCCTGCCTCTTTCCTGGGACCCCTCCAACTGCTCAGCTCCTGTGCCAGCCTTCCTCATGGGAGCCTGAAACCACACCCGGAGGGCAAGGGGCAGGGACTGTGTGCCCTGGTACCCACTGTCCCAGCCCCCCAAGCACTGGCACAAAGGTCCTGGGGAGCCCGCCCGCAGGACCGGGGCAGGCGTACCCGGAAGTAGGGCTTGTTGGAGAAGGACACCTCCTTGGCGGTGAAGAGGTGCACAGCGGCCAGCGAAGCCTTGATGTGGCTCAGGATGGAGCTGGCCACATTGGCCAGCAACTCGGCCAGGCCGGGGCCTTCCTTCCCCGCCAGGCGGGGCGCAGCCAGCGCCTGCCGCACGTCAGTCAGGCAGCCCAGGAAGGCGGCGCGCAGGCCCTGCAGGTGGTGGCCCAGACGCTCACGGGCCACCCGCTCCACGATCTCTGTGGCAGCGTCGGCAAGCCCAGCAGCGGCCAGCAGCGCCCCGGGGGCCCGCAGGCGCCGGTGGAAGCGGTCCAGTGCCCGCACCAGCAGCGAGTTGTCGCTGCCGCCCTGCTCCTGCGCCAGCCGCCGCTCCACCAGTGCGAAGTAGCGGCTGCCCAGCTCCCGGGCGAAGGCTGCCAGCTTCTCGGCACCCGCCGGGCCCTGGGCTGCAAACAGCTCCTGGTAGGCCGCGGCCACCTGGCAGAGGCCGCCCACGAAGCCGCTGCCCCCGCGGTCGGTGAACTCCAGCACGTCGGGCGCTGGCGGGGAGGGCCCCAGCTCTGCCTCCAGGCTGCTCAGCTCCTCCTCCAGACGCCCGCGGGCGTGCGCCAGGAACTCCTCGCACAGCTCCTCGGCCGGCTCGCCCAGGGCCAGCAGCAGCTCCACACACTCAGCCTGTTCGGGGGCGCCCGAGCCGCCCTCCCTATGGGAGGGACAGGGCGGTCAAGGGCGGGGTGGGGGCTGGATCGAGGACGACAGGAGCTGGTGGGGGCAGGAAAGCCCAGGCAGGGTGACCGCACAGGAGGGTTGCGTGCACCGGGGCGCGGGAGCGGGCGTGGGGGACTCGGAGGCCCCCAGCAGGCAGGGCCCCAGGAGGAGGGCTGGGGCGCCACTCCACACCTGAACCGCCGCCGGAGCTGCTGGGCCAGGCGGGCCGTGATGACCTGGCAGTCATCCTGGATGGCGCGGAACGAGGGCAGGTGCTGGTACTGCTGCAGCACGGCGCGCGCACGGCCCTGGTAGCGCACAGCCTGCCCGTAGGCGCCCAGCTCCACGCACTTGGTGAGGCGCGAGGGCAGCTCGAAGAGGAACTGCAGCTTCCGCAGCAGCGCGTGGACGCCTGGGGGCCAGAGGCGGAGTCAGCCCCAGAGCCTGCCCCCAAAGTGGCCCACCCGGGGAGTAGGCCCGGGCCGAGCCCACCTGCCAACTTGGTGATGCGCTCATGGCGGTCCTGCAGCGTGGCGCTGATGCGCGCGCTGAAGTCGGTGATCACCGCCATGTTGGTCGCCAGCCGGTCCATCTCGTCCTCCATCTTCCGGAAATCGTTCTTCATCTTCCGGATGGTGTCTGGGAGGGCAAGGAGCAGGGGAGGGAAAGGGAGATGACTGTGGGGGCAGGCGCAGCACCTGGCTTGCCACAGGGTCCCAATACCCGCCCTGCCCACCCGCATTCACAAAGGGGCACCAGCCCAACCTCGAGGGCGGCAGTGATGACTAGGCGCAGACAGGGCTGACGGTGCGTGGCCACAGTACAGACTGGCAAATTGGGGAGGTGCAGCACCCGTGGGCCACTAGACCTGGCGCTGTGGGGGGCCTGCGGGAGATGCTTTGTTTTCTTTATTGCTCCCTTAGAATGTGAGCTCCGCAAAGAGGCGCCTAGCTGCTGGTCCCAGCGGCATCCTCCTGCCCAGCTCACGGCCAGCACAGGGGAGACAAGAAATCCTTGTTCACCCCCTTCCCTTCCCTGACCTCCCGGCCCTTTGCCCTGTGCCTTCTGAACAGTGTGGCTTCTCTGAACAGGCCTGTTCCATTTCCACAGAAACCTGCCACTCCCGGAAGCTGTGCCCCCTTGCAGCCCAGACTCCAGGAGGCTCTTCCCTGCCCCCCAAGGCGCCCCAGGACTTGGTCTCTCAATGTTTCTAGATCTTTTCTCCTCCCTTTTAAAAGCCTTGCTTCCCAGAAGACCAGGCCATCCAATCCTTCTGGCATCCATCCCTGCTGCTCCCTGCCACTCCTCTCCGTTCCTGTTCCCTGTCCCCTCTTGTCCCATTCCTTTCATTGCCTTGTGGACGCTGACAGCCACATGGATGAGCCTTCAAACATTCTTTGCTCTCTGTCACTGACCACCACAATCCCAGCTACTCTGGCCTCTGCCTCATCTGTCCCACTCTCTCCTGCCCTCTCTAAAATCTCAGCTTCAAGCCTTGCCACCTGCTGTGATTCCGATTGCTCAAGCTGTCACCTCACTCTGACAATCCCTCAACCCCTTCAGGAGCTCTGACCCACTGACCGCAGCACGGACCACTGGCCGGGATGCCCCCCAAGGCTGCCCTTCCCTCCTCGCTCCTCTGGGAACCTGTGGTCCTCCATCTCCCCTGTGCTGGCGTTCACAAGTCCCCTCCCTCCACTGCTTGTCAGGTTAACCCCAGCGTAGGCTGAACCCAACAAGCCACTACCCTGTGTACTGAATAGCACGAAGAGGCCGTAAATCACGCCAACTGGTCTCCTTTTACGTTTGTGACCCCAAATGCCAAAGAGGCACTCCATACAGCCCAGCCATCCTTCCAAACCTTCTGGCAGGTCTGCTTCCCTATTTTCCAAAGTAACATATTCTCATTTTCTCTTCAGTTCTCAAAACTCCAACACATGCCCCCTAACTCTCAATTGGTGACTCATACTTCACAGAGTAGTATCATAAACATCCACTCCCTCCAGATCTACAAACTGATGACATCGGCGCACAGTCAGCGAGGTCCACATTCCTCTCCTTGAGGGGTCTCATCCAGTCCCGTGGTTGTGGTGACACAGACATTTCAGTCTCTGTGCCTGAGGGGTCCCCTGCCTAATGGCCCACTTAACCCATCCATGCAGCTCAATCCTAACCTGTCCAAAACAGAGCTCTGGACTTTCCCCCACACCTGTCCTCTGCTACTCTCTTCCATCTTGGCTCCTGCCCATTTCCAAAGAGTCATCTTGCATTGTCATTTCTCCTGCTTCCCACACTCAATCCATCAGCATGTCACGAGGGTCTTCCTCCAACATTTTCTTGCCAAGCCACCATCTCTCTTGTCCAACCACTGCCAACATTTCCTAACTAATTTCCCTAATTCTACTCCTGAATATACCATCAACATTCATAAAAGAAAGCAAGGAGAATGGGGCAGAAATGTATCTGTCATAGCAGACTTTAATATACTTCCATTAATCTACAACAGATCAAGTGGGAAAAAACACAAAGTTATAAAAGACCTAAATAACATAATATGGTAGACCTAATTGATTTATATAGAATTCTTTTCAAGATTCCACTAATACATCAAAACCTTGCCACATATAAAATCACAAAGAAAATCTCAATTTAAAAAAAAAAGAAAAAAATCAATTAAATGGTAGAGAGCATCCTCTGATCACAATAAAATGAAACAGGAAATTAGTAACAAAACTAGAAAACAAAAAAACCTTGTCATTTGGAGATTAAACAAAACAACAACCAAACTTTCTTCTTAACAACTGGGCTAAAATGGAAATCAAAGTAGAACAGATGTAGAAATAACAATAAAAACACTATAGATGTAAACTTACAGGATAAAGTGAAAGTAATGTTCAGAGGAAATAAATATTAAATCCTTATATTAATGAATTAGAATAAACATTCAACTCAGAAAGTTAGAAAAACTACAAAAGAACTCTAAAGAAAGCAAAAAGAAGGAATTAATAAAGCTAAAAGCAGAAATCAATATATTTTTATTGGGAGAACTAACAAATCAAAGATCAGGGTTACTTGAAAAATGAACAAAAGATAAAATATGTAAAATGTTAGTTAACCTAATTTTTGAAAGGGGGAAAAATGCATAAATAAGCAAAATAAGAAATAAGGGAGAAATTAAGAGAATCACAAGAGACAACTTGGTTCAATTCCATGTAAAGAAATAGAATGGATAGTTTACTACAAAAATAGAATTTGCCAAAATGGATTCTCAGGAACCAGGAAACAGAAACATGTTCTCTCAAATATATTACCTTGTTCAATTTTCTCCATAGTACTTGTCAAGAGTGAAATAACCAGACAGATAAAGTAGATACAACCCCAGGTATTGGTTCTTTAGAGGGCTAAAGAGACCCACAGGTTTTATGGTCATAGCAGATGGGGTTCACTGCCATGCCAGTTGGCCCTTCTTTGGAGCTGGTGTTTCTGTGTGATGGAGCTGGACTCAGATGGGATCTCTTTTCACAAGACTTTCATGCTACTTTACTGGAATTGTAGTTGGTGCTAGGGTTTAAGATATATCTAGGGGATTTGAATCTCTGGACTGACAATATGATAGTCAGGCCCTGAGCCTCAACAGATTTCAGCTCCTACACCGATTTATTGGACTCAGCTAACATGGAGTTGAAGAATGTCAACCACCACACCATGGAGCCTAGAGTGCCTACAACTGAAAGCAGGAGGATTGCATCCAGTATCCATGTGGAATCTAAGCCCCCTCTTGACATAGATGTGGAATGGACCCAACGAAGCCAAGGTCCACAGGAAGGAGGAACACAGTAAGGATTAGAGTGGACTTAATGATATTCTATTCATGAACTATTGTGGTTAGTAATCGAGAAAATGTGGCATTGGTGTGGAAAAAGTGGCCATGGTGGCTGCTGGGTGCGGGGAATAGGAGGAAGAGATGAGATGTGGAAGATTTTCAGGACTTGGAGTTGTCCTGGGTGGTGCTGCAGGGACAACTGGCGGACATTGTATGTCCTCCCATGGCCCACTGGATGGAATGTGGGAGAGTGTGGGCTATGGTGTGGACCACTGGCCATGAGGTGCAGCGATGCCCAGAGATGTACTCACCAAATGCAA
Organism: Dasypus novemcinctus; assembly: GCF_030445035.2. Lineage (NCBI taxonomy): Eukaryota > Metazoa > Chordata > Mammalia > Cingulata > Dasypodidae > Dasypus > Dasypus novemcinctus. The sequence goes on from NC_080682.1 coordinate 9,641,702, forward strand.
TGGATGTGTCATGATGATGGGGGAGAGTGTTACTGTGGGGGGGGGTGGGGGCAGTGGGGGCGGTGGGGTCAATGGGGACCTTATATTTTTTGAATGTAATATTTTTTAAAAAATGAATAAAATAAAATTTTTTTAAAAAGAGTGAAATAACCTTGTTTTATTTACATATTATCTGCCTCTCTCTAGAACAGGGGTTCCATTACAGCTGAGAAAGTGTTTTTTGTTGTTTTTTTAATTTGTCTGCTCTCTGTGTCCATTCACTATGTGTTCTTCTGTGACCACTTCTATCCTAATCATCGGTACCGGAAATCTGTTTCTTTTTGTTTAGTCATCTTGTTGTGTCAGCTCTCTGTGTGTGCAGTGCCATTCTTGGACAGGCTGCACTTTCTTTCGCGTTGGGTGGCTCTCCTTACGGGGCGCACTCCTTGCACATGGGGCTCCCCTACGCAGGGACACCCCTGCGTGGCAGGGCACTCCTTGCGCGCATCAGCACTGCGCATGGGCCAGCTCCACACTGGTCAAGGAGGCCCAGAGTTTGAACCGTGGACCTCCCATGTGGTAGGCGGATGCCCTATCCACTGGGCCAAGTCTGCTTCCCTGAGAAACTGTCTTGTTCATGCTATATCCCCAGAGTGCCTGGCACACACAGGCAAATACTTGTCAAGTGACTGAATGAAAACAAATGAATGACCAGTCACGCTGACACCACGTGACCACTCCATCCATGCCTCTCTCCACTGCAGGCTCACCCTCCTCAGTCAGTCATAAAACAGGTGTCCCAGGTGTTCTCAGGCTTTCATCGCTCCCTGGGCAATCCATCCAGACTCCCCTCTACACTCACCTCCTCTTCACAGCCGATTCCCAGGCTTCTCTCTCCAGCCCGGACCTCTCCTCTGAGCTCTAGACCCACAGACGCATCTGCCTTTCTTCTCCTTGGCATGGTTCCAAGCATGTCAAGGTCTGAATCCCTGGGCCTCAGCGTGTGAGCTCCTAACTCTAGATAAAGGTTCCCAACCTCCAGCATGACTTAAAAGCCCATTCCTTAGAGATGTTCTGAGGAAATACAGTCATGGGCTGGACTACCTCGCCCAAGGTTCTTCCTAATTTGAGATGCTGTGATTATGTGACATGGATCTCTAAAGTTCATGTGATAAAGTTCAAAATCCTTTTCATGGTCTACAAGGGCCTTCATAATCTGACCCACAGATTCTTCCAGGCTTATCCCACCTCATGATCCCCCTTAAAAAGCAAAAACCTAGCTCATGGTAACATCATCAACATGGCGACATAAAACATCCTGAGGAAAAATCTCCCCTCAGTACCAGCTAATAAGAGGACAAATCCCACTTGCTTAGAACTCTGGAGAACAAGAGAGACTAGAGAAGTCTCCATAAATGCTCAATCAAAGAAAAAAAAGTCTCCAAGAACAGGCAGGAAATCCCCATCCTAGATGCGACATTCCACAACCCACCCCTCAACCCAGTCCTGAGCAGCTTGGGAATCCCACAGAGGCCCAGGTCCCCCCGTTGCACATGCAGACTGGAGAGCCACCCACAGCAGCGAGTTAGAACCCCACACTTATCCAGATACAGGGACCCAAGTCTGCAGAGCCCCAGGATGGAACATGAGCTGCCAAGTCACACACAAAAGGGCCCCCAGGGCTGGGGGAGAGGAGAGAGACTGCAGCACTACTGGCAAGAGATGCGTGCACTCAATCCAGTGCCTGCTGGCTGGACCACCTAAGTGCAAAACGGACTTTTCTGGATTGCCTCACCTTCCTGGATTGACCCCATATGGCTCCCCAAGGTGGGATATCTTAAAGGGGAAGAAACCAGAGGCAGAAAGGCCTCACACACACATAACACAAAAGACGGTGGTGCTCTGAACTGCTATAAGACAGGAAGGGTCTCAGAACTGGAAAGTGTAAAGAAAAGGGGGCATTGAGTGAGGCAAAGAATTTAGCAAATCATAGGAGCTGGGGAGAAAGTTCTGCACAAAAAGAGCAGATCAAGACTCCTGGAATCTTGGGACTCCTTAAATCTTGGGGCTGTCCATGTGCCAGCTGGGCCCTGAATCTCAATGGAGTTCCAACACCTACTCAGGTCACTGGACTCACCCAGGACAAGTAATAAGGATGAGACGATGGACAAACAACATACCAAGGAACTGAGTGTCTACAACTGCAAGCAAGAGAGGCCCATCCATCAGCCATGTGGGATTGAAGGCCCCCCTCAGTTCAAGGTGGAGTGGGCATCACCATCACAGAGTCCTCAGGATTGGGGAACGAACTATGGACTAAAGTAGACTTACTAGTATTCTACTATAGACTTACTGTGATTCTAGCAATGGAAGAAAGATCACTGATGTGGAGGCAGTGGCCACTGGAGGTTCTGGGGTTGAGAGAAGGGAAAACAGATGTAATACGGGGGAATTTTTGGAACTTGGGAGCCATTCTGAATGACATTACAGTGACAGATACAGGCCATTATATTTCCTGCCATAACCTACAAGATTGAGTGGGAGAGAGTGAAACTATAATACAACGTAAACTATAATCCATGCTTAGTGGCAATGCTCCAACATGTGTTTATCAATTACAATGAATATACCACACTAATGAAAGATGTTGCCAATGTGGGAAAATGTGGGGGGTGTGGGAAGTGAGGACTATGGGAACCCCCTATATACTATATGTAACATTTATGTAATCTAAGTATCTTTAAGAAATTTTTTTTTAATTGTAAAAAATTAAAAATTTAAAAAAAAACCAGCATGGTGGAAACAAATGCTGCTCAAGAAGTTGAGTGTCTGCCTCCCACATGGGAGGTCCTGGGTTCAGTTCCCAGTGCCTCCTAAAGAAGAAAAACAACAAGCAGACAATGAGCAGATATTGAGGAAAAAACAAAACAACAAGCAAAAACAAACGAGAAGGGAGTAGATATGGCTCAAGCAGTTGGGCACCCACTTCCCACACTGGAGGTCTCAGGATCAGTTCCCCCTGCTTCCTAAAGAAAAACAAACAGACAACAAGCAAAAAACAACAAGCACAAACAATGAGCAAAGCAACAAGCAAACAGATGAGGAAGCCACCTCAGGAGAAAAAACAAACAAGCAAAACAAACAAAAAAAACTAACTCAGGGAAACCAATGTGGCTCTGTGGTTGAGCACCAGCATCCTACATACAAGACCTGAGTTCAATCCCTGGCCCCTGGTACCTTAAAAATACAAACAAACAAACAAAAAACAGTATGGTACTGGCACAAGAATAGATATGGAGACCAATGGAATCGAACTGAGAGTTTAGAAATAGACCCTCCCATCATGATTTCTCATAAAGGCTGACAAGCTCATTCAATTGGGAAAGAATAGTCTCTTCAACAAATGGCACTGGGAGAACTGGATATCTATACGCAAAATAATGAAGGGGACCCCTATCTCACACCATATACAAAAATTAACTCAAAATGGATCAGAGACCTAAATATAAGAACCTGGAGTATAAAACTCTTAGAAAAGGGAAGTGGACTTGGCCCAGTGGTTAGGGCGTCCGTCTACCACATGGGAGGTCCGTGGTTCAAACCCCGGGCCTCCCTGACCCATGTGGAGCTGGCCCATGCGCAGTGCTGATGCGCACAAGGAGTGCCGTGCCACACAGAGGTGTCCCCGTGTAAGGGAGCCCCACGCGCAAGGAGTGCGCCCCGTAAGGAGAGCCGCCCAGCGCAAAAGAAAGTACAGCCTGCCCAGGAATGGCGCCACACGCACGGAGAGCTGACACACAAGATGACAACAAAAAAGAAACACAGATTCCCATGCCGCTGACAACAAAAGAAGCGGACAAAGAAGAACACGCAGCAAAATGGACACAGAGAACAGACAACCGGGGTGGGGGATAAATTTAAAAAATAAATCTTAAAAAAAAAAAACAACTCCTAGAAGAAAATGTATGGAAGCATTTTCAGGCTTGTGTTAGGCAATGGTTTCTTAGTTTTACACCCAAAGCACAAGCAATTAAAAAAAAAAAAAAAAGGAAATGGGCCCTCATTAAAATTAAAAACTTTTGTGTATCAAAGGACTTTATTATTAGAGAAAAAGACAATCTTCTCAATGGAAGAAAATATTTGGAAACCACATATCCAGTAAGGGTTTAATATCCAGTATATAAAGATCTTTTAACTCAACTACAAAAAGACAATCAAATTTAAAAATGGGCAAAAGAGGAACAACCAGCAAGATGGTGCCAGAGTAAGGAGCTCCAAGAGTCAGAGTAGTTAGTAAACACTCAAGAGTTATATGAAGCACCTGTTTGGGGGCTCCAGGAGACCAGAGGAGCATCCTGCAACATCTCTGAAGGAACAGAAGGAGGAGACTGCCCATCTGCAGAGAAGATTCATAAGAAGAGCCCTCCACACCATGGAGGTCAGTGCCCATCCTCCACTGGCGGCACAGGATGCCTCCGGAGCTGTTCTGCGGCTGGAATGAAAGGTCCACTTCCCAAAAGCAGGGGAGAAAGAGATGGTTGGGAACCAACTTCAGCTACTGATAAGTATATTCAGTGAGCTAAAGTATGATCCCAAGAACAGCTGAAGTTTGAGCCTGTCCAAGTCAGAAAGAGGCCAGTAGCTGCCATCTTAACTCCACATCTGGCATGAGGAGAAGCGGGGCAGACTGAAAATCACAGTGCTGGTGGGGACCGGCCTCTTTCCATCCAGGTCAGATTGCAGCTCTAGCCTAAGCCCCAACCCCACCTCTGGGAGGGAGGAAGCTGGGGCAACCTGAACCATCCTCTCTGGGAAATTACTGGCCAAGCCACAGAGTCCAGTGATCATCCTACTCTGGCACTGCAAGCCACCCCAGGAGCTATTCTATGGCTGGAATTGGAAGCTCCATTTCCCAAAAACGGGTAAAAGAGACCATTGGCCAATGATTTCAGCTAATAATTAGTAAATTCGGCTGGCTAAAGTATAACCCTAGGAACAGCTAAAGTATGAACCTGTCCAAGTCAGAAAGAGGCTGGTAGCCGCCATTTTTACTCTGCCCCCCAGAATGAGGGGAAGCTCAGCTGACTGAAAATCACAGTGACATTAGGGACTGGTTCCTTTCACCCAGATCAGTCTGCAGCCCTAGGCTAGGCTTCAGCCCCACCTCAGGCAGGGAGGAGGCTGGCGGGCCCTGCACCAGCCTATCCAGGTAACTTACAGGTACCTTTGGTTGGCACAAACTGAATAATCCGAAGTCTGTTGGGGCAACCACCGTCATCTTGGACTCACGCTGCATAGATTTCTGCCCACAATTGCAGCTCCACCCCTGCCCCAGGCAGGGGAGAAAGGGATGTGAAGCTTCATCAGTCTCTCTGGGAAACTACAGTCTGGACCTGCATGACTTGGATTATTCCACACAGCTATGACTCTGTCCCTACCCCTGGCAAAGGAGAAAGTTGGGAGACGCTTCATCAGTCCCTGGGGCAATGAGAGCAGCTTGAGCCTCCACAGCTTATAGCTCCAACTACATCCTTGGTTCCTAGTACACAACCAGCAAGGGAGAAATGGCAGGAAGCCCTAAACTAAAGAGAAAAACTACACCCAGAACAAATACTTTAGTAAGCCAGATGCCAAGACACTAACAAAAAATTACAATCCACACCAAGAAACAGGAAGCTATGGCCCAGTTAAAGGAACAAGATAAGCCTCCAGGTGACATAAAGGAGTTGAGACAATTAATCATAGATGTTCAAACAAATCTCCTTAATAAATTCAATGAGATGGCTAAAGAGATTAAGGATATTAAGAAGACACTGGATGAGCACAAAGAAGAATTTGAAAGTATACATAGAAAAATAGCAGATCTCATGGGAATGAAAGGCACAATAAATGAAATTAAAAAAACATTGGAATCATATAAGGCAGATTTGAGGAGGCAGAAGGAAGGATTCATGAGCTTGAAGAAAGGCATTCTGAAAGTGAACATACAAAAGAAGAGATGAAGAAAAGAATGAAAAAAATTGAACAAGGTGCCAGGGACCTAAGGAAGCAAGAGACATACAAACATACATGTCATGGATGTCTGAGAAGGAGAAGAGAAGGGAAAAGTGGCAGAAGGAATATTTGAAAAAATAAAGGTAGAAAATTACCCAACCCTATTGAAGGATACAGATATCCATGTTCAAAAAGCAAAACGTACTCCAATCCAAAAAAATCCAAATAGAACAACTCTGAGACACATACTAATCAGAATGTCAAATGCCAAAGACAAAGAGGGATTCTGAAGAACAGCAAGAGAAAGCAATGCATAACACATAGGGGATACCCAATAAGATTAAGTGCTGATTTCTCACCAAAAACCATGAATGCAAGACAGTGGTATGATATATTTAAGATACTACCAGAGAAAAGCTTCCAGCCAAGAATTTTATATCTGGCAAGACTGTCTTTCAAAAATGAGGACAACTTTCAAATATTCACAGATAAACAGAAACTGAGAGAATTTCTAAGCAAGAGACCAGACTTTCAAGAAATTCTAAAGGGTATGCTAGAGTCTGAAATGAAAAGACAAGAGAGAAGGCCTAGAAGAGAGTCTAGAATGAAAATCATATCAATAAAAGTAACTAAAAGTGTCAAAAGAGTAGTGAAAATAAAATATGACAGCTAAAACTCAAATAATCAGGAATAAACTTAACCAACAATGTAAAGCACTTGTATTCAGAAAACTGCAACTCAATGTATAAAGAAATCAAAAAAGGCCTAAATAACTGGAAGAACATTCCATGTTCACAGATTGGAACACTAAGTATTAAGATGTCGATTCTACTCGAATTGATAAACAGATTCAATGCAATCCCGATAAAAATTCCACCAGCATTTTTTAAAATTGAAAACATGACTATCAAACTTATTTGAAAGGGTAAGGGGTCCTGAACAGCCAGAAACATCTTAAAAAGGAAAGCTGAACTCTCATCTCTAGACATTAAATTATACTACCTAGCTGTAGTGGTAAAAACAGCATGGTACTGGTGTAAAGATAGACATTTAGACCAATGAAACCAAATTAATGTTCAGAAACAGACCCTCACATGTATGGTCAAGTGATTTTTGACTAGTCTATCAAAGCCACACTGCTCGGACAGAAGAGTCCATTCAACAAACGGTGCTGAAAGAATTGGATATCCATAGCCAAATGAAGGATAGAGGACCCCTATCTCACACCTTATCCAAAAATTAACTCAAAATGGATCAAAAACCTAAAAATAAAAGCAAGAACCATAAAGCTTCTAGAAGAAACTCTAGGAAAATAGCTTCAAGACCTGGGGGTAGGTGGTAGACTCTTAAAGGAAATAAGAGAAGGACTGAGATGGACTATTGATGTTTAATGTATGTAGCAGTTTTAGTTAGCTTTACTGTGAAAGTGTGGAAATGTATAGAATTGATGGTAACACATAATTTATAAATGTGGATGTGGCTAAAAATGGTAGTCTACGTATGTAAATGCCAACTGACAGAATGCTAGAGAATAATCTAGGATGGTTATAATCTTGGTTTACTGTGCATGAATAGTAAGAGTGTCCTTTGTTAGCTAGAACAAATGTACATCACAACTGCAGGGTGGTGGGGATGTGGAGAAGCATGGGAAAAATACAACTGGAGTGACCTATGGACTGTGGTTAGCAGTAATAACACAATATTCTTGCTTCTATGCCAAAAATGTACTGTGTTGATAATGGGGCAGTTTGGAAAATGTGTGCCAAATGTACACTATGGACGTGGTAACAATCAGATGATATTATCTTATCTGTAACAAACGTCCCACCGCAGTGTGGTGTGTTGATACAGGGGTGTTGTTTGGGAATTCTTCACACATGCATGATTATTTTATAAGTTCACAACTTCTGTCAAAAAAAATACATTTAAAAAATAGTAATAGGGTAGGTTAGGGGGAAAATACACCAAATGTAAGATAAGGACTATAATTAGTAGTAACATTTTGACAATTTGACAATTCTTTCATAATTTGTAACAAACGTCTCACAACAATGCAAGGTGTTGGTGGAGGGTTGATGTATAGGACCCCTGGATGATGTTATGTGTGTTTACTTTGTAAGTTCACAACTTTTACTATACACTTAATTGTTTATGTATGTTTATATATAAATGATATAAAGATAATAGTAATCTACAATGTAAACTATAATCCACGCGGTGCAGTAGTGCTCCAGAATGTATTTACCAAATGCAGTGAATGTTCCACAATGATGAAAGAGGTTGATGATGTGGGAGGAGTGGGGGGGAGTGGAGGGGAGTGGGGGGGGGTATGTGGGAGCCATTTATATTTTTTAATGTAACATTTTTGTGATCTATGTATTTTTTTTAAAAAAGACAATTTAATTTTAAAAATTATAAAGTAAAATAAAATTTTAAAAAGATAATAATAGGGTGGGCTGGGGGAAAATACTTTGGTTAGTAGTAATATTTTGACAATGCTCTTTAATTGTTAGTTAAAAACACTTAACAACAATGCAAGGTATTGGTGGTAGGGAGAGGTATGAGAGTCCTGTATGATGTTATATATGTTTATTTTATAAGTTCACAACTATTACTACATACTTATTGTTTATGTATATTTATGTATGAGTGATATACTTCAATACATTTTTTTCAAATGGGCAAAAGACTTGAACAGGTATTTCTCAAAGAGGATATATAAACAGCTAAAACATACACAAAAAGATGCTCAACAACACTAACTATTAGGGAAATGGAAATCACAAACACAATGAGATACCATTTCGCATCCACCAGAATGGCTACTTAAAAAAACAGAAAATTACAAATGTTGGAATGGAGGTGGAAAAAGAGGAACACTCATTCCCATGCTGGTGAGAATGTAAAATGGTGCAGCCATTGTGGAAGACAGTTTGGCAGTTCCTCAGAAAGTTAAGCATAGAATTATACGACCTGGCAATCCCACTTCTAGGTATAAACCCCAAAACAAAATTGAAAGCAAGGACTGGAACAGATATTTGAACATGGATGTTCATAGTGGCATTATTCACTATTGCCTGAATATGGAAGCAACCCAAGTATCTATCAACAGATGAATGGATAAACAAAATGTGGTCTATACACACAGCGGAACATTTTTCAGTTATAAAAAGAAATAAAGTCCTGACACATGCAAAAACACGGATGAGCCTTGAAGACGTTATGCTGAGTGAAATAAGCCAGACACAAAAGGACAAGTATTTGTATGAGCTCACTGAAATGAAATAATTAGAATAAGCACACTCACAGAGTCAGAATCTTGAATACAGGTTACCAGGGGCTGGGCTGGGGATAGAGAACAGGGAGTTAATGCTTAATTTGTTCAGAATTTCTATTTAGGTTGACTGAAAAGTTTTAGAAATGGATGGTGGTGATGATAGCAGGATATTGTGAGTGTAATTAACAGTACTGAATTATATATGTGAATGTGGTTAACGGGACATTTTAAATCGTATACATGTTACTAGAATAAAAATTAAAAGCTAAAACATAGGACTGTATAACACAGTGAACACTATTGTAAACCACGGACTACAGTTAATAGTACAGGTATAAAAATGTTCTTTTGTGAAATATAACAAATCTGCCAGACTAATAGAAGGTGTTAATAACAGGGTAGTATATGGGGAAAATATATTAAAATATACCTAATGTAAACTATGAACTATAGTTAATAGTCCAATTTTAATAATCTTACATCAACTGTAACAAAGGTACCACACTAATGCCAAGTGTCAAAAAGAGGGGGATTATGGGAATGCTGTATTTTTTTGCATGACTTTTCTGTAACCGTACGACTTCCCTAATTCAAGATAAAACTAGCTTTGTGCCACCTGATCCTTTCCCAGTTTCCTGTGCACCCCACCCACCACCCAGTGCTCTTTAGACCCAAAGCTCCCAGCACCAAGTGCTGACAAGGCTGCCCACGAATACCTCTAGACCGCCCATCACGGGCCATGTCCACCACCACCACCCTGGTGCAAGCTTCCGGGACCTCTGCCCTAGATCACTGCCAGGCCCTCACTCCTATCACCTCTCCAGGCCATTCTTCCCACTGCAGCTAGAAGAATCTTTTTTACAGAACACATACTTGACCACATCACTCATCTGCCCACACACCTCGATTAGCCAATGCCTCCACCCGGCACTGTTCTGTCTCCTCTCTTTCCTGAGGACTTTGCTCGGGCACTTTTCCCACTCTCTCTCTTTCACCATCAATAAGCACTCTAGGGAAGCAGATGTGGCGCAAGCAGGCTACCACATGGGAGGTCCCAGGTTCAGTTCCTAGTGCCTCCTTAAGAAGATGAGCAAGACAGCGAGCTGACACAATGGGCTGGCATGGCGAGCTGACACAACAAGATGATGCAGCGAGATGAAGCAACAAAGAGACACAGTGAAGAAACAACGAGACACACAAACAGGGGAGGAGGTGGCTCAAGTGATTGCATGCCTTCCTCCCACATGGGAGGTCCTTGGTTCAGTTACCAGCGCTTCCTAAAAAAGAAGACAAACAGAGAGCAGACAGCGAGTGGTGGGGGGAAGATAAATAAATAAAGTATCTTTGAAAAAAAAAAAGCACTCTATGCTATATTATTCTCTTTAGCATTTCATCAATACTTTAAATACTTTCTTCATTTGAGCTGTCCTCAAGCCTCCCAGCAGCTTTGTTCCTTTAGTGAAATCTCTTTTCTTCACGACTTCTGAATGTCAGGCTGCCCCCCGGGGTCATCCTCAGGCCTCTTCTCCCTCTACTCTCCTAGGTGATCTCATTCTATTCCATAATCTTGAGCTCCAGCCACTCCCCTGAACTTCAGACCCCCTGTCTAACAGACCTCTCAAATGAGACAAGGTCAAAACTGAACTATTGAATTTAGCCCCCTAACCTGCTCTTCCCCAGGGCTCCCCTTCAAAATAACAGCATTTTAGTTCTTGTAGTGATTCAGACCCCAAACCGCAGTCATCCTTCATTTGCTTTCTCTCACACGTCACACAATTCTATCAGTAAATCCCATAAGCTCGATCTTCAAAGCAAATCTTGAATTATTCCACTTCTCCGCTGCTGCCACCCTGGTCCACGCCACCAGTACCTTGCCTGGGCTGCGGCAATAGCCTTCTCACTGGCGCCCCTGCTGTCCTCACCTCCCCACAGTCCATGCTCATCAAGGTAGACGAGGGGTCCTTTTAAAATGCAAGTGAGAGCACCCCATTCTTCTGCTCAAAGCTCCTACCCATCTCTCTCAAAATAAAAAGGAGGGTCCTCAAAACTACCTGCAAGTCTCCACATAAGCTGCCCCCCACCATCCTTCTCCCCTAGACTCTTCCCTTCCCTTGTCCCTTCCAAAACTCATCTGGCCTCCCTGCTGTACCTTGAATATACCAAATATGCTCTCCTTTTGGAGCCTTGGCATCTGCATTTCTTCCCCTCCCCAGGTCCCTCCCCATAGCTGGCTCCTTCTCATCAGGACCCTGTTCAAATGTCACCACCTTAGACAGAACTTTCCATATTCATCCTATGTAAAGTAGGATACCACCCACAATATTATTCTTTTCCCTTTTCCCCCCCATTCTACTTTTTAAAAAAAACTGGTTTAGCACTTACTACCACCTTTGAGTATTCATTTATTATCTGTCTCCCCAACTGGAATGCAGTCGATTCACTATATCCCCAATGTATAGAACAGCCATTGGCAAAAACAAAGAGGCAATCGATGAATATTTCTTCAACGAGTAAAAGACTTTAGTCTTTAGAGATTTCAAACTCCCAACCGTCAAAACTCTATATATTTTCCCTTCTTTCTTAGAAAAAAAAGATTAAAATAACAAATCATTCCTATTAAGCAAGAGCTGAATGTCAAAACATTATACATATGCCAACAAATGGAAAATGTAATGTTTACAAAATTGAGAGAAATTTTTCAGGCAGCACAAAAACCAGTTTCTTGCTATTTTGAAGCTGATGACATTAAGAAATAGAGAGGAGCCTACTGATTAAACCTGCTTCAATCAGATAAAAGAACAATGGGTACAAGTTACTACATCCACCCTTGTGACACCAGGAGAGTAAGAGATATCAGAACACGCCCCCACACATGCTCACAGAACATTTTTATGGACTGCAGGTAAACCCTGCCTATCTGCCCCTAGGACTATGTACATGTGGGTACAAAAATGTGACAAAAGTCTGAGCAGTGTATCTCACTAACAGAAGACAGAAGCCAGTGGGGAGGATAGCTAAACAGCATTTAGTACTGTCTTAAATAGAGAATAAAGGGAAGCTCATTCTCAACTGATAAGAGGCTCAACTGATAAGAGCGTCTGCCTACCATATCGAGTGTCCAGGATTCAATACCCAGGGTCTCCTGACCCATGTGGTGAGCTGGCCCATGCGCAGTGCTGCCGTGTGCAAGGAGTGCCATGCCACACAGGGGCGCCCCCCGTAGGAGTGCCCCATGTGCAAGGAGTCTGCCCCGCAAGGATAGCCACCCCGCATGAAAAAAGCACAGCCCGCCCAGGAGTGGTGCTGCACACATGGAGAACTGACGAGGCAAGAGGATGCAACAAAAAAGAGATGCAGTTTCCTGGTGCTGCCTGACAAAGCAAGCAATCACAGAAGAAGACAATGGGGGGAGGGTAGAAATAAATAAAATAAATCCTTAAAAAGTAGAGAATAAAGAGAACCGAAAGAAAGAAAATTAAACCTTTACATGGTCTTTGTGTCCCTAATGTCATAAACTTTCAGTCTCTTTGCTTAATCTTAAAAAGAGAAAGATAAGAAACAACAAGACCACTCTCAAGATAGGCCCATCTCCGAGAGGAAAACAGACAATAATAAGAGAAACTAACACTTGCTGAGGCTTCCTTGGTGTCAGCGAATCTTTTAAGTGCTTTACATCAATGGATTTCACTTTAAAATTCCATCTTATCCTTGCTCGTCTTTGGTCTTTAAAACAACCCTCTGCGAGCTCCTCTTAGGGCTACAGGCCTCTGACCACAGGTCAGACAGGGACAGGAGAAAGCATGGGCAGGACTGGAACCTGGATCTCCTCCCTGGTTTGCCCCCACACAGGGGGAGGAACTGGGGCCTGGGGGACTGTGAGGTGGGCGTCCCAGTGGGGGTCACCTGTGGCTGAGATGAACTTGTTGTAGTTTTCATACACCAGGGTTTGCATGTCGCTGTCTAGAGCCCGGATCTGCCGCACCATATCCGTCTCACTGTCCATCAGCTGGGCCAGGGGGCACTCCCGACGCAGCTGGAGGAAGGCGGGTGGTTAGTGCTTCTGGACAGAGGGCACTGACATCCCCCAGCCCTGCTTCCAAGTGGGCGGCTTTCAGTGCAATAAAACCCACGCATGTCAGGAAGCTCATCACACGAGGCCCGTATGCGGCAGGCTCAAGCCGGTTTGGGATTTGTCCGCATTTGAAATCCTCAGACTCAGCCTAAAATCCAGCTCTGCCCCGGGCAGCGCCTGGACCACGCCCCTACAATGGGCCTGTCACCACATCGGTCCAGGGGACTTCAGACTCGGCGCCACATCAGGCCTGTCCAAACCTGCCCAGGACCCCCTTAGACTCCAGCTCTGCCCCTACTTCCTGGCCAAGGGTCGGCGCCCCCAGGCCCGACCACTCTTAATGAAACCCCTGCTCCCCTCCCCGACTCCCGCAACAAAGTCAGAGGCATGATCTCGGGGTGCAATAGATCGGGGGTCCGGTCCCCCCACACCTTGTCCAGATACACTTCCGGGTCGAAGTGGGCCCCGTTGAGATCTGTCGGGTCCAGGGGGTCCGGCCCCGCAGGCCGCCCCGCCGCCTCCCCTTCCGAGAGGCCGTAGTAAAGCTTCAGCATCCCGTGAGCTTTCCGCCGCCTCTCCGGAGCCTCCGGTTCGAGACCCTCGGGGGAGTCCCCAGGTCCAGACCCCCGGCCGGGCCCGGCGGCTGCCGCCTCCATCGCTCCAGCAGCAGCCCACCGGCGTGAGGCTAGGAAGGAGGCGGGGAGGAGGCACTTCCGGGAGCCATAAAGTTGTTGTTGAAACGAGGCAGTCCTTCGGGTGAAACGTCCCCCCCGCAGCATTGGATCCTTCGAGACTACAGTTCCCCGGTGCTTTTCTTCTTCCAGCGAAGAGGTTCCCAAAGAGCCCTGGGTTCCCAGAGCTTCCCAAAGGACAGGTTTTCTGGAACTGTCGCCAGTTGTTTCCTTCCCAAAAGAAGGGCGGGTCGTTTCTCCCTCATTCCTCACTACCACCACCGGCAAGCGCCTGACAGAATATGTAACCCTGAGATGTGGCTGGAGCGTGCGAGGCTGTGGAGCCAGAGAGTCCACCTGGAAATCCTGCCTCTGCCTTACCTGGGCAGGGACTCAGTGTTCCCAATTCCTGAAATAGCATGCATGCTTCATAGCGGGGTGTCAGGATTAAATGCCTGTCCTGTACCCAACAGGGTATCTCTGGAGCAGGAGTTCTTAAGAAGGGGTCAGTGAGCTGGAATTGAAATTCAGAAAAACATTCTTGTGGGGTTGTGTGTGGTGCGGGTGTGATCTATTTATTAAATAATACACAGTATAGTGTGGAGTTGGTAAGGGGTCCTTGGAACAAAAAAGTTTAAAAACCCCTGCTCTAGAGCACTGTTTCTCAAGACCTTGTCCTCTTGAAGCAAGCTACAAAATAGGGAATTAATAGATGGATCTGGAACCTGGCAAGAAGTCCACGTGGACATCAATAACCCCAAGATGGCTCCTGGAAGACCCTTCCCAAGATTCTGCCACTCAGAAGAAGACTTCCTCTGGAAGACAGGAGAAGCCCCAAATATTCCCCAAGGACTTTATCATTGGGTCCTCCTGGAAGATTGATGGGGAAAATAACCAATCAAAGTGTGAGCAGCTGGAAGTCTTCCCCTGCTATTATTAGCAAAGGGGTGGGATAATTAGCAGCTCAAAAAGCTGCCCTGGGTCTGACTTTTTTTTTTTTAAGATTTATTTGGCGCCCGGAATCTGTGTCTCATTTTGTTGTGTCATCTTGCTGCGTCAGCTTTCTGTGTGTGCGGCATCATTCCTGGGCAGGGTGCATTTTTTTCGGGGTGTGCTCCTTGCACATGGTGCTCCCCTATGCGGGGGACACCCCTGTGTGGCACAGCACTCCTTGCACGCATCAGCACTGCGCGTGGGCCAGCTCATCACACGGGTCAGGAGGCCCTGGGTTTGAACCTTGGACCTCCCATGTGGTAGGCGGACACCCTATCCGTTGGACCAAATCTGCTTCCTTGAGTTCACTTTTTTGTGTGCCGGCTTGCCTGTGGACCCGTTCCTGCCCTCTGTACACACTCTCGCTGTTTTTCCTCTGCCATGTGACCACATGAGTAAACTAGGGCATTTATAACCTATAATGGGGAATTGTACCCTGTAAATCAACCTGCTTTGTCACTTTTCAACTCCCTTCCTCTCTACCTGGGACCCCTAATCTGTTATTTTCTCCTATTTTTCTTCCCTTCCTACCTGAATAAATTACTGACCTAACTTACCCTATGTGCTTTTTTTTTAGAAAGATTTATTTATTTCTCTCCCCTTCCCCCCTCCCAGTTGTCTGCTCTCTGTGTCTATTTGCTTTGTGTTCTTCTGTGACCACTTCTATCCTTATCAGCGGCACCGGGAATCTGTTTCTTTTTGTTGCATCATCTTGTTGTGTCAGCTCTCTGAAGTGCGGTGCCAGTCTTGGGCAGGCTGTACTTCCTTTCGCGCTGGGTGGCTCTCCTTACGGGGCACATGCCTTGCGTGTGGGGCTCCCCTACGAGGGGGACACCCCTGCGTAGTATGGCACTCCTTGCGCACATCAGCACTGCACATGGGCCAGCTCCACATGGGTCAAGGAGACCCAGGGTTTGAACCATGGACCTCCCATGTGGTAGGTGGATGCCCTAACCACTGGGCCAAGTCTGCTTCCCCCGACATGCTCTTGAAATTCGTTTCTCCAGCATAGTCAAAAGAACCTAAATGAAATCTGGTAACACTCTGACTTGCTTCAGAATTGCCTTCAGAACTTCTTGTGGCATTAAGAACACACAGACTCTGGGATCCTACCTCGCCCATCCCCCAATGACCTAGCTTCTTTTAAAAACCTCCCCAAGTGGTTCTTATGCACACTTAAGTTTGAGAACCCCAATTACACCATAGTTAGAAGACAGACTCAGCCATCTTGAGTGAGTGAGGTGTTGGGGTGGAGAGGTTTGAAGGTAGTTCCCAGGTTTCTGTCTTGGACAAAGGCACAACTGGTCACCAAGATGGAGAGCCCAGGAGGAGAGGGAAGGACTTGGACTGTAGATTGGGACTTGCTGAATGTGAATGGCTGAGGAGAAGACCTCATTCATAATCAACATGGTCCTTGAAACATGACTTATGATGGCCAGGGAAAGGAGGGTTAAAATGCAAACAACCCACTCAGTTATTCTTCGCAAGGATCCTGCTGACCAAATGCAGCCCGACACATCTTTTTGGATGGTGTAGCAGTTTGATATTATTGATAAATTCCAAAAAGAAATATTGGATTATGTTTGTAAACTGGTCTTTCCTCTGGGCATATAAGATTATATTGGATTGATAGGTTTACTTGATTAGGTAATCGTGTAAACCTCTTGTGCCAGTAGGGAGTTGAGTCCCACCCTTTGGGGGCGGGGGGACACAACACTCACAGATAAAAAGCATGACAAAGGATAGAGTTAAAGATCTTTCAATGTTGGAGTTTGACGCTGAAGTTTTAAGCTGCAGCCCCAGGGAGAGAGACAGAGCCGTTCGCCTGAGAGTCTACAGCTGACCTTGTGGAGAAAGGCAAAGCCTAGAGAGCCTCATAGTCTATAACTGATCTTGTGGAGGAAACAGAGGAGCTGAGCCCAGAAGAACCCAGGAAGCCTGAACCTCCACAGACATCAGCAGCCATCTTGCTCCAGCATGTGAAAATAGACTTTGGTGAGGAAAGTAACTTATGCTTTATGGCCTAGTACCTATAAGCTCCTACTCCAAATAAACACCCTTTATAAAAACCAACCAATTTCTGGTATTTTGCATTAGTACCCCTTTGGCTGACTAATACAGATGGCATGTGAGCTGAGAATGGTTTTTCATTTTTAAGTGGGGTAAAAATATCAAAATAACATTTCATGACATGAAAATTAAATGAAACTCAAATTTCAGTGTCCATAAATAAAGTTTTATTAGAACACAGCCATGCCCATTCATTTACCTATTACCTATAGCTGCTTTTGCATTATGACCACAGGGTCTTGCAAAACCATATGGCCCACAAAACCTAAAACTTTTACTATCTGGCCCTTTACAGAAAAGCTTGCCATTCCCTGAATATATGGCATGGTCAGAGGCTGTTTTTAAAATGATGATTCCAACCCTAACTGAAGAAAAGAGTATGATTTAGATCTACTCTAAGAGACCTATAAACTTAAAAATTTTTTTTCCAGAATACCATTAAAGAGAATTATCGCTTAATGGGTACAGAGTTTCTGTTTAGGATGATGGAAAAGTTTGGGTAATGGGGTGTGATGGTTGTGCAATGATGTGATTGTAAATAATACCACTGGATTGTATACATGAAAGGGTATTAAAAATGGGAAATTTTATGAAATATATATTATAGAAATTTAAAAAGAAAAAACCCATAGAACTGTATAACACAAAGAGTAAGCCCTAATCTGAACTGACTTATCTAATTCTAAAAATGTTCTAATTATAGTCTAATAATATTCCAATTATTAATTGTAACAAATGTATCACACTAATACAAAAATGTTACTAGGGAAAACTATGTATGGGAGGTATATATGGGAACTGTATTTCCTGTTTTTTTTTTTTGTAATCCTACAACTGCTCTAGAAAAGAAGGCCTATAAGGAAAAAAAAAAAAGGACTATTACTAAAAAAAAAATGATCCAAAATTTGGAAATAAGGCCAAAAGCCTAGCATGTCATTTCAACGTCTTCTTGGGCTACTGTTTCACAAGCCTACCGAAGGATTATTTAAGTACCCACAGGAATGTACTTTTGTTTGGTTTTGCTATTTTATACTAAGGGTTCAGATTTTGTGAAATTACGAGTTCATTTGTAGGTATTATCCAAGAGATGCAAAAATTTATATCCAATAGTAAAGATAACCTCAAAGGTTATCTTTGTACACTTCATATATTTGTACCACTTCATAGCACATTAATCAGTTTTGTATCTAACCTAGCAATCTTATTCTAACATTCCTCTTTGCTTGTCAAAATCCAGTTCCTCAAGATGCACTGCCATCGTACTCAAGGGAACCCCCTCATTGATAAATGAATAAATTTACACGTTCATTCTATATTCTGAGGTCATTTTTAAGTCCTCGAAAATTATACTTTACCAATACATATGGTTATTTTTTAAAAAATTTTGAACTACACATGCATATGTATATCTAGGTATATGAAGTTACAGAGAGAGACCCAGCCATGCCTACTGCACCAGCCTGGGGAAGGGGTGACTTCTGCAGGGATGGGCGCGGGTGGGAGGCTGACACTTGTTTATTACGTAATCTTTTAGCACAATCTTTTCGGTAATCTTTTACAAGATTGGATCATTTCTTTAAATAGCATTGAGCTAGGAATCCTACAGTTTAAAAAGTTTGCTTGTATTCAAATGAAAACTGAGGTGAAAATAATTGTTCCAACATCGAGCCCTGGGGCATGGCCCCTTCCGCACGGTTAGGATGAGGACCTGAGGGACTGTGGTGACTGATGACACTGTCTGGGCAGCAAGCACGGATGGCGGGAGGGCAGGGTTTAATTTAACTGCTTGGAGGCTGCGCTGGGTAGAGTCAGACCCTACTTTCAGTAGTACCGACTCCCTCATTCATTGGCTGTGAAAGTTTGAGCAAGACGTTCCCTCTGTCTCAGAGTCACGTATAAAGTCAGACTTATGCCCCAGCTGTCTCATGGGACTGCTGGAACGATAGCAATCAGTGTGAGAATGCTTTGAGCATCTGAAGGTGGCAGAAAGGGGCAGGCTGGTCAGCACTGGGTCCTGGAAGAACATGTGGCAAGATGATGAACGAGCCAGTTGTTCTCTGGGCCACATCTGGGGAGGGCCTGGGGAAGCTCCTGAGAACTGGCGCCAAGGAATGCTGTGGTCCCCTCCTTTCCCCGGGCTCCCCCGCATCAGGGGTTGGAGCAAAAACCAGAACTCAGAATTCAGCCCAGCACGTGCCCTCCCAGGGGTGCGGAAGAGGCCCCAGGACATGCCCCCTTGGCTTTTCTGCCCTAGTTGTCTGTAAAATGGGTCCCCACTACTTCCTCTGGGGTTGTCAAGAGGACCCAGTGAGGATATGAGGGATGGGTGGGTGGGGATGCTACCCCTTCACGAGTGCGATGGCTCCCTTATTGGCAGCTACCAGTCTGTGTTCTAGACTCCCGTCCCCTTCAGTGTCCTCCTGGTTCTAGAATCCCACTGCCATTCCAGACCCGCCCCTCTAGGACGGGAGGGGTGGGTGGCTCTTCCGGGTGGTGCCGGCTTGCTCACGCTCTCCTGTGCGACTTGAGTCTACGCTGGTGCCAGGATGCGGTGGCGGGACCGTATTGTCGTGTTCTTCTTCCCGCAGGGCTTGATGCTCACCGTGGCTGCTCTGATGCTCTTCTTTATACACCTGAGCGTCTTTGTCAGCGACGTGTACAACTTCTGCGTCACCCACCACTACGATCGCATGAGCTTCCACTACACGGTCATCCTGATGGTAGGGCCAGGGGCAGGGGCTCCAGGGCTGCTTGGGAGAGAGGCCTGAGGGGCTGATGGAAACCCCACTGTTGTGTCAGGGGGCCACTCCCCACTGGACGGGGCCTACAGTTCACCCAGGTGATCGGCATCTGCTGGGCTGCCATGGGGTCACTCTATGCTGAGATGACAGATGACAAGTTTCTTCGGTGTTCTGCCCTGATCATCCTGAGTGAGTGGAGGAAGAGTGGGGAGGGGGGCTGTGCTAAGGGAGGCGGGGGGGGGGGGGATTGGCCGTGGAACCCTGAAAGGTGGCAAGGAGGGGGCAGGGAAAGGGTGCGGGGGAGTTAGGCTGCTGGGTGCCTTCTCCACACAGTACTCAATGGAATCACGTTCTTCAGCCGCCTGTCCCTGGAGTTTCTGGCCATCCAGTACCGGGAGGAGAACCACTGAGGCCTGAGGACTGGGGATGAGGCTGGGGACGGGGAAGGAAAAGGCTGCTTTGGTGTTTTAATAAAGTCTGTTGTTTATTTCCACCTGTCAGCTCCTTCATGGGGTGGAGGGTGGGAGGCTGGAGACCCTGGGGGAGAAGGAGGTCAAGGCAACTGCTTGCCCTGCAGGGACTCCAGGCCCAGCCTGCAGCCACTCTGGTGGACTTGGCTTTGGGCCTGGGGTCTTAGTGTCTCAGGCTTGAGGGAGGGGAGAGGAGAAGAGGGGTGTCCCCCAGGCCTCCCTGCACTCCCTCCTCAGGCTCCCACGTCCTGGGCTGGCCCAGCTACAGGTGAGCGGCTCAGGAGGGCCCCACACGGATGTGAGGATTCATGAGCGGGTCCAGGTTAGGGTCGCTGTCGGTCGCCGCCCGGCCCAGGCGAGACATGAGGGCGAGCAGGGCCAGGAAGCCCAGCAGGCCCAGCAGGAGCAGCAGTCCTGCCCGCTGCAGCAGGCTCAGCGGCCGCTTACGAGGCCCGGCCCGGCTCCTGGGAGGGACGGGGGAAATTCAGATCAGGGTCCAGTCCCGGGCAGCCCCCACGGCCCAGAGAGGAGCCCTGGTCAGCACACTCATCATCTGGCCTCAGTTTCCTTATCACCACCATGGGGATGATCTGGCCTGCACCGGGCCTCTATGCTGGGTGAGTATGAGAAACAGGAGAGGCACATGACAGCATTCCGACGACAGGAACGTGTCAGGGCCAGGAAGAGGTAAAAACGCAGAGCAGGGAGGGCCCTCGAGAACCAAACCTCACCTGTAGCAAGCAAGCGCTTCTCCTGCACAGCCCAGGGCTCTTTGCAAAGCGCCAGCACCGGACACGCTATTACCCAGAACAAGCCTCCTCTTGCCGTGAGAGCTGCCCGCCCAGGGCCTCAGCCTCTCACCTCCTCTAATCCCCATTCCTGGCATACAATCGCACCTGACCTGCCCCACCTGACCCCATGTACCTGAGCAGCTGGGCCAGCCAGCCCAGGGCAGGCCGGCGGCGGTACTTGTCATCATCGCAGTCCCCCTGGAGGCCGGATGTCCGGTTATCTTCCCGCGTGTCATACACCTTCCGTGGGGCTGAGGCTGCAGGGGTGGAGCCACCAGCATCCATGGGTTCAGGGGACACTGGCCCCAGGATGAGGAGGGAGGGGGAGGAGGAGAGTCCTACCCTGCTCAGCCTGGCAGAGCATCTGAGAATTGTAGGGGGGTAAAACCTGCGTCTGGAGGGAGGAAGGGTCCCTCCAAGTGGGACTCTGGACCCCTGACCTTCCTTCCTCCCATTTCTGTCGTTCTCTGGTCCCAGACAGTTCCCCTGGCTCACCATGGCTTAAGGGCTCGGGGCTGCCCATGTGGATCACCGTGTGCTGTTCGGGCCGGCTTGGGGAGGCAGCAGGCCGGGGGGCCTGACTGTAGAAGGCTGGGGTGGCAGATGCACTGGCTAGCTCCTCTTGTCCAGGGGCACTGCTGGCTGTGGGCAGGGAGAAAGCTGTGAGGAGAGCAGGGAGCCAAGGCCAAACAGCAGGTGGGGCCGCCACTCACCACTGAAACTGGACCAGTCAGAGAAGTCGGAGGTGTGGAGGGCCTCGGGCTCCGGGCTCAGCACCTCATCGATCTGGAGGAAGGAACCTGTGTCATCAGCCTGCCTAGTGTTGCCCCCACCCAACCATCTGGCCCAGGACAGAGGGACGGCCAGACAGACAGAGAGACACTCACCAGAGGAAGGCCCAGCCCTGCCCGGGCCCAGTTGACCGTGGCCAGCTTCTCTCTCAACGCGGAGGCCACAGGGCCAGCCAGGTTATTCGGGGGGAAGATGGGGCCATTGCAGCTGGGGCACTGGTAGCCGGCAGGCGCTGTGTTTTGGGGTAGCTGGGCGGCACGTTCATTCAGGCAGGCCCAGTGGAAGAGATCTTAGGGTCCAGGACATAAGGAGAGGAGAGGCATGAGGAAGACAACAGCACTCAGAGCCCCTCACCCAGCAACAACTGTACCCGGCTGGCGGATATATGCACATGTACACATGTGCCCAGAGCTGCCTTTAAGTCAAAAAAGATGACAAGAGGCAAAAAGATATTCTATATTGACCGGATGACCTAGCAATTCCACTCCTAAAGGACACCAATGTTCATCACAACATTATTCACAACAGCAAAAGGTGGAACGACCCAAGAGTCCATCAACACATGAACGGATAAATAAAATGTGCTACAGCCGTAGAATGGGATATTATTCAGCCATGAAAAATGAAGTGCTAGGACACGCTGCAGCATGGCTGGACCTTGAAGGAATCATGTTGAGTGAAATATGCCAGATACAAAATGACAACTATTATATGACTTCTCTTAAATAAAATAGTTAGAATAAGCAAATTCATACAGACAGAAAGCAGAATAGTGGTTACTGGGGTGGGAATAGAGGAAATTTGGAGTTATTGCCAAATGAATGTAAGTTTTGGTTTGGGATGATTAAGAGTCTGGAAGTAGATAGTGGTGAAAATTACACAACATTGCCAATGTACAGCACTTACTATCAAATAATTATCCACCTAAAATACTATGATTTTTATGCTATATATATTATACTACAATTTTTTTTTTTGAGTAAAAAAATATAAAACAACAACAAAAAAAATCCAGCATAGCTTTAAAAAAAAAAAATGGAACTAAGGCTCTTACCCTAGCCAGGTTCAAGTCAGACCATGTGTCAGCTGATTTCTTCTAGGAACTAATTTAACTGTGAAATTCACTTCCTCCCTGTTTGTGTTGGAATCTATGATGGATCCTGCACATCCAAAAGCCCCATGCTGGTCTGGCCAGTCCTGCTCACAGCCACAGCCAAAGATACAAGCTTGACTGGTTCTCACTCAACCCTCCAAATTTGGGAGGGCAGGAACTGGGAGCTTTACTTCTCAGGGGCAGACACTGAGGCCTAGAAGGGGAAATGACTTGCTGAACTCACATGGCAGATAAGTAACCTAGCAGGACTAGCATGTGGGGGTTCCATCCTGCCCAGCTTGGGGGTCTCACTGTCCTACTGCTGGGGGTGGGTCTGGAAACCAGTCACCAAGCCAGGCCCTGAGGCCGCCCTGCCCCCCCCCAAGATGCCCAGGCCTCACCATAGCAGACGAGGCGAGTCGTCTCCCGAGTGGCCAGGGGTATGTTGCACAGGCGGCAATTGGGGTTGTAGTCGCTATCTTGGAGCCACTGCAGGTAGGACTGGACGATGCACTGGAGTGGAACAGAGATGTCAGAAGTAGAGTGGGGGCCCACAGCCCATTGCCCCAAGGCCCAACTGCCTCTTTGTCTCTCATCACACAGAAGACTCATCCTTTCATTTGTCCCATCAAAAGCATTCATTGAGCACATACTGCGTGCCGCTCTTGTCTAAGGTGCTGGGGTTATAGTGGTAGACAAAATAAACCAAGTCCTTGCCCCAGCCCCCCCCCCCCCCCCCGGAGCTTACATTCTAGTACAGGTGCCCTTGATCATTGATTTGGAGGAAGCCAATACTGCCAGCCCACCCTGTGCCCTGCTCAGCCACTTCCCTGAGGGCCCCACCTTGGCGTGATTGGCCACCAGGCAGTGCTCGCAGACGTTGACCCGGTGTTCGAAGCAGAACAGGTTGGTCACTTTTCTTTTGGGGCACTTGCAAAGCCCCATGGCCGAGCCTGGGGAAAGGGCCTGGGTTGGTGGGGAGCGAGGTTCTGGGGACCGCTGCTGAGTTCTGACCAGCCCAGTTCTTTTCCACTCTCAACTCCTCTGGATAACCCTCACATTCGCACCAAGGCCGAATTCCTGCCCACCGCGCCCCCACTCATTCCGGGCCACGCCCCCTGCACAAACTCCGCCTCTGGCGAACCCTCCCTTCTGGATCCCGTCCCCCCCGGCCTGGCCCCTCCATCAGACTCTCTCAGCCCACCGGCCCCGCCCACAGGGTACCCCCCCCCTCCTGAGTCCCACCCCCTCGAGGCCCCGCCCCCACCCCACCTTCTCTACAGACCCCACCCTCCGGACCGTGTTATTGATCGGTCGCCGCACCGGTCCGGACGGGCGCGTGCGGTGACCCACGGCGCGGCCGGGCAGCGACCCTGCTCACCAAAGAGCCCGCTCTGCTCCCTGCGGCGCCGGCCGCTCCGATTGCCCCTCCGCTGCCACGTCTCTTCCGGGTGCGGCGCGCGCTGATGACGCCACTGCGCCACCGGGCCACGCCTCTACCGGCGCTAGACTGCAAGGCGGAAGGAGACGGAGGACTGCAGGGCAAGGCGGATTCCGTCCAACGGCACTTCCGCTTCCTCCTCGGCTGGGCGGGTAATTCGAACGTCCCCTACGGCGGCGGTCCTCGCGCTTGGCGCGACCCGACGGTGGCAGCGGCTGCGGAGGAGATCGAGACCCAAACCAGATATGTCTGGGAGGCAGACGCGGTCCGGAGGGGCCGTCCGGCGTTCCGGTGAGCGGAGGGCGCGCGGGAAAGCTGGGACGCAGCCCCGGGAAGAAGACCCCCCACTCCAGGGGAGACTGGGAAGCCCCGCAGGGGACTCCGGTTTGTGTCCCCAGCGAAGGTGCTCGCCAGTGGCTTGCTTGGGAAACCTCACTCTCCAGAACCTGTTCCCTAGACTCTGGGACCTAGAGACCTGCCCTACCTCTTATTTCTCTTTCCAGAGCCTAAGGACCCATCTCCTACCAAGGTTCTGCGGAGGTCCCAGCGGAAGTCAGGCTCCGATCTCCCGAGCACCCTCCCCGAAATCTGGTCGAAGGTGAGCCCCATTTCTCACTTCCTACCCCAGAGACCCTGGACTAATGTGGAGCTCATACTGACCCCTCTTGTGCAGGCACCCCATGCGGTACCAGCCCGAAAGCCCATCGTCTTGAAGAAGATAGTGGCCCATGTCTTAGAGGTGAGGGCTAAGAAGGGGCTTGCAGGGTGGGGAGCCAAAACCCAGAGTGGACTCTGTCATCAGCTAGTGTTGTCTCCACAGGTCCCAGCTGTCCAGTCACCTCGCAGGAGCCCAAGGGTGAGTTCATTTTCATTTGCTTAGCTGGGTGGAATCGGGACACTCCAAGCCTGGGCCAGGGCAAACTAGCTGCTCAGTCTGCCCAGGAAAATATTTTGCAGGGTTTTGAAATGGTTTGATTTTAACTGCCTTTGGACACCTGCATGCCACACCAGTCTTGATTACTCCTCATAAATTTCGTATCTTTAGCTTCCGATTCTCTGTATATCTCTGCTATTTTCCTTAGTGCATCCTTCAAAAGCTCACCCGTGTTCTAGCTACTCTTTTTTGTTTGCTATTTTTTGTTCTTTTCCTAGTGCATCCTTCAAAAGCTCACCCGTGTTCTAGCTACTCTTTTTTGTTTGCTATTTTTTGTTCTTTTCCTAACTACTCTTTCTTCCTATTACACCAGCTTGTCATTATTTTTTTAATGATTGTGAGCTAAGCCGTGTGTACAATGTCTTTGTAGTCTTCACTGAAATTATTTCGAAGAGGTGACTCATTAGTAGAAAATATGTGCCTGGAGATATGATGAATGAGGAATACTAATTGCATTTGAGGAGCTCATGGATCTCAAGGAGAAAAACAAACGAACAAGTGATTACAACATAGTTTGCTGAGGGCTGTGATAAGGAAAGTTCAAGATGCTGTCTGACACCAAGCCCAGTCCAGGTGGCTCAGGGAATGGTTCATGGAAGAAGAAATGTCTAAACTGGGTCTTTAAAGACCAGTAGGGCAAAGGAGGCTGTGTTGCAGAGACGTGGACTCCAAAGAAATCATGAGGTTTAGGTAACAGCAGCTTGTTTGGTGTGCCTACAGCATACCTGTCAGGGTAGAGGAGAGAGCTAAGCCAGAGAAGATCCTGAGAAGTCAAGAAAGCCATGCTCAAGAGCTCAGGTCAGTGGGCAGCCTTTGGAGGGAGGATCTTGAGCAAGGTCATGACCGAGTCAAACTTGGGTGTTTTAGAAAGATCCCTCTGGGGACAGGGTGGAGGATGGGTTGGCAAAAGGCTGCCCTGGGGCCCCAAGGCCAGTTAAGAGGATTGGACTGGAATCTTGCAGAGAGGGAGTTGAGGCCCTCCCTCAGGTAATGCCAGGGTGGTACTCATCCACCCGGCCCCCTGCATCCTTGCCCCATTACACAGGACTCGGCTCACAGGGCACCTCCTCCCAGAGGCCGTCCCTGACCACCCCTACCTGTCACTTAATATTTCTCTGTAGTTCTCCTTAGGCCTGAGCAATAGTTGAGAGCACATATGTGTTTGCATGTCCATTGTCTTTTCCCTACAAGGACATAAGCACCTTGAGGGCAGGGGCTCCTGCATCCCCCATGGTTGCCACTCATTCTTGTTGGTCGAATGGCGGGTTCAAGAGACACTGAACAGCTAGAGCTGCCAGGACTCAGGCGACTGCTTGCCTATAGGGAAAGAGAAAGAAGTAGTCAGGGTGACCCTCATTTTGTTCCGCATATGCTGTTACCAGAACCCATGGGGCACATTCCCCCCAGAGCCTGGAGCCAGGGAACATCTGTCTTGATTGACATACTTCCCTGTAGTCGACCCCCAGAACCATGGGATTTGCCCTCTTTCCCCGCTTGTCTTGGCCTCCAAGAAAGCTCAGTGCCAAGTCTTGTGTGCATGGTTCGTTTGGGGGGTGCTCATTGAGCCCCTGCTCTGGGCACAGCTCTGCTCTAAGTGCTGGGCATGGGCAGGGTCAGCTGGACAGATGAGCTCCCTGCTCTCCAGAAGCTCTCCTTCCAGGCAGGGTGGCAGCCAACCAGTGAACCAGCCAAAATCAGGAAATAATCGTGGCAGAGGTGAGGAGGGGCTGATCTAGATTCTTTGGTAAGGGAGGACTTCCCGAGGTGGTGACATCTGAAGTGAGAGTGGAATGACGAGGAGCCAACAGGTGAACCTCTTGCCACGTGGCAGGTTAGGGTGCTCCGATCACAGCTTTGTCAGGGCTCCCTGTGTCTCTCAGAGCCACAAGCCCTTACGGGGCCCTACGGAGCCCCCTGTGACCCCCCTCCCCCATCTCTAGAGCCCCGTCTTCAGTTCTCCCCAGCCGGCCTCCTTGTCCCTTGACCCTGACCGGCACACTCCTCCCACAGGGCTTCTGCACTTTCTGTTGCCTCTGCCTGGAACACTTTCTTTCCAGATAGCCACAACTCACTCCTTCACCTTCAAGCCGTAGTTCACTTGTCACCTTCTCGATGAGGTCTGCTGCCCTGGCTCCCTGCTTAGGAGTCCAGCGCTCTCCCAGCTCTGTCGAGCCTCTTGTGTTCCTTCTGTAGTGCTTGATACCATGCAGCGTTCGTGTGATTTTCCTTATTTATCAGCCATTTTCCCTCACTAGATTGGAAGCTCCTGGGGGCAGGGATTGTGTCTGGTTTATTGCCAGCCATATTTCCCTAGAATGGTGCCTGGCCCGTGGCAGGTAGTCGGTAAATCTTACTGACTGGATGACCCTTTTAGAAAGTCATTGTCAGCCGTGTGGGCCATGGTGGGCCAAGTGGGGGCAGGAAGAGCAGTCAAGAGGTGTTGAGCTGGCCTAGGACTGGGTGTCATGATGGTGGCTGGCACCAGGTAGAGTTGGCTGGATTCCAATTGCAATTTTATTTTTCTTAAGATTTATTTTATTTATTTCTCTCCCCTTCCCCTCCCTCGCTGTCTGCTCTTGTGTCCATTCGCTGTATGTTCTATGTCCACTTGCATTGTCAGGCAGCACTGCGAAACTGTCTCTTTTTGTTGCGTCATCTTGTTGCGACAGCTCTGTGTGTGTGGTGCCACTCCTGGGCAGGCTGCACTTTTTTCGTGCGGGGCAGCTCTCCTTACAGGATGCACTCCTTCCATGTGAGGCACCCCTATGCGAGGGCACCCCTGCATGGCAGGGCACTCCTTGTGCATGGCAGCACTGCATGTGGGCCAGCTCACCACACGGGTCAGGAGGCCCTGGATATCGAACCCTGGACCTTCCATATGGTAGGCGGACGCTCTTATCAGTTGAGCCATGTCTGCTTCCCCCGATTGTATTTTTAAAATGTCTCTTGTGGCTCAGTCTGCCCGTCCTTGTTCTCTGTGGTCCTTTCTGGAAGTACAGCTAAGTAACGGAGGCTTTTCTCTTCTGTCCTGGAGCAGATTGCCTTTTTCCTGGAGAAAGAAAACAACCCTCCTAGCAAGGAACCTACCAAGGAGGACCTCTTCCAGACAAGCAGTGTACCCGTCACCCCAGCCACCACTCCGGTGCTGTACCCCTTGGCAGTCGAGTACAACTCCAAGGAAGGACACCCGGATGCCAGAGACTTGGAAATGTCTAAGAAAGTCCGGCGCTCCTACAGCCGGCTAGAGGCCCGCGGCTCCCCCTCCGCCGCCGCCTCCACCTCCACCCCAGGCCGCCGGTCCTGCTTTGGCTTCGAGGGGCTGCTGGGAGCAGAAGACTTGGCCGGAGTCTCACCCGTTGTGTGTTCCAAGTCAGCCGAGATCCCCAGGGTCCCTGCGAAGCCCTGGACCCCAGACAGGACCCTCCCCGGAATCTCTCCAGTGACCGTGAAAGAGAAACGGAAAAAGAAGAAGGTGCCGGAGATCCTGGTGAGTGAGGAGCAGGGCCCTTCTTCTGCCGGCACCGTGCACAGCGGGGGACGTGGAGGGCCAAGGCTCCGCTCTGGCTTGGGTGTGGGGGGAGATGCTCCCACCAGTGTCCCCCCCCAACTCACCTCACCCCCATTTCTCTTCCCCCAGAAATCGGAGCTGGATGAGTGGGCCGCGGCCATGAATGCTGAGTTTGAAGCTGCTGAGCAGTTTGATCTCCTGGTTGAATGAGAGGAAGTGGGGGTGCACCTGGCCAGGCTTCCCCTCCTCCCCCTACACAGAGCCCTTCCGCCCTCCCTGTGGTAGCTGAGGAGATCCTTGGGGCCCCTCCCCTGGGATGCCTGGCCTCCAGTGCATGTGCCGTTGCCACATGGGAGGCCATCCGCCCCTGAGGGCTCGTGACAGTGGTCTCAGTTTCAGGAAACGGCTGTCTGGCTGGCCCCTCACTTTTATCCTGTCTCTAGTCATTGGCCCACTGGCCTCTGGGTAGCCTGGCCAGAGGACATGAAAGGGCTGGGCTTGGAGGCGAGAGCACCTCTGCCCCCGTCGACGTGTCTGGCTGCCCCACACCCCCAGCGGGGTCTGGCACTGAGGCTGTGGACGATGGCCTGTGGCTCTCCCTCCTGAGTTCTCAGCCACAGGCCATGTACATAAAGAGGTGCCAGGTTCTGTGGGTTTCCTCTAAGATTATGTTGACGGTCCTGGAGAGGACTGATGGCTTGAGGGACAGTTGTCTCGTTGTGGAAGACGCGGGGCTCTTCAGCCTGTGGAGCCTGCGTTAGGAGGAGGAAGGGAGGCCCTGGCGGGTCTTGGCCCAGCTTTTCCTGCATAGACGCTCTGTTTTATAGTTCTGTGTTCTGCGGTGAGATGTTCAGTAACTGCCGGGCTGACGGAGCGCTGGCTGCTTGGGGCTAGGAGGGTACGTTGAAGGACATGACCTCCAGGCGCCGTGGGAGCCGAGGCTCACGGGCCATGAGACCCATCACCTGCACAGAGACTGGGGCTCCCCTCTCTTGTCCCTCACACCCATTCCTGACAAACGTGGAGCCTACTCAGCTCTAAAATTACAGGCTGAAAAGTTCCAGTCCCTTCAGCATTTTATAACTATTTGTAAAGTTCTAGGAAGCTTTTCTTACGCCCCAGGAAGGGGCAGGGGTTGATAGAAACTAACTTTGAGGTTCCTTTCCTAGATCAAACCTTTGCTTGAGGTGGGTGCTAGGAGTTGAACTGGGGGTCCCATTGTCTCAGGGGCTTTCTGCCCTGTTTCTCAGTACTGGTAGAAGGTGTGGTTTTGAAACCTACCATAAGCACCACTGCCCCACCGTTCTCAGGCCATTACAGCTTTTGACATATACAACTCGGTGTAATGGACACTCGGGGGGATGTGGAGGGGCTTGCGGGTAACAGAACATTGGGGAAGACGAGAGCTCGATGGGGCACTTGGATGAAATAGCAGGGGCCCCATGGCACTGATGAAACACCTTGCAAGGCCCGGGCGTCCCAGGATATCTGGCGCGTCCTGTGCCCTGCAAACAAGCCCCCTTCCTGTGTGGGCCCATCCCCTTCCAGCCAGACCACCCCATTGGCTGGCAGTGCCCGGGAGATGTCCTGCAGAATCGAGGGTAGACGGATGTTGAGTTCTCATCGCTGCAAACTTTTCTCTGGCCCAAGGGAGTAAGAATGTAGAGTTAAGGAAAAATTGGTATTTTTTATTATTATTATTAAAAGACCTAACTGAAGAATTTCTGCCTGTGTGTAGACTTTGTCTGTTTTTTTATTGGGTCAGAGGCTGAGCTGTGACCTTCCTTAGGCCTCCCTTTGAACAGTGGGTACAGCCTGGCCTCCTGGAGGTGGCCTCTGTCCTCCCCGGCCGCCCCCCAGGTCTCTGCCCAGCGCCTGGTCCCTGCTTTAAGGCAGGGCCGCCTCACCCCAGGAGGAAAGAAATCCACAGGAGCGAGGCTGCTAAGAGCTTCCCCCAGTACCCTGGGGACCAGGCACTAGAGTCCAGCCTTGGACCCCCTTTTCTTTTTGGTGCCCTACACCCAACCTGGGTGTCAGGCAGCAGTAGGTGCTGCAGAACCCCCGGGGAGCTCGTCAAAGATGCCCTACTTGGGCCCTGTCCTGGGGAAGTCAGCTGCTCCGTCAGGCCCAGGCACATGCCTGTGCCTTGGTACAGGCCATCCAGCCGGCCTCCCTCCAGTGGCAGCCTCCGTGCGTGTCCTGGCCTCCGGTCTTAGAACAAAATCAGGCCGTGAAGTTCTTCCCAGACCCTCCCCAGACCCACCCACTTCTCCCTCCTTCCCCACCCGAGAGCACGGTCCCCTCTTTTCAAGGCCAACCTTTTCTCTTTGGCGTTTGCTCCAATTTGTTCATCTCTGAGACCTTGCTCCTCCTTTTCCTACAAGTGCTGAACAGGCCTTCATTTTGTTGTTAAAAACTACATGACGCAAGTGGATTTCACTCAACTGATAGAGTGTCAGCCTACCACATGGGAGGTCCAGGTTTAAGCCCAGGGCCTCCTGACCCATGTGGTGAGCTGGCCCACGCACAGTGCTGATGCACCCAAGGAGTGCCATGCAGGGATGTCCCCGCATAGGGGGGCCCCATGCGCAAGGAGTGCGCCCCATAAGGAAAGCTGCCCCACATGAGAAAAGCACAGCCTGCCCAGGAGTGGCGCCACACACACGGAGTGCTGATGCAGCAAGATGATGCAACAAAAAGATTCCCGATGCCGCTGACAAGAATGCAAGCAGACACAGAAGAACACACAGTGAATGGACACAGAGAGCAGACAATGGGGAAGGAGGAGGACGGGGAGAAAACTAAAAAAATAAATCTTTAAAATAATAAAACAAATTAGGGGACCTAAATAGACTAGAAGAGAACTAGTTACCGAAAAAAAAACATGGGAAGCGAATGAGGCTCTAGGATTGGGCTCCCATCTACTATATGGGAGGCAAGTTGGCCGGTGCTGCAGAGCTGGTGCAGCAAAATGACTCAACAAAGGGAGACAAGCAGACAACAGAAGAATGTGCAGTGAAGGGACACAGCAGACAGTGCAAGCGGCAAGGGGGAGACTAAATAAAATGAAATAAACCTTAAAAAAAAGAGAATGGGTTGGTTTTAAAAAAAACACTGCAACCAAAAAAGTCTGACCAGCATCTGTTTTTAGCTCCTACCGTAATTCCCTCCCTTCATAATTAAAGCTCTTTAAAAGAATGTTCCGAGTTGCTCTTTCCACCTCTTCCCCTCACCACTGCTCTGACTGCCCCAGCGGAGGTAACTGGGGACTTGGGACTGCCTTGCAGGGGAGCACCCTTCCTGGTCACCCTCTGGAGCCCATGGCACTGCTCACTCCTTAGCTGGCTTCTCTTCCTCGGCTTCCCCTTAAATGTCAGGGCCCCCAGGTTCAGTCCTGCACCCTCTTTCCAACCTGCTTGCTCTCCCTGAAGGACCCCAAGCTCTCTGGGCCACCTCCTTGCTGAAGGCTTGTCAGACTGTCGCCTGAGCGTCACGCCAGCATCTAGAACTGCCTTGCGGTTATCTTGGCCCAGAAGCTGTCCTGAGCTCAGCCCATCAGCCGCTCGCCTCTGGCTGTGTGCTGCTTCAGCTTCACTGTCACCCCAGCTGGCCCAGCCTCACGGCCCAGGAACTTGGGGGCCCTGGGCAAAACTCCCTCTCCTCACCCACCCCCATCCGGTCAGCCCCAAGATCTGTGGGTGCAGCCTCTTCACCCCGCTCCATCCCACAGCCACTGGACAATTGCACTGGCCTCCTAATGAGCCTCACCTCTCCAGACGGTCCACGCTGCAGCCAGAAGGGGTATCCAGTGAGACAAAAAGTGATTCTGTTGCTTCCTGCTTACAACCCTTTGGTTAAAAAAAAAAAAAAACAAAACCCTTTGGTGACATCCAGGTGTCCCTACGGTGATAAAATGGGTAGTCGTCAGATTTCGGTTGCCCGGTGCCCAGCCTCCTACAGGTGGACAAGACCCCACTGCCCTCCACGGGAGCCCAGAGGCCAGGTGGACGCCTGGGAGACTCAGCAAGGGGGCAGCACCCCGTGTCCAGCAGCACTCGTGCTCCTGGGCCTCCCTCGCCCGGTGTGGTAACAGAACGCTGCCCTTTGCTCCCACGTAGGGGTGGGCCCTACGTGACCCCAGCCGCCAGCATCCCATGCTCCTGCCCTCTGAGCCTGGTTCTTCCTGCGGCTTCTGTGGCTCCCCAGCATCCTTCCAATAAACTTTTCTGCTCTTTAGCCAGTGTGGTTTTCTGTTGCTTGCAACCCAAACCCTGACTGATGCGCCGTGGGCAGCCTCCTTAGCAGGGCTGACGAGAATTCCAGGATGAGGCTGGTGCCCACAACTCTGGTCTTCGAGCCACCAAACTAGCACAGGCCCCGAGCTGCGGCAAGATCCACGCCCCTGAGCCTCTGCTGGACTGCCCCCCTCCCCAGGGCTCTCCCGCCTCCCGCCCACCTGACGAGTCCTGCATCTATTAGGTCTGGCTCCATGCTCCCTCAGCAGCTGTAGCATGGTGGGTAAGGAGCACAGGGTTCAGAGTCCAGAGGGTTTGAATCCCGATGCTGCCGTTTCTAGCTGTGTGACCTTGGGCAAGTTAATTTGCCTCTCAGTGCCTCAGTTTTCTTATCTGTAAAATGGAATAATAGTGCTACTTTCCTCACAGTTCTGTATTTCATGTATACAAATTAAATTCACAGTAAATGCCCAGGGAACAGTCATCATTATTTTCAGGTCAAACTGACCACTCCTTCCTCTTTTAACTCCCTAGCCCTGCCCAGACCTCCAGCATCATCCCTGTACGCTCTTTTCTGTCTGTTCTGCAGACACATTTCTCGGTCAGCCTGGGAGCCCCCCGACGGTGCTGGCAGAGTCGGATTTGCCCCTGTCCCCCAGCACCTCACATCATGGCTAGATGAAGGGACGTGGTAGAGCCTGGTCCTGTTGTATCCCCCTGGAGCAACTGGGGGCAGGGGCTTCCAAAAGACTGTCCGTGCCCTGGAGGAGAGGCGGGCGGGGCTGGGAGCAGTGGCTCCTGGTGGCCTGCCTCCCACACCCGGAGTCCTGGGCCCACCAGCTGGCCCGGGAGAACAGGAGCCAGCCGGTTGGCTCTCAGCTTCCCACCCTCAGGGAGTGGGCTTCACCCGCCCTCCTCCTCGGTCAGCACCCCAAGCAGCGCCCGGGCCTAGACCAGGCTGCCTTCCCCTCATGGAGGGGGTGAGGGTGGGGGCCCACAGCCCCGATCTGACCCCCGGCCTTGCCCCTTCTGGGAGCCTCGGTTTCCTCTCGTGAAAAGGAGGGGCTAATTCCAGCTCTCCCAGTGTTGCGTTGGGGCTTATTTTCAGCCCGCCGGTGGTCTGTAAGGCACTGGCGGGGTGCCTGCTCCTAGCAGCGCTTAGGAAGTGCTGGCCAGTGTTGTCCTACCTGGCCCGGGGATTAATTCCTCAAAGGGCGCCATTCCGGGCAGGGCCGTGAACCGAGTCAGGCCTCGATAAGTATTTGGGGAGTTGAATATCCATTTTACAGACTGGAAAACTGAGCCTATGTGTCTGGGGCTGCCTCGCCTGGGAGTGGCAAAGCAGGACTCGAACCCAAGACGACTGATTTTCAGTCCTGAGCTGAACTTTTATTCGAGTCTGAATTAGACACCTGTTTGTGCTTGGCCGGTGGGGACCCTGAGGGGGGCTCCCCGCCAGGCATTCTCAGAGGGGGGAGCCCAGTGGGACTGGGGAGAGAGAGCAGCTAGGCCGCCAGGGCTAGAGGCTGGGCCGTGAGCTCACAGGGCAGGGCCCGGGAGCCAATGGTCCTTGGACGCCCTATTTTATTGCAACTTTCTTCCTTAGCCTTCTTGTACGTACACTCTCCAGGCAGCATTCTCCATTCTCCATTCTCCTCGTGAGCTGACGGCACCGGGAAGCTTTTCAGGCCCCCCTGCCTCCTCCGGCGAGCGCTGCCGCTGTCGAAGGAGCCTCTAGGCCCAGGGTGTCCTGCCCTGGCTCGGGAGCTCGAGAATGCCTCGGGAAGACAAGCCTTGGGAAGACTAGCCGCGGAGGCTCCTGTCGTCGCTTCCTCAGGGCAGCTGGCGGCAGGGGACGCGGCCCAGGGCGACAGCCGGACCCCAAGCAGCACTCGGCCGTGGTGAGCAGGTGGCGTGGCGGTTCTGTGGGGAAGAACAAAGCAGGCACAGATGGCGCAAAATCAGACACTTGTTTACCGCCTCAGGAAGGTGCACGTGTTCTCCCGTGCACCTTCACAGCGCAGGAGCTTTGTGTGAATCAGCTTCCGCCGTCGTGGTCGCGGGCAGTTTCGACCAGTTTAATCTGCCCTGCTCACCGGACCCTTGCTTTCTTTTTTATTTTATTTTATTTTATTTTATTTTATTTTATTTTATTTTATTTTATTTTATTTTATTTTATTTTATTTTATTTTATTTTATTTCTTTCCCTTCCCACCCCCTCACCCCCCCATATGCCTGCTCTCTGGGTCCATTTGCTGTGTGTTCTTCTATATCCGCTTGCGTTCTCAGCGGCACCCAGAATCTGTGTCTCTTTTTGTTGTGTCATCTTGCTGCATCAGCTCTCTGTGTGTGCGGCGCCACTCCTGGGCAGGCTGTGCTTTTTTTGCACGGGGCTGCTCTCCTTGAGGGACGCACACCTTGTGCGTGGGGCTCCCCTATGCGGGGGACACCCCTGCGTGGCCCGGCACTCCTTGCACGCAGCAGCACTGCGTGTGGGCCAGCTCATCACATAGGCCAGGAGGCCCTGGGTTCGAACCCTAGACTTCCTATATGGTAGGCGAATGCTCTATCCGTTGAGCCATATCTGCCTCCTGCGCTTTCTTTCATTTTGTTTTTATTTTTTCTTCTCACCTGGTGTTCAGGCCAGATGCTTTCTGATGAAGGAACTACTCTCTGCTTCCTTGGGGCTAGGCCCAAGGACTATTTCCTGGGCGGTTTCCCAGGGAATAAGGGGAGAGAAGGAAGGCAAGAAACAAGGTTTGCATGTGACAAAATACTCGCCGCGCCCTCTGCTCCTGCAACCCTCGTTGGCCCTTACAACCTTATCCATCATTCTTCCACGACCACCTGTGAGGCAGGTTTGCAGAGGAGCATTGCGTGATAATTCCACAACAGTCTGCAGCACAGCAGCCACGCAACCTCATTGCTAGGACACTCTTGAAAGCATGCTACCAGGCTCTGGGGAGGGGTCCAGCCTTTCGAGGAAAGGAGCATGTGATAATGAATCGACTGCTTTGTCAGACTTGAGTAATGTGTTTGGTTTGGTCAGGGATACTTACAAAGCAATTGATAAGGATTAAGGCACACATCCCACCTTGGGCAGCTGTAAGATGATCTCGAGCCAGCGGTTCTGTAATATGACCCTAGACATTTGGTGTGTGATTCCTGACAATAAGAGTATGGCCTCTACTGTCGTTAGGGCAAGTACCTGCACCTGGTATCCTATACTTAGTATACCTCTTGGTGGGCTAAATGTGGTTACTGGGTAGGATCCCCAGGAGTTGTTTTAGGACTGGCCGGTGGTGAGGGACGTCTGTTAGGGAGTTTCGCATGGTGTCAGGCAGGTGGGCCGTGCCGCAGGTCCAGTGGCTCATCCACTTACATGGGAGGTAAGGCCAGAGGTGATGAGCACATAACTGTGACAAGCCATAGGGACAGGATACACACCACGTGTGAGTGCCCCACGCTGGGCGCCACCGTGGTGCCTGAGCGCTGCTCGAGGCAGCCCCCCATGTGGGGTCCTGCTAAGCTGTTCAGACAGTTGTTAAATTTTTCAACATCCAAAGGGAACAGGGATAGTTAGCTTTCCCTGTTTAGCATGAAGCCATTCCGTGCTGTCCAAAATGGAGTATCCCACGGTGGCAAGGGCTACTGTCCAATTATACCAATTTTTTTTACTTTGGTTAGAATATTAATTTTAGTCTGGTTCCAAGAGGGAAATTGCAGGTAGAGGGGGCAGTTAATTGACCCCACTCAGATAGGGAGTCACGGAGAACCCTTTCTGCCACCCATGATGCCAAGGGAGGCCGGTCTGGGTATTTGGCTGGGTGAAGAGTCCTCGGCACGTCACTTGCAGCTGAGGTGAGCAGCTCCACTTGGACTGGTTGTGTATGGCAGCAAATGTCTCTGCCCAGTCTAGAAAGATGTTGGCATAAATGCCGCTTAGGAAACTAGGGGCAAAAAGTGAGATGTTTACAGGGGCTAGACTAGGTAGACCGTGCCCAGCTAAGAGAAACCAAGCTATGGCATCTGTTTGGCTGAGCACCACCCCCCTTGTGACTTGGTGCCAACTTCTTCTCTACCTGGAACCAGGTGTAAGGATCTCACATTTGGTGTTAAATCTACATAAGTAACACCCCACGTGGATGAGAGCAGCCTTCCCTTCTGGAGAGGGGCCCGGGGTTAGCGATGTGGGCCTGTGAGGCAGTGTGGGGGCCGCCCAGGGGCTTATGGCGAGGTCCTGCTCTAACCCTGTCGCTAGAGGCTTCAAAACCCAACCACCATGATGGAATCATCCACCGCCAGGCCCAGTGGGCCAGGGAGGACCCATGGGTAGGTCTTTGGGCAGAGGAAATAGAATATCGCCTGATTGCCCCTTTTCCAGTAGTGGGACATAGAAGTGGTGGCTCAGGTCAACACGGCTTTATTTATAATTGTCCAGGCAGTGAGTGGTTAATAAGCAGCGGGCACGAGGGTAGCGGGTGCGCCCTGATGTTCTGGGTGGCTTGCGGCAGCGTCTTGGTCCAGCCTCTTAAGGTGTTGCTGGACGTTAGTTACCTTAGTTGTTTTAAAACTCCATCCATTCCACCAGGCTGGCAGCTGTTGGATTGTAGGGTAGGCAGAAGTTCCATTGGATGTCATTTTCCTCTGTGCATTCTTGTACCTCAAGACCAGTGAAGTTTGTTCCTTCATCACTGTTGATGGTGACGAGGGGTCTATATATTACACTTCATTTTTGTAGCCCCTAAATGGCGGCTTGCCGTGTCGCTCTTTTTGCTGGGAAGGCCTGTAGCGGGCCAGTGGCCGTGTCCACACATACCAGAACATACTTCCAGCTTTCAGATACAGGTTAGGGTTCAATGCGGTTTATGTACCATCTGATACATGGCTGATTTGTTCGGGATACTTCTTGTCGATGGGGCACGGTCCAAGGCTGACGTGCAGGGCGCTAGTTGCAAGCCGTTAGGGCACGACTACTTCAACAGCAGTCCCATTTCCTCTGAGAGGGCCCACAGCACTTTCTGTCCCATGACCCACCTTGTGATGCAGCCATACAGTCACGTTGTCCACCAGCTCTTCTTCCAGGGCTCACAGAGAAGCTAACTGGCCCCCCTGCTGATTCCCTAGAGGCGTTCAAGTGGTATGTGCAGCTATGTGAGAAAGTTATTTCATTCCAGTTGAACGGCTGCAATTTGCTTCCACATTTCCTATCCCCATAAGGGCTTGTTCAAAACTGTCCACTGTTGATTGCCCCACTGGGGCAGGCACATAGTCAGGCCCATGCGGACAGCCCAGCTGTTGGGACAGAGATGGGTATGGGGCTGGCTTCATGCTTAAGCACTAGCTAAGCGGCTGGCGGCCCAAATGGTGTCAGTCCTGGGCTGCACCGCAACAGCCTTCCAGGTTCATGGATTGCCCTAGGCCGACCCGTGGGTATACCAGGCATTGTCGGGAAAGGGTCTATATTAGTCAGCCAATGGGGTGCTGATGCAAAATATTAGAAATTGGTTGGTTTTTATAAAGGGTATTTATTTGGGGTAGGAGTTTACAGATACCAGGCCATAAAGCATAAGTTACTTCCCTCACCAAAGTCTATTTTAAGTGTTGGAGCAAGACTGCTGCCGATGTCTGCAAGGGTTCAGGCTTTCTGAGTTCCTCTGGGCTCAGCTCCTCTGTTTACTCCACAAGGTCAGCTGCAGACTGTGAGGCTCTCTGGGCTTTGCCTCTCTCCACAGGGTCAGGTGTAGACTATTAGGCAAACTGCTCTGTCTCTCTCCCTGGGGCTCCAGCTTCAGCATCTAACTCCAACATCAAAACTCCAACATTAAAAGCCCTAACTCTGTCCCTTGCCAGCCTTTTATCTGTGAGCCCCTAACACCCTAATCATAACTCGATCATGCCCAGGTACAGATGAGATTACAAACATAATCCAATACCTATTTTTGGAATTCATTAATTATATCAAACTGCTACAGATTCCTACTCCTTTTATATTTTCAGGCAAGGCCAAGGGTCCAGCAGACTGTGTCATCAGTGAAGTATAGATTAAGGGTGGGGTGCGCCACCGGCCCCCATATGGCATGCACTTCAGCCCTCAAGGGTCTTTGGGCCATCGTTCCTCATTATTGCAAATACACTTGCCATCTCTATAAGGTCTGGCTTTGCACCCTCCCCAAGGCTGGTTTATTAAATGTCTTTGATCGAGCCAGCAATGGGTATAGAACGGACTGCTACTGGGAGGGCATCCTCACGGTTTCTGATTGTAGGAGGGCATTTAGGTAGCAGTGTTGTTGTTTTAGGGGGCTCTATCTGCTTTCATAGTTGAGACCTGTTGGAGAAAAACGGCGTTCACTGGGACATGGAGACTGATATGATGCAGGCAGGAAATTTATTGAGAAGCTCTCCCAATGGAGGGGGTCTGAAGAATAGACTTCAGCCTGCTTCTGAAAAGGGAAAGGGGGGATTTGAATTTATACAGTATATTCCTAGGTGGGGAAATGATAGTCGGTGGGAGGGGGTCGAGGGTCCGAGTGAGATGCCAATAGGAAGCCCTAGAGGCGAAAATTTTCCCCTGTATGACCAGAGGGTAGTGGGTTAGGGAGTTATATTTTCTTGGAATGTTAGAGGAGCAGGTGTTGTTTTGATCTGCTGGGAGCGAATGTCTCTATCTCCCTTTACTCCCGTTTTCACGTGGTTTCTTTGTTCAACCTTTGGGTAAGTGCTGTGCTTTCAGACAGGTAGGCTTATGGGGGGGCCTGTCTTTCCTCAATGCATGTCGAGGGGAACTGAGTCATAGCTTGTGAATTATTTAAAACCTAAAGAGAGGGAACCCCTAACATTCCTAACTCTTTGTTTATATATGTATGTTGGGGGACCTGGGTATTGGGGTGTGCGGTACTGGGCAGGATAGGAGGGTGAGGGGATTGGGGGCCTTGGCTCAATCTGGCTTCTTCCTGCTGTCAAGGGGCAGAGAAAATTTCCCTTCCATCCTGTCTAGTGGGCTGTGGTTTCAGGTCCCATAGGGGTTGATATTGTCGCTCACACAGCAGAAAAACGCCATTTACGTATTCCTGGGTTGTTGACTGTTCGATTTCGTGTATGAATCAGGGGAGAAGCTGTAAGAGACATGGGGCTAAAAAGAAAAACAGCAGTACTATCGGCAATGGTATTATAATGGGAAAAAGAATTGATTTTAATGGTGTAGAAAAATAAGAGAGGAATGAGGATAGCTGTGTCTGATTTCCATAGTTATTATCTCAGGCTTTTTTGGCTGTTGAGGGGTAGAGCAGGCTTTCGTTGGGTTATTGTGATGGTGCTTTAGGGGTGAACAGCTGGCATTGAACTTCATGCCTTAGCAGGAGGTTGTTTACGTGATTCTGGGTGATGTTTCAGACTGTTGGCTGAATTAACTGCATTATATCACGGAGAATGTACGGTCTTGCTGATACTAAAAGAAGGAGGGTTATTAGTGGGGTGAGTAGGGGAACTAACTGAGATTCAGGGCTTGGGCAATGAGGAAAACCAATCAGACAGTGTCAGTAGCTAGATTATTAATATAACTTATATGATGGGCCATATGCTGGGAGGTTTGAGTGACATTAAAAATTAGTTAAGGTAAAGAAAGAGTTTACATTGACATACACAGAGTTTTTGTGGGAATAGGAAACTTCAGATTATTAACTGTAGTTTTCTAACAAGGTTTGGGTGACTTTTGTTTTTCATGGACTTCAGATTCCCATCCAGTAAGGCTGCATAGTATGGATAAAAAGATTTTATTTTTTTCTGTTCATATAGTTTGAGGCATAGGCAACAACGAATTATTGTTACTTTTCGTTTTGGGCTGTAATAGGGTGGCTGGCACTTTATATAGGGTACTAACATTTTTAGGCTGGTTACAAGAGTTTTCTGGCAGTGTTTGGAGTAGTGAAAGCACACCTTGTTCCTGCTGAGAGCAGGAGGGGACTGATGGCCGGTTGTGGAGTGAGCACGATGACCATTCGTGGGTGATGTGCATGAGCTCGCGGTGAGCCGCAGGCAGCTGCAAGTGCTGCTACAGGGTTAAGTAGTCACGCTGTCCATTTTTACTGTGGAGCCACTCTGCTGCTTCCTGGGTTTCAGCGGCATGGCTCTGCATCTTCACGAGGGTATTTGCTTTCACAG
Source organism: Dasypus novemcinctus (assembly GCF_030445035.2). Lineage (NCBI taxonomy): Eukaryota > Metazoa > Chordata > Mammalia > Cingulata > Dasypodidae > Dasypus > Dasypus novemcinctus. The sequence continues at coordinate 9,682,923 of NC_080682.1, forward strand.
CCTCGAGAGGGGTGGTAGAGGAATTGGCAGGGATGTGATAGTTACCTGTTGCTGCTGGTGGGCCTTTCAGATGTTGTTCCACAGATTTCTTCTTCACCGAGGGTGGTTTACAACAGTTCATTGTTCTTGTTTTGTTTTGTTTTTAGTAGGGGGTTATATTGTAATTTGGTTCCTTTTATCACTGTGATTACAACCCAAAGGGTTTTTGTTTAGAGCATTGCTTCTGCCATAAACTTGACTGAAAGCTAATGTTGGTGTTGGCTAGATTTGATTTACACAGTAAATTAGAGTTTACCTCTTTACTGCTTAACCTTGAGCCAATGCTTTCTCTGCTTTTTTTTAAAAAAATCAGCCTGCTGGAGGTTTTCCATGAACAGTTTGTCTAGATCAACACATACGATGGTTTTAAAATGACGGTTTTAAATGATGGTTTAAAATAAGAGATGAAGGGTTTTTAGTATTTCAACAAAATTACAAACTTTTTTAATTTGAGAAAACATTGTACTTTATCAATTACAGCAGAAGGTAGTAGTTTTTGTTTTATCCAACTCAACAACATTAAAGAATTTGACAGAGCAGCATGGACTTAATTAATAGCTTGTCTCAATTGTTTGCCCATTTCAGGTTTTTAAGATAAGATACTATTGTTTCTGATACTTCTTTTAATTCTGTAAAAAGAATTATTGGTTAACATAATATTATTAATATAACAAAATAGGGTTATAGTAACAGGTTTTACACACAGTCAGATTTTTGTTATCAGGCCAGGAGAGACGATTCGGTTATACATACAGCTTTGGGAAAGCCCTGCAAAATTTACCATTGGCTTTTCACATGAAGGTGAATGCAGGCTGGCTTGATTTGTCTAAGGAGACACTGGAGAAAGCTTTAGCAAGTTTGGAAACAAAGTGATAATGACATAACTGGATATTAATTTTTGTAATAAACTAACAATACTTAGGGTTGCTGCAGATGGCAGTGGTGTTACCTTCATCTATGATAGCTTACTGTAATATATCACCTCATGGCAACTTTCTTCTGAATTGGACAAGATTTGGACAGGATTTTTCTGGAATCAATGTTGTCTGTAATATGCAAGCTTGTTCTTGGAAATATTTTTATTAGTAATCAGCAACCAGTTGGGAATATTTGAGCAGTATAAATGCAGTTAAGTTTTAATTGAGCAGCATAGACAGATATTTAACATGTATATTTTGGATTATTACTTTCTCGGAGTACACTTAAAGTTCAGGAGCAAGCTAAAGGTTTACTTGTAAGAGGCAAGTAATTGTAGGTTTTTGGGTTTTTTTAAAGATTTATTTTTTATTTATTTCTCCCCCCCCCCCCCCCCAAATCTGCTCTCTGTGTCCATTTGCTGTGTGTTCTTCTGTGTCCGCTTGTACTCTTGTCAGCAGCACTGGGAATCTGTGTCTCATTTTATTGTGTCATCTTGCTGCATCAGCTCTCCATGAGTGCAGCACCCCTCTTGGGCAGGCTGCACTTTTTTTCATGTGGGGCGGCTCTCCTTACGGGGCACACTACTTGTGCATGGGGCTCCCCTACACAGGGGACACCCCTGCAAGGCAGGGCACTCCTTACGCGCATCAGCACTGCGCATGGGCCAGCTCCACGCGGGTCAGGAGGGCCCTGGGTTTGAACCCTGGACCTCCCATGTAGTAGGCAGATGCTCTATCTGTTGAGCCAAATCTGCTTACCTAATTGTAGGTTTGATACTTTGCAGGATATCAAGAAGGACAGGATATTTGGGTTTGAATGGGATGTGGGTTGGATTTTTTCGTTGAATTGTGCCTGGTTTATGGTGGACAGCAATGATGGGAACTTTAGTATTTCGGATTTCAGGATTGACAGAGGTTGGTGGAAAAAGGGGAAGCAGAGGAGGGAGTGAGTGGGTGAACAGGTGGCTTCTCAGTGAGTACAGGAAAAGGACAGTTGTGAAACTATTTATTGACCTTCACTATTGAGATTGAGGAGTGAGTTAAGGGTTTAGGGACTTTGGGAAGAGCAGAGTAAGTGGTTTTCGTATTAATAAGAAATGAAATTGGGAAACGGACTTGGCCCAGTGGTTAGTGAGTCCGTCTACCACATGGGAGGTCCGCAGTTCAAACCCCGGGCCTCCTTGACCCGTGTGGAGCTGGCCCATGCACAGTGCTGATGTGTGCAAGGAGTGCCATGCCACACAGGGGTGTCCCCCGTGTAGGGGAGCCCCATGTGCAAGGAGAACGCCCCATAAGGAGAGCCGCCCAGGGAGAAAGAAAGTGCAACCTGCCCAGGAATGGTGCCACCCACAAAGAGAGCTGACACAAGATGACGCAACAAAAAGAAACACAGATTCCCGTGCCGTTGACATCAGAAGCGGACAAAGAAACAAGACGCAGCAAATAGACACAGAGAACAGACAACCGGGGTTGGGGGGGAGGAGGGGAGAGAAATAAATAAATAAATAAATCTTAAAAAAAAAGAAAAAAGAAATGAAATTGGCTTACCTGCTCCCATCAGAGTTACCTGAGGTTCTGCTTTAGAGATGGGCATTGGGACCTGCATGGTTTCTGGGTAACTTTAATTGTCTATTGCCAGTTTCAGAAGGTGTGGAAGGTTGAAGCCAGGGGTTGGGTCTGACTGGGTAACTGATGCTCTTTTGCCTTGAGCGGCCTGGGGACAGTCTGACTTCCAGTGGATTTCTTGCTTGCACAGCGGTCACAGCCCCAGAGGAAGTTGTGGGTTTGGTCACTGCTTGGCCCAGTGCCCAGGCTTTTGCCTTTGAAGTGTGGGCTTGGTGGTTTTTTATACTTGCCTGGGGTGGGGTGTCTGTTGGGAACTCTGGAGGGTGGGGGATTTACAGCTAGGTTTTTTTCTTCTTCTGGGGGGCTGCCGTGGCTCTGTCAGGGATATAAGCAGCATTTTGGTGGTTTAGGGTATTTGCAAGGGTTTGGGCTGTGTAGCTGATTGAGTTCCAAAAAGAAATTTGTTTGTAAACTGATCTTCTCCTCTGGGCGTATTAGATTATATTGGATTCAGAGGTTTACTTGATTAAGTAATTATGTAGACCTCTTGTGCCAGTAGAGCGTTGAGATCCCTCCCTTTGGTGGGTGGGGCCTCACAGATAAAAGGCATGGCAAAGGACAGAGTTAGGGGTTTTTGATGTTGGACTTTTGATGGAGTTTGATGCTAAAGCCTTAAGCTGGAACCCCATGAAGAGAAGAACCCTGAACCCAGAGAGAAGGAAGACCCAGGAAAGGAGGAACCCAGGAAGCCTGAACCCTCACCGATGTCGACAGCCATCTTGCTCCAACACGTGAAAATGTATTTTGGCGAGGGAAGTAACTTAAGCTTTATGGCCTGGTATCTGTAAGCTCCTGCCCCAAATAAATACCCATCATAAAAACCAACCAATTTCTGGTATTTTGCATCAGCACCCCTTTGGCTGACTAATACAGGCTGTAAACCAAATACATTCTTTTTTTTTTTATTTCTCTCCCCTTCCCCGCCCCCCAGCTGTCTGCTCTCTGTATCCATTCGCTGTGAGTTCCTCTGTGTCTGCTTGTATTTTTGTCAGTGGCACCCAGAATCTGTGTCTCTTTTCTGTTGTCAGCTCTCCGTGCATGTGGCGCCATTCCTGGGCAGGCTGCATTTTTTTTGCGCTGGGCAGCTCTCCTTACAGGGCGCACTCCTTGCGTGTGGGGCTCCCCTACACAGGGGACATCCCTGCATGGCACAGCACTCCTTGTGCACATCAGCACTGTGTGTGGGCCGGCTCACCACATGGGTCAGGAGGCCCTGGGTTTGAACCTTGGACCTCGCATGTGGTAGGCGGATGCTCTATTCCTTGGGCCAAATCCGCTCCCCACATTCTCTTTTTTTCTGAGGATAGACATGAAAAGAATGATGTAGAGATTTTCAGAGAAAGATCATAACCAGTTCTCTATCCGGCTTAAATCTGAGAGTGAGAAAGGAACGTGTACTCTGACTATTCCTTCAGCTCCTGCTACTTCCCGAAGGGGCAGGAGCGGACCTGGCGTCTGTGTAGAGTTAGGAGCCTGCGTGCTGATGGATGGGGAGGGCCACAGCACAGAAGGAGGGGGAGGTAGTCCCCGTAAGTGAGTATGAGGAGGGGAGAAGGGAAGGGTAGAAGTCAGTGGTGTCAAAGAGGGGAGGAAGGAGTGTGGAGGATGAGTTGAGAGATAACTCCAGAGGATTATATGGAGGAGGTACAGAGGGGTGTGATCTGAGGGATCAAAGTTGGAGTGCCCAGAAGTTTTAGGGGGTAGAAGCGATGAGGAGGAGGATTTCCGAGGTTTCTGGTGTAAAAGAAGAATTTGGCAGGAAGAGCAGGATTGGCAGAGGAAGGGAAGGAAGGAAAAGGAATGCCTGAATGTAAGGGATCTCTGGCCATCTGCCGTTGCACTGGATAAAGTTCTCTAAGTCTTGGAGAACTTGGAAATTCAAAGTGCCATTTTCCAGCTACTGATTTTCATTGTCCAGTTTGTCTTGTGGCCACACAGAGGTCAAATAGAAAATGAGCTTTTTTAGGTCTGATGTCTCCTTCTGGGTATGGTTTTAAAGTTAAGAAGGAGCCAACCCAGAGGCGTGTTTTTTGGGGGGCGCGAACTTGAATTCCCCATTTTAGGTGGCTGTGGCGAGAGTAAGGATCTCTAGGACTGAGGAGATTCTGAGTGAGACAGGAGTCCCTGAATCAGTCAGATATCTCTAAGGAAATAGGAAACCGCACTTAGAGCCAGACATCTCTGGAGCCAAGGGGTTTCTTCCCATGAGGATGCAGTCCTCCAGCCTGCCATGGCCCTCAGAGGCAGTGAGGATCACTGACCTAGTGCTAGGATTTTTCCAATGGATTGTCCTGGACAGCTGAAAAGGAGAGAGAGAGAGAGAGAACAGGATCCTCCGGTGGAGAAATCCTTAACTAACCCAGCCGAGATTCAATGTCCAGTGTTGAATGCGCATTCGGCCGTGGCAGAGAGGAGATTCCTTGCCAATCGATCAGTTTCAACATGACCCCAGTTCCGGGTTTTTGGCACCAAATGTTGGAGAAAAACGGTGCTCACTGGGACATGGAGACTGATGTACAGGAAATTTATTGAGAAGCTCTCCCAACAGAGGGGCTCTGAAAAATAGACTTCAGCCCACTTCTGGAAAGGGGGGATTTGAGTTTATACAGTACATTCCTAGGTGGGGAAATGATAGTCAGTGGGAGGAGGTCCAGCGTCTGAGTGAGGTGCAGGGGCCAACAGGAAGCCCTAGAGGTGAAAATTTTCCCTTGTATAGCTAGAGGGTAGTGGGTTAGGGAGTTATGTTTTCTTGGATTTCTAGAGGAGCAGGTGTTGTTTTTGTTTGTTTTTTAAAGATTTATTTATTTATTTCCCCCTCCCCCCACCCTAATGGAATTTTTTTTGCTGTGTCCATTCGCTATGTGATCTGTATCTATTTCTCTCTCTCTCTCTTTTTTTTTTTTTTTTTTTGGTCTTCTCTTCTCATATTTTCTCCTCTAGGATTCACCAGGATTCGATCCTGGGAACTTCTGATGTGGAAAGAGGTTCCCTGTCAGCTGCACCACCTCAGTTCCTGGTTTCTGCTGCACTTCACTTTGACTCTCCCCTTTGTCTCTCTTTTGTTGAGTCATCGTCTTGCTGCATGACTCACTTGCACAGGCACTGGTTCACCACATGGGTACTTGGCTTGCCACACAGGCACTGGCTCACCACATGGGCACTGTCTCACTACATGGGTACTCACTTGCCATATAGGTGTCCTTTCATTTATTTTTCACCAAGAGGTCCCAAGGATGGAACCCAGATCCTCTCATATGGTTGGTAGAGGTCCTATCACTTGAGCCACATCTGCTTCCTAGCAGGTGTTGTTTTGATCTGCAGGGAGTGAAGGTCTCTATCTCCCTTTACTCCTGTTTCCACATGGTTTCTTTGTTCAACCTTTTGGGAGGTGCCGTGCTTTCAGACACATAGACTTAAAGGGTGGGGGGGGGGCTTGTCTTTCCTTAAAGCATGTCAGGGGGAACCGAGTCACAGCTTGTGAATTATTGCAAACCTAGTGTAGCAGTTTGATATAATTGATGAATTCCAAAAAGAAATATTGGATTATGTTTGTAATCTGATCTGTACCTGGGCATGATTAATTTATCATTAGGGTGTGGAGTCCCTACCCAGTCCCCACAACTTGGTGGGTGGAGACTCACAGATAAAAGGCATGGCAAAGGACAGAGTTGGAGCTTTTGATGCAGGGATTTCTGATGTTAGAGTTTGATGCTGAAGACCCGGGAAGGGAAGTCAGCATGCAGAGGAAAGAGAAGCCAGCCCCAGGAAGGAAGAAATCTTGACGCCAGAGTAAAGTAAGGCCCAGGAACATAGAAACCCAGGAAGCCTAAACTCTTGCAGATGTTGGCAGCCATTTTGTTCCATATAGACTTTGGTGAGGGAAGTAACTTATGCTTTATGGCCTGGTATCTGTAAGTTCCTACCCCAAATAAATACCCTTTATAAAAACCAACCAATTTCTAGTATTTTGCATCAGCACCCCTTTGGCTGACTAATATGGAATTTGGAGTGGGGTAGTGCTTTTGCAATTACTGAAATGCTGAAATGGTTTTATAATTGGATAAGGGGTATTTTTTGGAAGAATTGTGAGACACTTGGAAGAAAAGACCAACAGTGCTTTGAAGAGACTGTTGATAGCAATATGGATTCTAAAGAGACTTTTTATGATGCCTTAGAAATAAATGAGGAAACTTATTGGAAACTGGAGGAAAGGCGATCCATGTTTTAAAGTTGCAAAGAACTTAGCAAGATTAACTCCTGGTGTTGTACAGAAGATAGAATTTGAAAATGGTGAGCCTGGGCATTTAACTGAAGAAATTTCCAAAGTGAACCTGGAGAATGTGGCTTGGCTTCTGCTTGCAGCTTATAGTAAAATGCTAGATGAGAGAGATATGCTGAGTATGAAACTGTCGGGCACGAAGAAAACAGAAACTGATTCTGGAAATTCCAAGCCTTTGGAAATCAAGCTCCCAGATGAAAGTGCCCTATTGGAGGACTTAACTAAAACTTGAAACAGGTAAATAAAAATTGAAGATGTAGTTATCTAGGAAAGACTTGTGGAAAGTCTTACTGTCTGATGGCTGGGACCCCTGCCTGCTAAACCAACAGACTTTTTGAGAGAGCTGTATGAACAAAACCACTGTCTGCCTGGACTAAAAAGGATATAGAAAGGAGAGATTGAAGGAGAAACAGCTTTAAGAGAAAAACCATGGAAGCTGAGATCTGGAATTAAGACTTTACCTTGGGCCAAGAGAGGATTCCCACCCATGTGTACAGAGAGGGTGAGTTTGCCCCACCAGTTGAAGAGGGTGGATGTTCCTGTCCGAATGTTCTGGGAGAGTTTTGCCACCCCAGGGTACAGAGGGGGTGGAGCACATTCCCCAAGGATTAGGGCAGTTAAGGTCGGCATCCCACAGGTCTGAGAGGGGTAGACCTGTCCCCTAAAGGTTAGGGAAGGCTAGGTGGTCAACTCGTTGCTCTGAGAGCATTGAGCCTATATGCCAAAGGTTAGGGGGAATGTTGTTTTCATATTGTTGTAGAATTTGAGAGAGGTTCAATTATTTGCGTATAGAGAGGCCAGGACTCAGGAATGATTTTGAGAAGGAAAAATGGTTTATTGATGGCCGGCCAGACTCAGGAGTTTTCCTTTTCAATCCCGAGCCCGGAACAAGACTTTCGAGTTTCTTTTATACAGAAAGGAAAGGTTAAATGGTCCCTTTGTTTCAGTTCTCAATAGGCCTGAATTAGCATATATATCTTTTACATCTTAGGTAAGCTTTTAGCATGGACTTCATATATTCTGGATAAGCTTTTGGCATATTTGGTTTGCATTTTCCCTGACTACTTAAAGTTTATAGACCTTGCATTGTTAAACTGTTTCTTGGGACTGGAGTCATTGCCGTGGTCACCAAGGGCAGGACTGCAGCCTCTTACCATCTCACACCCACAAGTCAGACAGCTTAGGTCATCTCTGAAGAGAAAAAGAGCCTCCCACCCAGAGCCCACATCAATATCACCGTACTAGGGAGGTTAAGACTCTAACCCAAAGATTGGGTGAGGTGTGGCCATCACCCCAACACTCTTGGAGGGAGAGGTCTGGAGCTAGGTCGACACCCAGATGCTTGATGAGGGTGGAACCAAGAAAATAGCCTTTTTGGGCAAAACCATGGAATGGGTGGGTCCCCATATGGCACCAAGAAGAAGAAACCATCTCCTTAAAAATGACTCTCAGACCTTGAAATCGAATGGAGGATGCCCTGCAGGTTTACTGAATGTAGAGGACTCTGTGACTCATGTTTCCTTCCCAATTTCTCTTTATTGTAATGAAAATGTTTATCCTATGTCTGTCCCTTTGTGTACTGGAAACAGGTAAATGACTTTGTAAGTTTCAGAGGTCTATAGCAGACAGGACTTTGCACCAAGACAAACAGTATTTCTTTAAATTGATTATAATATGATTTAGTACTTGCATTGTAACTGATTTAAGGCTTTTTAAAATATTGTAATAACTTTTTGGAATTCAGAGGGTGGAGTATAGCAATTTGATATAATTGATGAATTCCAAAAAGAAATATTGGATTATGTTTGTAATCTATCTGTACCTGAGTATGATTGAGTTATCATTAGGGCGTGGAGTCCCCACCCAGTCCCCACACCTTGGTGGGTAGAGACTCACAGATAAAAGGCATGGCAAAGGACAGAGTTGGAGCTTTTGATGCGGGGATTTCTGATGTTAGAGTTTGATGCTGAAGACCCGGGAAGGGAAGTCAGCATGCAGAGGAAAGAGAAGCCAGCCCCAGGAAGGAAGAAATCTTGAAGCCAGAGTAAAGCAAGGCCCAGGAACATAAAAACCCAGGAAGCCTGAACCCTCTCAGACATTGGCAGCCATCTTGCTCCATATAGACTTTGGTGAGGGAAGTAACTTACGTTTTATGGCCTGGTATCTGTAAGCTCCCACCCCAAATAAATACCCTTTATAAAAACCAACCAATTTCTAGTATTTTGCATCAGCACCCCTTTGTCTGACTAATACACCTAGTGAGAGGGAACCTCTAACAAGACCAGAACTTTAGGGGGAGTTTGTTTACTTCCTCGCCTCTGCTAGAGGCTCCATCTAACCCCTTTGGGTAGTCCATTGCCTCTAAGTCACATGGCTATCTCTGTACCAAAACACCTGTGGTCTGTATTTGCTTTACTGCTTTCTAACCTGTTGGAAGGCTTCTTCCTCTGGGGCTCCCCAATCCCAGATAGCCCCCTTCTTTATTAGTCAGTATAAAGGCCTTAATGTTTGGGCTAAGCCAGGGTACAAAAGGCTGCCCAAATCCCAACAATCTCACAAAACTATGCAGTTGCTTCGGTGACAGGGGTCAGGGAAAAGGTTGGACTGTATCAATACCCATCTTGGGGACAAAGTGAGCCCTACCAGACAAGATCGCACCCAAGCATTTCACTAAGAGCCTGGCCCCTGTAGTTTGTTGTCATTTACTGGTCATTCTCAGCCTTTGCAGTGGCCGCTGATCAGGCACAGCTGCTTCCAGTAGCTTCCAGTGGCTGGAATGAGTCCAGGTTAGCATCACATCATCAGTGAACTGGAACACAGTGACCCCCTCCAGATGACAAATCATAGGGCTAAAAAGGTATCCTTATGGGAGAATTTGAACTGCCTGTGACTCCCTCCCAGGTGAAAGCTAATTGGTCTTGGTTCTTGGAGGCTGTTGCTATGCTGAAGAATGCATTGGCCAGGCCCAAAACAAAGTGGCAGGCACCCAGAGCCTCTCCGATTTGTTCCATCAGTCAGGCAATATGTGGCTCTACAGCAGGGAGAGGTGGCACAATTTTGTTTAGTTCCTGATAATGTACTGTCATTCTCCCGAACCATCTGGTTTCCTTATGAGTCACTCTGGGGCTTTCGGCAGCCTGAACTTATGAGTCACTCTGGGGCTTTCGGCAGCCTGAATACTCTTCACCAGATGGAGGTTTCTGATGGTTTCCCCTATCTCTTTATGTCCCCCAGGCAGTCGGTATTGCTTTGTGGCCACTGTGCTGCGGGGCACTGGGAGTTAAACAGGCTCGCACTTAGCCCAGCCCTGAACTATTGACGCCAGTAGTCATACCTGTAGGGGAAATTCACCTGCAGATGTTGCGTGGGCTGATCCAGATAAGATATCAATGCCTAAAATATACTCAGGTATAGGGGCTGTGTATGCAGCACAGCAGATGGGAATTAACCGACCTATTTGCATAATGACAACGCCCTGCCTCACCTTCCCCACTCCAGCCCTGCACCCACCGCTGGCTAGCAGCGGACCTCGGAAGGAAATGACATTCCCATAAATCAGAGCACTCTGCTCCCGAGTGCACTAGCACTACAACCTTCTGTGTATTATGGGGAGACCAGTGTAGAGTTGAGGTCAACATGAGGCCTCCTGTCTCCTGAAACGTACCCTCCCACCGGGCGGTCTTGACCTCTCCCCTAATCTGTTGAGACAGGGGGAGCCCATTCCACTCTTTGGAGGCCTCTTCTGCTTCCAGGTCGGGAGGAGCCAACGGGGCCTCGCGAAAATTTTGTTCCCACTCCAGCTTCTTCCACAGGTCCACTAACACCAAGTAGGTTTCTTGTCTGTCTGTTTTTCGGTATCCCAGCTGCTAGCAAATCTGTCCACTGTTGCTTTCTAGTCACCTGCCGATCTTTACTTTTTCTGATTTATCTGTTTATGGGTCTTTTGTCCATACGCTGCTCCCTCTGCCTGGGCACCCCGTTTCCTTATCCGCTCAGTTCCTCCTAAATCAGCTACGGCTGGAGCAGCTCTGGACACAGGGGCCCCGACCCCGGGAAGGAGGATGGGAACGAGAGAACCAGACCATTGTCCAGGGCTGACAGTAGGACATTATTGTTCACACCCGCGGTGAAGAATTCGTAGTCGGTCTGGAAAGTGCTCTGCGTGAAGAGCGCTGCATTCCCAGTCCCCTGACTACATCCTGTGGCTTTTCCACGGCTGCCCGGCACACCAGCCCTCCCGGTCTACATCCTTCGTGGGCCCACGGCTGCCGGCAAGCCTGAAACCACCAGTTTGAGAGAGCTTATCCCCGGACCGGTAGCAGCTGCCTGGAGGCGCCGTCGCAGCGCAGGATGCAGGTGAATGCGGGCGACGGCCCAGGGCCTGACAGGACTGTCCCTCAGCACAGTGACAACCAGCATCTGAAGCCGAGCTTTTTCTGCAGGTGTCCTGTTTCTTCACTGGAGCAGTTCCCCCCCCCCCGCCTTTTTTTTAAAAGATTTATTTTATTTATTTCTCTCCCCTTCCCCCCCGAGTTGTCTGCTCTCTGTGTCCATTCGCTGTGTGTTCTTGTGTCCGCTTGCTTTCTTGTCAGCGGCACCTGGAATCTGTCTTGTTTTGTTGTGTCATCTTGCTGCGTCAGCGCCATTCCTGGGCAGGCTGCACTTTCTTTGGCGCTGGGCAGCTCTCCTTACGGGGTGCACTCCTTGCGCGTGGGGCTCCCCTGCATGGGGGACACCCCTGCGCGCATCAGCACTATGCGAGGGCCAGCTCATCACCCTGGGTTTGAACCTTGGACCTCCCATGTGGTAGGGGAACGCCCTACCCGTTGGGCCAAATCTGCTTCCCGCCGGAGCAGTCCTTAGTTCGGCCCTGTCACTTGCCATCCCTCTCTGAATCAGCTCTTGTTCTGGTTGGAGACCCTGGTCTCCGCTGGGAGCTGCTGCAGCCACTTCCCAACCCTCCTTTTTCTCTCCCACACCCAGAGCCGCCAAGAGCTTCCAAGACCCCAGTCAGGCCCTTTGGCATTTTGGGGGCACCCCTGTACTCACACAAGTGTAAAACCCACGCGTGCCACAGCCCCCTGCATGGAAGACACGGGCCACTGGGAATATCCCCCTTCCCCTCTCACCCCGAGTCTCCTCGGGTCCGTGGGCTCCCAGCTGGCCCCCAGCTGTGCCGCTGCAGAAACACAGCCTTGGGTCCCCCACGTTCCCACCCTGGCTCAGGAGCCCAAAGGATTCCTTGGGGAAATGCAGGTGGAACACAGTGCAGCTGACAGCAGGAGACGCGGGCCAGGGGTGGGGGTGCCCTGTTCCTTGGGGTTGTCGCGGGAGAAACAAAGGAGGCCGGAGCCAGGGCCACAAGACTTGTCCACCCACTCAGGAATGTGCACAGGATCTCCCGGTGCACGTTCACAGGAACTTCCTCCAGAACAGCTTCATCCCTCGTGGTCCCAGGGCAGGGCTCCGGCCAGCTTATCTGCCCTGCACACCGGATGCTTTCTGGGCCCCTGGGGCTTGACCAGGGGAGGGGAAAGAAGGGGGTGAAGCAAGGTTTGCACCAGAAAATATTTGCCTTGCAGGCACTAATGCGTTGTGGACTTGGTATTAGGGTTGCCAGATTCAGCAAATAAATATAAAAATACAGGGCAACCAGTTAGATTTGAATAACAGATAAACAACATTTTTTTTTAGTATGGCATCCCAAATCAAATAAAGAACAAATACTTTTCAGGTATAAGTATGTCCCATGCACTATTTGGGACATGGTTATACTAAAAATATTCTTTTGCTGTTTGTCTGGAAATTCATATTTAACTAGGGTGTGTTATGTATCAGTCAGCAACCCTCTGTGACATCCAGACCCTCACGAGCCTGCTTCTGTGGTGACAGTGGCTTGAGCACAACATGGTTTAGGTGCGTGTCATAGGCAGCAGTTGCAGTGTTGCAGCAAAGCCCAGAGTTCTGAACGGCAGAGAAGCCCAAAACGATAATTGGAGAGGTGGAGGAACAGATTTATTTTGTACGGGCCCAGAGGAGAGTCAATCTCCAAATTCTGAGCCCCGTTTTTCAGTTTTCATAGGTTTATGTAGGATTTTATGTGGGATCAGCATGACTTTTGTTCATTGGCTAACACGTTTGCTAGGTGAAATTTTGCAAGCAAGGTTACAGAGCAGAAGGCAGGTGCAAGGTCATGGGGGGGGAGGCCAGAGTGGTTGGTTAGATTACAGAAGCGGGGGGGGGGGGGGCATGAGTCGTTCGTTTGATATTCTCCTGCAAGGCCATGTTCTCACAGGCTGATTTACAGAAGCGGGGGCAGGAGTGGCTCGTTAGATATTTGTTCTGCAAGGTTATGCTTTCTATTTCTCAACAGCAGTTTGCTTCTCTCCTTCCTGCCCAAGACCCTCGGCTTTCTGCCCCCAGGGTCTCCTCCCACCCACCCTCTGAGCTGTGGCTCAAACAACCCAGCAGACAACTACGCCAAGCCCCCCACACCTGCCTGTGTCCAGTCACCCTGCCATGGGGGAACTGCAGGAGCATCCCACCCCGAGCCCCACGCCTTCTGCCCCATCTTGCCGCTCCTCCTCCTGGAGTGTCCTCTGTGCCTCCCTGGCCACTAGGTACCTGATTCGTTGTTTAAGATTATTCGTTGCCTCCGGGGTGGAGTGTTTCTGGAACTGCTAAGTGGAGTGTGTGGCTCCCTCCTCTGCGGACATGACTTTCCCTACAGACTTGGTTATGGCTCTGCTGCTAGCACTGTGGCCACCAACGAGCCTGGGGCCTCCACAGGCCCCAGGAGCTTCTCCTGGGCAGCCCAAGTCGTGTCCGTCTGTGGGTTCTCAGGACCGGGGCCAAGGCCCCTGGCACAGACAGCGGTGAGTCAAGCAGTGTTGGCTGGAGACCATGCACACACTGCGTCATCTGTGCTCTCACGCTCCTGCGTTGCACATGCTCACATTTTGTTCCATTTCTGACTTTAAGGTCATTTCTAGTTTCTCTTCTTGATGTGAATCTTCTCCTGCGGGCCTCTGTGTAAATTATTTTCTTTTCTTCTGAGTCGTTTCTTTAGGACATAGTTTCCAAAGTGAAGTTATCCAAAACAAGGCTCGGACTAATTTTGTAGACCTTGCTATCCGCTGCCAGGCTCCCCTGGGAAAGGTCAAAGCAGATGGTGGAGCTGCCTGCTTCTGAGCCCATCCCCAGAGCATGGCAAAGCCCCATGGTCCTTGGCCCTCTGCAGGCCACTGGGGCCACTGGGAGGCCTGTTTAGTCAGGTAGATGCCACCAGGGAAGGCCCCATTCAATGCAGAGAGCAGTTTTGGAGAACATCACAGTTCTGCCTGAGGGCCAGGTGGAGCTCTGCGTGGCGAGGGGTGGCACCCAGGCAGTGGCATCCGAGGCAACGGCTTGCCCTCTAGTTGGGTTGTCCTTGGTCAGTTGTCAGGAGCCACCCAAAGACCTGCGGAATCTGAAGATGAAAAATGATCACGGTGCTCTCTATTGACTTAAGACTTTTTTTTTTTAAAGGCATGGGTTTTTTGTTTTTTTTTGTTTTTTTTTAAAATTTAATCCCCCCCCCCCCCGCCGCCCCGGGTTGTCTGTTCTCTGTGTCTATTTGCTGCGTCTTGTTTCTTTGTCCGCTTCTGTTGTCGTCAGCGGCACGGGAAGTGTGGGCGGCGCCATTCCTGGGCAGGCTGCTCTTTCCCTCGCGCTGGGCGGCTCTCCTTACGGGGCGCACTCCTTGCGCGTGGGGCTCCCCTACTTGGGGAACACCCCTGCGTGGCAGGGCACTCCTTGCGCGCATCAGCACTGCGCATGGCCAGCTCCACACGGGTCAAGGAGGCCCGGGGTTTGAACCGTGGACCTCCCATGTGGTAGACGGACGCCCTAACCACTGGGCCAAGTCCGTTTCCCTTAAGACTTTTTCTGACTTGGGGAGGAGCTGCTCCTCAAGACTTCTTGGCAGTGCATCTAACACAAACCCCTGCAGCAGGGGTTCTTAACAAGGGCTCCGTGTGCTGGAACTGAAATTCAAAAAAACTTGGCCCAGTGGTTAGGGCGTCCATCTACCACATGGGATGGGAGCCCCACGGTTCAAACCCCGGGCCTCCTTGACCCATGTGGGGCTGGCCCATGCGCAGTGCTGATGCGCGCAAGGAGTGCCCTGCCACGCAGGGGTGTCCCCGCGTACGGGAGCCCCACGCGCAAGGAGTGCGCCCCACAAGGAGAGCTGCCCAGCGCGAAAGAAAGTGCAGCCTGCCCAGGAATGGCGCCGCCCACATGGAGAGCTGACACAGCAAGATGACACAACAAAAAGAAAACACAGATTCCCGTGCCGCTGACAACAACAGAAGCAGACAAAGAAGACTAGCAGCAAATAGACACAGAGAACAGACAACCGGGGTGGGGGTGGGCAAAGGGGAGAGAAATAAATAAATAAATCTTTAAAAAAAAATTCTTGTGGGGACGTGTTGGTGCAGGTGTGATCTATTTATTAAATAATATACAGTGAAATGTGGACTTAGTAAGGGGTCCGTGGTTTTCACCTGACTGGCAAAGGGGTCTGTGGAACAGAAAAGGTTAATAGAGATTGAAACTCGTCAGGCTCATCCCAGCTCCGACATCAGCCCAAGAAGGTCCTGTGGGAGGGTCGTGGCCTGAGGGGGCAAGCAGACGGCAGAATTCAGGTTGGCAGAGGGGAGCGGGAGAGGGGCGAGCAGCAGGGACAGAGCACAGAGGGGAGTGGGAGAGGGGCGAGCAGCAGGGTCAGAGCACAGAGGGGAGCGGGAGAGGGGTGAGCAGCAGGGACAGAGCACAGAGGGGAGCGGGAGAGGGGCGAGCAGCAGGGACAGAGCACAGAGGGGAGCGGGAGAGGGGCGAGCAGCAGGGACAGAGCACGACGCAGGGTGCAGGGTGCGTTGGGGAGGATGTTGGGAAGTGAGGCCCCTCGTTGGTGAGCAGTGCCCAAGGGTGGTGGAAAAGCAGGCGGGTTAGAAAACAAGGGTGTCCATAACTGAGGGTCTTGAAAGCCCCTGAGCCCTCTGCCCTTTGAGTTGCCTCGCAATGTCCATCCGACAGGTGATTCTACACTGAGAATGGGAGTGGAGCTTGTTTACCAAGCTCCCGTAGGTTCACTTCACCTAGTGGCCTGACTCCCACCCTCCACACTCACCTGCACTTGCAGGGACTCCGTTTACTGAGATGCTCTCAGCATAAGCATTAGTAGGATGGCCAGATGAAACACAGGACACCCAGTTTAATTTGAATCTCGGATCAACAAGGAATATTTTTTAATATTGCTGTAGAAGTCGAGAGAGGTTCAATTATTTGCATATAGAAAGGCCAGGACTCAGGAAATTTTTTGGGAAGGAAAAATGATTTATTTACCAACGGCCAGGCTCGGAGCTTCTCATTCCAAAATCGGAGCTACCCGTCCCCCATTGCAAGAATTTTGAGTTCCTTTTATACAGAGAGGAAGGTCCAAATGGTTCTTTTGTTTCAGTGCTCAGTAGGCTTGAATTAGCATATATCTTCCACATTCTAGGTAAGCTTTTAGCAGGGACTTTATATATTCTAGATAAGATTTTAGCACATTTGGTTTGCATTTTCTCTGAATATTTAAGGTTTATAGAGTTTGCATTGATCAACTGTTTCCCGGGACTGGAGTCATTGCCGTGTCACCAAGGGCAGGACTGCAGCCTCTCACTGTCCCACACCCACACGTCAGGACACAGACAGCTTAGGTTATCTACGAAGAGACAACAGCCTCCCACCCGTAGCCCACATCAATATAAATGCAATATTTGGGACATACTTTAAAAAATCATTCCTTTCTCATCTGAGATTCAAATTCAACAGGGCACCCTGTATTTCTATTTGCTAAATCTGGCAATGCTGATTTTGAGAGATCTGGTTGACGGGGCAGAGCTGGCGGCGTGTCGCCAGGCTGCAGGCTACCCACCGAGAAGCAGCCGAGGCCGCGAAGGGCAGGCAGGTGGAGTGGCGGCCCGTGGCTCACCACCCAGGGCTTGTCTCCCTCAGGCTTCCGTGAGCAGACCCAGAGCCCTCTCCAAGCCCGTGGCGGAGCTCGTGGCGCAGCCCGTGGAGGAACAGAAGCCCAGTGCCCGCCAGGTCTCCAGGGACCGGGATGTGGAGGTGATGGGAAGCACCGGGGCCTCCGGCAGGGGGCTGGGCAATGCCTCTTCTCCTGGCCGCGTGAACGCGAACTCCCAGCAGTTCACCCCCGCCCTCTCTGCAGTCTCCAGCTGCTGGGAAGCTGGACCGGCGTCTGGGCTGAGGTTCTGGAAGGGAGGGCGAAGGGCCGTTCCGGGGCTGGGGGGCCCCCTGGACAACGCTCAGTCACGCGCCTCCCATGGGGTGGGGGGACGTGGGCGCCTGGCAGCCTCAAGCCACTTCAGTCCCCTCGGCACCTCCTCTGCCAAAGCCGCCTCCTCGGGAGCAGAAGCTGGGCCTGCGCGCACAACCCACCGTGACCTTCCTGTTCACGCTCCTGAACGCGCCGGAGCCCGCGGAGCCCGAAGACCCTGGAGAGTAAGCCCGCGTGAGGGTGTGCGGGGCCCGGGGGAGGGTGTCTTCCCCCCTCGCACGTTCCGTCCTGGGTCCCGGCTGTGCAGAGCAGAGGCCCCGGCGCGGCTGCAGGAGCCCTCGGTCCCGGCCTCACTGCCCGCCATGCCCAGGGACTCCGAGACCCCGGAGTGCCCGTTCCTAGATAAGGACGACTGGGGCCCCCGGCGGACCTCCCAGGAGATCCGGCGCTTGATGATGGAGTGCATGAGGTGAGCGTGCCGGGGCAGGGGAGCGGGGGGGGGGCGGGAAGGAGGGGGACAGGACCCCCCCACACTGAGGCGGGCCTGCTGGGCACCTTCACGTGCCCGCCTCCCTCTTCCCCCCTCCCTTTCCTCTTCCTTCCCGCTCCCTCCTTCCCTTGCCTGCTCCCTGGACAATTTCCTCCGTGGCCAGGAGGTCCCTCGCCGCCCCCCACCCCACGCCCTGCAACCCTCCTGGTACGTGCCCAGGGCCTGCGCACGGGCGTGGAGCACAGAGCTTTCCTGGGTGGCAGGCAGTCTGGGAGCTGTCCATCAGGGACCCACATTTCGTTGTCCAGGAATCTGAGGGGTGACAGTCTATGGGGAAGGGGTCTGTCCTCTGAGTGTCGGGCTCTGGAACTAGGGGCTGCAAATCCCATGACCCGTTCCCCATCCCCCCCCCCCCCCGGGGTCAGCCCCCATCGGGTGACAGAGGTCGCAGGAGTGGGGAATACACCCCATCAGGGCTGCACGCGGGCTCCCAGGGCCCCGGATCTGAGCGGCCAGCGCTGCCATTCTGCCTGGAGCACCCCCAAGTCCCTCACAGCGCCCACCCCAGTCAGGGGCCAGCGCGGTGCTCCCCCCTGCTGGGGGCTGGGTGACACAGATTTCCAGCCCAGCTAGAGGGTGGCACAGCCTGCCCATCTTTTAAAAATAATAGTTAGTTTATTTATTTTTAATTGTGGTAAAATATACACAACAAAAATCATTTAAGCCATTTTAGGTAGATAGTTCTCTGGCATTAGGTACATTGACAATACTATGTAACGTTCACCACTACCTGCTTCTAGGGCGTTTTCATCGTCCTAAACCAAAACTCATCCTTAGTTAGCAAAGCTCTCCATTCCACCCACCCACCACCCCTGGTAACCACCATTCTGCGTTCTGTCTTCATGATTTTGCTTATTCTAAGTATTTCATAGGAGAGAAATCATATAATACTTGTACTTCTGTGCCTAGTTTGTTTCTCTGAGCATGCTGGCTTCAAGTTTCATCCACGTTGTAGTATGGACCAGCATCTCACTTCTTTTTATGGCTGAATAGTAGTCCATTGTACGGATAGACCGCATTTTCTTCATTCATCTATTGATGGACGTTTGGGTTGCTTCCACCTTTTTGGCTATTATGAATAATGCTGCAGTGACCACTGGTGTACAAATATCTGTCCAAGTCCCTGCATTCAATTCTTTTGGTTATATACCTAGGAGTGGAATTGCTGGGTAATGTGGTAATTCTATGATTAATTTTCTGAGGAACCACCTAACTGTTTTCCATGGTGGCTGCACCGTTTTACATTGCCACCAACAATATGAGGGTTCCTATTTCTCCACATCCCTGCCAACGTTTGTTATTTCAGTTTTCAAATAATAGTCATCCTAATGGGTATAAAGTGACATTACATTATAATTTTACTTTGCATTTCTCTAATAGCTAATGATGTTGAGCGTCTTTTCATATACTTATTGGCCATTTGTATAGCTTCTTTGGAGAAATGTCTTTTCAAATCCTTGACCCATTTTTCAAAATTGGACTGTTTGTCTTTTTGCTATTGAATTGTAAGAGTTCTTTATGTATTCCAGATATTAAACCCTTATCAGATATATGATTTACAAATAGTTTCTCCCATTCTTTAAGCTGTCTTTTCACTTTCTTACTAATGTCCTTTAATTTACAAAAGTATTTAATTTTTATGAAGTGCTATTTATGTTTTTATTTTGTTGCACAATCCCAAAACCTATTGCCTACTACAAGGGCTTAAAGATATTCCTTATGTTTTCTTTTCTTTTTTTTTTTTTTTAAGGAGGTCCTGGGACTGAACCCGGGACCTCATACATGGGAAGCAGGCACTCAACCACTGAGCTACATCTGCTCCCCTTTATGCTTTGTTGTAAGAGTTTTACAGAATAAAACTATTAGTAGTTTATAGCTCTTTTATTTAGGTCATTGATCCAGTTTGAAGTAATTGAATTAATGTGGTAGGGATCCACATTCATTCTTTAGAATATGAATTTCCAGTTGTCCCAGCATCATTTGTTGAAGGGACTATTCTTTCTCCATTGAATGGACTTGGCACCCTTGTCAAAACTCAACTAGCCATAGATATATGGATTTAACTCTGAACTTTCAATTCTATTCCATTCGTTTATATGCCTATCCTTATGCCAGTACCACACTGTTTTTGTTTTGTGTGTGTGTGTTTTTTAAGATTTATTTCTTCCCCTCCCCCTCATTGTTTTGCACTTGCTGTGTCTATTTGCTGTGTCTGCTCATCTTCTCTTTAGGAGGTACCAGGAACCGAACCTGGGACCTTCCATGTGGGAGAGAAGTACCCAATCACTTGAGCCACCTCAACTCCCTGCTTTGTTGTCTCTCGTCTTTCCTCTTTGTGTCTCCTTGTTGCATCATCTTGTTGCATCCGTTCACCATGCCTGCACATCATGCCACCTTGCTGTCTTGCTCTTCTTCTCCAGCAGGTACCAGGAACCAAACCCCAGACCTCCCATGTGGTAGGCAGAAGCTCAATCTTTTGAGCCACATCTACTTCCTCCACATTGTTTTAATTATTGTGGCTTTGTAGTAAGTTTGAAATGAGGAAATATGAATCTTCCAACTTTGTTTTGGTTATTTGGGGCTCCTTGCAATTCCATGTGATTTGGAGGATCAACTTTTCCATTTCTGCCAAAAAGGCTACTAGAATTTTGATATAGATTTCTCTGAATTTATAGATTGCTCTAGGTACAATTAATATCTTAACGATATTCAGTCACACAATCCATGAACATAGGATCTCTTCATTTATTTAGGTCTCCTTTCATTTCTTTCAGCAGTATTTTGTAGTTTTCAGATGTGCAAGTTTTCAACTCCATAGTTAAATTTATTCCTACGGGGAGTGGGGCATATGGGAATCCCATATATATATATTTATTTTATTTTATTTTATTGCCTCTCCTTGCCACCTGCACTCGCTATCTGCTCTCTGTGTCCATTCACTGCATGTTCTTCTGTGTCTGCTTGTCTTCTCTTCTCATCTTCTCTTTAGGAAGCACCAGGAACCGATCCTGGGACCTCTGATAGGGGAGAGATGCCCTCAATCACTTGAGCCACCTCAGCTCCTGGGTTTGTTTTTCTCTCATTGTCTTTCCTCTGTGTCTCTTTTTTGTTGTGTCATCTTGTTGTGTCAGTTCACAGTGCAAGGCAGCTCTTTGCAGGGTGAGCCAGCTCGCCTTCACCAGGAGGCCCCGGGGAACCAAACCCAGGACCTCCTATATGGTAGATGGGAGCCCAATCTCTTGAACCAAATCCACTTCCTGCCCTATATTGTTTACGTAACATTTTTGTAATTTAAAGTATTTTTTTAAAAAATTTTAAAAAAGTCTTAAAAAAATAAAAGCCGTCAGCACCAGTAGTCAGCCATCAAGCTCAGAAAGCAGCTAGTTGCTCCTCAGGTCTGGCACAACACACCCGCTACCACTGGGAGCGGCCACTGCTCCCTCCAAGAGCACAAGTGGAGCTCCCAGTGCTGTTTGAGAATCAGGAGCAGAAAAAGCACCCTACCCCCAAAAGTCACTCACACGCGCACAGATTTATTCCTAGGTAGTTATTCCTTTAGAGGCTATCGTAAATGGAATTGATTTCTTGATTTCCTTTTCAGATTTTTCATCACTGTGTATAGAAACCCAACTGATTTCTGTATGTTCATCTTGTACTCTGCAAATTTGCTGAATGTTAGTTCTAATACTTTTCTTATGGATTCTTTGCGATTTTCTATATATAGGATCATGTCATCTGCAAATAGGGATATGTTGACTTCTTCCTTTCCAGTTTGGATGACTTTTATTTCTTTCTCCTGTCTATTGGCTCTGGCTAGAACTTGCAGTACAATGTTGAATAACAGTTGTGACAGCAGGCATCCATATCTTACTCCTGATCTTTCAGTCTCTCACCACTGAGTATGATATTTGCTGTGGACTTTCATAAATGCCCTTTATTGTGTTGAGAAACTTCCTGTCTCCTGTTAGTTTACTGAGTGTTTTTGTCATGAGAGGATGTTGGATTTCATCAAATGCCTTTTTTGCATCAGTTGAGATGATCATGTGGTATTTTCCTTCATTCCATGAATGTGGTATATTACATTGATTTATTTTCTTATATTGAGCCATTCTTGCATTCCTGGAATAAATCCCCTGCCTTGGTTGTGATGCAGTGTTAGACTCCATTTTCCAGTATTTTGCTGAGGATTTTCACATCTATTTTCATAAGAGATTCTGGTCTGTAATTTTCTTTTCTTGTGCTATCTTTATCTAGCTTTGGTATCAGGGTAATGCTGGCCTCATAGAATGAGTTAGGAAGTAAAACTTCCTCTTCCATTTTTTGGAAGAGTTTGAGAAAGATTGGTGTTCATTGTCTTTAAATGTTTGGTGGAATTCAGCAGTGAACTACCTGGTCCTGAACTTTTCCTCCTTGGAAGTTTGTGATTACCTCTCCAATCTCTTTACTTTCCATAGGTCTGTTGACATTTTCTATTTCTTCTTGCTTCAGGTTAGGTAATCTGTATGTTTCTAGGAATTTGTCTATTTCTAGTTTTTCAGTATGTAACTGTTCATAATGCCTTTTTTAAAAATATATTTATTTATTTATTTTCCCCCCTTCCCCTCCTCCTGCCCTGCTGTTTTTGCTGTCTGTGTTGTCTTCTCTTCTCATTTTCTCTCCTCTAGTATTCACTGGAATTTGATTCTAAAGACCTCTGATGGGCAGAGAGGTTCCCTGTCAATTGCGCCACCTCAGTTTCTGGTTTCTGCTGCTCTTCACCTTGACTCTCCCCTTGTCTCTCTTTTGATGCATCATCATCTTGCCGTGTGACTTAACTTGCGTGGGGCACTGACTCAACACAAGGGCACTCAAGCGGGCACTGGCTTGCCACGTGGGCACACTTTCTCTTCTTCACCAGGAGGCTCCAGGGATCGAACCCAGGTCCTCCCATATGGTAGGTGGAAGCTCTATCAGTTGAGCCACATCTGCTTCCCCATAGTACCTTCTTATAATCCTTTTTATTTCTGTTTAGTTGGTATTAATGTCCCCACTATCATTCCTGATTTCATATTATTTTATTTTTTTAAGGATTTATTTATCCCCCTCCCCACCCTCCCTCCACCCTGTTGTCTGCTCTCTCTGTCCATTTGCTGTGTGTTCTTCTGTGTCTGCTTGTATTCTCATTAGGTGGCTCCAATCCTGGGACCTTTCTGGAGTGGGAGGAAGGTGATCATTCTCTTGCACCACCTCAGCAACCTGTTCTGCTACATCTTCTTATTGTCTCTCCTCTGTGTCTCTTGTTGTGTCATCTTGCTGCACCAGCTCTCCGCTTTCAGCCAGCACTCCTGTACAAGCGGCATTCCTGCACAGGGCGGCACTCCGTGTGGGGCGGCACTCCGGCGTGGGCCAGCTTGGCATGCAGGCCAGCTTGCCTTCACCAGGAGGCCCTGGGCATTGAACCCTGGACCTCCTGTATAGTAAATGGGAGCCCAACTGCTTGAGCCACATCCGTTTCTCTATGCCTGATTTTAGTTATTCATGTCCTCTCTTTTATTTTGTCAGTCTTGCTAAAAGTTTGTCACTTTCATTGATCTCTTCAAAAA
Source organism: Dasypus novemcinctus (assembly GCF_030445035.2). Lineage (NCBI taxonomy): Eukaryota > Metazoa > Chordata > Mammalia > Cingulata > Dasypodidae > Dasypus > Dasypus novemcinctus. The sequence continues at coordinate 9,706,243 of NC_080682.1, forward strand.
GAAAACATTTAGTTGTATTGAGTCTCTCTATAGTTTTTCTATTCTCTGCCTCATTTATCTCTGCTCTAACCTTTACTTAATTTTTTTTCCTTCTACTAACTTTGGGTGGTTTAGTTCGCTCTTCTTGTTCTATAGATATGAAATTACACTACAGATTTATGATCTTTCTTCTTTTTTAATGTAAGCATTTAGAGCTATAAATTTCCCTCTGAGCACTGCCTTCACTGCGTCCCATAAGTTTTGAGATGTATTTTTATTTTTATTCATCTCAAGATATTTCCTAATTTTGCTTGTGATTTCTTCTTTGACCTATTAGTTGTTTAACTGCATTGTTTAATTTCCACATATTTGTAAGTTTTCCAGTTTTTCTTCTATCTATTTCTAGCTTTATTCTATTATGATCTGAGCAGATACTTTGTATGCTTTGAGTATTTTAAAATTTATTAAGGTTTAATTTGTGGCCTAATATAGGGTCTTTCCTGGAAAATGTTCCTTGTGCACTTGCAGAGAATGTGTATTCTGCTGTTGTTGGGTAGAGGGCACTACATGTGTCTGTTAGGATTAATTGGTTAATAGAGTTGTTCGAGTCCTATATTTTTTCACCAATCTACTGTTTAGATGTTCTATCCATTATTGAAAGTGGCATATTGAAGTCTCCAACTATTTTTGTAGAACTATCTATTTCTCCCTTCAATTCTGTCTATTTTTGCTTCATATATTTTGGAACTTTGTGGTGAGGCACATAAATGTCTGTAATCATTACATATCATCTTGCTAGATTGACTCTTTTATCAATATATAATCACCTTCTTTTCTGAATCAAAGTCTATTTTGACTGACAATAATTATAACCACTCCAGCTCTCATGTGATTACTGCATGCATAGAATTTTATTTTCAATTTCCTTTTGTCTTGTAGACAGTCTCTTGTAGATGGATCACGCTTTTTCATCCAATCTGCTAATATCTGTCTTTTAATAGAGGTGTTTACTCCTTTGACATTTAAGGTAATAACCGAGAAGGAGAACTTTCCTTCTGCCATTTAGCTATTTGTTTTCTCTGTCTTGTGTGTTTGTTGGTCCTCTTATTCCATTGCTACCTCTTTTTAAAAAATTTTTTATTTAGTTGCTGTTTTGTAGTGTAATTTTTTATTCCCTTTTCTTTCCTTTTCTCAATTTTTTGTTATTTTCTTAGTTATTACCTTTGAAATTACAACAAACATCTTAAATTAATAACAATCTAGTTTGACTAGTACCAACCTTGTTTCTGTAGAATACAAACTCTACTACTGTGTATATCTGCCCCCTTTCCCTGTATGTCACTATTGCATCAGATTGCATCTTTATACATTGTCTGGACATTAACATATATTTATAATTTTATGTTACACATTTGCCTATTAAGGTATATGGAGGGGGAAGCAGTTACAAAACAAAAGTACAATAATACAAAATTTTTAATTTACCAATGTATCTATCTTTATCAATGTTTTTAAATTTTCTTCTTACGGCTTCACATTACTGTCTAGTGTCTTTTTATTTCAGCCTGAAGGACTCTCCTTAGCATTTTTTGTAGGGAAGGTCTTTTGGTAATGAATTCTTTCTGCTTTAGTTTATCTGTAAATATCTTAATATAGGCTTCATTTTTTTTAAAGATTTATTTTATTTTATTTATTTATTTCTCCCCACCCCCTCATTGTTTGCACCTGCCATGTCTGTTTGTTATGTGCTGATCTTCTTTTTTTTTAGGAGACACCAATAACTGAACCCAGGACCCACTATGTGGGAGGGAGGCACCCAATCACTGGAGCCACCTCCACTCCCCGCCCTGTTATGTCTCTCACCAAGCTTTCCTCCATATGTCTCCCATTGTTCCATCCTGCTGCATCAGCCACTGTTCCAGCCTGTTGCACCAGCCCACTGTCCTGCTCGGCTCCCCAGGAGGCGCTGGGAACCAAACCTGGGCCTCCCATGTGGTAGGCAGAAGCTCAATCACTTGAGGCACATTCGCTTCCCTCTCCTTCATTTTTGAAAGACAATTTTGCCAGATATAGAATCTTGGTTGATAGGTTTCTTCCTTTAAGGACTTTAAATATGCCATCCCACTGTCTCCTGGCCTCCATTGCTTCTGATAAGAAATCTGCTGCTAATCTTACTGTGTGGTCTTTATATGTGACAAGTCACTTCTCTCTTGCTGCTTTCAAAATTCTCCCTTTGTCTTTGGATTTTAACTATTTCACTATAATGTGTCTTGGTGTAGATCTCTTAGAGTCTATCCTGCTTGGAATTTTTTGAGCTTCTGAGATGTGTATAGTCATGGTTTTCATCAGATTGGGGACATTTATGGCCATTATTTCTTTGAATACTTCTTTCTTCCCCTTTCTATCTCTCTCTTGTCCTTCTGGGACTCAAATGATGTGAATGTTAGTATGCATAATGGTGTCTCACAGGTCTCTCGGGCTCTGTTCACTTTTCTTCATTATTTTTCTCTTTCTGCTAGACATGCTGGATAATATCTATTGTCCTATCTTCAAGTTCACTGACCCTTTCCTCTACCTCTTCAAATCTGCTGTTGAATCTGTCTAGTGAGTTTTCATTTCAATTAATAATTTGCAGCTCCAAAATTTCTGTTTGGTTCCTTTTTTTATGATTTCCATCTCTTTATTTTGTTCAGTCAGTGTTTCCCCAATTCCTTTTAGTTCTTTGTCCATGAATTCCTTTAGCTAATTAAATATTTAAGATGTTTGATTTAAAGTCTTTGACTAATAATTCCTATATATGAGCATCCTCAGGGATAGTTTCTGGCCAATTCTTTTTTTCCTGTGAATAGGCCATATGTCCCTGTTTCTTTGTGTGTTTTGGAATTTTTTGTTGAGAACCAAACATCTAAGTATTTTTTTGTAACTCTGGGATTGCATTGGTGTTTTTTGTTGATGATGGCTGGAGCCATCAATTTGTGACTTTTCTCAACTATTTTTGCTTCCAAATGGGGAATGGAAAGTGTCAAGAGAAGGAAAACAAAACAAATCTGAACACGATAGGTCCTGCCTCTTTAAATCTCCTCTGCTGCTTTTCCCTGAGAGGGGTTGGAACAACGACTGCCCTCAGATGTGGACCCTGAGTCATCTGAAGTAGGATTTTAGAGGACTAGGTCCTAATAGCCCGTCCTGGCACTGGCAAGCTGCATTAGGAACCCAGGCTGCAGTCCCTACTGCTGACTGCCACATGCCTGGTGGTGGGAGGATGGTGGCCACTGGACAAGGATGAAATTCACTGCTAATGACTACACTTTACCAGCATCTTTGTCCAGCTCTTCCCTGGATGTGACACAGTGTTTCACTAGACTCCAGAGTTTCAAAATAATTAATTCAAAAAGACCCTTCCAGTTCAATAGTCATTTTGGTGGAAGGGCTGATTCCTGACCTTCGTATTTTGTCATCTTCCCACAATCCTCCAGCCTACCTTCTCTTGTCCCCCTGCTATGGGAGAAGAGCCTCTCCCCATCTGTGGCTGTGCCTGAATGAAAAGACTGAGCTCTTAGTAAAGCACTGGTCCCCGGCACTGAGACAGGTCATAAGGGGAAGTGTTTTGGGGGATGCCTGGAACATTTGCCTGGGTGCTGAGGGGTTTCTCTTCAACTGTAGGCTTTGGGAATCTCTGAACATTACCCGAATAGACAACCTGGCCCTAGGGGAGAAGCTGCAAAACCTGGTGAGACTTTCCATCCAGGACACCCTTCCTTTTTCTCAACTTCCTGCCTCCCTGCCCAGCTCCAGGGCTAGAGGGGCCTCAGACAGTCCAGCCCAGGACCTGCTGCCCACCTCTGTCCCCTGCAATCCTTTTTTTCCAGCCCAACTTGTTATATAAGAGTTTGAAGCAGGAGGAAGTAAAGGCCACTCAGGAGGGAACCCAGGCTGTCCAGGAGGCAGTGAAGGCCATCCAGGAGGCAGTGAATGTCAACCAGGGGGAAGCCCAGGCTGTCCAGAAGAAAGTAAAGGCCAACCAGGAGGCAGTGAAGGCCAACCAAGGGGAAGCCCAGGCTGTCCAAAAGGAAGTAAAGGCCAACCAGGAGGCAGTGAAGGCCAACCAGGCAGAAGCCCAGGCCGTCCAGAAGAAAGTAAAAGCCGACCAGGAGGCAGTGAAGGCCAACCAGGAGGCAGTGAAGGCCAACCAGGCGGAAGCCCAGGCTGTCCAGAAGAAAGTAAAGGCCAATCAGGAGGCAGTGAAGGCCAACCAGGCGGAAGCCCAGGCTGTCCAGAAGAAAGTAAAGGCCAACCAGGAGACAGTGAAGGCCAACCAGGAGGCAGTGAAGGCCAACCAGGCAGAAGCCCAGGCTGTTCAGAAGAAAGTAAAGGCCAACCAGGAGGCAGTGAAGGCCAACCAAGGGGAAGCCCAGGCTGTCCAAAAGGAAGTAAAAGCCAACCAGGGGGCAGTGAAGGCCAACCAGGCGAAAGCCCAGTCTGTCCAGGAGAAGGTAAAGGCCAATCAGGAGGCAGTGAAGACCAACCAGGGGGAAGCCCAGGCTGTTCAGAAGGAAGTAAAGGCTGACCAGGAGGCAGTGAAGGCCATCCAGGAGGGAACCCAGACCATCCAGGGGGATGCCCAGGCTGTCCAGGAGGAAGCAAAGATCATCCGGGAGGAAGTAAAGGCCATCCAGGAGGGAGCCCAGGCCATCCAGGAGGAAGTAAAGGCCATTCAGGGGGAGGCCCAGGTCACCCAAAAGGCAGTGCTGTTCCAGGTCCATGGGCAGCAGCACAGTGACTTTGGGGAAGGAGAGCGCGGCTGCTCAGTGCTGCTCACTCCATCTCCCCATGCCCCACAGCAACCCTGCTCCCAGAAGGCAGCACTGCTCATCCTGTTGCCTGACCCTCCCCACAACCGCAGAAACCAATGTCCGCCCTGGCCAGGCCGAAGTCTGGAGACCAGACAACTCCTTGGGACGCCCCACCATCAGCTCCTCTCCAAGTCCCAGCAATAAACTTCTCTGCAGCTGAGTGCCAGCGCCGTGTCTGTGGGTCCTGGGAGTTGGGGGTAGGGGTGGGGGCAAATAGGAGGCCAGCAGCTCACCCTCCAGCCTCCCCCACTTCCCTACATCCCCAGGGGCCCTGAGTCTCCACGCCCAGAGGAGGTTCCAGGTCAGATTGTTGTCATGGCAGGTTCCAGGTCAGATTGTTGTCATCGCTCAAAGGACGCTGTCCTGGAGATAAGCTCTGGGGAAGGGCTGGAAAGGGGCACCCTCCCCCTGAGGATCAAAGCCCCAGCTCTCACTCCAAAGGGCAGAAAGAGACTAGGGAGGGGAAGGCAGAGCTACTACCCACCATGGACTTGGACTTGCGTAGCCCTCCCCTTTGTAAGTCAGTTGGGGAAGGGGGAGGAGCTCCCCCAGGCCCAACTTTCTTCAGCCCAGGAGATGCATTTAGATGTTTAATTTCCACCCCTACTAGAGAGCCCTCTGGCCCAGGGCCTCCCGGGGTCTCCTACGAGTGCCCCCCTTCACCAACGGGACTCTCCCAGGGCCGCAGCTCCTCCCACCCCTTGCCGCCCCTGCCTCACCCTCCGCAGGGCTGGCCACCTGGCACCTGAGCTGGGTGCCTGGGTTCCCAGATGGGGGTCACCGCCCCCTGGCCACCCAACAGGTCCGCAGGTACCCAACCAGCCTTGCTGCCCCCAGCGTCTGTCCAATCCAGGTGAGTCTAGGAGTCCTGTCCTTCCTGGGGTGACGTGTGTGGTCAGTGTACAATTTTCCAAAGCTTAGGAATGACTCCCATACAGAGACAGTGAGCATGCTTCGGTTTGTTTATTTTAACCAATTAATGAGGGAACCAGCCAGAGGAGAAAACCAATTTAAAGGCGGCTACAAGAAATTGACACATTCATAGTCAATGGGAAAAGCCAATAAGGAATCCCAAATAAGATTGCTAAGTTAGATACAAAATGGATGTTGGAGATTTGGACCCGAAGGGTATCGGGAATGAAAGAAAGAGAAAAGGGAGAAGGAAACAAAGAGAAAGAACAGAAAAGGGAGAAGGAAACAAAGAGAAAGAACAGAAAAGGGAGAAGGAAACAAAGAGAAAGAACAGAAAAGGGAGAAGGAAACAAAGAGAAAGAACAAGAGAGCTGGGATCAGGGGGTCTGTGAGTAATGACTCCTCAGACTACTTTATTGTTCACAAGGGGCTCTATATATACCCCAGTCCACACGGGTAGAAGCAGCAACATGCAGTTATAACTATCAACATTACTCATAGTCTAAGGAATAAAAAAATCTTATCTCAAGGTACAAAGATAAGTGTTCTATTTACTACACAAATGTTATCTGCTCATCTTTTCTTTCAGCCTTTCACAGCTTCAACCTGTTTGCCAGGGAACTCTTAATTACCACATTCCTTAGATTGCAAGCGTAGCCAGGGAGACAGCATGTCTCTCCTTGAGAGGCCACTGTGCCTCAGTTTCCAACAATGGGTTAATACCCTACAGGGCAATTTTTGAACAGTCCCATAACTGTGAAGGTTGTATTATTTCCTGAGCCAAAATCCTGTGCATCTTCATCAGTTTTCTACAAGGTACCATCTAACTTTACAGGCCCTAACCAGTAGGCGAGGATGAGTCAAGCAGAATTCCCTCATTGATCTTCTTTATGACCTCAGGATGCTCTCTTTGCTCTCTGCCCAAGTTTTGAATGATTTTTCTTTAGCAAGCATCTGGAGGTGGTTTTCTGCAGACTGTGGTGGGTGAGGACTGTCTGAGGAGGTGACAAGAAGGACCTTAGTGGCTCCTCAGCCCTGGGACTGAGTCTGCCCCATGGCCTGGCACCAGAGGGAACCAGGCTCAGGAATGGACTCACAGACACCAAACTCCTCAGAGCTGGATGTCGCAACCAGATATCAAGTTGTATTAATGTTCAGTGGAGCTGGGACTGTGGGTGTTGGGTTGGGGGGAGGGGGCTTGAACAATAGGAGCACCGTGGATCCCCAAGTGGCTGATGCCCCCATTCCCAGTGCAGGGAAACTCCGGTGTGTGGCCCCTCCTCAGACCCGGCTTGGCCAGACCCCTCGGGACCACGCCCCACTCTTCCGTCTTTCTTCACTTGTGACGCTTTGGTTCCGTCAGGAGCTGAGGGAGCATCTCTGACTCAGCAGCCCCCTCCCCCACAGCTCCTCCCTACTCACCTGGACAGCCCTCGGGGTCCCAGGACACCCCACCCACCTACTTCCTGACCAGTCCTTGGCTGGGGGCTAGTGGCCCAGCTGGACAATGGCTGCCTTGCCATTTTCCTGAGAGGAATCACACGACACGCAGATTTAAGCGTTGAAGACCTGTCGACAAGATGCAGTCATCACTTTGGTCCCATTTGAGCCCGTTTCCTCCCAAAGCCGCAGCACCTCAGCCTGGGAACGCAAGTGTGGGGACGCGGACGCGGCCGGGGTGCTGGGAATCAAGGCTCTGATGGAGCCCTCCCCCGGGAGCTCTCAACCACAGAAGGGCTGAGCAGCGCCCGGCAGCGCCTGCGGCCCCGCCGCCCAGCCCCCGCTCCGCCGCCACCCGGCCTCTCCTGCTGGCCCCGCGTCCTAGCAGGGCAGCAGCCCCTTTCGACGACGGGAGATCCCACGCTGAGCTGCCAGGGCCCCGAGGCATTCCGGGGACTCCGAGTTCACACACACGCACACGCACACGCACGCACACACGCACACACAGGCTCCCCAGAGCCTGGAGTCAGAAGAGGCTACTGCACCCGCACCCACTGGCCCCAATCCCCTGGGCCCTCTGTCATCAAGGTGCCAGGGATAGTCTGGCAGAGAAAACCCTTGTGCCCTTCAGGGTACCATCTCAGACAGGGGACATCTGTCCTGCCTGGCAACTGAGGGGGTGTAGCTGTGGGCAGAAGGGCACATACTCTGCAGCCCAGCCCCTTGGGTTCTCGGCTCGGCTCCCCACTTACTAGCTGCGTAACCTTCGCCCAGGGACTGCACACGCTTTTACATCGGTAAAACGGAGTTAATAATAGTTGACTAGGGAAACGGACTTTGGCCCAGTGGTTAGGGCGTCCGTCTACCATATGGGAGGTCCGCGGTTCAAACCCCGGGCCTCCTTGACCCGTGTGGAGCTGGCCATGCGCAGTGCTGATGCGCGCAAGGAGTGCCGTGCCACGCAAGGGTGTCCCCCGCGTGGGGGAGCCCCACGCGCAAGGAGTGCGCCCGTGAAGAAAGCCGCCCAGCGTGAAAAGAGAGAGCAGCCTGCCCAGGAATGGCACCGCCCACACTTCCCGTGCCGCTGACGACAACAGAAGCGGACAAAGAAACAAGACGCAGCAAATAGACACCAAGAACAGACAACCAGGGGAGGGGAGGAATTAAATAAATAAATAAATCTTATAAAAAAAAAAAAAATAGTTGACTAATCTAGTGCATGTCACGTGCTTAAAACAGGGCTTGGCATGCTGGGAGCACCCGGGGGGGGGGGCTGGCAATTGTTGCCCCATGCGATGGTTTGAAGCTGTGTGGACCCCCAAAAGGTATGTTCTTAAAGTTAATCCACTCCTGTGGGTGTGGCCCCTTGGTAAGCAGCATCTGCTGGTGAGTAGATCTTAAGGTGTGGCCCACTTCATTTGGGGGGGGTCTTAATCCTCTTACTGGAGCCCCTTATAAGAGAATGAAACTGGAGGAAGAGAGAAAGTCATGGATGCAAGAAGTGGAAAGCACTGGAACCTGGAAGAGAAGGGAGGGGCCGGCAGGTGCCGCCGTGAGCCTTGCCATGTGACAGAGGAGTCTGGGAACCGCAGCACCCCATCTTTGGGGAGAAAGCATCGCCTTGATGATTTGGACATTTTTCATGGCCTCAAAATTGTAAGCTTGTAAGCTAATACATTCACACAGTTAAAAGCCAACCCATTTGGGAAGCGGCTGTGGCTCAATCAGTTGGGCTCCCGCCTACCATATGGGAGGCCCTGGGTTCGCGTCCCAGGGCCTCCTTGTGAAGGCAAGCTCGCCCACACGCCATGGAGTGCTGCCCGGCCTACCAGCGCCACGGAGAGCCAACTCAGCAAGAAAAAGGGAGACAAGCAAAAAACACAGAAGAGTGCACAGCGAATGGACAGAGAGCAGACAACAAGCAAGCCACAAGGGTGGGGAATAAATAAAAATAAATACAGAACCAGAAGAATGCACAGCAAATGGACACGAGTACACAGCAAGCAAAAAAGCCACAAGGGGCGGGGAGGGAATAAAAAAATTAAAATTAAAAAATTAAAAAAAAAAAAGCCAACCCATTTTATGGTACCTGCTTTGCGCAGCTTTATCAAACCAGAACCTCTGGCCTCCAGTGGCTCTACCCGACCAGGCCTCGGACCTGGCTCCAGGGGCCCAGTGGAGGCCGGGTGGAGTGCCCGTGCTCTCAGAAGACCCCCTCCCCCTGCCCAGCCCAAAGGACCTGCTATTCCCACCCGAGAGGATGCCCAGATCCTGCGGCCTGACACGTCATCCTCCATCCCAATGCTTCGTCTTCTGGAAACATCCACTTCTGGAGGTTGCTTAGCTCCCATGAGGGCATCCCGTGATGCAGGCTCCTGCCTGTGGCTGGCTCGGCAAGCCTGTCGGGGCTTCTTCGGGGTTCTGTGCCCATCTTTTGTGGCTCCCATAGCTGCCCTGGATGCCAGACGGCCCAGGAATTGAGCTTCCCTGGTTTAGGTCCGCTCCGCCTTTCATTCGTTCTACAATTACGCACTGAGTGCCTAGTATGTGCCAGCCCTGTTCTGGGTTCCGGGGACTCTGCAGTGAATAAAACAGACACATGTCCCTGCCCTGGTGGAACTCACATTCCAGGAGGGGGTGACAAGAAATAATTATAAGCCAGAGGGTGTTAGATGTAATGGAGGAAAATGAAGCAGGAGAGGGGCGAGCACGCCTGGGAAAGGGGAAGGAATGCTACTGTAGACGGAATGGAGAGGGGCGCTCCCACTGAGAAGTGACATCTGGGCAAAGACTGAGAGAGGGAGCCCTGAGGATAGCCGAGGGGCATTGCTCCAGGGGACAAGAGCAACCGATATGAAGGCAGGAACATGCATGGGGGGTTCAAGGACAGCCAGAGGCCAGAGGGGCTGGACCCATGAACTCGGAGGAGAGAGGTGGGAGGTGAGGTCGGAGACAGGCAGGCTTCTGCGGCCCCGCGACGCTGTTGACTCTTACTCTGAGTGAGAAAGGAGTCTTGAGGGCTGCGGGCCCAGGCCTGGCCTGGCCTGACTTGTAGTTTACAAAAATGACTGCCTGCTGCCTTGAAAATGGGCTAAAGGGAACAGGAAGGGCGTCAGAAAGATCCGCTAAGAGGCTGCTGCAAGAACGCAAGGGGGAAAGGATGGCGGCCTGGACTGGTGGTGACAGCGAGGGTGACGAGCAGCTGGCTCTGGTTTATTGTGAAGGCAGAGCCAACAGAATATACTCCTAGATTGGAGGTGGAGTGTGAGAAAAGAAGAGAGAAACCATGACTCCAAGCTCATTGGTCTGAGTGCCTAGAAGGATGGAGCTGCCTTTAGCTAAACTGGAACCTACGGGAGGGAGAGGTTTGAGGAGAAAGATGAGGGGCTAAGTTTGGGGCGTGATAAATATGAGATGCCTCCTGATCCCCCAAGTGTAGGTGTAAAGGAGGCAGCTGGAGACACAGGACTGCTGTGGGCTATTGATGTATAATACATTTCGTAATTTGTAATAGTTATCCACTGCTGCGTAACAAATTACTTCAAAATTCAACAGCTTAAAACCATAAATATTTATTTATTACTCCCATAGTTTTTACAAGTTAGGAATTTGAAAATAGCTTGATTGGGTAGTTCTGGCTCAGGGGCTCGTGGGAAGAAAACCAGATGAGTGTGAGGTCCTGAGCCAAGTGTGGAGGAGGACTGAGTGATCCACGGTAACAAATGCTGCTGCCAAGTCAAGGGAGAAAAGGGCAGAATCAGCCACTAGATACAGCAACATGGAGGAAAACTGCCCACTTGAGCAGTTTTAGTGGAGTGGTGGCTTCAAAGGAGACTGTGAGAAGAGGAACTAGAGTCCAGTTCCTGGAGGAGCAAGTGGGATCAAATTTTTTTTTAAAGATGGGAGGCATAAATGGATACTTTAGGCAGATAGAAATGATCCACTAAAAAAAGGAGTAGAGGGAAACGGACTTTGGCCCAGTGGTTAGGGCGTCCGTCTACCATATGGGAGGTCCGCGGTTCAAACCCCGGGCCTCCTTGACCCGTGTGGAGCTGGCCATGCGCAGCGCTGATGCGCGCAAGGAGTGCCGCGCCACGCAGGGGTGTTCCCCGCGTGGGGGAGCCCCATGCGCAAGGAGTGCACCCGTGAGGAAAGCCGCCCAGCGTGAAAAGAAAGAGCAGCCTGCCCAGGAATGGCGCCGCCCACACTTCCCGTGCCGCTGACGACAACAGAAGCGGACAAAGAAACAAGACGCAGCAAATAGACACCAAGAACAGACAACCAGGGGAGGGGGGGAATTAAATAAATAAATAAACCTTTAAAAAAAAAAAAGGAGTAGAGAGAAGCGGTTGTGGCTCAAATGAGAGAGAGCGTCCACCTACCATATGGAGGATGCAGGGTTCGATACCCAGGGCCTCCTGACCTGTGTGGAGCTGGCCCATGTGCAGTGCTGATGCACACAAGGAGTGCCGTGCCACGCAGGGGTGTCCCCCACATAGGGGAGCCCCACGCACAAGGCGTGCACCCTGCAAGGAGAGCCACCCCATGTGAAAAAAAGCACAGTCTGCCCAGGCGTGGCGCCGCACACACAGCTGATGCAGCAAGATGATGCAATTAAAAAGAGACGCGGTTTCCCGGTGCTGCCTGACAATGCAAGCAGACACAGAAGAACACACAGCGAATGGACACAGAAAACAGACAACGGGGGGGAAAGGGGAGAGAAATAAATAAAATAAATCTTAAAAAAAAAAAAAAGGAGTAGAAGAGTAGGAGACAGTGGGCAGATGTGCTGAGGCCACTTCGGTGGACTAGCGAGAGGGGGCCGGGCCCTGGGCACAAGGGCAGGGAGTGGCCTTAAAGGCGGCTGTGGCAGGTCATCCACGTAACAGGCGAGAGGGACAAAAAGATGGGCTGGGGGGGGTCGCTCCCACGGTGCAAGTTCCCGCTGCTTGCCTCTGATTCTTAGTGAAACAGGAAGCCGGCAGCGTGCTTCAGAGCGTGGGGACACCGTGCTGGGGACTTGAGAAGAGGGTATGGAAGAGTCATCTGGGAGCCCGGAGAGCCAGCAGGAGGGCCGAGAGGGGGTGTGCGGGGCTCGTGATCACAGCTTTGGGGCCGCCGAGCCATGGGCGTTTCCAGGTGCAAGCGCGCAGGTGCGGAGCAGGTGAGAGCTGGCTGTTAGCAGGTTGCGGTTTTTCCCAGCCGACGTGACCACAGCAAAGCGGATCAAGAGGGTTTGCAAGGGACTTCAACAGGGCAAGGAGGAGGGTGAGAACACGTGGGAGGTGACAGGCGGTGGACCGGAGGGCGGACTGATGGACGGTGGGGGGGGCCTCAAGAGCCACTGCAGTCAGAGCGGTCAAGCGCCCGGGGGCTGGGGGGGGCTGGGAAGCTGGAAGGAGGGTCGTCGGCCTTAGCTGTCTCGTGACCTCCATCCACGCCTGCAGGACACGTCCAGGGAGGGACCCCACACAACCCCGCGAGGTGGCAGAAGGAAAACCCATCAAGTTTGGATCTGGGGCTGGCAGCAGCGTAGACCCCAGCTGACCCCCCGGCCCGGGCTGGGTTTCTTGGGGGCTGCACACACGGGTGTCCCCACGCTCAGACGAAAGCTGCGCCCGGGGTGGAGTCGCCCACCCAGGTGTCCCGCACTCGTGTCAGCTGGCGCTTCTGTACCTTCCTGCGTTCAAGGGGCCAGCCCCTTCCTGGGGGGCCTGGGTGCGGTGGGCTGCGGGGCTGCGGCCCTAAGGCATCCCCCCCCCCCCCCCCCCCCCCCCCCCGCGTCTGTCCCCAACACACCCGCCGGCCTTGGCGCCTGCTGCCTGCCTGGCGGTGCCTGTCTCCCTGGGGCGGCGCAAGGACAGTGCGCTCCCCCCCATGGGCTTCTGATAAGATCCAAGGTCATACTTGGGGCGCTGATAAGCACCTCGAAGGGCCTCCCTATGGCCTCCTGGTGACCTCCCTGAAGTCCCCATCACACCACACCCCCGCTTCCCCCTCCCCCCCGTGTCACCCCTGCTCACCAAGGACCGGGGCACGGCGGGGAGGGAGCTGGTGTCGGCAAAATGGGGTTGTGAGCGGGAAGGGAGCCTGCTCCGAGAGGGGGGCTGCAAAAGGACACCCCCACACCTCCCATCATCCACCCAGGCCCGGCACCCCCAGCTCTTCAGGCATGTGGGGGCCAGTTACTGGGCTGTGGCCGGGGGCCTCCCAGCCCGCCCGGTTCTCTGTGAGGTTGGGAAGAGGCTCCCTTTCCAAGAATCCCACCTCCCGCCATAGGGGGGACCCCCTTCAGGATAGATCCCGAGAATCCTTCTGGGGCCCCGATCTTCCTTTAGCCCTGGGCTTTGGGTTTTAGGGGGCAGACGAGGGAGGGGAGACTAAAATGTACTGCGCTCCCACTATGTGCCTAGATATTTGTTACCTTAACGAAAACACCCCAACAGCTTTGTTGAAGCGGGCTCTGTGATCCCCATTTTATCACTAAGAAAACAGGCTCAGAGAGGTTAAGTGAATTGCCCAAGGCCACACAGCGAAGGTCTAGCAAGAATGGGACTGGAACTCAAAACCTGCTCAGGCTGGCAAGGCCGATTTGCTAGGCAGCAAATGACAGCAAGGGAGACAAAGGCAGAGAGGGCCAGCAGGACCTTGGCCCTGTCCTGGACATAGGAGCCCTGTCTTACGGTGAGACCCGCCCCTCCGGGTCATGCAGAAAGAGACCACGGAGCGGCTGCTGTCCTCACGTGGAGTGGCTCCCAGCTCGGGGTGCCCCCTGCGCTCCCTGCCATTAGGGCTCAAAGGGCGGCACCAGCCCCGGGGTAATGGTTAACCCAGGCCTGACACCCCATCTATAAGGAGCCCCAGCCAGGGCCACCCTAGCTGACCAAGGCTGCGAAGGATGCGCTGGGCACAGGTGCTGGGGGTGGGGGTGGGGGCGGCCAGCCTCCTGGGGCTGGGGATCCTCCTGGGCCACTTTGCCATCCCCAAAGGGGCCGACCCGCCGGCCCCTAGCACCTCAGGACAGGACCTGGACCTGGAGGTCCTGGAGACGGTCATGCAGCAGCTGGAGGCCGGCAGGATCCGCGACAACCTGAGGCAAGAGGCCGTGCGGCCCCCTCCCGCTGCGGAGCCCCACCCCGCCCCTGACCCTCCCCTGCCCCCTGCAGAGAGCTGGCCCGGGAGCCGCACCTGGCCACCAGCCCCCGGGACGAGGCCCTGGTGCAGCTGCTGCTGCAGCGCTGGCGGGACCCCGAGTCAGGCCTGGACGCGGCCGAGGCCTCCCAGCACGAGGTGCTGCTCTCCTTCCCCAGCCCGGAGCGCCCGAACCGCGTGGCCGTCGGTGAGACCCGGGAGGGCGGGGGCCGAGGCTCTGCGGGGTGGGGGGCTGCCGGGCCCACCCTGACGCCGCCCCCACCTCCCCCACAGTGAACCCCAACGGCGACACCCTCTTCTCCTGCAGCCAGAGCGAGGAGAACGTGACTGGGGAGCAGGGGGGCCCCGATGTGGTGCCGCCCTACGCGGCCTATGCCCCCCCTGGCACCCCGCAGGTGGGCCTGGAACACCCCACCCCGCTGCCCTGGCTCCCTCCCGGCTCCCACCCCAGCTTCTCCCACCCTGACCCAGCGGCACCCGAGGAAAAGCTTCTCCACACGCCATCACTGCTCCTTTCCGCTGTCGCTTAGTCATTCAACAAACATGCTGGTCCCTGTTGGAGGCCGGGGCTGATACAGGGCACAGGGAAAAAGAGGAAGTCCGGTGGGACTCTGCCCTTGGGGAGCTCCGAAGCGTGGGGGTAGGTGGGAAACAATCTAGACCTTTCCTTCCGCCACCGGCCTTCCTCCCCCTCACCCCACCTTTCCCAGGCTCTGGGAATCACCTCCCCTTGGAACTAGGGCCTCCTCGTCTACGCCAACCGGGGCACGGAAGAAGACTTCAAGTTGCTACAAACTCAGAACATCACGCTCCAGGGCACCATCGCCCTGACCCGCTTTGGGGGCGCAGGACGTGGGGCCAAGGTGAGTAGCAGCTCCCAGGGCAGGGGCCTGGGTGGATGGAGAAGAGAAAGTGAGGGCAAGGAGCAGTGGTGAGTGGTGGGCTGAGCCCTGGGCTGGGCTGGGACACAAAAGCCAGGCCTGATTGCTGTGTGACCTTGAGTGCCTGCCCTAACCTCTCTGTGCCTTAGGAAATTAAAAAAAAATTTTGGGGTGGGGCAAAATTTCCGACTTGGATATTCTGGGAGTTCAAGTCCTCCTATGAGGTAGTTCTTCTAAATACTTAACTTATATTCCCCTGTTGCCCCCTCCTTTCTCTCTTCAATTAGAAATTTGGCCTATGGTTCAAAAATTTTTTTCTAATATAAAAAGGTATAGAATGAAAAAAGTTTCTTCTAATGCCACTCTCCAAACAGGTAACCACCTTATTAATTTATGGAATGTCTTTCCAGAGTTTTCTTTACAGAAGAAGCATTTACAAATATATATTCTTACCCCCATCCCTTTTGTACATAAAAGTAGCATACTGACCCACTGTCCTGAGCCATGCTTTTTCTCACCTTAATACATCCTGGAGGTTATTCTTGACCCGTGTATAAACTGTGTCCGTGTTCTTTTACATGGCTGCATAGTACTCTGTCGTGTGCCGTCCCATAATTCATTTCACCAGACCCCGGGATGAGGCTTCCAGTCTTTGGTGGTAGCAAGCAGCAGCAGGGCAATAAATGCCTTAAGCAAACATCATCTTGCCCACGGAGGGAGGAAGGACGGAGCAGGAAATGCCCTCCCCCCGGCCCTCCCCACCACGGCCTCCTCTGTGCCCTGCAGGCCGTGAACGCCGCCAGATACGGGGTGGCCGGGGTGCTGGTGTACACGGACCCCGCCGACGTCAACGATGGCCAGAGCTCACCCAACCAGACCTTCCCGCACAGCTGGCGCCTGCCGCCCTCAGGGGTGGAGCGAGGCTCCTACTTCAAGTATTTTGGGGACCCGCTGACTCCCTACCTTCCAGCCAGCCCCTCCTCCTTCCGCCTGGACCCTGCTAGTGCTCCTGGATTTCCCCCCATTCCCGTCCAGCCCATCGGCTTCCAGGATGCAAAAGTCCTGCTCTGGTGAGCTTGCACCGTGGGGTGTCCTGCCACCACCCCGTGGCCCCCAGTTTCAACCCCCACGTGCTTCTGAAGGGCCTCCCTTCCTCCCCAGTCACCTCGAGGGGCCCTCGGCGCCAGCGGCCTGGCAAGGAGCCCTGGGCTGTGACTACAAACTGGGGCCTGGCTTTCGGCCTGGGGACAACTTCACCGCAAACAGGTGAGGGGGCTGTCTCCCTCCTTCCCAGAGTTGACCTTCTTCCCGCGGCACAGCCTGGCCTTCCCCGTTCTTCTCTAACCCAACGCCCTCTCCCCACTCCCAAATACTCGTGTTTTCTTCAGGCAAGCAGTGGCACGGATGAGGGTCTCCCTCCCTCTTCGCCTCAGACCTCCGCTCCCACCTCCTCCGCCACCCTGACCCCTTCCTCAAACAGGCCGAGCTGCTTCCCACTCCGGGCCTCTGCGCTTGCTATTCCCACTTCTAGGAACACCCTTCCCTGCTCCCGCCCCTCCCTGCCTGTGCCTGCCGTGCCCCAGGGATGTTCCAGCTTCCAAACCTTCCAGGCCCTTTTCCCTTCCCGGCAGTCTATCTCCCTCGAGACTAAAGCCCCACGAGGGCCAATTGCACACCTGTCCAGTATCCACTCAGTGCCCCCTGGGATTTACAGAGCGAGGGAGGGAGCGAGGGAGGGAGGGAGCAGGAGATTGCATGGAGGGAGGGAGGAGCAGGTGAATGAATGGAGGGAGGGAGGGACAGGTGAATGAATGAATGGAGGGAGGAGCAGGTGAATGAATGGAGGGAGGGGGGAGCAGGTGAATGAAGGGAAAGGAGAATGGAAACAGAAGACCTGGGCTCCAGCCCTGCTGCTGCTTCTGACACTTCTGGGCAGCTGCCCTGCCAGGTCCTGTCCGCCTTCTGGCCTCAGTTTCTCCTGGGCAGGGCGGGTGGGGCCGGCAGCTCCAAGTCTGCTCCCCCACCCCAGCCAGGTGAACTTGAGCGTGCACAAC
The DNA here is from genome assembly GCF_030445035.2 of Dasypus novemcinctus. Taxonomy (NCBI): domain Eukaryota; kingdom Metazoa; phylum Chordata; class Mammalia; order Cingulata; family Dasypodidae; genus Dasypus; species Dasypus novemcinctus. The sequence continues at coordinate 9,723,514 of NC_080682.1, forward strand.
AGCCTGGAGCTGCGCAACTCCTCCAATGTGCTGGGCATCATCCGCGGGGCCGTGGAGCCTGGTGAGCGGCCTACTCGCTCTGCCCTGCCCTGAGCACCCCAGCACTCCCACTCCCCCTGGCTCAGCCTGGCCAGCCCTGCCCAGCACCCTCTTCCCTGCTTCTCTGACCCTCGGCTCCTCCTCCGGCCAGACCGCTATGTGCTGTATGGAAACCACCGGGACAGCTGGGTGCACGGCGCCGTGGACCCCAGCAGCGGCACGGCTGTCCTCCTGGAGCTCTCCCGCGTCCTGGGGACCCTGCTGAAGAAGGGTGAGCCCCCACCCGGGCCGCAGGCCAGGGACTTTGCCCCCAGGGCATCACCCTAACACATGCCTTCCTGAACTCGTCCTGTCCCGCCTCCTCTCTCCTGGTCTCCAGGCACCTGGGCCGAGCCTGGTGGCCCAGTGGGGTCCAGGGGATGGTTCATTCCACACACTCCCAGTGCCTCCCGGGTGACCCCCGGGGAGCTGGGCAGTGCCCGGCCTCTGCCTGTAGGGGACTTCAGCCCAGCTGGGGCCGAGATAAGGGACCATCGTGGACTCCACAGGCGTGTCGCGCTGGGGAGGGGGGTGCAGGGGCAGTGGAAGTTGGTGAAGGATTTTAATCAGATGGCGAGACTGAGTCCAGATGGTAAAATGCTTCCCCCGGTGCCAAGGGGAGAAGGGCTGGCGAAGGCCAGGCCTGTGCGGAGGGACCCTTAGAGCCACGTCCCTGTGGCCAGGAGGTGCCGGCTTGGACCAGGGCGGGGCCGTGGGGAGGGGCTTGAGTGTTCTGGAGACAGAGCCCGGCTTCAGGTCTGCTGGCTGCGAGGTGAGGGGGAGGAGAGGTGGGGGGGCTTACGGGGTGCCCGATTTCCGGTCTGAGCAGCTCAGTTATACAGGTGGAGACATCAGAAATAAAATAGGGTCCGAGAACAGATCTGGGGGGAAGAAGATGTCCAAGAGAGGGGGCAAGCAGGCAGTGGAAGGTGCCTGTCCCCAGGGCAGAGTCTAGAGCTCGTGGCCTAAATGGCATGTGTGGCTGCATCGACCTGGAAGGGACCTAGTGGGGTGAGCACACGGAGAGAGGCTGGCTTTTGACTTTACCCTCTGGGAGTGCAGGACTTTCTACTTTTTTTCTTTCTTTAAGCATCTTCAAAATTACTCTGAAGTAACTGCAGGCTTATCAAAAAAGAGTTGCAAAAGCAATAAAAGGACTCCATGTATACTGCCATCCAATTTGCTGAATATTGTTGGCTCACATTGCTTTTTCACTGTCTCTCTATATTTTTTTCCTGAAATATTTGAAAGTGGCAGAAATGCTGCTCTTTACTCCTAAACGCAGCACGGTGTATTTCCTTGAAGTAAGGACACCGTCTTTCATAACAGTAGAATGACCTGGATCAAGAAATGAGCACTTTTGCCAACTGCCCCTTTATCGACCTGTACAGCGATAGGATGAAACGTTTACTGTCCAGGATCCAGCCCAGGACCCTGCAGTCTCTAATCTGCACTCCTCTTCCACGATCCTGACCTTACCTTCTAGAATGCCCTTCAATTTGAGTTTGTCTGAAGTTGCAGTGATTAGACTGAGATTATGCCTTTGGGGCAGGAATGAGTGTAGGACTTTATCCTGGCAAGCACATAATCATTTCATAATTTTAAAAATTTTCTTTAAAGCAAAAGGATGAGGCGTGATCAAAGGGGGCGGAGTCGCAGACATGGGCACAAAACCAGAAGCAGGGGTGCTGGGGGGGCCCACAGGCGCCGGTGCCTGGCTGTGAGAGGGGCAAGCAGACCTGTGGGGGCCTCCCAGAGGTGGCCGGTGACCTGCAAGGACAGGGTCCTCGTGGAACCGAGACACGGACTCCAGGCTGCAGGCTGCTGTGGGTGGTGGTGTGGGGCAGTGGTTAAGCCCAGGACTGCCAGAGCCGGATGCCTGGACTTGAACCCTGGCTCTGCTGCTTACCAGCGGCGTGAGCCTGGGCGAGCTGCGGAACTCCCCTGTGACTCAGTTTCCTCAACTGCAAAATGGCCATAGTAACAACACCTCTCAAGGGGTTGCCATGGTTACTGTCTTATCACCAGGTGAAGGTGACAGACAAATTTTGGAAGGACCCTGGAAGCCAGAGGTGGAGGTGGCGGGTCTGGACATCTCCCCAGAATATGCCCACAGCCAGGAGGGAAGGCAGGGCATTCTGCAGCGGGGACCCCTGAGGGAGGGAGGTGGTTGTAGGGGGGCAATGCTGGGGGCGTCGAAGCAGAGGAGGGAGCTCCCGGTAGGCCTGGCTGAGGTGGGCTGGGGGAGCCAGCCCTCCCTCCCTCGCACGCCCCCACCCTTTCCCCGGCGCCACTCGACCCTGAGTGCAGCCCCTGACCGCCACCCCCTCCGCAGGCACCTGGCGTCCCCGCAGGTCCATCGTGTTTGCCAGCTGGGGGGCCGAGGAGTTCGGGCTCATCGGCTCCACCGAGTTCACGGAGGTGGGGCTCCCGGCGGGGGGGGGGGGGGGGGGGGCTCCCGGCGGGGCAGGGGGGGGGGCCTCCCGGCGGGGGGGGGGGGGGCTCCCGGGTGGGCAGCGCGGGCTGACGCGCCTCGCCCGCAGGAGCTCTTCAGCAAGCTGCAGGAGCGCGCCGTGGCCTACATCAACGTGGACATCTCGGTGTTCGGTAGGCGGGCTGGGCGGCCGGGGGCGGGCCACGGGGGGCGGGTCACGGGGGCGGGTCCCCACGGCTTTCTCTGCTCCTCCCACAGCCAACGCCACCCTGAGAGCGCAGGGGACTCCCCCGGTCCAGGGCGTCATCTTCTCCGCAGCCAAACAGGTGGCGGCTGAGAACGCATGGGGCGGGACGGGGGACCGGGCGGGGGCGGGGCAGCGGGGCCCTTGCGGTTGGGGCTGGGGGCGCTGTGGGCCCCACCCGAGGCTGGACTCCCCTCCGGGCCAGGTCAAGGTTCCAGGCCCCGGCGACCTCAGCGTCTACGACAACTGGATCCGCTACTTCAACCGTAGCAGCCCGGCGTACGGCCTGGTCCCCAGGTGAGCCAGGGCAGGGACAGGCCGCTGCCAGGCGACCGGCCCGCGCGCTCCAGCCTGGCCCCTTCCTTCCCGCAGCCTGGGCTCTCTGGGTGCCGGCAGCGACTACGCGCCGTTCATTCACTTCCTGGGTATCTCCTCCATGGACATCGCCTACACCTATGACCGGGTGAGCCGACCCTGGCCCCACCTTAGTAACGTGCTCCAGGACACGCTCCCCTCCTGAGGCTGCTCTGCTGCACTCAACTGGGCTCCACCACTCAGTAGCTATGCTACCTTACCTAAGTTTCTTAACCTCTCTGATCATCCACATTATTTTAGCAAATTCAAGATACTGATTATAGAATGCATCGTTATTTTATGCACTATTAGCAAAGGACTAAAAAACACTGCCAATTATTTATATGATGGCATCGACTGTAAATTAGTATGATTTCAGAAATCTTAAAATGCAAAAAGATGTCAGAATTGATGAAATAACCCAGCACAAACCAGTTAATTCTGCTCCATGGCATTACTGTGCGGGAAAACAAAAATAAGGATGCAGGGTCTGTGATGCTCCCCAAACCCCTTTCATCCCTCCTGGCCACACAGCTCCCGGTGGAGGAGCTGGGTTTTGAATCCTCTCCTTTGACTCCAAAGCCAGGCTCTTCCTCCTGGGGAACGGGCACCAGCCCGGCTCAGGTGATTTAATCTCCTTTCAAGTGGGAATTCTAGAACTCCAAGCACTGAACTGAGATAATGCCCGTGCCGCCTCCCCCACTTCCCGCGCCAAGCCCGCGACCTCTGGCCCTCCTTCCCTCAGAGCAAGACCTCGGCCCGGATCTACCCCACCTACCACACGGCCTTTGACACCTTCGGCTACGTGGACACGTTTGTGGACCCTGGTGAGGAGGGGTGCGAGGGGCATGCTGGGGCCAGAGGAGAGCAGGCTGCGGGCTGCGGGCCCCGGTCACCCCCCTCCCTGCAGGTTTCAGCAGCCACCAGGCGGTGGCCCGCACGGCGGGAAGTGTGCTCCTCCGGCTCAGTGACAGCCTCTTCCTGCCCCTCAACGTCAGCGACTACAGCGAGACCCTCCGCGGCTTCCTGCAGGCTGCCCAGCGGGACCTCGGGACCCTGCTGCAGCAGCACAACATCAGCCTGGGTACGGGCCCCCGACACTGAGGCACGGGGAGGCTTGTATTGCCAAGACTAATCGGCTGGCTGGCCCCCGCAGAGCCCCTGGTGACTGCAGTGCAGAAGTTTGAACAGGCAGCCGCAGCCCTGGAGCAACGCATATCAGCACTGCAGAAGGGCAGCCCCGAGTGAGCGCGGGTGGGGGTACCTGGGGGTGGCGTCCAGGGCAGGCCGCCGGGTGGGCAGCTGAGCTGCTGGCTCCAGGGTGACTGGAGGTCCTGCCTCCCCAGGCCCCTGCAGGTCCGCATGCTCAACGACCAGCTGATGCTCTTGGAAAGGACCTTCCTGAACCCACGAGCCTTCCCAGAGGAACGCTACTACAGGTGGGCCTGGCCCGAAGCCCCAGGGGTGCGGGGGGCAGGCAGTGGCACCCACCTGAGGGAGAGGAGCTATCAGAGCTGCACCCACCCCTAGAGCCCAGCCCAGCTTCTCAGAACAGACGGAGCCAAAGTACTCGGGTCACTGCGAGCTGGGACTGGAACCTCCCTCTCCCGCAGCAGCACGCCTCTAACAGCCCCAGCCTCTAGCGATGCTTCTGTGCCCTCTCCTGGCCAACTGACCCTCCTTGCCCCCATTTCTCCCATCAGCCACGTGCTCTGGGCACCCCGCACAGGCTCCGTAGCCACATTCCCGGGCTTGGCCAACGCCTGCTCGAAGGCCAACGGCACAGGCGCCGGATCGGAGGCCTGGGCCCAAGCGCAGCAGCAGCTCAGCATCGTGGTGGCGGCCCTGGAGGGCGCGGCAGCCACTCTGAGGCCCGTGGCCGACCTCTGACCTCAGCCCTCTTTCTTCCGCGACCACCACCACCATTTATCCCTCTCTCACCCCGGCCTTCTTGGGGAGGTCTCCCAGTCTTCTCTGAGGCGAGGAGAGGGCACAACCACAACCACTGGGCCCTCTTAAGTTTCTGAGGCAAGAGGTTGAGGTCCCACCCATTGTGGAGACCTGAGAGTGACAAGCCCCACACGAAAATCTCCCTCACCCTGGCTCTTGGTGAGCAGAGGGTGGACGAAGACCAAAGCAGAAACGGCCCTCAGTGGCGGGGCGGTGGGAGGCAAGCTGCCCACCAGAGGCGCTAACCCGGGGATCACCAAGGGCGCTCCTCAGGGACCGGGGGGGAAGGGACTTGCCCAGTCTGGTTTCTCCCCCCATGCCCTTCCAGTGTCTCAATTCTCTCCTGCCCTCCCCGAAATAAATCAAGCCTAGCTATCTGTCCATATAAAACAAGTTCCTTTTATGGTCTGAGAAACCTGAACAAAGAAACTAAGGGCCGGAGAATGGACGTAGCTCAAGCGGTTGAGTGCCTGCTTCCCATGTTAAAACAAAACAAAACAAAAACAAGAGCTCTGCCCCAGCTAGGCCCCTGCTCACACAGGGGAATTGGGTCTGTCCACCCCATCGTCCTCCTCTGCCATGACCACCTCCTCCAGGGTGCGCCCCCCAAGTTTGCTCCCCACCAGCAGGGCGCAGGTCCCAGCAGGTGGCAACCCCTCTTCTGTGTAGCGTCCCCTCAGGAACACAACTTTCTCCTCTCCGTCCAAGGGCAGCCCGTGGGCCTGGCAGAGGTCCTGGGCCTCCTTGGGCCCGTCCAGGGCCAGCAGGTGTACCATGAAGTTCAGGGGCAAAGTCTGGCCCTTCGAGGTACTCAGGGCACGAGCGAGGCGGGCCAGGGCTTCGCGGCGGGCACGGCCCACGTGGCAACGCACGGCACAGCTCTGCAGGTAGGGAAGGGTCCGGAGCAGGCGGAAGAGGCGGGCAGCATTGCTCTCGCGGAAGGCGGCGTCTACTGCCAGAGCAGTGCGCAGCGGCGGGCAGGCACGCAGGGCCGCGGGCAGCTGCAGAACCTCGTGCAGGGCTGCCACGGAGCCTGGGAGGGGGAAACTAGGATGAGAATCCCACGGTCCTTCCTCCATCATGCCCATCTCCCACCCTGTCCCCTGCGGCCCCGCCTGCCTTTCCCCACTCACTGCCGTACTCCACTAGGCTCAAGTCCCCACCTGGCCCCCCGCAACCTCACACTCTGGCCATGCCCACCCTGCCAAGCTCACTGTCCCTCCCCCTTGGGTCTTAGAGGTAAGATCTAGCCATCAACCCCTTCCCGATCCGTTTATTAAAATGGGATGCCAGCGGTGCCAGAGGACCTTCCAACAGGCTGGATCCTCATAACAACACTGAAGAGGTGGGCAGTGCTGACAGGTGGGGGAACTGAGGCTCAGGTTGAATTTCAAGACTGGCCTAAGATTGTCTTAGAATTAGTCCTGGCCTGACCCCAAAGCCAAGGTCCCTACCCGCCTCCCAGGGGAATCACGAACACTAGAACCCTGAGTCGCTCTTGCAAACTGGGGCTTCGGTCCCATGAGCTGGCAGTGAAGCTAACGGAATGTCGTTACAACTAAACAGAACAGGATGGAATGCAGTTCAGGGAGAGAGGACCTCATGCCCTGAAGCTTGCCCGGGTGCTCTGTGTGTTCTTGGTTGCTCTGCAACACTGGGAGTGGGATTTGAAAATATCGGAAAACCACTATCCACACCACTGCCCCGTTCCAAAACCGCCCCTTCCATATCTATGGCTGAGAAGGAACAGGCTCGAGGTCACTCGTCGCCGCTTGGTGGACATTTTCCAGGTGCCTCCCTCCGACCCTTCCCGGGGGCTCAAGGTGAGAATTCAGAGCTTCTCCTTGCTTTGCCGCCGGGAGCCCGACTCACCCAGGTTATAGAGCAGAAAGAGGCCCTGGAAGGCGGCCTGGCGGGGGTGCGGGCCCGCGCCCTGCGCGTAGCAGCGCCGCAGCGAGCCGAAGCCCTCCTGCACCTGGGCCTGCAGCAGCGCCGGGTCCGCGGGCCCGCGCGCCGAGTCGGGCCCCAGCCGCGCCACCACGGCCAGCAGCGTGGCCAGCGCCGCCTCCAGCACCGCGGCCGCCGCGGCGCCGTCCGCGCCCTGCAGCGCCAGGTCCAGGCGCACGGCGCGCAGCCGGTCCGCCACGAAGCCGGCCACCTCGGCGCGGGTCGCGTCGGCGCGCTCGGCCACCTCGCCGGCCAGGTAGCGCACGGTGGCCAGCAGCACGCGCGGCGGCCGCAGCTGGCTCGGCGGGGGCCGGGCCTTGCCCGCGGCCGGCCGGCTGTACTCCTTCACGGCGCGCTGCGGGTCGGCCCGGGGCCGGTCCCCGCGGCCCCCCGGCGCCACCTCGAAGCGGTGCAGGCGGCGCTCCTGCTCGCGCCGGGCGCGCTCGGCGGCGGGACACATGTCCGGGCACGTGCCCGCGGGCAGCTCGCCGCCGGGCATGGGGGCGCTGCGGGGAGAGGGTCGGCGTTCAGCACCCCGCGCTCCGCGGCGGCCACGCGCCCCATCTTGCGGCCCGGCCCCCTCTCACCCAAGCCGGCCTCCCGACACGCACCGCGTCGTAGTCAGCCGCACCAGCGCCCCCAGGACGCACCACGCCAGGGCTTAAATGGCCGGCTAGGCTCCTCCCATGATGCACCGGTTTGTAGTCCCTTCCGCAACCAATCGCTTTGCTGGCGGGGCGCAGGCGCAGGGCCACACCTTACCGCCCCTCCAGTCGCCTGAGCCATCGCTGTTTGGCCTTGGGTCACCCCCAAATAGGTATCCCCACTTTGGCATCCTTCCCATCATCCCTTTCCCCTAAGTAACCTGGCTCTAGCTGCCCTACTGCCTTCCTCCACTCTTGTTTCCCTGGAGACTCTTCTCCCCGCTTTCTAGATCAGGGGTCCGCACACTTTTTCTGTGAAGGAAAGGCCAAAAAGCGAAGGTTGGAGGCTCCTCGACTCCTCGCGGCCAGGGACAACCCTGCAAGACGAATGAGCCTGGCTGTCTTCCAGTAAAGCTTTATCCACTTGAATTTATCATTTTCACCTGTCACCAAACATTCTTTTGATTCTTTTCCCCAACCATTAAAAGATGGAAGTCCACTCTTAGCTCGTAAGCTGTAACTCCCCCACACTCATCCCCCCCACAAAAGGTGGTGGGCCGGATTCGGCCCTAGGCTGTAGCTGGCAGACCCCTGAAACTGGTGGTTTAGCGCCCAGAGCTGCTGCTCACATGTCAAGACAGAGAAAGGTCGGATCAGAAGGGAGAGTCCCTGATTCCAAGGCGGCAGGTGTAGTCAAGGAGCTGAGAAGAAAGTCTTTTTCTCATTCTTGGTCCAGTTACAGAAACATCCCCTGGGGTGACAAGAGGGTAGGGCCTGCCCCCGGGAGAGAAGGGGTGGCTGGCAGTGCTGGATGGAGTTCTGGGAAGGGGCCGCTGCCTTTCAGGGTGGGACTTGGGACTGGTGCAGGTGCAGGATCTCCTCTGCCCGCTTCAGGTACTCTGCCGCCTTCTTCTTCACACCCTCCCGGCGGGCTGGGGATGGGTCACCTGTGGAGAGAGGGGCTCAGCCCAGGTACCTGGTCCCAGCCATCTTGAGAACCTCTGGTCTAGCCCTTTACAGTGCACAGAGCATCATCGCGTGCCTTTCCCCCTTCTCTGCGAATCAGGGTCTGTTTGCCCCATTTTACAAATGGGAAAACCCAGGCCACGAGAGGTAAAGAAACTGCCCAATGTCACACAGCTAGTCAGTTAGGAGCAAGGGTTCTGGATCTTGGCTTGAATTGCTTGGTTTTCATTTTCCCGTCCTCACTGCACCATCGGGGACCCCAGACCCAGCCCTGCACCCCCCCAGGACCCACTCACTGGGCACTCCCTGAAGCAGGATGTGCACGCCGTCCCGGTAGCCCTGCAGCGCTGCAGGGTAGGCGCCTGCCTTCTCGTCCTTCAGGGCCTGGGTGATGAGCTGCGTGGCCTGGCCCAGGTAGGCAGGGGCGGGCCCTCCTTCCTCGTCTTCCTCCTCCTGCCCTCCCGGCTCCCAGGGCTCTGCCTCCATGGCTGCCAGCTCACCTACGTGGGTGGGGCTGGGGTCTGTGCTTTCTGCAATCAGATATGGAGGGCTCAGGCCAGACCAGCCTCACCAACCCCAGGTGGGCTGCGGGGAGGAGGGAGCAGTGCCTGGGGAATCCAGAAATCACTTGTGCAGCGCAAACTGGGCAGGAGCTCTTGGATGGACGGGACTTTCATTTAACATGAGCGCTACCTTCTAAGTCTTTCTTTAGGGACACGTCAAGGTTAGGTCAGCAAGCTCGGGGTCACTGCTCCTAAATCCCTCCCTCCAGGGCCAGGGCCGTGCATTTGGACACCTGGCCCTCGGAAGGCTGGGTGACTCCACCTCTGTCTCTTCCCCTCCCTCCCTTCTCCCTGACCCCACCTGGAGGGGCAGGAGGGGCCGGGGAGGCAGAACTCCTCAGACCAGGCTGAACCAGCGGGAGGGGAGAGGCTGAAGTTCTGATTTTGACTCCACGAGAGTTTTTCCTACCCAAGGATGAGCGAGAACAAATGCCTGAAACGGATCAGAACGCTAGGGGTCTGCCCAGGAGGAAGCCAAAGGCAAAGACGGGAAAGCCAACCAGCCAGCCAAAAACGTCTCGAGGAATCAAGAATGAAACTGCTTCCTGCTTCTCCCCGCAGTGCCATCGGCCCCCTCCACCCCAGCGGTGGTATGGTCAACTCGGAGGGTTTTAGCATGAAACAAACCCAGTGTCGCAGAACAAGCGTGGGACTCTCCTGTCCCTGAGTCTTAAGGCAAGAAGCTGGAGGTCCCCAGGTCCCCAAGTCTCCCCTTCCCTCCACGGGGGAGCCCCTGCCTCCTCTCCCAGGGGCCGCCTGCCAGCAGCTGCTCGGGAGCCCGCAGGGGCTGCGTGAGCCCGGGCCTCCCTCCTGCAGCTGCGCCCTGAGTCAGCCGGGGGACGCCGCCTCAGGCTTCCAAAGGAAGAACTGCCAGCCCTCCTGGGTCCCAGGCTTTCTCAGGGAGAAGATCCCTGAGGGAAATGGCTCCTTTCCCTCTCCAGCAGGGCGGTTGCTCCCTGCCAGGGGCGGGCCCTAATTCTTGAGGCCACCGTCTGCCGGCAGGGCAGAGTCGCCACAGCCTTACCTCTCGCTGACCTACACAGGGGCCCCATAGACTGGCCAGAAGCTCTGCCCACCCCACCCCCGGCTTCGGTGGTCCCTGAGGACCTCGGGTGCTTCCTCCCCACTCCTGCCCCAGCACCTGCCTCCCCATCTCGGCTTGTTACCTTCCTTGGAGAAGGGGTCGAAGAGGGCCAGCTCGGCCTCAGTGAGTGGGCCTCGGGCAGGGGGGCTGGATGCCTCCTCGGGGCTCCCACAGTTAAAGAGGAGGTCCAGGGCCTCCTGGGCAGGGCTGGACGGTGGGGGGTCCGCTGTGGGAGAGATCAGAGGGGCCATGAGCACCCGCACGTATGTTTCCAGCTTTCAAATGGAATTATGGGGAAACGGATGTGGCTCACGCAGCTGGGCTCTTGTCTACCATACAGGAGGTCCAGGGTTCGATGCCCAGGGCCTCCTGGTGAGGGCAAGCTGGCCTGTGCGGCAAGCTGGCCCACACAAAGTGCCAGCCCATACAGGAATACCACCCTGTGCAAGAATGCCACCCCGCACGGGAGTGCCGGCCAATGAAGAGCTGGTACAGGAAGATGACACGAGAGACACAGAGAAGAGAAAACAAGAAGACATTGCAGAACAGGGAGCTGAGGTGGTGCAAGAGAGTAATCGCCTCTTTCCCACTCCAGAAGGTCCCAGGATCGGTTCCCTGAGATGAGAACGCAAGCAGACACAGAAGAGCACACAGTGAATGGACACAAGAGAGCAGACAACAGGGAGGGGGAGGGGAGAAATAAATAATTCTAAAACAAAAAATGGAGTTATGCTCTTATGAGGATTTGTATCCATTTTATAGATTAAGAAACTATGGCCCAGAGAAGGAACATGACCTGTCCAAAGCGGTAAGCGGTGGAGCTGGGACGCGCCTGGGCATTTACCAAGGTCACTGGCAGAAGGGACTGTGGACCCTCTTTCCCAGTCTGGACCCCCAGCTCTGGCTCCCTCCCCATCCCACTGCACCTGGCACCTCCAACTCCTCGAGGTCCCTCCTCTCGGCGGGAAGCAGCTGGGGCAGCAGGGGCTCATCGGGTAGCAGCCGGCGCTCATCAGGGGGCAGTGTGGGGGTCAGAGGGGGGGGCAGGATGTGCAGGTCCCTGGACACTTCGGAGAGCCGTGTCACCTCCCCACCCTGCAGGGGAGAGAGTCCAGCGGGGGCAGTCAGAGGGCCTGTCTGATAGCCGGGGGGCTTCCCAGGCCTGGGGTCCTGGGGCCCTGGGGGGGGCGGGGCAGGGACACCTACCCGGAAGAACTCCTTGAGCTGGGGGCTGTTGTTGAGCGCGGGGATGTGCACAGTGAAGCGGAGCAGGTCCTCGGCCCCCTTCCGCCGCTCCTCAATCACCGCGGCTTCGAATCGGCCTGCGGGGCCAGGCGAGAGCAGTGACCACACGGGCTCCCGGCCCCAGGGCCTCCTCGGCCCTCTGCCTGAGCCCCTGCGCAGCCGCTGCCCGCTGGCGGCTGCCCCCGCAGTCTCTCCCGGCTCCTCCCTCCCAGTGATTCGACCCCCAGCTACAGGCTGCGTCCCCCTTCTCCAGCCACGGCAAGGGGCCAGGACCCCAAGCCCAGCCCCTGCCGGGACCCCCACAACCCTCACGGGTCTCTCCAGCCCACCCCCCACACGGAGGCCAAGCGATCCTTTTAAAATGCACATCTGAGCTCAAAGCCATGGAGAGCCTCTCCTCGCCCTGGGGATGCTCCCAACTGCAGCCCCAGGGCTGCCGCCATCCGGCCCCTGCCTGCCTCACCCCTCACTCTCTGTTCCAGCCACACCCAGGCTCCTGCCACCCACTCAGGGCCCCGTGGGTGCTGCTTCTCCCCCAGGTCATTTCCTTTAGGGGAGATTCCCAGGGGCCCTCCTCTCCCTGCTCCAAGGCTGGGTCAAAAGTGAGCAGACAGGGAGCCCTTGGGGCTCAGTGGTTGAGCTCCTGCTTCCCACGTACGAGGTTCCAGGTTCGATCACTGGTACCTCCTAAAAACCAAACCAACAAATGAAAAAGCCAGTTCTCATTGGTAACGAATGTAGCTCAGTGGTTGAGCACCTGTTTCCCATGTACGAGATCCTGGGTTCAATCCCTGCTACCTCTTAAAAAAAAAGTGATGGACACTACACACCCTCTTTCATATCCTTTATAAAAGGAAATCCATTTTCCCTGTGTGATTAATGAACTAAACTGGAAGTTCCACTCTCTTTTCCTCTCTTCCCCCTTTCCTCACCACTGTATCTCCAGGGCCCAGCCCAGCATCTGGCACATAGTAGCTGCTCAAGGAAGATTTGCTAACTAAATGAACAAACCTGGCTGGACAGGGAAGGGGCCTGCAGGGAAGGAGCAATCTCCCTGTTTGTTCATTTACCAGATGTCTCTTGAACACCTACTATGTGCTGGGTTCAGAGAGTAAATAAGAGAGGGCATATTCTAGACAAGGGGACGCAGACAACCAACAAGAAACAAAATAATTTCAGACAGTTATGACAGAATGGGGAAGAAAGTAATACTCAGAGAGTGGAAGAGACTTGTCCAAGGTCACACAGCAATTAGATATCCCCCCTTTTTTCAATAGCTTCACTGCTCTGTTCTAGTTAGATAGCAGGCTACTCCCCCTGGCAGCATGATAACAGGCTTGCTGTGAAAAGAACATCTGAAGTGAGTCTGGAGACCCAAGACACTGACTAGCACTATCCAAAAGAAATATACAGAGAGCCACACATGTAGTTGAAGTTTTCTAGTAGCTACATTTTTTTATAAAGGAAAAAGAAACATTAATTTTAATAACCTAGTTTATTAAATATATCTAAATATATTCAAAATATTATCACTCCATCAGGTAATCAATAAAAACATTAGCAGTGAGAAATTCTGTGTTCTTTTTGCAGCGTGTGTTCTATACTTTCAGCAAATCCCATTTCGGACCAGCTGCATCTCCAGTGCTGCAGCCACCTGGGGGCCTTGGGGCAGCCCAGGTCTGGAGGGAGCTCGGATTCACGGGGGGAAAGCCTGGTTTTGCCTAGTTTGCCACAAATAGGGTTGGTCTCACTCAACCTCAATTACCTCCTCTTGAAAATGGGGTTAATGAGCGTGGGAGTGTCACACAGCTAGGACTCCGCTGCTCCAAGCCTCGGTTTCCCCATCTATATAATGGGGCCATCTCTAAGGGCCCTTCCAGCCTCTGAAATGTGTCCCTGTTCGGAGTTTCTCCCTGCCAGCAGAGGTCCCCTGAGGTTCCCCTCCCCAACCTTCGCCTGAGTGCCAGGCTCAGCACTTACCAAACACCTGGGCGCGGGGGAAAGAGGGGAACTCCTCCAGGCGGCGGAAGAGGTTGCGGTGGGTGTAGGCCAGGTCTCCGTGCAGCTTGCGGAAGTCGCTGTACCGCTTCCAGACCACCACCTAGTAGGGCCATGAGACCCAGCACGGACTGGCGGTGGTGGGAAGCCATCTCCCCCATTGCCAGCCTGCCCCCAGGACTTGAGATCCGGGGTACAGCACCCCTGCTCTCCAGGCCAGGGAGGAAGGAGGGCTGGGTGACCCCAGAGTTACCAGCTGATCTTAACTGTTTCCAGAGCTGGAGCTAGGGAAGAAATCCCACCCCTGCTTCCTTCCAGGAGTCTCACCTCTTTGACATCCTCTGGATCCTTCTTTGAGATGAACTGGGGAAGAGAAACAAGAACCAGGTGAGACCAGAGACCAGCACCCAGTAGAAGCTGAGGGGCCCAATGGCCAATGGCCACAAGCATCCTTTGAGGAAGGCACCAGGAAAGTGGAACTGCTGGGGTTAAAACCCTGGCATTTGTCTTTTATAAGAGAGATTTGCCCAAAATATTGTGGTTAAAGCAACTATGTTTAAAGACCACTCAAGAATATGTACCTTTGGGAAGTGGACTTGGCCCAATGGATAGGGCATCCGCCTACCACACGGGAGGTCCGCGGTTCAAACCCCGGGCCTCCTTGACCCGTGTGGAGCTGGCCCATGCGCAGTGCTGATGCGCGCAAGGAGTGCCCTGCCACCCAGGGGTGTCCCCCATGTGGGGGAGCCCCACACGCAAGGAGTGCACCCCGTAAAGAGAGCTGCCCTGCGCAGAAAAAAAGTGCAGCCTGCCCAAGAATGGCGCCACACACACATGGAGAGGTGACACAACAAGATGACACAACAAAAAGAAACACAGATTCCAGGTGCCTCTGATAAGGATAGAAGCAGTCACAGAAAACACACAGCGAATGGACACAGAGCACAGACAACTGGGGGGGGGAAGGGGAGAGAAATAAATTTTTAAAACAATCTTTAAAAAGAATAAAATGAAAAAAAAAGAATATATACCTTTCAAAAAGAAAAAAAAAGAAAATACATATCTTTCAAAGGGCTCTTATCCAGAATATATTAAAGAACTCCTACAAGTCAATAATAAAAAACCTCCCCCAAAAAAACTAAACTAAAAAATGAACTAAATACCTGGACAGGCACCTTCCACAAAAGCAGATTTTTGAAGAGCCAATAAGATTATGAAAATACACTCAACATTATTATTCATCAGAGACATGCGAATTAATAGTCCAATGAGCTATTACACACCCACCAAGAATAACTGAAATTAAAGATACAAACGATATCAAGCTGTGGTGAGTATGGAGTATAAAATGGTACAACTGCTTTGGAAAATGGGCAGTCTCTAAGAAAGCTATACATATACCCATCCTATGACCCAGCAATTCTACTTCTAGGTGTCTACAAGGGGAAATGAGTGGATATGTCCCCAAAAAGACTTATACTGAATGTTCGTTCATTCAACCTTATTCATAAGACCAAAAATTTTTTAAAGAAACAAACTAAATGTCCAATAACAGGAAAATGAAAAAAAAAACACAAAACAAAAATGGTGGTATATTCATACGATACTATGCAGCAAGAACAACAACAACAACTACTTAAAACATGCAACAACACAGACAAATTCCAAAAACATTATACTGAGTGAGCACAATCCAACACAAAACAGTACTTGCTGAGAGATTCCACTCATTACCAGGTTCAAGAACAGGCAAAAGTAAGCTATGGCCAGTCAAGTCAGAACCCTAGGAGTTACATCTGCAGGAGGAGGGCTGCTGATGGGAAAGGGGCAAAGGACCTTAATGGGGTGACGCAAATGTTCCATGTTTCTGTCCGAGTGGTGTAATTCACTGAGCTGTACAGGTAAGAGTTGGACATACATGGTGAATGCATAGATTGTATCTACAAGCTTGTAGAGTTTATTTGCAGGACAAAAAAGAAACTAGCAGCAGTGGTTCCGATGAAGAGGGGGAATGGGGGTGGGAAGGGAATTTCTAATTTTTAACTAGAAAAAGAAAATCAGAGTAACACATGTTACTTGCTTTTAAAAAAATCGAACAAAAATTCAAAGGAAAAGGTGACAGTCCCTGACACAACCTTCCCACCCCCCAGTCCATCTTCCCAGAGACTATTTACATATTTTGGGCAAGGACAAGATTATAAAAGATTTGGGGAAAGCCCATTTTAAACGAGGAGGATTCTGCACTTGGATTGCTTTGGCAGCGTCTTTATGCTTTCGCTCCACTTTTAACAGGTCGCCAGCGCATCGGTTAAATAGTCCCTCTGGGTCGCGATTCTAGACTTATAAAGTGTCCAGTGAGGACTCTGCTCCCCTCACTACCCACAGCCTCCTTTTTCTGCTCCCCGGAGGACCCCCACTCTGTCCTGTTTCTTGTATATCATTCTAGAGATATTCTGTTTATGCTGTTTCTATGATTCGTTTTTTTCATGGATTCCTGTGTCTCTCTATAAAGTACTTATAATAGTATTGCTTCATACATCAGCCTTAGTCTTTATTGACTTCCTATGATGGCTGAAGAAGGACTTACTCATTAAATCCCTATGAAATGTACGAATTTTTTAAAACTACAAATATTTTTAAAATAAAAATAAACTCTTTAAAGGGCTTTTATGTAAACAACAAACCAACTATTTATAAAATTCACTCTAAGAGACTGGAGAAACTCATCTTTGGGTTAAGCCAGAATTTTCTTGTTAGTTCAGAGAAATTCACAGCCCGACGTCCCAAACACCACACGTCGGGCGTGGGCACCCCCCTCCCCCGGCGGGGAACTGCCGCCCACGCCCCTTTAAAAGGGGCAGCGCCCTCCCATGGCCCCGCCCCCTCACCGTTAAAGGAGTCGAGGGTCTGCCCGCACACTCGCCTTAAAGGGGAAATCCCTTTCAGTCGGCTGAAAAGCGAGCCGCCCGCAGCGCTATGCCTTAAGGTAAAACACGGCCCCACTCTGGTTAAAGGGGTAAAGCTGCCCGCTGGGCCCCACCTCACCTGCGCGGTCACTTTGTACTCGGTGTAGCCTTTGGGGTGGGTCCGGGGGTCGGAGACCGTGTAGTGCCGCAGGAAGTCGTCCTTTGCCTGGCGGGACATGGCCGCCGAGCCGGAGGGGAGCTCACCGCCGGCCTGCGCCTCCTCCCCGGCGCCCCCTCCCCTCCGGGCCTGTCTCCACCAGCCGCCGCCGCGCGGGGCCTGCGCCCTGCTTCTTCGGGCCCAGGGAGCTGGTCGCAAGTGACAGATCTGCTCCGAGTCCAGGGCGCGCGGCCAAGGGAGTGTCTGAAAAGTGCTCGGCCTTTGGGAAAGCGTCAACCTAGGTAATTGGAGAGTGGGGTTTGGGGGTGCTTCTCTGACAGGTGGTCTCTGCCCCGGGCTGGAGTAGCGCCGACCTTTGTCCCCGACCTCAAGTGTCTTGCCCCCTTGTTGGAGAAAAACGGCATTCACTGGGACACGGAGACTGACCACAAACAGAAAATGTATCTATTGAGAAGCTCTCCCAACAGAGGGGGTCTAAAGAACAGACTTCAGCTCCCCCACCAGCATGGTGGGGGTCTGAAGAGAGACTTTAGCCCACTCCTGGAAGGGGAGGGACTTGAATTTATACAGAGCTTTCCTAGGTGGGGAAATGATAGTTAGTGGGAGGGGGGTTGAGGGTCCGAGTGAGGTAGTGGGAGGGCGTTCAGGGAGTCCACGGCTTCTTGGAATAGTGCAGGGCAGATGTTTCTTTTCATCTGAGTGATTAAAGGATGTGTAAATAGTGAAGGTTTCCATCTCCGTTTCCCTCTTACATGCAGGTAGAGGTAGTGAAGCTCTCCATCTCCCTCTGACACGCAGATGGTGAAGATCTCTATTTCCCTTTATTCCTGTCTCTGTGAGGATTCTTTGTTTAACCTGTGGGAAAGGGCCGTGCCAAGCCCTCAGACACAGGGGAGGGGGCCTGCCCTTTCCCAATGCATATCACGGGAAACTGAGCTACAGCTTATTAATTATTGCAAACCTCTAACACCCGTTTCCCAATTCCTTTCTTTGTTGTAGAAGTTGAGAGAGGTTTGATTATTTGCGTATAGAAAGGCCAGGACTCAGGAATGATTTCGAGAAGGAAAAAATGATTTATTGACGGCGGCCGGTGGGACTCGGGAGCTTTCTGTTTCAAACTCAAGCCTTGAACAAGAGTTTCAAGTTCCTTTTATACAGGGTGGGGAGTCAAATGGTGCTTTTATGAAAGAAAACGACTTTCTTTGTTATTTAAGTGTTTGCCTGAGTACCAGATAGATTTTGAATTAACATATCGTCTTCAGGTGAGCTTTGAATTAGCATCTTGCCCACATTCTGTCTGGATGCAACTTTGAATACACATTCAGTCTTATATCCTTTCTGAACATTCAAAGCCTATAGGGCCTATATCACTTAACTGGATTTCTAGAGACTCGGCACACTTGGATACAGAATTAGATAATTTTGAATTTATGCACAGGCTATATTATATTTCCCATTAGAGGCCAAGTCCAAGTCCCCTTAAGCTTCGGCATCACCACCATCACAATCTCCCTGGACTGACTGGTATGTATATAGGGTTTGCACTGCTGAATTGCCTCCCAGGACTGGAGTCATTGCCATGGTCACCAAGGGCAGGACTGCAGCCTCTCACTGTCCCACACCCACAAGTCAGGACACAGACAGTTTAGGTTATCTATGAAGAGAGGAACAGCCTCCCACCCATAGCCCCCATCATCTTCAGTCAGCCATCCAGCCAACTCTCACTGTGTCCAACACGCGCCAGACTTAGCCATCTTAGCCCTCTGCTTCCCTAGGCAGGGTTCACTAGTTCCCCTTTCTGGAAGGGAGAGGCAAGCAGGAAGAACAGTGGAGGGGCAGGATGCTGCTCTGGGCTCTGAAGTCGCACATTTTACTAGTTGCTAGAGTTTTCTCCAACTCCTGGAGCCTCAGGTTCTCATCTCTAGGATGAGTGGGTTCACAGTAGAACCTAGTGGGGCAGATGATTTCTTTTTTCTGCTGGCCTGTCCTCTGTTCACGGGTGCCTCTCTGTTGGTACCGTGGCACCCGACCTCTGGGTGGAGAAAGTTCTGTGTGTAGTACGTGTAGCCCCCCCAACCACCTCCCCCAGAACCGGAAGGTACCAGCTCTTACCTGCCCCAGACCACACCCCCACCCCGCCCTGTTTCCAAGCCTGGACTCCTCCCCTCCATTGGGATGCTGCCAGTGCCTGGTGGGTGCCTTCCAAGAAATGTCCTTTCTGTTGAAAGCAGCTGGAATCGGCTCCAGGGGCTGGCCTTCGAGGACCCCACCACCCAGTGAGGCTTCAGTGCGAGAGCGTGGACAATGCCTCAAAGGACAGCCGCCTCCCTGTGGCCCTAAGGCCAGCAGCCTCCACAAAGAAACACCAAGCAGATTTCCGGAAGTTCTGAAACGGGGTGGTTGACCCAGGAGGTGCTGGGGAGGAAGGCTGTGGATGGCGTGGAGGCCCCTCACCCGACACACCTCGGGACCCCTCTGAAGACCCCCGTGGACGTGGCTCCGGCCCAGCAAAGTTCCCAGGACCCCCCTTCCTCCCTGCTGCCCTTTCTTCCCGCCTTCTCTAGCCCTTTCCTAGTAGGTCAGTTCAGCCTCTGGCCTCCAGCTCTCCAACCCCGGCCTCCAGCTCTCCAACTCCCTGCCGGAAGGAGCCAACGGAAGACCCTCTTCAGAAGGCAGGGGAGAGGGAAACGCCGGGAAGGCACAGCCGCCCCGGTGCCCGCCGGGCCTGCGTGCAACGCCGTGCCCTCCGCCACCGCATCCTCTCCAGTGCACAGACCCTGGTGGCTGGTCTAACCCCTTGTTTTCTTATTTGTCTCTGTTGGCTGGAAGGGGACACCTGAAAAGATGTCACCTATTCTGGTCCGGGTGGCAGGGTCTCACACAGGCTCTGGCGGGAAGATGGTCCCCTCACAGAGAAGAGATGGAGCAGGGTGGGCTTCCCTGGTGGGCGTCCACTCGTGGCCCAGCAGGGAGGTGTTCTGGGTGCACTCTCCCTTGCTGTGCTCACCTGCTCCCGCCTGGGGGTTGGGGGTGTGGGGGGGTGAGCCCCATGCCCTAAAACCTGTTCGCCTGGCAGAGCGGCCCCAGTGAGTGTTTCCAGGTAGTCCAGAGGAGAGGGGATGGAAGTGGCAGCAGGCCGCCACCTACTAGGGGACTGGGTTTTAGCGCTCCAGGCCGACTCGCCTGGTCCTGAGCACAGGGTGGATTCGCGGGTCCTGGGGAACGGCGCTAGGCCGTGCTGGGGCTGCCCCAGCCACAGTCTACCCATGCATGATGCACCTTCTAAATCTAGGGCATTGCTTCCTAAAGGCCCCCAGGAAGGCCTGAACTCAGGAGGGGTCCCCCTATCCAGGACCACCAGAGGCTGCTTGAATTTGCGCCTGCTGGTAGGTAGGAAACATACCAGATGCCAGCTGTTAGAGGTTTGCCATAATTAACAAGCTGTAGCTCAGTTTCCCGATATGCACTGGGGAAAGGCTAACCCTACCCCCATAAGCCTACGGCACTTCCCCACAGGTTAGACAAAGAAACCACAGAGAGACGGAAGTAAAGGGAAGTGGAGACCTTCCCTACTGCACATCAGGGAGATAAAGAAACCCTTTAATCCCCACAGAACAACAGCTGCAGCATTCCAAGGAACCGTGACTCCCTGACACACTCTCCTCTAGTCACTGTCAGGGAAAGTTCCACCTCTAGGGCTTCCAGTTGGTCCCTGCCCCTCACTCGGACCCTCAAGCCCCCGCCCCCACTATCATTTCCCGCCTGGGAAAGTCCTGTATAAATCCAAATCCCCCCCTTCCAGGAGTGGGCTGAAGTCTCTCTTCAGACCCCACCATGCTGGGGGGCGCTGAAGCCTGTTCTTCAGACCCCCTCCATTGGGAGAGCTTCTCATTAAATTCTTTCTTTGCCCGTGGTCATATCAATCTCCGTGTCCTGTTTTTCTCCAACACCAACCCACTTGGTCCACATACCTAGGAGGTAGGTGCCGTTGTCTTTCCCCAGAGGGGAAACTGAGGCACAGGCCAGGTAGGAAGCTTGCTCGGCATCAACCAGTGAGGGGCAGATCCAGAGTTTGGCTCCAGAGGACAGGGGACAGTGGGTTCTGTTGGAAACTGAGGCACAGTGGCCTCACAAGGAGAGACGTGCTGTCTCCATGGCTACGCTTGCAACCTAAGGAAAACAATAATTATGAGTTCTGGCAGTGGGATGAAGCTGTTAAAGGCTGAAAGAAAAGATGAGCACATATCTTATGTAGTAAATAGAACACTAAGACTTTGTACCTTGAGATAAGATTTTTCAGTTCCTTAGTAATGCTAATAGTTAACTGCAGGTTGCTGCTTGTTGTCACAGTAGACTGGGGAATATAGAGAGCCCCTTGTGAACAATAAAGTTGTCTGATGAGTCTCTACTCACAGACCCCCGATCCCAGCAGACCCCCGATCCCAGCGATCCCAGCTCTCCCGTTCTTTCTTTCTTTCTCTTTCTTTCACTTTCTTTCTTTTTCTTTCATTCCCAATACCGTTTGGGCCCAAATCTCCAACCGGGTTCCAGTTTTAAGCACTGAAGGACAGCTTGTCTATGCTTCAAGGAAACGTCACTCTTGGTTGTCCACCCAGCATCCCTTCTCCCCCCTTCATCCTAACAGCACCTGGATTTTGCACAGGTCCCACCCCTCCTGAATTATCTAAACCCAACCTGGTACCCCGGTTCTTCTTGCCAGCCATTGGCTCAGAGTGGTGATGCATATTCTGGCAGATGAGGCATGGAGGGGATTGGGACATGGGAAGAGGAACTCACTGCCATCACTGCCAGCATCAGCCCTGGCCACGTGAGGACATGGAGCCAGGGGCTGAGGGGGGCCATCCTGTCCCCAAAGACAAACCAGCAATGCTTTGCCTCCGGACATTCCATTCCATGAAGAAATACATTCCTCTGTCGTTTAGTCCTTTGCATTTAGTTTCTGCCACTTGCAGGTGAACACCTTAAATAGCCAACAGCATCTAGGTGCCTATGTGCAGTGTAGACTTTCTGCAGGCTGGGTTTACGTGACTGATGTGACTAACACGGGAAAGGGTACAAGCCAGAGTCCACGAGTCAGGTTTCCCCTGGTGCCTTGGAACAGCTTCTGAGCATACTGCTTTGTCAACATACTCTACATTCTCCTCCATGTGGACGCGTTTCCTCCTAAAGCACCTTGCACATGGTCACCTGCCCTTCAGGGTTTCCCGATTGGGGGCAGGAAATGGACAGGGGTTGAGACTTTGCTTGGAAATTTCAGTGGCTTCCATTCCAGCCTATCTGTGCCCCTCCCGTGTCCCAATGTCTCCTTCCAGCCTCATCTGCTTCCACCTCTTCAAAGCAAATGTCTATGGCTCTGCCACTCGGTGTCTCTTCCCCTCCTTATGTAACAGCACCCAACCTCCCTCTGGCGAAACCACTTTCCCAGCAGTCTGGTGGACTGTTGGTCAGCGGGTCCCTGACAGGTGGGAGGGGGCCTCGAGCTGGGCTGGGCAGGCCCCTTCTATCAGACATTTGAATTTCCTGTAGAGACAATAATTGGTCAGGCCTGAGCTATCATGGAAACAGGGCGTAGTGGCTAAGCATGCTGGGTTCAAATCCCTGCTCCCCCCACTCCTCAGCTAGATGGCTATGAACAAGTCACAACCTCCTGGAGGCTGTTACCCATGTATAAACTGGAGATAATGACTTAGGGCTGTTGGCGGATGTTGGCAAGTGGACAGCACTTCCAACAGAACCTGCAGAGCAGGGAGCTAGTTAGGTCCACAGTGGGGAACTGGTGACAGCATCGATCAGGCCTGCCACTCAGACTGGAGCCTGGGGTACCCCTGCTGGTCCCCAGCCTTTCCCCTGCTTCAAAGTGCCCTGCCTCCTTCAGGGAAGGCCCCTTCCCCTCTGGGTAGCTAGCCCTGACTCCTGTACCTTCCCTCCCTGTCCTTGGCCCCACCTTCCTAGCCCTGAGTCCATACCTCTCGCCATTTCCCGAGAGACAGCTCTCTCATCCCTGTGGTGTGACTCCCTCTGAACCAGTGCTGCCCCGCACAGCTGTGCAGGTTGTCCCTGCATGTGGGTCCCTGGCTGCAGCAAGTTGGGAGCTGAAATTTAGCACGTCTCTTTCAACAAGCTGTCTCCCGGCATGGAGCCATATCTTTTTTCCTAATTCTCACCCTTCCTCTACCCAGAAAACTTCTGTTCAGCCTTCACTTCCAGCGTTAAAAAGTCTCCTCTCAGGAAGCTTGCCTGGACTCTTCAAGGGGAGCTAGGTGTAGCCGTATCCTATGCTCCTCTAACTCCTTGCACATCCGTCTGACAAAGCAGTTATGTCTCTGTGACTATCTGTCCCTTCTGTCCCCTGCTGGCTGAATAGTGGGTTCCCAGGTGGTCTCTAAAAAGCTGCTGAATCAACAGATAACTCAGCCAAGAGCCAGGGGGCTAGGAGTGGTTTATTCTCACAGCTGAGCTAAGGGCGAGGCCAGCACGGGCCTCAGCAGCAGCAAAGGCAGCCCCCCCGCAGCCCCAGCCTCCGCCCCCCAGCGTGGCAGCTGCAGGCAGGCCAGGCAGGGAGCCAGGGCGGCAGCCCTCGCCAGGGGAGCCAGCCAGCCCCGAGGAGCAGCAGCGGGCAGCAGTAGCAGCAGCAGGTCGCAGATGGGGGCAGGGGTGTTAGTCGGCCCACTGACTCCCATCCTGGCCACGGGTGGGCCTTGGCGAGGGCTGGGGGCCTGGACGGCGAGGAGGGGGTGTCTGCGCTGCTCAGTCGGCTGTGAAGATGCGGCTGGAAATGTCGTCCAGCAGCCAGTCGATGCCAGGCAGCAGGTTCTCCCCAGTGAAGGCGCTGCAGCCCTGGATGCACCAGTGGTGGCTGCGGATGGAGTCCAGCTCCAGGGCCTGGGGGGTGGGGGTGGAGGGCAGGGAGCGGCCCGGTGACCACAGGCTCCCCACGGCCTGGGGGGAAATCCAGGCCTCCCTCAAGGCCCTGCTCAAGGCCCCGTGTGGTGCCTGGGCTCCTTGCAGACCACCCGGCCAGCTCTGCCCCTTAGGAAGAGAAGTGGAACGTAGGCTCCCGAGCATCTACGGGGATTCAGTGCTCGTGCTAGGGGCCCTCCAAATCCCCTCCGACCTGTTAGCGCAAGACCATATAAAGGAGGAAATTAAGGCTCAAGGGGTAAGCAATGGCCTAAGGTCACACAAGTAAGGGGCAGAAAGATTCTAACCCTGCTCTTTCCCAAGATGGAGTTGGAGCTCTAGCATGACAGTTAAGAGGCAGGCTCAGAGGTCAGGCAGGCCTGGGCTTAAATCCTGGCTTGTCCACCTACTAGCTGTGTGACCTCGGGTGAGTTACCTAACCTCTCTGAGCCTGCCTCCCGATCTGCGAAATGATACCTTGCGAAGTTGTTTTGAGAATCAACCGAGTAAATACATGCCAAGAGCCCAGCACCCGGAAAACCCTCAGTGCAGGCTGGCCTGCTCCTATGGGAACAATCGGGTCACAGCTCTGCCTCCCGCAGGCTGTGTGCCACTTGCTCAGCGCCCGCCCAGGTCCTGCCACTCAGCAGGGGCTGAGAAGTGCCTTTTAGGTAAATTAACCAACAAGCAGGGGCTCCCTTTCCTCCCGGGCCTGCCCCACGGCCAGGACTCACCTCGCGGATGGCGTTAGAGGACAGCGCTCCAGGCAGGTCTTGCTTGTTGGCAAAGATGAGGAGGGTGGCTCCAGCCAGGCGCTGGGGAGAGGAAACAGAGGCGCCTGTGGGGAGGGAGGGGCACGCCAGGGTCCCTGGCTCCTCCTCTAACGACCCCAGGCACCTGGGGTCAGAGGTGCACCTGGAAGGTTAGGCAGCTCTCCCCCTGGTGGTGGGGGGCCCGGGTGGGGTGGGCAGTGTGGACGCCCCACGCGCCTCAGCTGCCTCTTTCCTAACCGGGAGGGGCTGTTGGACGAGATGCCCCGAGCCCCGGTGGTTCTGCGCTGCTGGGATCTGGGCGGCCGCCGTGTGCGGAGAACGCGAGCGTCCCAGCGGCACCTGCGGGATGCCTTCCCCCCTCCTGTGCGCCCGTCGCCCCTGGACTGGACCTACTCCCGCCGGGCTCCACCGCCTGACGCTGCGATTTCCGTGTGCATCTGCCACAGGCGCTCCTTGCTGCGGGCGGGTGGGCCAAACCCCTCCCGAGGGCCTCGGGTGCGGGGCCTGGGCTGCACCCGGCCCGCCGTCAGAGTGTGTGGCCCGCGCCGCTGTCCTGGTAGTCCACCTGTCCCATTTACACCTGTGGCCCTGGAATATTGAACAACTCCCTCTTTCACTCTCAAAA
Organism: Dasypus novemcinctus; assembly: GCF_030445035.2. Lineage (NCBI taxonomy): Eukaryota > Metazoa > Chordata > Mammalia > Cingulata > Dasypodidae > Dasypus > Dasypus novemcinctus. Next base: position 9,748,424 of record NC_080682.1, read on the forward strand.
GTGCCCCTCCTGGTTTGCAACTAAATAAACGAAGTAACCTGGATCCAATCCTGGAGCAGAAAAAGGGCTTCGGGGGAAAAACTGGCGACATCGGAATGAAGCCTGCGGTTAGCTAACAGTGCCTTACTGATGCTAATCCTCAGTTCTGCCCCACGTACCTTGATCATAGAAGATGCTAACCCTGGGGAAAGCTGGGGAAGGATACACGGGAACTCGACTATCTTTGCAACTTTTCTGTAAACATTAAATTTTACTCTTAAAACTCTGGCCTAGATGATAAATTATAAAATTGCTTCCCAGAAGCGGACTTGGCCCAGTAGCTAGGACGTCTGCCTACCACATGGGAGGTCCGCAGTTCAAACCCCGGGCCTCCCTGACCCGTGTGGAGCTGGCCCATGCGCAGTGCTGATGCGCACAAGGAGTGCCGTGCCACGCAGGAGTGTCCCCCGTGTAGGGGAGCCCACGCGCAAGGAGTGCGCCCCGTAAGGAGAGCCGCCCAGCGTGAAAGAAAGTGCAGCCTGCCCAGGAATGGCGCCGCACACATGGAGAGCTGACACAAGATGACGCAGCAAAAAGAGACACAGATTCCCGGTGCCGCTGACAACAAGAAAGCGGACAAAGAAGACGTAATAAAATGGACACAGAGAACAGATGGGGGTGGGGGGAGGAGAGAAATAAAAAAAAATAAATCTTAAAAAAAATTGTTTCCCAATTACAATCACATTTTAGAGGGGAGAAAGTGAAAGCTCAGAAAGGTCAAGTATCCAGCCCAAGGTCCTAAGCCAGGCCCCACTGCCTCCCCCAAAGCTTCACACGCAGGCGTTGTGGCAGGTTCCTAAAACCCAACAATAGGGGTGTCGTCATCTCATCAGGTTTTCAGGTGCAGAAACTGAGGCTCAGGGCTGGGCAGTGGAGACGCTATGCACCCAGGTCTCGCCCGGTGCGTGTCCCGCCTGTGGCACCCGTGTCAGGTTTGTCTCTGCCCTCTAAGGAGCTGGAACATGGTGAGGGCATCTGAGAAGGAAGTGTCCTCAGTGTCCCTCTGGGCTCCTGGAACCTTCCAGCAATCTCTAAGTACACAAAGGGCTGGGGCCTGGCCCACCTCCTCCACCAGCAGGCTCTGGAGCTCGCGCTGGCAGTCCTGCATGCGCTGGCGGTCGGCACTGTCCACCACCCAGATGAGGCCATCGGTGCTCTCGAAGTAGTTCCGCCAGTACGACCGCAGGGACTTCTGGCCGCCCACGTCCCAGATGTTCAGCTTGAATCTGGAAGCCAGAGGGTCAGCCTGGTGTCCCGCCCTCCCTGCCTGCCCTGGGCTGCCCACCGCCCTCCCTGCCTGCCCCCCGCCCTCCCTGCCTGCCCTGGGCTGCCCACCGCCCTCCCTGCCTGCCCCCCGCCCTCCCTGCCTGCCCTGGGCTGCCCGCTGCCCTCCCTGCCTGCCCCCCGCCCTCCCTGCCTGCCCTGGGCTGCCCGCCGCCCTCCCTGCCTGCCCTGGGCTGCCCGCCGCCCTCCCTGCCTGCCCTGGGCTGCCCCCCGCCCTCCCTGCCTGCCCTGGGCTGCCCGCCGCCCTCCCTGCCTGCCCTGGGCTGCCCCCCGCCCTCCCTGCCTGCCCTGGGCTGCCCACCGCCCTCCCTGCCTGCCCTGGGCTGCCCGCCGCCCTCCCTGCCTGCCCTGGGCTGCCCGCCGCCCTCCCTGCCTGCCCTGGGCTGCCCGCCGCCAGGGCCCCGCTCACCCCCGGTGCTCCAGCGTCTTGATGTTGAAGCCCAGGGTTGGGGAGATGGTGGCGACGTCCTCCCCGTTGAACTTCTTGAGGATGGTGGTTTTGCCGGCGTTGTCCAGGCCGCTGGGGCGGGTGGGGTTAAGGAGGTGTGCCTGTACTCTGCGGGCTGCGGGCACCTCACGGCGTCCCTCTTAGGGGACTCAACATTTCCCACCACACCGGGATTATGTGAGCCCACGCTCGGCCCAGAACAGGCCCGTGACAAATGTGAAAAGGCTCGAAGAATCAATCTTTGATCAGCGCCGCCTGACTCAAATGCACCTTCATTCCTTCCATAGTTACTGAATACCTACTACTTGCCAGGCCCTCTCCTGGGCGCTGGGGCTGCCCCAGAGAACAGGACAAAATCCCGGCCCTTGAGCAACTTAACTCTAGTGGGGGACTAGTCAATAAAGTGCAAACAGATGAGAAGAGAAGGTACGGTCAGCCCCTGTGTTAAAAATACACGGAAGAGGCTTTCCAGGAGGCTCCCTGGAGGAGGTTCCCTAAGAAAATGTCCTGAGGAGAGGCCCGGACTACAAGGAGGCAGCTCTTGAAGGCCTGGGGGAAGGACATTCAGGGCAAGGGAGCAGGGACAGCAGAGGAGCACACGGCTGGGGGCAGCCCCCTTCGCCTCTGCTTCTGAAATAGGCCAAACCTTTTGCTGCTGAGCAGGTGCAAATGAAGGGGTGAGCTCACTGTGGGAGGATCTCCCTCCTTTCCTTCCAACATTAAGGGGACTTGCAAGTGGGGGTGAGGGTGGAGCAGGCCCTGGGCTCAGCTACCCCGGGGCAAGTGAAGCCAGCAGGGAAATGGAGGTGAGAAGAGGACTCTGAGAACGCAGAGAGGGCCCCTGCCACCTGGCGCAGACTACCCACCCTTCCCCTAACATCTGTGCTTGCTTCTCCCTGGACCAGTCTCATCAGCTGCCAAACTCAGCTTCTCTCACCACAGAAAAAGCAAACAAAATCCTCTCTTGAGTCCTCTTCCCCTCCAGCTTATCGTTCTTTCCCTATCCTTTCCAGGGGGTCTCCTGAAAACATGGGTCTCTACTCGTCCTCTCCAATTTCTGTCCTCTTGCTCTTCCTTGAATCCACTCACTGGGTGTTTGCTCCCATCACTTCCCTGGACTGCTCTTGCCACGGCCAGTTCCATGTTCTCCCCGCTGCTCAGCCCCCAGGCCTCGTCTTCCTGTGCCACCAACCACACGTGAAGGGGCGATCCCCCTTCCTCTGACCTGCCTTAGCTTGCCCTGGCCTCTGGATGCATTTCACCCCTCTTCTTGGTCCATTCTCGCTGGGGCATCTCAGCCAGGATCATTACCTCCAATACCATCTTTATGCTGATGACTGCCAAATGCATACCCCAGGCCCCGGCGCTCCCCTGGACGTCAGTAGGTGCTGGACGTCAGTAGGTGTGGCTGCCTGCCTGACGCTGCTGGGATGGCTCAGAGGCACTCACAGGGCCACAGCTATGCTGGTCTGCCTCCTCCCAGGGGGTTCACCATCACAGCAAGGGGCTCCTCATTATTCTAATTGCTCATGCCAGAAACCCTGCCTCAGGCTTGACTTCACGCTCTCTCTCGCATACACATCCAACCACGCAGCCCTTCCTGCTGGCCCCACTGTCAGAATGCCTCCCCACCTCCATCACCCCACTGCTTCCATCCTGGTCTGAGTCACCATCCCATCTCATTGCCTTATTCCAAGGGGCCCCTAACTGGTCTCCCTGCTGCTGCCCTTGCCCCCTTTATAAGAAGCCAAGAATCCAAAAAACCTCCAGGTGGCCGCTCCCTCAGCCCACCTCTTTGACCTCATCTTCTAGAACCTTCCTCCTTGCTCACTCTTCAGCTATACTGCCCTCCCTGACATCCCCTGGAGTCTTCCCCGGACACCAAGGCTGGGTTCATCCCTCACCTCCCTCAGGTCTTTTATTTAACCGCCACTCTCTCAATGCAGCCTTCCTTGACCATCGGAATTAAACTGCATTCCTCTCCATACAGACTAGATTTTACTTAGTTCTAGCATCTTTTGCCCCCGCCCCCCCCCCCCCCAACTGCCGCATTATACAACCTCCAGGAGGGCAGAAATTTTTATCGTGTTGTTTTACCCCAGCAACTAGGATAGCACCTAAAACATATTAGGTGCTCAACCAATATGAGTGATTCTCTGTGCCCTTCTCAGGATTTTGTTTTCTTAAAAAGACCTGGCACGAACATTCCCTTTAGGTTATGGGCAGATAAACGTCTTCTCTCGCCCGCTCGTGGATCTCAGGTTCCCCACGGGGCCGGCACAGAGGACGGCTAACGGCGCTGAGCAGGTCGGCGAGGGCCCTACCGCCTACAGGCCTGGGGGCGCGGGGACACCGAAGGAGCGGGCAATTGGGCCCGCGGGCGAAACGACCCGCCAAGCCCTCGCCGGCCGCTGCGGGGAACGCCAGGCGCGGCCGGCGCCCCCGGGATTCCACGTTGGAGGGCAGGGCCGGGCCCGGCACCCTCGGGCAGGGGGGGAGAGGTCGCCGCGGGGAGGGCGGCGGCCCCCAGCTCGGGCCCCACCGCGAAGCCGCGACGGCCGCGCCACCTCCAGGCCCCAGCCCCGCCTGCCTCCGCGCCACCTGAGCGCGTCGCTGCGCCCGGGGGCCCTCTACCTCTCGCCCTCGGAGCGGGACACCCCCGGCCCGGGCCGGTGGTGCGGTCCCCTCGCGGCCCCCGCCGGAGCGATTGGTGGCGCCCACGTGCGTGACGCACCATGGGCAGTTGGCACAGGCCGGTGGCCGCGCGCCCCGCGCCCGACAGGGGGCGCCCGGCACCTCCCCTCCCCGGCGGGGCTCCCGCTCCCCTCGCGGCTCCGGCGCCCGGGAGGATACAGCATGAGCAGGCGCAGCTCCCGCTCTTTCTGCTTCATCTTCTTCAGGATGGTCAGGAGCCCCATGGTCCCGGGAGTCCCCTCCCGGCCGCCGTCTCCTCCTAGGCCCGGGACCCCGCATCCTGCTCCTATTGGCTAGTGACGCCCACCGGCGGCCCAGCCTATTGGCTAGCGCTCGCCTGCTCCCGCCCTCGCTGCCACGTGACCTCGGAGGGCGGCGAGAGTCCCCGCGGCGGTGCTGGGGGCTTCGGAGCAGTGCTCTGCGTTAACCCTGCGGGTCCCGAAGGCGGAGGGTTGGGGGATCAGGGCAAAGCCACCATTCCTTCCTCTCCGGGATCCGGGAACTCGACCGGGAACGGGAATTCCTGCAGTTCCCGGGTTGAATCTTAGTGGGATGGGGAGTAACTGCAAAGGGGTGCGGCCGACTGGGTACCCAGAAGTCAGAACCAAGAGGCCCAGGGGTGTTGGCCCGCTCACCTTGGGGCCCGTCTCCCCGGACACCTGGTCCAGATCCTGCTCTTCTTGTGCCTCGGCATCATCCTCAATCTGCCAGTGACAGCAGCAGAGAATTGGGCCTCCGCCTTCCTGGGCTCTTGGAATCGTTGAAGGTGGGCCGGCCCTTGGGTCTCAGACGGGAGCGATATTGCCCCCTAGGGGCCGTTTCGAAACGTTGGGGGACGTCTTTAGGTTTTCCCAAAGACCGGGCAGAGTCCCTGGCGTTTGGCGGGCCGGGAGCAGGAATACCAAACACCCTGCAGTGCTGGGGCCAGAGAGATCTGGCCGAAGAAGACTTGTTCCGCCCAAGATGTCTAGTTTTCCGTCGAGAAACACAATCCCTCCTTTTGCAGATGAGAAGGCTGAGGTCCAAATGGTGCTTAGTGCAGTGACTGGCAAATAGTAGTGCTCAATAAATATTTGTTGTTGAATGAATAACTTTATTCAAGAGTCTTAGAACTCAGGCGGTCCCGAAAAAGGTCACAGAGGCCAGGGGCCAAGCAGTTTGTAAAATCAGATGGATGAGCCTTGTTGTCTTATTTTGAACCCTTCTCTCAAACCACTGCAGGGAAATTTGAGTAGGCAGTACAGCACAGTCTAATTGCTTGGGAAGGCATCTTCAGGTACTCGCAGAAGGTAATGGCTAATTCCTGTGTAGCTGTTTGCAAAATGCTCCACCTGCCCTGAGAGGTCTATTCCATTTTTGTAGATGTGGTGATGGAGTCCAGAGAGTTTAAGGAGCTTGGACATGTCAAAGAAAAACCTACACTGGACAACGTGAAACGGGCAAGGATGACTTTATTCAAGGGACTGCTACAGCAGGGAAGAGAGAGCAGGACTCAACTCTGTGGAAACTTGGGATATCTGCTTTGGAGGGCTGAGAGTGCATGGAGGAAAAGCCCTGAAGGAGAGTAAAGGGGCAAGGGAGAAGGCTGTGGCTCACTGGGGTGGGTGAGGCATTGACTGAGGTTGTGTTGAGGACGTCTGGGTTCAGAATGTCTGCCCTTGCAGTGATGAAGCCACCTGGGGTCCTTAAGGGCCAGGAGTGAGCAGGAGGGAGATGAGGGCCTACTCACTTAGGGCTTCTCAGGTGCTTGGGTAGCTGGGGGGAGAGAGATCAGGGGCAAGATTGATATTCACAATAGTTAGCTCTGAAGTTGTTTGTTTAACTTTTTTTTTTTTTCTCCTGCAGTCTGGGTTGTTTTCCTGTGCAGTCCCACAGCTTCAAGATCTGTTTCAAGGTAGTCAGGATGGGGGAGGGAGCCCTCCCTGCCCCAGCCCTAAGGTGGCACCTTGGTCCAGGGAAAGAAAAAGTCTTTGTCAGGCAGCACTTCAAACTCGGGTCTGGCTGACAGTTAACAGTACGGTCCTTCCAGTTGCCTCTGTGGAGTTTGTCTGGAGAGGTAGAAGGAAGAGAAGGGATGTGGCTGGGCCCCTGGCTCACATGGCTCTGCCCCCCACCAAGCACACATGAGGAAGACAGCCAGCATGATTCCTGCGCGAGGCCGCTGAGAAACGGCTGAGATCAAAGTGGAAGTGCCCGCAGCCTAGTGTCCTGCCCCGGGAGTCCAGGGCATCTGTGCAGCTCGGTTCTGACAAGGAAGTTTGCTGTGGGTTGGTCTGGAACAGCGAGAAACTGGAGTCTTCTAAGTGTACCCTAAACTGGGTACACTGGGTTGCATGCAGCCCTTAAGAAGGGTGGAGAGATTTCTGTGCCATACTAAGTGATACAAGGGAATTTCAATTTTAATTTAAAAAGAGATGGGAGTATACCCACAAAACGGTATTTTTCAAACTGTAGGTACAACCCATTAAGTGGATTGTGACTTCCTTTAGTGGGTCTCTATATTAATGGATTTGATCCCCAAAAAGAGGTCTGACCTTTGGGAGTAACCCCTAACTCTAGTCTTTCCGGTGACTGGAGAGCCGTTTGTTATTGCCAAGGGCCCAGGACCACGCCCAATGGTTCATACGCTAACGAGATGATGAGATGGGGGACCACCCCTGGAATCAGGGGTTTGGGGCGTTGGCCTCTGGAAGAGGAGGTCTAGAGGGCATTGACCCCACCAAGCCTTTGTAGTGATGCCCCAGGTAAACTCAGGACTTTCAGCAGGTGTGAGCTTCACCACTGATAAGATACATCCTTGTTCCGGAGGATGCCTGTCTCTGCCTTTGAGACCCTCCCAGGCCTTGCCCTGTGCACCTCTTCTTTTGGCTTCTTATCTGTATCTTTTTACTGCAATAAAACTATAGTCATAAGTAGAGTGTTTTTATTGAGCTCTGGTGATCGTTGTAGCGAATTACCGATTCCAAGGGCCTAATGGGACACACACACACACACCCGTGCAGCCTTTATAGTCACAAATAGATGGGAACATGAACTTGCCCACATCTGACCGTTTTGACTACAATGATGTCAGTGTCAGCAAAAGTTAAACAAGAGAAAACATGGCCGCAGTCCCCGCGCAGTGTTTGGTAAAAGGTTGGCTTCAGATTTTTATGTGAATGTGCTTAACTTCCCGCTGAAGGTCACAAACTTCTCGCTGAGGGTCACGGTCTCAAAGTCTGAAAATCGCTGCTGTTCAACAGTTAACCTGGGGGTAGGCTTGGGGAGAAGGTAAAGTCATTACCTTAATTGCTTCCAGAGTGCTTTTCTTTATCTCTGGCACTGAAATCCTTGTTTAAATGTCAAGCTTACAGCTCTGCGCTCCATCGTCCAGCCCTGTGGCTGCTTCCCAGGGGCTACACAGTAGGATTTCAAAGAACATCAGTGGAAAAAAGCCACCTTCCAGCACTGCCAAACAGGAAGTCCCTGCCTTTAACTAGTGATCACTAATTGCCTGTAGCTTGGTGTTTATCTCGGAGGTGGGGGCGCTGTTACCGGCAAGCCTGAAGGCACCTGCCCGGGCAGTGTTTTCCTTGGGAAGAAGAAAAGAACTCAAGGAAATAAAATCTTTGGGAATGTCTTTGAAAGAAAAATGGAAAAGAAAATATGTAGAGCTGTAATTATGTAGTAATGTATAACCCTTTGTGTATATGTGTGTATTATTTATACATATATTTTTCCCTCAAGAAAGAATCATGAAATTAAAATACCCAGATCCTTACAGCCTGAAACCTGCTTTGGAATGAGGAACTTTTGGGGGCTAAGTGGACTATAACTTGAGGATGGAGTTCTAGATGTCTTTTTAAAAGGTGTGCTTTAGCCAATGTCTGGGGTGAACTATTTGGCACTATAGGGTTTGTTTGTTTGTTTTTGAGGTAGTGGGACCAGGGATTGAACCCAGGACCTTGTATGTGGGAGGCCATTGCTCAACCACCAAGCCACATTGGCTCCCCTGAGTTGGCTCTCTTGTCTGTTTGCTTGTTGTTTGCTCATTTGTTTTTGTCTGTTGTCTGCTCCTTGTTTTTTGCTCATTGTCATTTTTTTTAAAACATTTTCCTCCTCCACCCCCCACCCTGCTGTTTTTGCTGTCTGTGTCCATTTGCTGTGTGATCTTCTGTATGTATTTCTCTTTTTGTCTTCTTTTCTCATCTTTCTCCTCTAGGATTCACCAGGATTTGATCCTGGGGACCTCTAATGTGGAGAGAGGTTCCCTGTCAATCGTGCCACCTCAGTTCCTGGTTTCTGCTGCCCTTCACCTTGATTCTCCTCTTTGTCTCTCTTTTGTTGTATCATCATCTTGCTGTGTGACTGGCACACCATGCAGGCACTTGGCTTGCCACTCAGGCACTGGCTCCCCACGCAGGCACTGGCTCGCCACGTGTGTGCTCATGCTGGCACTTGCACAGGTGCTAGGCTTGTTGTGTGGCCACTTGGCTCATGGCGCGGGTACTCGGCTCTCAACGTGGGCCCTGGCTCCCCTCGCAGGCACACTCTCTCTTCTTTTTCACCAGGAGGCCCCAGGGATAGAACCTGGGTCTTCCCATATGGTAGGTGGAGGCCCTATCACATGTGCTTTCCCTGCTTGTCGTTTTTTCTCATTGTCTGTTTTTGTTTGTTTTTTTCTTTTGGAGGAGCCGGAAAACTGCTAAGTGGATGGTGGGTGCTCAACTGCTTGAGTTACATCCGCTCCCTGCTTATTTGTTTTTGCTAGTTGTCTGCTCTTTCTTGCTTGTCTGCTCATTGTTTGTCTTCTTTAGGAGGCACTGGGAACCGAACCCACGACCTTGGGCAATTGAGCGCCCACTTCCCACATGGAAGGTCCTGGGTTCGGTGCCTCCTAAAGAAGAAAAGAGCAGACAACAAGCAAAAACAACAACAAGCAGACAAGAAGCAAAAAAAGCAATGAGCAAATAGACAAGGGAGCCATGTCGGGGGAGAGGGGAGGTAGAGCCTTTTTGATCCAGCCGGTCACTTCATGTATCACTTTTACCATCAGGAAAGACAAAACTCTTTTTGTCCTGGGGAAAAACAAAAGCCAGGGAAAAGACCCTACAATTGAAAGCATATACCTGAGTATTTATTTTTAAACTTGCGCTAGAGGAATTTTCTGTTCTGGTCCTTTGAACTGTAATGATTGTATTTGGTTATTTTAAATGAAGTTTTATTTCTTTATTTAAGATTTATTTTATTCATTTATTTATTTTTTTCCCACCTTCTTGTTTGCACTTGTTGTATGCTGTGTCTTTAGGAGGCACTGGGTACTGAACCCAGGACCTCCAATGTGGGAGGGAGGCGCCTAATTGCTTGAGTCACCTCCATTCCATGCTTTGCTGTGTCTCTCATTATGTTTTTTCTTCTTGTGCCTCTTACTGGATCATCTTGGTTGTGTCATCTCGTGCCTGCCTGGCACGTCAGCTCACTGTCTTGCTCGTTTTCTTTTGGAGGTTCTGGGAACCTTTGCTTCCTGCTTTGTTGTGTCTCTCACTACGTTGTTCTTTTGTGTATCTTGTTGCATCATCTTATTGTGTCAGCTTGCCATGCCTGCCCGTCATGTCAGCTCACTGTCTTCTTTAGGAGGCACCAGGAACCAAACCACAGACCTTCCAAGTGGTAGGTAGGAGCCCAATTGCTTGAGCCATATCTACTTCCTTGAAGTTTGCTTTTATTAAATTTTTATTATGGTAACATATAAGCAATATAACGTTTCCCCTTTTCTTTCTAACTTAAAAAAAAAAAAAATTCCAAACTTACAGGACTGTTACAAAATTAATACAGAGCCCATGCAGAGAACTCCAACATATCCCCATCAGATTCCCACATCCACATTTTGCCTCATTTGCCTTATTCTGTCCATCCACCCATCGATCCATTGATCCATTTTCTAAACATTTGAGACTAAGTTGTATGCATCTTGCTCCTTGAACACTTACTATTTCCATGAATATGGGAATATTTATGTAACCACTTATGTACAGTTATCAAGTTCAAGAACTTTAACATCGATATAAAGCTTACTATCTCTATTACAATTTTTTCATATATTCCAATAATGTCCTTGAGAGCCTTTTCTCCTCAATTATTAGAGCCAGTCCAGGATCATGTATTGCACTTGTCATTGTCTCTTTAGTCTCTCTTTTTTTAAAATTGTGGAAGCATATATTCAACTAAGCTTTCCCATCTCAACCACTCCCAAGCACAGGAGTTATTTAAAAAATAGACTGCATATTTTAGAGCAGTTTTAGGTTTACAGAAAATGATGCCAAAAGTACAGAGAATTCCCACATAGCCCCCTCTTTCCCCATGCCCATAGTTTGCCCTGTTGTAAACATCTTACATTGGTGTGGTACAAATTCATGAACCAATATTGACACATTAAAGTCCATAGCTCTACGAGTCTTGACAAATGCATAATGTCATGTACCCAACAATTACATGGGATAATTTCACTGCCTAAATAGCCCATGTTGTCCACCCATTCAGCCTTTACCCTCTTCCCCTGCACCTCCGGCAACCCTGATCTTTTCCCTCTCTCAATAGTTTGCTTTAGAGGCATCCAGGTGGCTCATATGGTATGTAGCATTTTCAGACTGACCTTTCATTTGGCAATATGCATTTAAGGTTCCATTTGTTTTTGTTTTTTTATTTATTTACTTTTTTCTTTTCTTTCATTTTTATTTCTTTGTTATCTTTTTTTAAGTTTTAATGACATATATACAACCTAAATTCCCCCCTCTTACTACATTCAGATACAGAATTCAGTGATATTGACACATTTACAATGTTGTGCTATCACCACCATCCCAAACAGAAACTCTGCCCATTGAGCTTTAACTCCCCATTCCCCACCCCTAGTCCCACCCAATTTACAGTTTTTTTGGTTTTGGTTTTTTTAATAGATTTTTTTATTTATTTCTCTCCCCTTCCCCCCTGCTATCTGCTCTCTGTGTCCATTTGCTATGTTTTTTTTCTGTGTCCGCTTGCATTCTCGGCGGCACTGGGAATCTGTGTCTCTTTTTGTTCCGTCATCTTGCTGCGTCAGCTCTCCGTGTGTGCGGCACCACTCCTGGGCGGGCTGCGCTTTTTTCGTGTGGGGCGGTTCTCCTTGTGGGGCACACTCCTAGTGCATGGGGCTCCCCTATGCGGGGGACACCCCTGCGTGGCATGGCATTCCTTGTGTGCGGCAGACTGCATATGGGCCATCTCATCACACGGGTTAGGAGGCCATGGTATCGAACCCTGGACCTTCTGTATGGTAGGCGGATGCTCTATCAGTTAAGCCACATCCACTTGCCCAAATTTACAGTTTTGATGAGAAGAGAAATCAGGCGTTTTCCCTGGTAAGACATGGTGCAAGTCTTATTTATGGACCACATGCCCTTAGTGGAGGCACCAGCTGTGCCTGGTGGCAGCATACCCTGGTCTAAGTTTTTGTCCTACCAGTTAATAAACAACCGGAAGGTTGAACGTGCACCCTAAACACTGAAATGGCAACTGTCTGCAGACCGCCGGCTCCCCAGACCGGCTCCAGTGCTCTGCCCCTCATCTCCCCGTAGGCCTTGCCTCTGCTTCAGTGGGTGTGAGCAGCGTGCAGGCCACGGCCGAGTGCTCGGCGCAAGTTAGCGCTTGCCACCCGTCTCAGCCCAGCTGCCTCAGGTGGGAGGCAGAGGAGGGACCCAAATGACAGGATGAGCCATTGTCCATCCCTCTGTCCAGCCATCCTCAGGCGTTTCCAGAACCTTAGTGGTTGGGAAGGACTGGAGGTAGGAGCTCTTCCCACAGCCGAGGCCACGTTCACCGCAGCCACCCCCTGTGGCCATGCCGCCGGCTGCTGTGTCTCCACAGGGCCCGGGCCCTGCTGTGCCTTCAGCTGAGGACCGGGCATCCCTGTCTCCACTCGAAGGGTGAGCCAGCGCCTCTGCAGCTTCTGATGGGTGTCCCTGCCCCCCCCCCCCAGCAGGGGGACCCTTTTAGGCTGTGCCTCACATCAGTCCCTTCTCTGCTCAGAGTCCTCCCATGCTCCCCGAATCCTCCAGGGGAAGAGCCCACAGTCTCCAGCAGCCTGCAGGGCTCCCCGGGACGGCCCCCCCGGCCCTCCACTCTCATCTCCTGCCTCACACCCCCACTCCCGCACCTCTTCGCTGGTCCCCATCCTGCCCACACACTCCCACCTCGGCCTGCGGTGGGCTCCCCACTGCCACCCCTTCTCCCTGCCACCTCCCACTCCCTGATTCTTTGCTCAAATGTCCCGTCTCAATGAGGCCACCCCGATCCCCCTATGTAAATCCGAACCTGCCCCACTCCCCATTCCCCAAATCCTTCACCTTGCCATTTCCCCCCCAGCACCACGGCCTTCCAACAGACACTACAACTCAGTTTAGGACATTTATTGTCTCCACACACTGGAATGGAAGCTCCCCGAGGGCAGGGATGGGGTCCAGTCTTTTTATTAAGATGTCTCAGGAAGCGCAGGTGGCTCAAATGATTGGGCTCCCGTCTGTCCTGGGGGGTGGGTCCTGGGTTCGAGTCCCAGGGCCTCCTGGTGAAGGGGCAGCTGGCCCACACCTGGGAGAGCTGGCCCGTGCCGCGAACTGACACAAGATGATGCAACAAAAAAGAGACACAGAGGAAAGACAACGAGAGACACGACGAACCAGGGAGCTGAGGTGGCTCAAGTGATTGAGAGGCTCTCTCCCACGTCGGAAGGTACTGGGATTGGTTCCTGGTGCCTCCTGAAGAGAAGACGAGAAGAGAAGACAAGCAGTCACAGAAGATCGTGCAGCGAATGGACACACAGCAGACCGAGAGCACAGGCGCTGGGGACCGGGGGATAAATAAATTAAAAAAAAAAAGTGTCCCCAGCATGGTGCCTGCCGCAGAGCAGATGCTCCGGGGGTGTTTGCAGAGTCGGGGCAGGGGCTGAGGGAGCCGCACAGGCTGCTCAGCTAGAACCCCCCGGCTCCCCTGCCCCACAAGCCAGTGAGGCCCCGGCTCTGAGGTCCCGCAGACGTGAGCTCCGGCAAAGCCCACAGGCGTCCAGACGGGGAGACTGAGGCCAGAGGGGAAGACAGGGGAGTGGCAGTGCCAGGACAGGCACCCCGGTCCAGTGCCCTCAGCGCCAGCCTCCACCCGGTGTGCAGTCCCTGGACCTAAAAGGACTCCCAGGTTCTCTCAAACGGCACAGCCCCTCCCCTGGGCTCTCGGGGCTCCCTGCCTCCCAGGGGGCCTCAGGGCATGGGAAGGGGGACCCTGACAGAGCAGGCGTCAGATTCCTTTCTTTTACAAATGAAGAAACCGGGGTCCAGAGAAGGCGCCTGAGCTGCAGGTGAACCCTGCTCTCCTGAGACCCCTCCTTTGTGGGACCTGTCTGTGCCTCAGGAACCATGGCGCAAGGACGTCTGGGCAGCCCGGTCCTCAGCGGCGTCCCCTTCAGCCTACCCCTGCCCACCCACAGCAGATTCCCGCCGCAGGCAGTGATGCTTCCTGCCCTTCTGGGGGTGCCCAGTGTCCCCCATTATTCCCCGCCGCCCCGGGCCCAGAGATGCTTTTCGGTCAGTGAGGGGTAAGGTGGGAGGAGCACACTGGGGCTGCGTCAGAGCTCCTCCTCTCGCTGAGCCTCGGTTTCCCCGGCTGTCAACCAAGGAGACTGCATGGACCGTCTCTAGAATTGTCTGGCCATGGCCTGCCCAGTTCCCTGCAATCCTTACCCTTGGTACTCGCTTTGCAAAGGTCAGCACCTCTTGTCTGTTCCCTCCTGAGCCGCAGGCCAGGCGGGGTGGGGTTTCCCTTCCCTGACCCCCGGCTGGTGGCCCCCTCCAGGCCCTTGCCCCACCGCCCTGGCCGGCCACTTGCCCACACGGGTCCCCGTGGAGGCCCGGCTGACTCTCAGGCTGTGGTGGGACCCAGCACAGAAGATCAGAAGGGGGAGCGGCGTGAGGAGGGAAAAGGGCCCCGGGAAGCCAGGGCCAAAGTCCTTTCTCCCCCAGCATCCGGGACCTCCGCAGGGCACCCGCCTGGGTGTCTGCCATCTGTCGCCTGGAAACGCGACAGCATAAGGTGAGATGAGCCCGGGAAACGGGAACGAGAGAGAGGGGACCCACCCTTTCCACCCGGGCTTCCAGTCCTCACAACAGCCTTGGCAAAACGAGGGCCCCACCCCCGCTTTTCCAGATACGGAAACTGAGGCCCAGAGAAACCAAGGCCCTCTGCCAAGGTCACACAGCTAGAAAGTTGCAGAGCAGGAATTTGCATCCAGGTCTGCCTGAGGCTTGGACTACCTGGGAAAAATCCAGAAGCTGGGGTCCCCATGGCCATATCCCTCAAAGCCCTGGGAGACTCACTGACTCTTAAATGCTCGGCTGTTTATTATCTGTGCTCGCTGCCCACTTCCAGAAGTTTGAGTCAGCTTCCTGGGGAAGATGTGTACGTCAGAGGAACAGCAGAAAATCCAGAGCACGGGGGGAAGCATGGGCCCCGGCAGGACGTGGGCCGGTGGGGGGGTGACATCATAGAACCCCAGGTGAAGCCACCCAGTTCCTCCGTGACACAGCCCTTTGCAGATTCTGGCTATACTGAGCATTCACTGCGCGCTGTCCTCAGAGTGAAAGCCGGTCCCCCCTGCCCTGGGGGGTCCCCACCATGCCGCTGCCCCCGGTCCCCACGCTGCGTTCAGCTCGTTGGAATCTTCCGCTCGGCCAGCCTCGCTTTCCTGTCCAAGGCCCCTGATCCCTGTGACCTTCCCCCCAACTTGGGCAGTTATGAAGCAAAGGAAAGAGAGAACGCTGGCTTGGGTTCAGAGACGTGGGGGATCCAAGTCCAGCCAAAGCAGGCCGGACCGGGGACAGGCGGGGTCACCGCCCAGCCGCGGCTCTCCTCGTCTGCATGTGGGCAGGGACGGTGGCATCGGCTCACCACCCGTCCCCCCTTCCACCGGCAGCACCCCGATGCCTTTCAGGAGCCGCCTCCTCCGCACCCGTGGTCTCTGTGGTTAAGATGGCGCCGAGCCCATCTCGGGGCTCCAGGGTCCAGGAGCCGGGCCCGGTCAGCTTTACCTCGTGTATTAGGCAGCCAAAGGGGTGCTGCCGCAAAATACCAGAAATCTGCTGGGCGTTATAAAGGGTGTTTATTTGGGGTAGGAACTTACAGATACCAGGCCGTAAAGCATAAGCTACTTCCCTCACCAAGATGGCTGCCGACGTCTGCGAGGGCTCAGGCTTCCTGGGTCCTACGTTCCTGGGGCTGGCTTCTCTTTCCTCTGCGTGCTGACTTCCCGGGGCTCCAGCATCAAAACTTCAACATCAGAAACGCTCGCATCAAAAGCTCCAACTCTGTCCTTTGCCATGACCAAGGGGTGGGGACTCAACACCCTAACGATGTGGCCCAGTCAAAGCCCTCATCATAACCCAATCACGCCCAGGGACAGATCAGAGTACAAGCATAATCCACTATTTCTTTTTGGAATTCATCAATTAAATCAAACTGCTACACCTCATCCGTTGGCCACAGGGACCGATGCCAGGAACACATGAAGGACCTGAGCCAGACCAAGGAGGGCAAGGCCGGGGCTGTTGGAGCTACTGGGAGAGTGGCAGGGGTGGGTGCGCAGCCCCCTCTGCTGGGCCAGCTGAGCTGGTGATTCTGGTGGCCGTTCCACCGGGAGGGGGCCTGCCTGGGAATGCAGCCAGCTCAGAGAGCAGGTGGGGTGAGGGACGGACTCCAGCGACGTCTGAGCGTCACGGTCCAGTCATTCCTGAAGCTGGTGCACCCGGGACTTGGTGGTAACTTAAGTTTTAGAGGCACGTCTAACACCGGCATCTCCTACCCCACAGTGAAGATGTCACGAGCAGCTCCGTGAAGGGCAAACTGTGCTTGCTGCAACACTGCAAAATAAAGGCGGCTCCGCTCAGAGGACGATGAACGACAGTGAAGGGTGAAGCGGGGAAAAACAAGAACCCAGAGAGCCCAAATTGCCTGGTTTTTTTTGAGGTGCTGGAAATTGAACCCAGGGCCTCGTATGTGGGAAGCCAGTGCTCAACCACGGAGCCACATCGGCTTCCCCGAGTTGGTTTGTTGGTTTGTTTTGCTTGCTGTTTGTTTTTGTATTGTTTTTGTATTTTCAGGAGGCATCAGAAACTGAACCCAGGGCATCCTGTGTGGGAAGCGGGAGCTCAACCACTTGAGGCACATCCATTTCCCTTCCATTTCTTTTTATTCTTTAAAAAGATTTATTTATTTATTTATTTCTCTCCCTCCGCCCCCTCCCCACCCCGGTTGTCTGTTCTCTGTGTCTATTTGCTGCGTCAGCGGCACGGGAATCTGTGTTTCTTTTTGCTGCGTCATCTTGTGTCATTTTTCCGTGTGTGCGGCACCATTCCTGGGCAGGCTGCACTTTCTTTTGTGCTGGGCAGCTCTCCTTACGGGGTGCAGTCCTTGCACGTGGGGTTCACTCCTGCATGGCAAGGCACTCCTTGCACGTGCATGGGTCAAGGAGGCCCGGGGTTTGAACCACAGACCTCCCATGTGGTAGACGGACGCCCTAACCACTGGGCCAAGTTCGCCGCCCCCCTTCCATTTCTTATTGAAACTCCTTTGTAGGCATGAAAAATTGAGAGCAATTTTTGTCAAATAGTAAGTGCTGCTTCCCACACGTGGATGCAATTACTAACTTAAAAAAAATAATAATGAAACAAAACACACCTGTTTTTATGCATCCGTTCGTCAGATCTTTACTGAGTGCCTTCCTTAAAAGTTTAACATGGTAACACAACATCGTGAATGTAATTAGTCCCACTGAATTATATATCTGAATATGATTAAAAGGAGAGATTATAGGTTATATATATCTTGAAGAAAACCTTTTTTTTTTGTTTTACAGACGTTTATACATCTTAGAAATATTTCTTTTTCAAATTCTTACCTTATTTATTATCATTATCTTACAGATGAGGCAGAAAGAGATTATTTAAGTGACTTGTCCAAGGTCAAAAGTCCCTCCTAAAGTGTCCCTCCTCTGGGAGCCCTCCCTGTCGTCTCCAACACGAGTGACCTTCAGCTGGACGCGTGGGGTGGGGCGATGGGGTCCAATCGGCCTGGAAGCTCCTCCCCCACTTACCCCCACTCCGACCTGCCCACCGCTGTGGGGGGAGGTGGACAGCCCGCTCGGCCACTCCAGCAGCCAGATGCCTGTTCCTTCAGCAGCTCTGTGTGAGCTGTGGCTCTGGGGGGGCCAGAGGTGGTGGCCTCAGACGAGGAGTGCAGCCGTTTGGGGGACCTAGACTGAGAGTCCACAGCCCTGGGCGGCCAGAGACCCCAGCGGGGGTGGAAAGAGACTGGGATACCACCGCATCCCAGCTTCGCCCAAACCAGCCGTGCGTCCGGCGCCTCCCTCCTTGGGCCCCCGTTTCCTCACTGGTGAAATGAGGAGGGTGCTTGGGGCGAGTTCCCCACAAGCCCAGGGCTCAGGTCCTGTGGAAGGGAGGAAGGCAGAAGTTTCTTTACTCGGAAGCTGTTGGGGTCCCCACGGCAAGCGGTCTGCTGGGCTTTCTTTGGTTTGTACTTTAACTGAGCACCTATTTCGTGGAGACCCTGTCTGCAGCACCGGCGGTGCTTTGGAGAGCACAACCTGGGAGCCCTCTCGGTAGTTCGGGTATGTGGGAGGCCTCTGAGCCTCCACCCACTGGGCCCTGTGGGCTTTGGGCCAATGGGAAACCTCAGGGGCCAGGCCCTGCTGAGCTGGGTGTGGAGAAGGACTGAGGTCCTGGAGGAGAGAGGCGTGTCCTCCCTCCAGAGTCCACTCCCCACCCCAGTGACCTCGAGTGAGTCACTTTCCTCTCTGGGTACAGAGTTGGCTGGGGTGGCCCTCAAAGCCCAGCCTGCGAGCGCACCCCGCCCTGGGAGGAGGCCTCGCACAGCCATTCGCTGTTAAACATTACCCACCCCAAGCCCCTCCCTCCTGCCCCTCCTGCCCCAGCGGTCTCCTTGGGGACATCAAGCCCTAATCGCTGCCTTCTTGTCTTCCCCGGGGCCATGGTCTCCAGGCAGGAGCCTGAGCCACCAGCCAGCACACCTGCTGCCTGTCTCCCTTCCACCGGAAGTGGGGTCTGGAGCAGGCAAGACTGGGGGGTCCAGGTGTGGGGCGGGGCTGGGGACATCTGGGCCCTAGGCAACCCCAGATGTGTTTTTTCTTGGTTACATCATGCACGCGGCTCTGGATCCTTCCCTGTGGAGCTTGTGACCTGGCTTAATGAGCCCCACGGGTGCATGCCTCCTGCACGATGCCCCGAGCCCTCCTGGTTTCCGGGCAAACAAAATTTCAGAGAAATAGGGGTGATCTCGTTGGGCTCCCTCAGAAGCCCTGGGCTCCCTGGGCTCCCTCAGAAGCAAGGAGAGCAAGGTCCTGCTGTCATGACCAAGACCTCCCACCCACATTTTAAATTATGAGCCACACTAACCCTAAAATCCAGAGCACGGCCCCACACACCTCAGGAGGGGCAGTGGAGGCTAGCAACATAAATAGTAATGCCCTGAGAGCCAGATAGCACTTTACCACACGCAAAGGGTTTTCTTCTCTTCTCATTCATTCCATCTTCAAAACAACCCCATCATTTTGTGTGTCATCCCCAGGGTACAAATGAGAAAATGGAGGCTCCGGACGATTGGGCTGGTGAGTCGAGCACCAGGATTCAAGGTCAATCTCCCTTCAAAGTCTCATTGCAGGAACAGTAGGGAGCTACACCCTCCATGCTGCTGTCCCAGGCAGACATTACTAATCAATCATAGTTCTCCTTTCAGATGAGCTCAGAAGCGACTTTTAACTCCTCAGCCCAGCACTCCAGGCCACCGTTGCCCGTCAGAGGATTAAATCCATGCTATCTGCTTGCCTGTGTCCCTCACCTTCAGCCAGGGCCCCTTAGGGTCCAGGCACAGCCCCCAGCTGCTCTGGTCACCATACCACAGGGCCTCACACACTGTCCCTCAGTTGCCATGTTGTTTCTAAATGGGATGGCTGCCTCCTCCACCCTCCAAACAGATGTGCCTTCCAAGAACAGACTCCACAAGATGCAACAAGAATGCGGGCTTGCCCGGGGCAGGGTTTACTAGGGCTTTCATAGAAGCTTTTATGATGAAACATTTCAGGGTCACCCCCTGTATTAGTCGCCCAAAGGGGTGCTGATGCAAAATACCAGAAATTGGTTGGTTTTTATAAAGGATATCTATTTGGGATTGGAGCTTACAGATACCAGGCCATAAAGCATAAGTTACTTCCCTCACCAAAGTCTAATTTCACATATTGGAACAAGATGGCTGCCGACATCTGCCCGGGTGCAGGCTTCCTGGCTTCCTCTGGGCTCAGTGCCTCTGTTTTCTCCACAAGGTCAGCTGTAGACTATGAGGCTCTCTGGGCTTTGCCTCTCTCCACAAGATCAACTAGACTATCAGGTGAGCAGCTCTGTCTCTCTCCCTGGGGCTCCAGCTTCAGCATCAAACTCCAGCATCACAACTCCAACATCAAAAAACCGTCCAACTCTGTCCTTTGCCATGCCTTTTATCTGTGTCCCACCAAGGGGTGGGGACTGAATGCCCTACTGGCACAAGAGGTTTACCTCATTACTTAGTCAAGTAAACCTCTGAATCCAATATAATCTAATATGCCCAGAGGAAAGATCAGTTTACAACATAATCTAATATTTCTTTGTGGAATTCATCAATAATATCAAACTGCCATACCCCCAAAGTTTATTACAGAGAACTGTGTTACCATAGTTTAAAGAATGAAACACCAGACATAAGTGAGGCCACCCATTTATTACTTCCACCCCCACCACCACCTCAGCACCCCCCCAAAACTGCCACCAGTCTCTGAATTTGGTTTTCCTCTATCCCATATATATATATTTTTTAAAATAATAAAGCTTATTTTCAGAGCAGTTTTGGATTTACAGAAAAATTGCACAGACAATAGTTTCCCTCTACCCCATACAGTTTCCCTGTTACTATCAACTTGCATTTCCCATGCATATTTTATAGTTTTATTACCTATTTACACATCCGTGTTACTAAACTTTAAAGAAGTCATGTCATATTATTCAGATCCTGCAGCCGCTTGCTGTTTTCCACAGTACCATCGGATGTTTCAGACTTTTAGGCACAATGATCTGTACAGCTTCCCATCGCCTACCAATCACAGCCTCATAACTATGAATATTTTTTGAGCCTTGACTCTGTACCAGGCGTGCCTGCAGATGCTTGACCTGCTCTAACTCATTTAATCTTCACCACAAAACTGTTCTCATCCCTGCTTTACAGATTTGGAAACAGAGGCCCAGAGAGGTGAAATGACGTTGCCGTGGCGCCTGGCTTGGACATGTGCTCCTAACCACTGGACACATTGTCATCCTGTCGCTGCATGGTCTGTTTCCTATTTAACGACACAGGAAACACTTTGAGATCCGGTGCTTATTTGTATAAGCACACTTCAACACTCGTCTCAAAAGGACTGGGGCTGGTTGTATTCTCTTGCTTAGTTCCTCCATCAAGTCTATGAGTGGGGATTTGTAACATGCCCCCACAGTCTTTATAAACTTGGAAACCGAGGCTCAGAGAGGGTGAGTCACTTGCTCAAAGCTGCACAGCTCCAAGGTGGGCTGTGAACCTGGGGTCTCCATTCCACAGCCGGGGGCCCTCCCATACCCTGCACCAGCCCTCAGCCCCCCACTGGCTTACGGCCTCAGCTCTGTCCCTGGCGGCCGCCCTCCTGCCCCCTGAGCTCTGTCTCCATGCCTGGCTGCCCCGTCTCCCCTCCTCTGCCCGCCCCCCTCCATTCTGCTCCCGGAGAAGGGGCCTGCCCGGAAGGCGGTTCCAGTTAGGCAATTCCAGCCACGTGAGCAGCCCCGAGCCAGGGATTCTGAGCAGCTGGCGGCTTTAGGAGAAACTGAAACTTGGCTTGCTGGGGGCGGAGTGGTCACTGGGAATTTAAATCGCGGGGGTGGCTTCCTCGGGCTCCCAGAGGGCACCGGGAGGTCACGGCACCGAGGGACACCCCAGGCCAGCGCGAGCCTCCGCTTCCCCTGCCGAAGCCACCGAGCCATGCAGCTCTGCGGAGGCCCTGGGCTGCTGACCCGGACGGTGAGGACAGGGGAGCAGGGATGGGGATGAGGCGGCAGTTATGCCTGAGGGTCCCCAGCGCGTGGGCGGGGAGGCAGGTGGTCGGGGGCTCCTGGTCCCAGCTTTGCCCCAACGCGCCAGGTGAGCGGGGGGGCCCTCCACACCCCCTCTCCGGCCCCCCGTTTCCTCCCTGAGAAGCCAGGACATTGGACTGGGCTAGATCGTGGCTCCTGCGTCCCTGCGCTCCCCCAGCCCGGCTGGCGCCTCTCACTGCCCTTCCAGGAGCCTTCCCTTCACCTCCTCAAGCTCCCCCGGCCCCCGCTCCCCTTGGAGACCCCACTCCTCTCCCGGAACCCAGGTGCCCCACATCCACCCCCTTCTCACCCCAGGGATCCCCACCCCACCCCGGATCCCAGCTTTCGGCCCCCAGGGTTCAGCTGTGGGCGTCCCGCAGCCATCAACCGAGAAGCACAGCGACCTCTGCCAGGGGAGCCCCGTCTTACCTGAGGTCCCCAACTCAGAACACCAACCCCGCCCCCATGACCTGGGAGGGGAGGGGAGGGGCGCTGAGGCGTCTCCGGGGCTCCCTATTGCCCTGACCTTCCGGAGCTCTGGGCATTTCGGATTAACTCTCGTGTCCTCGGGGAAGTCACCACTGTCAACCTTTTTTTTTTTTTTTAAAGATTTATCTTTTATTTATTTCTCTCCCCTTCCCACCCCCCCCCAGCTGTCTACTCTCTGTGTCCATTCACTGTGTGTTCTTCTGTGTCGGCTGGTATTCTTGTCAGTGGCACCGGGAATCTGTGTCTCTGTTTGACGCAGCAAGGGGACGCTGTCCACCTTTGAGTCCATCTTCTCTCTTAACGGGCTCTTCACTCCTTCACCGCATGCTGCTGCCCCACTGCCGCCCGGTGCGAACAACCCAAGGGCAGGGGTTTTTGTCAGTTTTGTTCACTGCCGACTCTCCCTAGCTCAGTGCCTGGTACCCAGTAGGGACTTGATAGACAGTGGCTGAGGAAATGAACGTCACCTTTGGTCCCGAGCAGGGCGTGGGCACGTGGCACCGGGTCGAGCCCGGCTCTGCCCTCGCCGAGCCCTCGGCTGGGGAGATCGACGCCTTCCCCTCGAGACCAGGGAAATCCCGGCCCTGCTGGACCCCTGGCCCGGGCCGACGCGCCCTGGGCGCCCTGGGCGCCCTCCCACCCACCCGCAGGGAGCCCCGCATCTGGGCTTTGAGGCAGTGGGGCCCTGGGGCGCCGGGAAGTGAAGGGACCTGCGGGAGAGAGGGGGGCTTGAAGTCAGCTCCTCCTGGGTGTGGCTCCAGGGGCACACGGTGAGGCTGGCATTGCGAAGAGGGCACCGTGCCCGCGAGGGGGGTGCGGGCACCCAGGGGGCAGAGGAGGGACTCCTGGGAGAAACGGGAACCTCGAGGACTCCCCTCAAAGGGCAGGACCCCTGAGCCCTCCGCCTTGACCCCGCAGGACCCCGAGGAGCACCAGAGGCAGCTGGAGAGGAAACAGAAGAACCGGGCGGCGGCGCAGCGCAGCCGGCAGAGGCACACGGACAAGGCGGACGCCCTGCACCAGGTGGGCGGCGCTCCCTTCCCGCCCCCGCGGCACCTACCCCCGCGCGCCTCTGCTGCCTCCCTCCTGGGAGCAGTTCTCCCCTCCCTGCTGCATCTTCCTGGCTCCTGGGAGTTTGGGAGCAGGGAAGGGCCCTGCGGCTGAGATTTGGAAATTCCTGGGTGCGGAGAGCACTGGGCTCCCAGACCCAAAGGATGTCCTGAGCCCCCTGCCCTCAAGGTGCCCCCCCCCAATCTAGGGGGACAAGAGACAGAAAGTGGAGACAAATAGAAGCCAGCAGAGCGAATATCTGCTAAAATGCAGATTCCTGGGCCCTACCCCGAGGCCCCACCTCTTGAGGCCAGGACGGGGCTCAGGGGGCTGCGTTGGGGTCAGCACCCTGTCAGCATTCTGAGGGGGGGCGGCCGAGACACTGAGCTTCACGGTCCTCATGTGAAAAAAGGGGACAATAGCCCCTGCCCAGAGGACAGGACCGTGGTGGGGACAAAAGGGGGCAGAGGTGGAGGAGCCCGGGGCAGAGCAGACCTCCTCCTTGCACTTGCTGCTCGCCCTCGGCCCTGGCCCCTCTGCGGCAGGGGGATGCCTGCAGCTCTGTCCTGGGGACAGGACAAAGAGCAGGGCCCAGGGTGCAGGAGGGCCCCCTTGCCGTCAGTCCTCAGGGTAACAAACTCCAGCCGTCTGTGCCCAGAGGCCCCCCGTGCTCGGCACCTCCACTCACCTCTCCACCCTCCTCTCCTAACATCCCTCTGCCACACCCCTCCTGCCAGTCCTTCTCTGAACAAGCACATGCCGGCCTCTGGGGCTCTGCCCTGGCTGGTCCCTCTGCCTGCAATGCTGTTCCCTCAAGAGCAGCCAGGCTCGCTCCTCATGTCTTAATTCTCTCTCTTTCTCTCTCATGTCACCTGCTCAGAACAGCCTTTTCCAAGCAGGCACCCATTCAGTTCTCTGCAGTCTCCCGCCTGGAATCGTGCCTGGCAAATGGGTGGGCTCCAGAGATACCTTTTGTATAAAAAACAGAGGTAGAATAAAATGCTCTGGGAACGCACGGGTAGGGGCATCGGGGTGATATTAAGAGGTGGTGAAGTCTGAGCTGGTCTTGAAGGATGATTAGGAGTTTTCCGAGTGGATCAGGGTAAGGAAAACCACTGGGGGCAGAGGAAACAGTGTAGGCACAGGCATGGCGAAAGAAGCACGCTGTGACTTGGGCGAGCTTGAGCACAGGTGCCCAGGGTGGCACAGGCTTGGGGTAGAGACTCTGGCATGCATACGTTCATTCCTTCAGGAAGTGTCTGTCGAGTGTCTCTTGCTTGACAGGCACAGCAGACAAAAGGCCCTGCCCCCACAGGGCTCGTAGTCACACGGGGGGAGCCGGATAAAGAAATAAATGATCCTTCAAGTATTTGGGATGTCAGATGGTGATAAGTGCTGTGGGGAAAATAAAACAGGGAAGGGAGTGGGGGGCGGTCATGGAAAGGTGACCTCTGAGCAGCCTAAAGGTGGCAAATGAATGAATGAGTGATTCCGTTCCTGAAGATGAGTTAAAGGGGCAGTTCAGCTGGAGGGTGACCGAAGGACATATTTTAGAAAGACCACTCCACATGCAGAGACCAGCCTGGCAGAGGGGCTGCTGGGGGCTCTGAGGCCTGTTAGCACTTTGAGTCCATGGCCTAAGCAGTAGTTTGATGTAAAACACAGTTGCAATAAAAAACAACAAAAAGGGAAAAAAGACAAAAGAACAAAATATAAAAAATAAGAACAAATTAATGAAAACAAAATAAAAATAAATATATATAAATATATAAAAATAAACACCGTTGCAGCTTCTTCTCTTAAAAAAAAGTGTCTCCAAAAGGGGCTGAGGGGGATGGAAGGAGGTCGTTCAAGTCGCTCAGTCTTAGGAGATGGAAATAAGATTTCCCCATTGTTGTCGTCAGAAAGGGTCACCTGGAACTGCAGGTGGGTGATGGTCCCAGAAGCCAGTGTCCAGCAGAACTGCTTAGTAAACACCGATTTGGGCTGCGGAACGGAAGGCCCTCCTGCTGGCGGCTTCTCCCTCAGCACCCCTGGGAACCCCAGCTGGGGAGCACGTGGCAGAGACACTGAGAGGAGATGATGCAAGAGCCACTTCAGGGTTAGCGCCGGGAAGGGGGGCGCCGGAAACGTGTCCAGCGCAGGGGCCGGGAAATGTGGCGTCCATTCGGGGACCAGGAAGTGCAGAGGAGCAAGCCAGGAGGCCCAAGAGAGAAAGCTGGCGAGGGGAGCTGGGGCGGCCCTGGGGAGCGGTGGAACTTTCAGGGAGTTTAACGGAGGCTAATGACGCGGTGGCCGTGGGCTCCGGGATCTCCTCTGGCTGCTGCCAGGAGAACGGGGTGGTGTGGGGGGTGGACCAGAGAGGCGGCTGGCGAGAGCCCAGAAGAGAATGGGAATGGTTGGTGGGGATGGAGAGGAGAGCCCATGTGAGCCCCATTGGGGGGCAGTGGGGGGGAGGGTAGCAGTGAGATGGTAGCCCCCCCCCAGGGTGCCTTGGACCTCCCGGAGGGGGCTGCTGTTTATGCCTCTGAAGTCGAGGCTCTTGGGTGGGGGCTCACGCTGGGCCCGCACTGCTGGCTGACTGCACCCCTGCTTTCCCCCCAGCAGCACGAGTCGCTGGAGAAACACAACCACGCCCTGCAGAAGGAGATCCAGGCGCTGCAGGCGGAGCTGGCGTGGTGGAGCCGGACCCTGCGTGCGCACGAGCGCCTGTGCCCCGCGGCCTCCGCGGCCTGCTCCACTCCGGAGCCCCCCGGGCCCGGGTCCCATGGACTGCGTGGCTGTGCGGAGCAGCCGGGCCTGTTCCAGACCCCAGCCTCCTCTCCCCCCACTCAGCAACTCTCTCCCTGCCCACAGCTTCCTGATCCCCCCGGCCTCCTCCGGTGCCCACTGTCCCCGGCCCTCGGCTGCCGTGCTGCGGTCACGGCGCCTCCCGCCCAGCCGTCCCCCAGCCCTGTCCTGCCTCCCTCCTCCGAGGGCCTGCCAGGGACCTCCTCGGAGCTCGGCGCCCTCCTGCCCAGCCCTCTAGCCGGACCTGCTCGCCCACAGCCCCTCTGGCTGGAGCACCTCGCCGTGGGCTCCTCGCCCCCCAGCCCCTCGCCTTCTCTGGGGCTTGCACATCTGCAGAATGGGAAGCACAAGCCTGTTCCTGCTTTCTCGGTGGCAGGCTGGCAAGGGCCGGGGGCAGATTCCAGCCCCCACCCTGTGCTGGCCTTCCCTCTGCTCTCCCCTGCTCCTGTCCACTTCTAGCCCTGGCCCTGGAGCTCGCTGACGCCGCCTCGGGCCCAGGGAGCCACTCAGCACACGTGCATCTCCCCCACCCTCACTGGGGGCTGCCCTTCTTGGCCCAGGATTTCCCTGGGGGAAAGGAAACCGGTCACTGTGTGCCCACGGCTCTGACAGGCCCTGTCACCGCCTCGATCTGATTCCCACCTCATGGCCACCCTGCAAAGTCCAGATGGTCACCATGCTTTTTCAGATAGGGAGACTGCGCCTCAGAGAAGCCGAGAAGCTAGTCCAAGCTCACACAGCCTTTCTTTCTTGAGAACTGAAATGCCATCCTCTGCTCCTTCCTCCCCTGGTGGGGCTGGGTGCAGGAGCCCAAGGGGCTACAGTCTGAAAACGAAGGCCAGTGTGAGGGGGCTTCAGCGAGGCCAGGGGACAGGGGCTCTCCCCCAGGCTGCATGATTCCCAGAAACCCTGCCCGAGCTGGGGCCAGTCCTGAGTCCAAGTTGGTTGGGAAGGGGCCAAGAGGGAGCCCGGAAGTGGACCCTTTCTTCCCCCAGCACTGTATTCTGGCCACGGAGAGTTTTAGTAACTACGGGGTGGAGGTGGGCAGAGGCCCGGGGCAGAGCCCCCTGGGATTTCTTCTGGCCGGTACCCATGCCATACCAAGACCTCTGGGCGGATGCTTGAGGGTCAGCTGTCCAGGAAGGCCACGGCGGGGGAGCTTCTGGTGGCTCTCCTGCCACTTGCCGAAGGAAAGAACGAGGGACGGGGCCGGTGCCAGGCGATTTTCTGGCAGGTGCCAGACGTGAACCTGGCAGCAACGAGACCCGTGTCCTCCCCAGTAGCACCCACCCCTGTCCAGTCCCCAGTCTCCCAGTACTCTCTCCCGATTGCCCAGCAGCTGCCCCATTGCTCTCTGGCCTGAGCTGATGGCAGCTGGATGAGCAGAGGCCCAGGAGTGAGCTCCGCTGCAGGACAAGCACGCTGAGGGAGCTCGAGGTGAAAACTCCCACACTCCTGTAAGCAAGGCGCTATGTCACTATTTAACGCACTCCGGGATGCTGAGCCCAGGCCTCGGCACCTAAGTTATGGTATCAGTAAATAAACTCAAGTGTGTCCAGTCTTCCCTGCTTTGGCCAGTTGTTTAAAGCTCTGGTTGTCCCCTCTAGTGTTGAAACCGAGAGTCTTTGAAAGAAGAGAGAGTAGTCTAGAAACTTAGAGATGGGCAATCCCTTGCGGACCCCCTAATCTAATCTCCTCCTGCATAGTACAGATGAGGAAACTGGAGCCCGGAGAGGAGATGGTCTTACCCAAGGTCTCATGGTGTCTTAGGCAGCCAAAGGGGTGCTGATGCAAAATACCAGAAACTGGTGGTTTTTATAAAGGGTATTTATTTGGGGTGGGAGCTTACAGATACCAGGCCATAAGCATAAGTTACTTCCCTCACCAAAGTCTATCTTCACATGTTGGAGCAAGATGGCTGCTGACGTCTGTGAGGGTTCAGGCTTCCTGGGTTCCTCCCTTCCAGGGTCTTGCTTCTCTCTGGGTTCAAAGTTTCTTTCTTCCCAAGGCTTGCTTCTTCCTGGGCTCAGGGTTCCTTTCTTCTGGGGCTGGCTTCTGTTTCCTCTGTGACCTGACTTCCCAGGGCTCCAGCTTAAGGCTTCAGCGTCAAACTCCAACATCAAAACTCCAACATCAGAAACCCTCAACTCTGACCTTTGCCATGCCTTTTATCTGTGAGTCCCACCTACCAAGGGGTAGGGACTCAATGCCCTAATGACGTGGCCCAAGCAAAGCCCTAATCATAACTTAATCCATGCCCAGGTACGGACCAGATTACAGACGTATTCCAATATCTATTTTTGGAATTCATAACCATATCAAACTGCTACACACGGCAGAGGTGGGTGTGGTGGTCGCAGGTTCTTGTGGATGGTGGCAGAACTGGGGTCCCTGCAGGTTCAGGAGAGCAGACTGGTGGGAGGGAAGTGAAGATGCTCTTGATGGGAAGTGGGCTGGAGTCTGGGGCTGGAGGCGACACTGAGCACCATGACCAGGACCCGACAGTGATGAGGGTACTGGGGTCTGGCTTGTGTCTATACCCAAAGATGCCTGGGACCGTGCTGAGCACTTGACTTGGCCTGACTCAGTGATGCCTCCAATAACTCCGTGAAGTTGGTATAGTTATCATCCCCACTGTTCGGAAGGGGAAACTGAGGCCCAGAGGGTTAAGTGACAAGCCCAAGGTCCCATTACCAGGAACCAGCATAGACTGAGTCCACCATCAGGAGCCCTTCGCCACGGGCACGCCTGCCTTCTCTCTTCCCTCCGTTCTCACTGGGGGCCCTGAAGGGAGGGGCCGGTATGTGGAATGGATGTGACCCCCCAAGGGGGTAAACATTACCTCACGCTCAAAACAAATAAGAGGGAGGAGTGATTAGACGAAGGTTGGCTCGCTAGTCAGATGGCCTGCTGGACTAGCTGCTGAGAATAAAGATTGCTTTGAAGGTACTTAACAAGGTGAGAAAATGCCTTTACTCTCAGGCAGAAAAAAAATAGAATGTGTAACTATCAACACAGTTTGATATTATGTTTGTTTAAAAAACTATAAACACAAAACTACACAGAGATACCATTTCACACCTATCAGAATGGCCACTATTAAAAAGGCAGAGAACTTCAAGTGTGGGAGAGGATGTGGAGAGATAGGAACACGTATTCACTGTTGGAGGGAATGCAGAATGGCACAGGCACTGTAAGAACTGTTTGGCAGCCTCCTAAAAAAGTTGAGTATGGACTTGCCACATGACCCTGAAATATGACTACTGGGTGTATACCCAGAAGAACTGAGAGCAGTGACACGAACAGACGTCTGCACACCGGTGTTCATAGCGGCATTAGTCACAATTCCCAAAAGTTGGGAACAACCCAGGTGTCCATCAACCGATGAATGGATGAACAAATGGTGGTGTATTCATACAATGGAATATTATGCAGCTGTAAGAAGAAATGAATCATAAAGCTTATGACAACATGGATGCACCTAGAGGACATTATGTTGAGTGAAGAAAGCTGGACATTTATTAAAAACAAAAAGAGGGAAGCAGATTTGGCCCAATGGTTAGGGCGTCCGCCTTCCACATGGGAGGTCCAAGGTTCAAACCCAGGGCCTAATAACCCGTGTGGAGCTGGCCCATGCGCAGTGCTGATGCGCACAAGGAGTGCAATGTCACTTAGGGGTGTCCCCTGCATAGGGGAGCCCCACACGCAAGGAGTGTGCCCCATAAGGAGAACCGCCCAGTGCAAAAAAAGTGCAGCCTACCCACGAATGGCACCGCACATATGGAGAGCTGATGCAGCAAGATGATGCAACAAAAAGAGATACGGATTCCGGGTGCTGCTGACAAGAATACAGGCGGACACAGAAGAACACGCAGCGAATGGACACAGAGGGCAGACAACTAGGGGGGTGGGGAGGGGAGAGAAATAAATAAAAAACAAAATCTTAAAAAAAATTTTTTTTAATTAAAAAATAAAAATAAAACAAAAGGAAAATACAGTTGAATGAAAACATACATTTCTCGATTAAATGTCCTGGAAACATATAAATTTTTTTTTAATCATACAATATGTTACACAATATATTTGTTTCACAGTAATGCAATCATACAGTATTTGTCCTTTTGTGTCTGGCTTGTTTTGTGTATGTTTTTATTCAATGGTTTTCTTTTTAAATTATTGTTTATATTTTAAGTTATTAAATGTACAAAATAAAATGTAAAAAAAAGATTGCCAACAGAACAAAAGGAGTGGGAGGAAATGTAGATTCTTGAGGAAGGTTGTGTGCTGATATCTGTGAACCCCCAAACTTGTAAACACACCTACCACCACAGCAAAACTGAATGTATCCGAGAAATCTAATCTCATGTTCATTATATTGTGTGTAACAAATTACTCCAAAACTTAGCTGCTTAAGCAGCAAACATCCATTATCCCACAGTTTCTGTGGGTCAGGAATCCAGGCACAGCTGAGCTGGGTGCCTCTGCCTCAGGGCCTCTCACGGGGCTGTGATCCAAACGGCCCTCCCCCCGCAGTCACCTCAGTAGGGGTGGAGAGGAGACTCCACTCCAAAGTCAGTCATACGGGGAAGCGGAGGTGGCTCAAGCAATCGGGCTCCCATCTGCCATATAGGAGGTCCAGGGTTCAATTCCTGGGGCCTCCTGGTATAGGCGTGCTGGCCCACATGGAGAGCTGGCTCACGCGGAGTGCTGGCCTGTGCAGCAAGATGATGCAGCAAAAAAGAGTCACAGAGGAGAGACAATAGGAGACAGAGCAGACCAGGGAGCTGAGGTGGCACAAGAGAGTGAGTGCCTCTCTTCCACTCCAGAAGTTCTCAGGATCAGTTCCGGGTGCTTCCTAAAGAGAAGACAAGCAGACACAGAAGAACACACAGCGAACAGACACAGAGAGCAGACAATGAGGGCAAAACGAGGGTGGGTGGTGGGAGAGAAATAAATTAGAAAGTAAATGACTCTTTTTTTTCAAAAGTCAGTCATATGGCTGCCTGCTGCTCAGAAGATCCGCCTCTAAACTTGCTTGTGTGGACATGGGCAGGATTCAGGTCTTTGCGGGCTCTTTCTGTGGACCTCCGTCCCTGCAGGCTATGGGGCAGAGATATCAGTTGCTGCCACGCGGTCTCTCCACGGGGCGACGCACAACCTGGAAGCCGGCTTCCCCCAGAGCAAGCAGAGAATGAGACAAGGCGAGTGGCATAGAGGCCACAGTCTCTTTGCAACCTACTTTCAGAAATAATGTCCTGCCGTGTTTGCCAAATTCCATTCAAGAGCGGCAAGCCCCTGGGTCAGCCCTCCCTGGAGGAGAGCATATCACACCTGGGCCTGAAGCCAGCGGCAGCCCACCATGTTGGGTGAGAACTAGCCCTTCCTTGGACCTCACCTTTCTCCCTTTGTCCCCGGCACGAGCAGCTGGCTGTGGGGAGGCAATTTTTCTGACGCAGACTGTTTTTGTCCCTTTTCAGTAGTGACAGTGCCCTCAGTGAGCTGGGGAGACCTGGTGAGTCTTGGCTCCCTGCTGGAGACCCACAGCCTCTAGTTAGCCTGGAAGCAAGTGCAGTGCAGAATGACCAGTTACTCCGTATCATGGGAATGTGAAGTGTCGAAATAGCAGGTATGGGGAGGCGAAGAGTCTTTCATGTCTTGAAAAGTAACTACTCATGGCAGGATTAAAACCATCAACTTAAACTTTTATGTATTTGTTGTTGTTTTTAAAGATTTATTTATTTATTTATTCTCCTCCCTTCCCCTACCCTGCTCTTTTTGCTGTCTGTATCCATGTGCTGTGTGATCTTCAGTATCTATTTCTCTTTTGGCCTTCTCTTCTTATTTTTTTCCCCTCTAGGATTCACTGGGATTCAATCCTGGGGACCTCTGACGTGAAGAGAAGCTCCCTGTTAGCTGTACCTCCTCAGCTCCTGGTTTCTGCTGCGCTTCGCCTTGACTCTCCCCTTCGTCTCTCTTTTGTTGCGTCATCGTCTTGCTGTGTGACTCACTTGTGCGGGCACTAGCTCACTGTGCAGGCACTCGGATTGCTGCTCAGGTACTCAGCTTGCCATGTGGGCACTGGCTCACCATGCGGGCACTGGCTTGCCATGTGGGCACACTTTCTCTTCTTCTTTTTCACCAGGAGGTCCCAGGGATCAAACCCAGGAGCCACATCCACTTCCAGAGATGTTTTTCCAACCTTCTGTACTGGCTTGATGGTTGGCCCCCCAAGAGAACCTGTGACTGTAACCTTATTTAGAAAAGGGGACTTTCAAGATGTATTTAATTAAAGATCCCAAGATTAAATCCTCCTGGATCATCCAGATGGGCCCTAAACCTAATGACAAGTGTCTTTATAAGAGGAGGAGATGCTAGAGGAGAAGGCTGCATGAAGACAGAGGCAGCGATTGGAGTTACACAACCCCAACCCAAGGAACAGTTGGCAGCACAGAAGCTGAGAGAGGCAAGGAAGCCTTCTCCCCTGGAGCCTTCAGAGGAAGCACAACCCTGCCAACACCTTGATTTTGGACATCTGACCTCCAGAACTCAGAGATATTAAATTTCTGTTGCTTTAAGCCCCTGAGTTTGTGGTCATTATAGCAGCTCTACGAAATAAAAACAGCTGCCGTAGCTCTAAATAAGTTATTTATACTGCTATTTCTTGGTTTTTCAATTTTGAGTTGTACGTACAGTTGGATGTTTATTGCTTTCAAGTAGGCACGGTCGGGAAGTTGGCAGTCCAAGGCTGGTATGGCAGTTTCATGATTATCAGGAAGCAATGTTTAGTGCACTGCTTCATAGTCCAAGATGATAGCTCATGCTCCAGCAATCACACCAAAATATCAGAGAGCAGGAAGGAAAAATGGGGGAAGAAAAGTTTCATCCTCTCCCCCTTTTATTTTTTAAAGATTTATTTATTTATTTATATTTCTCTCCCTTCCCGCCCCCACTCCGGTTGTCTGTTCTCTGTGTCTATTTGCTGCGTCTTCTTTGTCCACTTCTGTTGTTGTCAGCGGCACGGGAATCTGTGTTTCTTTTTGTTGCGTCATCTTGTTGTGTCAGCTCTCCGTGTGTGGCACCATTCCTGGGCAGGTTGCATTTTCTTTCGCGCTGGGTGGCTCTCCTTAGGGGGCGCACTCCTTGTGTGTGGGGCTCCCCTATGCAGGGGACACCCTGCATGGCACAGCACTCCTTGCGTGCATCAGCGCTGCGCATGGGCCAGCTCCACACGTCATCCTCTCCCTTTAAGCTCACATCCCTGAAGTTAAGCAAGATAGTTCTGCTCATATTGCATTGACTAGAACTAAGTGTCGTGCTACAGCTAGTTACAGGAGAGGTTGCAAATCAGTGTCTTGATTCTAGGTGACCATGTGTCCAGCTTAAAAATAGGGTTCTCTTCCTAAGGAAGATATTGGGTACAATTAATTAGTGGTATCTATTACAGATATCATTTATTCATTCCCCTCTATGAAAGTTGAGCACATAGCTCCCTTACATGCACCCCACTAATATACATTATTCCTTCTCCCGCTTGTAATCTAGTTACAACATTATTAGTGATTAAATCAATATTCAATATTTATCTTTTTATGATCATGTGACTATATTCCCAAGTGAAGCAAGCAATGCTCTTTAATGACATTTCTTCTTTTTATTCTTTTTGTTTCTCCTAGAGTTAATGATTGCCTTGTGGTTTGTGTGTGTATTGTTGTTGCTGTTAAAGTGCTTAGTGTCTGTGTCTATGTACCAATCACTATTTCATCCCCCAAGCTCTATGAAATAACCGAATATTTCCTTTATCTGTATTGAAACATCAGGAATTCTATCCTCTTTATTTCTCTAGGAGATATAAAGTTCTGGAGTTCCGTAGCAGGAGTGTGCTTAGCAAGAAGGGTGTCTGGATAAGAAAGTGGATACTCCCTTTGTATTCTCACTGAATGAGACCAGCGGTCTCCAGTCACTCCCATGAGGTGCTTCACAGGGTTTTCTCAGTTACATCAGATAGATTGGGTTGGGAGAGTAATGGTTAACAGTTTGGAAAGGTGGACTCAGGTCATAGGGAAAATGACATAGACGCAGGGGCCAGGGTCACGGAAGCACCGCCAGCAACGAAATGACCTTGAAAAATCCACACTCTCTCTCGGAAGGAATGCTTCCATTTAGACATTCTTTTTTTTTTTTTTAGATTTATTTTATTTATTTATCTCCCCTTCCCCCCCATTGTCTGCTCTCTGTGTCTGTTCACTGTGTGTTCTTCTGTGTCTGCTTGCATTCACGTCTGCTTGCACTGGGAAACTGTGTCGCTTTTTTTGTTGCGTCATCTTGCTGCATTATCTCTCTGCGTGTGTGGCGCCAGTCCTGGGCGGGCTGTGTTTTTTTTGTGCAGGGTGGCTCTCCTTGTGGAGTGCACTTCTTGCGTGTGGGGCACCCCTACACAGGGGACACCCCTGCATGGCACAGCATGCAGCAGCACTGCGTGTGGGCCAGCCCACCACATGGGTCATGAGACCCTGGGTTTGAGCCCTGGACCCTCCATATGGTAGGTGGACGATCTATCAGTTGAGCCACAACTGCTTCCCTCATTTAGACATTCTTTAATTAACTCGGTCAGATAGGCAATCAGTGAATCCTATTTGAGCACCTAATATATATCAAAACTGTTATAGGTGTTTGGGATACAGTGGTGAAAAATGCTGGTCATATCCCTGCTCTTACGATAATAATAACCAAATCAGGGAGACAGATAATAAACCACAAATAAATAAATAGGGTAATTCAGAGAGTGGCATATGCTGTAAAGAAAATAAAGCAGGGAAAGTGACAGAGTGACTGGGTGAGGCTAAGACTGAATGACAACAGGGAGTCACCCAGGCAAATATCTAGGGTAAGATCATCCCAGGCAGAGGCACTGGCATGTGCAAAGGCCCTGAGGTTGGAACAAGGTAAGAGTGCTTGAAGAATAGAAAGTAAGCCAGTGTGATTGGAGCCTAGTCAATCAGGAGAAAGAGAAAGATGAAGTCTGATGAGGGGCCAGACAAATCATGTAAGTCACAGGAAGGATGTGAAATTATTTCTACACGAGTGGGAAGCCACTGGAGAGTTTTAATCAGGGGAGTAACAGTGACTTGTTAATTTATTTGAAAATATTTATTGAGCACTGTTTTAGTTTGTTAGGTTGCTGAAAGCAGATACCACAAAATGGGTCCGCTTCTCTAATTAAAAAAAAAAAAGAAAGAAATGGGTTGGCACTAACAATGGGAATTTATTAGATTACGAGTTTACAGTTTGAGACCATGAGAATGTCTAAATCAAGGCATCATCAGGAAGCTGCTTTCTCCCCAAAGCCTGGCTGCTGTGGTTGTTGGGTCCCCCGCCACATGGCAAGGCACATGGCGGCATCTGCTGGTCTCTCCCTTCTCTTCTGGGTTTTGTTGATTTCAGCATCTTGCTTCTGTGCCTCTTTCTATTCCTTTATCTGAATTTCATTCTCTTAGAAAGGATTCCAGTAAAAGGATTAAGTCCCATCCGAATGAGTGGATCACACCTTAACTGAGGTAGCCTCATCACAAGATCCTATTTACAACGGGTCCACACCCACAAGAATGGATTAACTTTAAGCATGCTTTTCTGAGGTCCATACAGTTTCAAGCCACCGCAAGCACCTACTGTGTGCCATTCACTGTCCTAGGCACTTGAAATAAAAAGAACAAAACAGATAAAAATGCCTGTCCTCATGGAGCTTATGTTCTGGGAGGAGGCAAACAATAAACAATATATACAATAAAGAAGTAAACTGCCTGGTACATTAGAAAATGACAGATACTATACCAAATAAAATAAGAAAAGAGGGATCCAGAGTGTCAGGTGAGAAGGTGACAATTTAAAACAGGGTGGTCAAGGTGGGTTCAATAGGAAGATGATATCTAAGCAAAGACTTGAAGGAAGCAAGTGAGTTAGCCATATGGAGACCTGTTCCAGGCAGAGGGAACAGCCAGCGCAAAGGCCCCAAGGTGGGAGTGGGTCTGGGGTTTGCTGGTGGATTGGATGTGGGGAGAGGGAAGAAGGAAGGGTGCTGCTGAGGTTGGGGCCTGAGCAGCTGGTGGTTGGTGGTACCAAAGATAAGACTGGGAGAGGAGCAGATTTGGGTATATTTTTGTATGTGGGGAGGAGTGTGTGTGTGATGAGCCCCTACTTTAGCTATGTTAAATTCAAGATGTTAAACTGGATAAATGTTTTGAGATCAGGGGCAAGGTCAAGACTGGATGTATCAATTTGGATACCATCAGTGTAAAGATGGGTGGGTGGACAATAGGGGGTGGATGAGATACCTTATGAGGGTGATTGCAGACTGTGCCTCCATGGCGACATCCTCTTCTGTGCCCCCCCCTCAAGCTCTCTTAGCCAGCATCTCCTTCCCTTGTCACTCTTGCATGTCCATAATCTGTCCCCATCCTTCCTCTTCAAATGCTGCTTTCTCCAGGAAGCCCCCTGTGATCTTCCAAGGTAGAAGTGACCTCCCTTCCCTTGGGATCCTCCTAATACTTGACCTGTGCCTTTCACTAGCATCTTTTGTATCCCCTCTTGTACAGCTGTGTCTTCCTATCTTCTTATTGCCATCATTGACAGGCCCCAGTCTGACACACCATGGGTACTTTAAAAAACCCATGCATTGGGAGGCAGTAGAGTATAGTGGTTAGAGTGCTTAGGCTCCAGTGCCAGATGGGACTGGGTTCAAGTCCAAGCTCCACTACTTTGGGGCTGAGCTTCTTCAAGCCTCAGTTTTCTCATCTGGGAAATGAGAATTAAAAAACGTTCCCACCTACAATCCACCTCTAATCATGTATACAAATATGTATAAATATTATGAATAACATGGGTGTGTGTATTTCTACATAATAAAAAAGCGTGTCTTCACCAAAAGACATGAACAAAGACGTTTATATCATCAATATTCATAATAGCAGAAAACCGAAAACAATCCAAATGCCCATCAAAGAGAGAGTTAATAAATTGTGGAATATTTTACACAGTGGAATGCTTAACAGCAATGAGAATGAGCGAGCAACAGCTCTCTGGATCAATATGAATAAACTTCACAAACGTAATGGCGAACTATAGAAGCCAGACACAAACCAGTAGACAACTGGATGACTTCAATTACATCAAGTTCAGAAATAGGCAAAACTAATCTACGGTGTGAAAAGTCAAGATTGTGATGACAGGCCTTCTAGGACGGATGCTGATATTTTGCTTCTTGATCTGTGTGATGGTTACATGAGTGCGTTCATGGTGGGAAAATTCATTGAGCTGTACGTTTATGGTGTGTGCTCTTTTCTATATTGCAAACACACTTGGTAAAAAGAGGCTGAATATTGCGAGCTTATCACAGTCATTGGCACCTAGTAAATGCCCAGTAAATGTTAGCTATTAGGAACGACCCCAAGTGAAGGCTGTTAACAATCAGAACCATAGACAGGTCAGAGCGGGTGCCGGGGAAGCCAGGAGAAAGGAAGAGATCTCCGGGCAAGAGAGAACCTGAGCCCTCTTCCTCTCTGATTACTGGTTCACAGATTTCGGGGGCGCCCCCCAGCAGCAGGAAGACTATTCCTTGGGGACATGAGTGTCTGCGTGTGTGTGTTCTCGTGCAGAACTTCATTCCACTTTATAAGGTCTGCAGCCCCTTGTTTTTCTAAGCCAGAGAATGCTGAAATCTCCCCTGAGAGGCCAGTCCTGGATTCAGTATAGCCAGGAGCTTGCCAGGTTCTTGCAAACTTTTCTCAGTATCTTGGGCTTTTGTTTATCTGGTGAGAGTGACAGAGAAAAGACTCGAAGCAGCAGAACATCATCTCTCCGTCATGCCCAAACTCCAGGTAGAAAGGCACAATTTAGAGCAGGGGTTCTTAACCAGGGGCCCGCGAGCTTGAATTGAAATTTAGAAAACCATTATTCTTATGGGGAAACGTTGATGCGGGTGTGATCTATTTATTTAAAAATACACAGGGAAGTAGATTTGGCTCAACTGATAGAGCGTCCCTCTACCACATGGGAGGTCCAGGATTCAGACCCCGGACCTCCTGAACTGTGTGGTGAGCTGGCCCATGTGCAGTGCTGCTGCATACAAGGAGTGCCCTGCCACGCAGGGGTGCCCCCGGGGTAGGGGAGCCCCATGCGCAAGGAGCGCGCCCTGTAAGGAGAGCCGCCCCACGCGATAAAAGTGCAGCCTGCCCAGGAGTGGGGCCGCACACACTGAGAGCTGACCCAGCACAATGACTCAACAAAAAGAGACGCAGATTCCTGGTGCTACTGATGGGAATGCAAGCGGACACAGAAGAACACACAGCGAATGGACGCAGAGAGGAGACAATGGGGGATGGGATGGCAGGGGGGAAGGGGAGAGAAATAAATCTTTTTTAAAAATAAAGGAAAAATACACAGTATAGTGTGAACTTAGTAAGGGGTCCGTGATTTATTTTCACCTTACTGGCAAAGGAGTCCATGAAACAAAAAAGGTTCTGAACCCCTGCTCTAGAGCAATCGAATGAGCTGCCCTGTGTGGCAGTGCGTATCCTGTCCTTGGGAGTCTCCACAAAGAGGCTGCACAGCACCCCAGGCTATTTCAAAGAGGACCCCTTCAGGGGAGAATGTGCCTACGTGACTCCCAAGGGCACTCCAAGTCTAAAATTTATTATTTAACTCAACACAAAATTTCCTTTAAAGCACAGTAGGCTTCTCTCTGCCTTGCCCTTCTTGTCAGTATTTTTTCCCTTTTCCTGATAATTAAAACATTTCATGCTCAGTAGAAAATTTGAAAAGCAGAAAAACATTATCCATACTATTGAACACTACTCAGCAATAAAAAGGAACCATCTATTGCTACACTCCAACAACTTGGATGGATCTCAAGGGCATAATGCTGAACGAAAAAGAGGCTCTTCTCCAAAGCTCCCACACCGTATGACTCCACTTACACAACGTTCTCAAAAGGACAAGTGTATAGCTGGAGAACAGGTGAGTGGTGGCCAGGGGTTGGGAACGGTAGGGGAGGGGCGAGTGTGACTGCAAAGGGAGACGTTTGTGGTGATGGAATTCTGTATCTCGATTTTGGTGGTGGTTACATGAATCTACATGGGATAAAATAACATAGAACACTTTAAACCAATGACGATTTCCTGGTTCCAACCTTGTACTATAGTTACATGAGATGAAATTGATGGGGGAAAGTGCGGGAAGGAGTCAGGGGACCACTGTGTAATATCTTTGAAAATGCCTGCATGTCTATAATTATTTCTAAATAAAAAAAATTTTAAAGGGTGGCATTCAAAAATTTTTGTTTAAAGTCTGGAAAACCTCACTGGTACTATCTTGGCATATTTTCTATGACTTTTTTCCTTCACCCAGTTTGACCATATCATGTACAAATTTTATGTCCTGAAAATTGTTTTCTCTTTATAGAATGTCATAGGCATTTTTCATATCATTAACTCCTCTTTGAAACTGTCACTTTAATAGTTATGTAACAGTCCATTTTCATGACTGTATCATCATTTGCTTACCAGCCATCCCCTGTCGAATACTTAGCCTGTTTCCAACTTTTATCACTATGAATAACCTTGTGATTTATATCTTTGTGCAGAAATGGTTTCCCACATCCTAAAATCCTTTATTAGGCTAGATTTCTAGAAGGAAAACTCAGTCAAAGGAAATTCAAAGGAAATAATTAAAACAATTTACATGATCTGGTTTTTTTATTTTTACAGGAGAAGCGAGTTGCTGTGCTGGAAGGAAACTCAAGCAGTCCTGTGGAGAGGTCCGGGCAATGAGCGGCTGAGGCCTCCTACCAACAGCAGCAACAACTTGCCAGGCGCGTGAGTGAGCCACCTTGGAAGCCCATCCTCCAGCCCCAATCTTCAGGTGACCCCAGTCAACATCTTGCCTGGAACCCCTGAGCCAAGACAACCCTGGATTCCTGACCCACAGAAATGGTGTGAGATAAATGCATACTGTTTTAAGCTGCTATGTTTCAGGGTAATTTGTTACACAGCAACAGAAAACTAATACAAGAATTTGCTAGGTGATGGTGGAGTGGGTGGGGTTCACATGGCAGGGAGAGAATCTAGGCAAAGGGAACAAATAGCGTATATCAGGGCCAGGAAACAGGAGAAAGCATGATCGTGGAAATGGAGTAGGCTGGACACTGGGGGGCCCTAACTTGGCTGGAGGACTGCCCCCACCTCCCCAGAACATTCCCAAGCACAAAGGGCTTGATCTAGCCTGGCAGCAACACCCACAGGGGTCTGAGATGGTAAATGAGGACAGCCATTGAGGTCACAGGCAGTGACAACATCAGGCCTCTGAAAGTCCCTCTGGTCTGACTAGGACCCCAGGCAGCCATAGGGACCCCAAAGCCAGGGCCAACTTGGGGAGGGAGGAACTAGTAGGGGCTTTGCTGACATGCGGGTGCAGCTGACATGGCAGGGGGAGCTCCAGTCTTAGAGATGCACATACTTGGGTCCATTTCCGACTCTGCCATTCTGTGCAGACTTCGGAAAATACTAACTGTACAAACAAGACTCATGACAAGGCTTTCCTTGTGAGGTGGGGGACGAACTAAACGTGGTAGCATATGGAAGGCCTGAGTAGCAGGCTGGGCCTTTTTGGCTGAGAGGCACCCTGGCAACTGGCTTTGGCAACTTAGAAGCAAAGCCACGGGGTCCAGGAGTTGAAACGCTGTCAAGTTGTCACCCCAAGTTGGGGACAAGGGCCAACCAGCTACTTGGGGAGGGCAGAGAAGAGCAGCTGGAGGGGTTGCCAGTAAGTTAGACTCCAAAGAACTGGAACAGGCATCCAGACCGGGCCAGTTTGTCTCTGGACCAGCAGCGCTGGCTGCTGCCTTGCCACTCCGGGCTCCCGACCGTCTCGTCCTTCTGTGAAGTGTGTTCCCTTTTAAGGACAATATGGAAAACCAACAATTATTGAGTGCTTATAATGCATCAGGATCTTGGCCAGGCGTTTGGTCTTATCTGTTTTAATCTTTGCAATGACCAATGAGGAAACCAAGGCTCAGAGGCAGGACGCTACTTGCCCAAGTTCAAATAGCTGGTGCCCAAGGTCATCGAGGTGGTGAGTGGTGAAACTAAGACTGGAACGAATGCAGGGCTGAGTTCACAGCCTGGACACTTACCCTCCCAATGGCAGTAAGGTCTCTAGTGGCCACCAAGATGTTGGTCTGGGTACCACAGTAGCAAACCAGGTCAAGTGGAAGGACTTGGTGGCCTCTTTGAGCAGCTCCACCCCACCCCAGTGCCTCCCTGAGCTCTCCAAGGGTCATACCTGGACAGGTCCCAGGTGTCGATTTGACGATGGCAAGCAACCTTCAGGCGAACCAGACACCCAACTCCCAGAGAGAAGTGAGAGAGCTGACCAATTAAATGACAGTCCCCACCCTTAGGAGACCACACCCCCACTCTCCACCTCCCTTACTCCCCGCAGCCCTCTCCCCTTAGGCTGCAGCGCTGAACCAGGCCAGCTCTAGACCCCACACCTGCTCCCTGCGGTCCTGCCAGGCCAGCCTCTGGCCTGGCAGCCTCCCCAGGCTGAGGCTGTTGCCTGGCTGATAATTGGCCTGGGGACCCAGGGGAGGGGGGAGCCCCAGGTGCTGCAGGAAGCGGAGCTGTGGATTAAGTGGCTCCTTCCTCAGCCTGCAGGGCTGCGGAGCTGCGGAGGCTCCCAAGGCAGCCGATCTTACAGGAGACAAGCCCTGCTTCCGACCCTGGCAAGGAGACCACAGGTCTCTGCAGGCTGCCACACCCAGAGCTGCAGGGACCCCCCGCCCCCAGCCCGCTTTTGGACCCCAGCTCTTGGTGCTCTACTTTTCCTCCTTCTATCCCGGGCTTCTTCGGAAGACAAGCTCAGAACTGGCCCAGGTGGAACGGCTCAGCGGGAGGGAGCAACGTTTCCAGGGCACCCCTGAGAAACCCCTCTGGGCCTTGCTGGGAGAAAGCTCAAAGGGGGTGGGCACTGGTCAAGTCCAAGGAAATCCCCAGAGGGCCAGGTGGTCATTGGTGACTCCAGATAGATGGCCGTGATGAACCCCTGCGGTGACGGCCTCTGGACAGCCCCTGGCCCAGGGCTCAGCTCCAAGAAGCACCTGGACCCTAACCACAGCTGCCCCCTGTCAAGGCCACCTGCAGCAGCGGCAGCTGGAAATTTCCTTTACTGTGCAAAGTCAGACCTACTGAATCAGAAACTCGGGAGTGGGCCCAGCCACCCGTAGTTGCACAAACCCTCCAGGTGATTCTGGAGCCGGGCTGCCCAACAAACTTCATTTGTTCCCAAATTTGTTCATTCATTTATCGAACATTTATTAGCCACCTTCTGTGTGCTAAATCCCCAGTTAAGGCCCTCAAGGAGCTTGAGCACGCCGTATGGACTGAAGCTAACACACTGTGGACAGGTACAGCTCTTGAGCTGTTTGAGACTTCTGACCTTGCTTGGCATAGGGTAAAAAGTTGACCAAGTTGATCGGATTTGAGTCCCAGCCATGGAAGGCTTCTGGCTGCTGTTGTGTGCACATTCCTTATGTTCTCCATGTCTGGGAACCAAGAGAAAGACCCTTCTTTGGAGTGGGGATGAGGCAATGCAGGGTGAAGAAACTAAGGTTCTGGGAAGCTGAAGAAAACTACTCTGTACCTGTGCCATTTACTTGTAATCTACCTGCCTGGATATCATTTGTACCTAAGATTGTGCTAAAGCAAGTCACCTATGCGTTATGATGCCCAGTGGAGGACCGTCCCTGACCAGGTGTGAAGGACAGAGGAAGTGAGCATTGTTTGGACACATATAACCTTCAGTTACAATCAGCCTGGAGGGAAAGAGGCAGAAATAAACAGCAGGCAAATAAACCCCCAGAAAGGGCCCCCCAGCATTCGTGCACCCGCGGGTGGGGCCGCCCGCACACACCAATTCTGGCCT
The DNA here is from genome assembly GCF_030445035.2 of Dasypus novemcinctus. Classification (NCBI taxonomy): domain Eukaryota; kingdom Metazoa; phylum Chordata; class Mammalia; order Cingulata; family Dasypodidae; genus Dasypus; species Dasypus novemcinctus. The sequence goes on from NC_080682.1 coordinate 9,791,402, forward strand.
CTCGCGACCTCTTAAGACAAGCCAGCGGCACGCGTGCGCAAACCGCGGTCTGGCCTCGGAGCGCGCGCACGGCGGGCTAGGGAGGGCGGCCGCGCGTGCGCAGAAGCCCAGCGGGCGCGCGGCGCGGGCTCCGAGGTCGCCGGCGAGCGGTGGAGCGAGGCCTTCACGCCGGCTTCCGTGCGAGGTCGGCGCCCTCCCTTTTCCTCGAGCATTTCTTAGTGGGTGCCCGACCGACGCCAGTTTTCTGAGGCGCGAGGGACCCCGGGTCAGTGTGGGAGACAGAACCTGGCCGGGGTTTTTGTGTTCTGAGGTAACGGCACATGGTGGCCTCGTGCCCCGGGAGGTTGGCTGCTCGTTTCTTTTTTTTCTCTTGAGGGAAATTTCCAGGCCCGCCTCCCCGCGGCCCCAGTATAGCCATTCCCCCACCCCCCACCCCCCTCCCAAATAACCCTGGAAGCCACCGGCCTCCTTGGACGTTTGTGACTCTGACTTCCAGCCCCCGTGGGTCGCGCCTTTTTCAGGGCCTCGACTTCCGAGGCCGCCTCGGGTTCTCCTCTGGAAGGCTGCGAGGGAGCGCTTGGGGCGGGCAGGAAATGGCACCTGTGGGCATCTGCCACGCGCTAGGCATGTGCCGAGCTGTCCACGGGCCTCCCTTCCCCAGGCGGGTGAGCCGCACAGGGGCGAGCAACCCTCGCCCGCCGCGCGACCCCAGACTGCTCAACACCCCACCCCACCCCACCCAGCACTTAATGCCGCCAATGGCAGAGATCCAGTCTTCTGGGCGCCCCCCCTCCCTTCAACCCACCCTTTTTATTTTTAAACTTTTCCCGATAACTAAAGTGTTCATTCTTGTCTATAATCACCCTATTACCCAGGCTTAGCAGTTGCCATGAAAACAAGACTTCTCCCCTTGAAACATTTCCTGTCACGTCATGTCTTAAAGATCTGAATGAGTTGCTGGCTTTCAAATGTCTGCTTTAACCGTGGAAGTAAATACTTGAGTCAGGGCACTCGGTGAGATCTCTGTTTATGCAACACCTCAGGTCCTTGAATCTTAGCATCTGAGAAAGTGGACAGGAATATGCAGGCAGTACTCTTGGCTGTACATCCTTTACTTTCCTGAACTTCAGTTCCTTTTTTGCACATCTGCCACAATATCCAACAGTCTACCCTGAATCCTTGGATCACTCAGACACACCTCAAAATTCAGCATGTCTAAGGAGGCTTTCAACATCTTCCCCTCAAAAACTTGCTTTCAAGGCTCCTTTTCTCAGGAAGTGAACTTTGATCTCTCCACGTATTGGTTAAACAACTGGGAGTCATCCTTCACTGTTCCTGCACTTTAACCCCTCAAGTCATCAAATCATGTTGATCCTTCTTTCTAGGAACCTTTCAAATCAGTCCACCTTTCTTCATCTCCATTCTCATAGCTGTAGACCAGGCTATTACCAGCTTCTTCCTGGAAACACTGGAATCTCCCAGCTGGTCCCCATTCATTTGCTCTTGCTCTGGATTGTTTCCTACATTGCAACCAGAGGTTTTTGTTTTGTTTTGTTTTAACTCACAGCTATCTGGCTGTGGCATTTCTTTATTACACCCTTAAGTGGCTTCCTATTGCTCTTAGGATTGGTTCCACAATCTCTAACCTGGCTTATAAGGGATGCTCTCTTCCCTTCTTTATCTTTCTTGGGGATTTCATCCATCCCAGTAGTTCATATCATCTAAACACTAAAGACTCATTTATATTTCCATCTTACATAGTAGGAGACCGTCCCTTCATCATAACCACTTGGATATCTAATAGGCCTCTCAGACTTAACTGAAACAGAACTATTGATTTTTCTCCCCAAATCTCTTCCCCTAGAATAATGACATCTCAGTAAAGAGTATGTACCATTATCCATTTGTTGCAAAAACCTAAGCGCTATCCTTCATTGCCACTTTAGTCAATTAGTCTAAAATGTAACTCAGATCCAACCACTTCTCACTAACTGCTAAGACCCCAAGTCCGAATCAGCCATAGCATCTTTCTCTTGGACTTCCTTAAAAGCATCCTAATTGGTACCCATGTTTCTACTCTTGTCTGCTCTCAGCAGTCAGAGAGATATTTCTAAAGCATAAATCAAACCATTTCACTCCCCTTTACAAAAACCCCTAGTATAATATGTAAATTCTTTACAGTGGCCTACAAGGCCTTACATGGACTGGCTCCTGTCAACTTCTGTGACTTTTCCCCCCACTATCTTCATCTCTGTATCAAGCCACACTGATTTTTCTCTCTATTAAACAGTCCATCATGGGGTATCTAAACATGCTTTTTTTTCTGCCTGGAATGTTCTCCCCCCTGATCTTTGCATGCTTTTTTTCTTTCCAGTAAGGCTTCAACCCAGTTGTGATCTCTTCTGAAGGCCTTCCCTGGCCACACTAGCTGAAGCAGCCTCCCAGTGACTCTGAACTATCAAGCCATATTTTATTTTCTTCCTAGTACTTAGAGTAATTCAATTTGTATCTATTTCTTTTATGTTTATTGATGGTTTCCCCACTTTCTGAAATGTAAGCTTTTAAAAACAAGGACTCATATCTCTCATGTTACCTACTGTATCTGTACCCAAAACAGTGCCTCATGCATAACAGTCTCACAATATGTTTGCTGACTGACTCAGTGCTTAGCTGTATAACCTCATTTCATAGCACTGTCCCCCTTGCCCACTTTGTTCCTAGTTACTTCACTTCTCTCAGGTTTTTGAAAGTACCATTCTCTCGTCTACCCAAGGATTCTAATACCTGCTGTTTCCTGTGCCCACCACAGACCCCATACCCAGGCTCTCCTTGAGCCTCCATAACCCATACTCATCCTTCAGATGAGTCACTTATTTAGGGAGGGCTACCCTGACTTCAATGCTAGGATAGCTTTCTCTGTTAACACGTTCCCATGGCACCCTGTCCTTTTTTTGTAGCAATCTTCTAGTCATCTCACTTAAAATTATTTGTAAGCTCTGCAGGCAGAGAAAAAATCCATCTTGTTCCCCATTTTATTTCTAGAACTTAATTTCTGGCATATTAGATATGTAAATATTTTGAATGTATTTGTAAAAACTAGGAGAGCAAGAGAGCAGTTAGCATAGAGTATAAGTTGGATCTGTCCTGCCTACTTCAATAGAAGTTTTCAAATCCTATGAGATAACAGATATGAAAGCCTTGTATAAACTGAAGTTGCTTTATAAATATGAGCTCTTTATTTTTCACTAAGACCTGTACATCAAGATCCCTATGATCTGATGGCCTGGCAAAGTACAAAGCTTGCTCTTTCTTAGCAATAAATAATGGCAGTTTCTGTTATTTTAGATCTATGCTCAGATGGTAAAATAGGAAGAATTGAAGCTAATATTCTGGCTGAATAATATTCTTGATGTCCTTCATTCCGCTGGACTGCCTTGCTTTAGCCGTAGATCTAAATTTTTGTCTTGCCTTTTATGTGTTAATTTGCCAAATCGGTTTATCTCCTCATATTAGGTATATGTTTTTGTAAACCTGGGAAGTACATTTCTTATCTCCCCAATATCTTATGAGAAATGAATTAAAGTTAGTAAAATATTATAAATTTCCTGAAATTGCTCATTGTATATAAAGAGTCATTTAGTTTTCATAATAACTTAATTTCTTCAGAATCACCATTTTTTCACACCAAGAAGAAAGCTGCTGTATATTTTGGAAGCTTTTTTTTTTTCACACTTCCCCTGTAACTTTCTTTCTGTCACTAAAACCTAGAGATATGTGTATCAGGGATTCAGAGTTTACAGCTCAAAATTTAAAAAGGTACTTTCTGTATAGCTAAGGATATCCCCTCCACTTTTTCAAAAATACTGAAACACCATTTGCCCATCTGAAACTGCTGATGCATTTTTCATTTTTAATCTTCTTCCCTATATGTACTGCTTCAGGGCAGCTCACTTAATGGTATAACCAGAAAAATAAAATGTCCCTCATTGCCTGCAGTTTTACATCTAATGCTTTTTGAGTTCCTGGGGTTGGTAGCATTTTAAGAGGGCAGCACTGAATTCATTGTGATGTGAATGCTAATAGGCTCATCTTCATGTAACAAGCCACAACTATTGCGTGGGGTGGTGGGATGAGATACTATTCTGTTGCTTTTCCAGAATTAGGAGGACAATCCTGGACCTTTTGACCAAAGGTAGCTTTTTATTAGCTTTTAGGATGGATGGGTCCTGGAAGTGGAACTTAGATAAAAACACTAACTTAAGAAAGTTACTCCTTTCTCCCTATTGAGTTGTTTACTAAGCCTTTTGATTTCATTTCAGGGCATCTTCCTACCCCTTTGTTAGAAGATTTAGTTACCACCCTCCTCCCCTCCCCCCCCCCCCCCCAAGGAAAACATAACAAAATCTGACACAGTTCCCAGGGCAAATCTATTCCTGCACAAATGCCAGTGCATTTTAAAGATTGTGCCTTACCAGAAAGAGTGGGAAGAAACCTAATTAGAAAACAGTGAATGACATAATCAATAAGCATAGACACATCCTGGGTGGCCTTAGGTTAGTCTCTTTTTGTCCCATATCTTGGCACTTTTTTTAAAAGTTACTGTATTGGGTAGCTTCAGTGTCAAGCACTACAATAAGCAATTAGACATGCATTATTTCATTAATCATCCTAATCACCCTGCAAGGTGGGTATTACCCCATTTTATGAGTGAGGAAACCGAGAATAGCTCCTTTTGAAAACAGAGTTTGAGGACAAACGTGTGACTGTAGCCTGTTACATCTCAAGATATAATTCTAAGAAACTTTCATCAGAAAAGCTTACATTTTGGTTTGATTTCTCCATACCTATATTGAGTTTGCTTTGAGATATCCAGAGTTGTAAGAGTGACCAGGACTACAGGTTAATCAGAATTAACTGACGAGGAGAGGGTTTGTTGTTTTTCCGGTTTTTTCTTTTTTTGGGGGGGGGAGATACCAGGGTCTCTACATGGAAGCAGACGCTCAACCACTTGAGCTACATCCACTTCCCCCAGGAGAGGTATTGTAATGGAAAATTCATGTGCCAAGGAATCAGCAATCTTGAGGGTCTAGTTCTATAGTGGATTATGTAACATTGTGGAAGTCTTCCTTCTTTGTGAAGTCACTTCCCTCACATCCCTTCTAAAATGAAGGGCACTTCTAGCTATAGGCATCCTTGGAGATGAAGGTTTTCAGCAAATCCAAATCCACTTCAGCAAAGGCAGGCAGACCCCTGAGAACAGGCAAGGACTCCTGAAGGTGAAGGAGAAGCTGGTCATCTGTCCTCAACCTCAACTCTAAAATTTGGGTGTTGGATTCTTACCATCAGTGGAATTTCCCTGTTTTGTTACCCATACTCTTTAATGGTTACAGACCCTGTCATTTTGGACCTGTTCTGTAAATATATTCAGAATAAATGCTTGTAGAGGTTCTTTTATTCTTCAACACTGTGGAGAATTTTCCCATCAAATATCACCAGATGTATTTAGTGGTAGTACTTCCTTATTATCATCTCCTTCAACCTTAGTAGTCAATATCAACATGTACCAATCAGCCCTGCTTCAGGTTCTATACCTTGATCCAGATGTTTCTTTATGAAAAACAAATTACTGAAACCTTGAAAAATCTCTTTCTAACATCAGAGTCTATGTGCTTCATAAGTCTAATTATGAGTATTTTCAAATAATGTCCTTCGTTGAGATTTGTCAGATCTTGCCTTGAGATTAAAACTAATCAGTTTCAATCTCTTGAATACGCTTTTTAAGTGAAGTATTAAGAGAGAAACTCTTAAAATCTATGACAACAGCAAATGTCATATAATACTCTAGAGTTTGTGAAGTGCTATATGCAGCATTATCTCATCTCACCACACATACTTCCTGTGATAAAAGGTATCCCAATTTAATTGATATAGAAACTGAGAAATGGTGAGGCCAAAGACTTGCTTAGGATCTCATGACTAATAAAAGGTAGAAATATAATTTAAGCCTTGGTCCTCCAATTCCAAATCTCATGTCTTTTCCACTATTCCATACTGCCTATAATTTTTCTCCTTTTGTTTTAAAACCGTCATGCCTTGCAGTTACCTAAAAATGGGTTGAGTGTCTGACCCTTCATCTGCAGCACCCTGTCAACTTAATAGTTACGGGGACATAGTGTCACCATGGTTACAGTGAAATCTTTGAACCACTACTACTATGTGGTTGTTTTGAATTATGCTGTCTAATCTTTATTTTCAAATGAGTAATTTGCATGTGGTGTTCGTTTCTGAGGTGGGCAGCCAGCAATTAACAGGAACAGGCCCCAACTAGAAGAGGGTTGTTTTTTAATTCTTTCAGACCGACAGCTGTGGTGTAGCACATGAAGTTTCCCCTCTGGATTGTCATTTCCAGGCAATGTTCTTCATTTCCTGTGTTCTGATGCCCAGGCCCTCAGTCTAAGGGGAGAGGTAGCTGTGTCTTAGAGGAGCCCTCTCTAATTGAGAGCTGAATTTTGGTGGCAGCAGTTGAACTCCTCACCAGGTGGGCACACTGCCTACTTAGAAAAGTCATCTGGCACCAAAAACACCATCAAATATAGCCTGGGTGCCTGCCATATCTTGGGCATGAGGCATCAGCAAGTTTTTCTCAGGATATGAACAGTATTTCCCTCCTGGTGAATTTGCATTTGGCACCAACTATTTCTCTTCACTTTTGACTGTAATTCTAGTCTAAAAAGTCTCATGGTCTCTGACTCCAATCTGCGGACATTCTAATCCCAAGCAGCCAAGATCAGACGTGGGAGTATCTCTTTACTGGCAGCCCTAGACTTGAACTTGGAAAATTCTGGGAAATTCCACTCTTTGGGCACATAGATCTTCTGATTTCCACCATACAAGAGTTTTCCCTGCCAAGTAGAAATGGCATCAGGATGATATGGAGGAAAGAATAATGAAAATATTCTCTTATGTATTATGATATTTTACTGCCTACAAAATGATTTTATATGCATTCTCTTGGTTTTTTTCCTCATACTAATCCCCAGAAGCAGACTGGTGCTGAGGTTAAGGCATTAAGTCTGGATCTGTACTGCCTCAGTTTGAATCCCAATTCCGACATTCATAGCTGTAGGTAGGTACCTCAGGTTCCTCATTTGCCAACTTAGACTACTTATCTCATAGACTTGGGAGAACTAATATAAACCAGTTAGAGCATAGCAGAAAATTGGTTGGTTGAGGTTAATTATTGTTATTATTGTGTAAATAAGAAAACCAAGCCTCAGAGAAGCTAAGAAGGCTCATTGGAGCTGAGAGTCAAAACCAAATTCTTCTTACTTTTGCCTATTCTGTCTATGTCTGTGTTGATGTCTGTGTCAGTTCCATCCAGCCACCTCTAAAATCAATACCTTATGTTGTCTATAGGTAAGTCACGGGTAAGTGTCTATAGGTAAGTCTATAGGTAAGTTCTTAGGAACTCTGGATCCCTTTCTCTAATTATTATTTAAACTTCCATATGAAGAGATAGAGTGCAGGGATTATTTCTACTTTGCAAATAGGGGAAGGCATCAGAAAGTCCTAGTAACTTAGAAAATCATAGTGTGCTTGATTTTTACCTCTGAGTACATACCAAATGCCCTCTTTGAGAAGAGATGTTTCTTCTTTTTCCATCTCTCACTTGCCTGAGTTTCCCACAAAGAGTGCTTTAAGTGGGAAGAACTTTTTGAATAAGAAAAGGAAAGCTAGGGAAGCAGTTGTGGCTTAAGCGATTGGACTCCCGTCTGCCATATAGGGGGTCCCAGGTTCAGTTCCTGGGGCTTCCTGGTGATGGCGAGCTGGCCCGCGCCACAGAGAGCTGGCCCACGCCATGAGCTGATGCAACAATTTCACACAACAAAAAAGAGACTCAGAGGAAAGACAATGATAGATACAACAAACCAGGGAGCTGAGGTGGCTCAAGCAATTGAATGCCTCTCTCCCACATCGGAGGTCCCAGGATCGGTTCCCCCAGTGCCTCCTAAAGAGAAGACAAGAAAAGAAGACAAGCAGATACAGAAGAATATGCAGCAAATGGACACGGAGCAGACAGCGAGCACAGATAGCAAGGAGAGGGGAATAAATAAAAGAAATCTTAAAAAAAAAAAAAAGTAAAGCTAGCAAGCACTGGGGGCAGAATAGGAACTGCTGAGGCACAGGGCAGCATCACAAGTGGTGGTAAGGAAGGGTGGTTGATAAGGCTTTCTTATCATGGAAACATGACATTAGTGCACATCCTTATTTGCTGCATAAGCTGTGCCAATCCCTTAACTTTATTAACAGCAGAGGTCCTCCTAATTGTGCCTCTTTATTAGCATATCCTTTGGATTGACTCATTATTTGACTTAAGCCCTCTGTACCTCTGCCCAAGTTCCAGGGAAAGTGGGTATGGGGGAAGAGCAAAGATTCAAGAGAGATTGGGGAGTTACATTTAATCCTAATAAAAGCCCAGTGACTTATCGGGGCAGATGTTAATGTTATTAGTTTCATGAAAGAGAAGAGCTTTGCCCAAGGTCATATAGTAAACAACAAACTTGAGCCTCAGGTCTTCTGACTTTAACCAACGACATCATTCCAACACATGGTGTATCTTCCCCATGCAGGTAGAAGGATCCAAGTAGGTGATTAGTAGAGGGACTGAGCTGGGGACACAGCCAGTGGTGCTGAGTGTTGGACATTTTACCCATTGAAGAGATGCTACAGATTGCACAGGCCCCTTTACTGTACATAAGGAGCTATCTTTAGCTTTTTATTTTTATTTTTTTATTTTTTTTAAAGATTTATTTATTTATTTATTTAATTCCCCCCCCCCCCACCGGTTGTCTGTTCTTGGTGTCTGTTTGCTGCGTCTTGTTTCTTTGTCCGCTTCTGTTGTCGTCAGCGGCACGGGAAGTGTGGGCGGCGCCATTCCTGGGCAGGCTGCTCTTTCTTTTCACGCTGGGCGGCTTTCCTCACGGGCGCACTCCTTGCGCGTGGGGCTCCCCCACGCGGGGGACACCCTTGCGTGGCACGGCACTCCTTGCGCGCATCAGCGCTGCACATGGCCAGCTCCACACGTCAGGGAGGCCCAGGGTTTGAACCGCGGACCTCCCATATGGTAGACGGACGCCCTAACCACTGGGCCAAAGTCCGTTTCCCTTAGCTTTTTAGTAACTCTAATATTCTGCTTTATTTAGGCTATCATTTGGAAGCAATGAGTTTAAAACCCTTCACCTACCCATTCCCAGAGACAAGATTTCTTCATGCAGGACCCAATGTGTATAAATTCAAAATCAGATATGGCAACAGCATCAGGTAATTTTAAAACTACGAGAGTAGCCTCTGCAAGCACAGCTTAGTGCAGCCCCCCAGGTCTTCCCCTCTCTGCCCTCACCCAATCCAATAGACTGGCTGAAGTAATACTATGTAGGACTCTGCCGGGTATTTTATATGCACGATACTTGGTATTCATATAAGTTTCTAATTAGAAATGGCACGCATACCTTTGAGGCAGTGGTTTTCAATTTTGGGTTTTTTTGGATGAAGTATATGAAATCCAGCCTCATATAGATTTGTAGTTGGGAAATGTAGGAATATTTTAATAGCTTTCCCAGATTGTTATGGATGTTCTCCTCTGACACTGCATTAAAACCCAACAAGTGGTAGTTTTGTTTTTTAAAAAAGCAGAAGTCTTTTAGAGGTTGGTTACAATGTGGAATCTGATATTACACCAGTGAACTTTTAGAAGTCTGCTACATTACAATTCATTAATTGATCTTGTTCTTTGAATAAATCTTTTAAGGCAATTTTGTTGGAGTGCAGATGTAGCTCAAGTGATTGAGCAACTGCTTCCCATGTACAAGGTCCCAGGTTCAATCCCTGGTACCTCCTAAAAACAAACACGAAAAATACCAGCTCTTTTTGGGGAGTGGATGTAGCTCAGTGACTGAGCACCTGCTTCCCATGTATGAGGTCCTAGGTTCAAATCCTGGTATCTCCTAAATAGAAAAAAACAAAACTAAGATGACTTTGTAATATGGTGCATTTCATTGATCATTTGGAAAATATTGGTTCACTGGGTTGTGCAGATTGTCCAAATGTTGACACATTTCATCACACTACCAATCTTATCAGAAAAGCCTTTAAGTGTTTAGAAGTTAAGAAGCTCACAGTGGTGGATAGAGGTTTTCCAGAATTTAAAATTTCACTTGAAAGTACAAAATTTATCATTGGCAACAAATACTATTAGTCGTCCTTGAAATGACAGACTCACTTTGTTCATTTAAAAACAATTGTCAGATTCCCAAGTCTGAATAGCAGCCATAGCTGTTCTGTCAGCCAGTCGTTCAAGTAAAATATCATTCCATGAGAAAAGCAGCTAATTGAGTTTGCCATGTAAATAGTCACACAAGTGCTTTTCCACAAGACAACCATCATATTTCAGAATGCAGCAGAAGCACTGTATGCATATCTTACCTTTTCCATTTTATCACATAATATGTTTGAAAGACGTATTCAAGGATTGAGATTTAATAAAATTAATAATTTTTTACTGCTTCATAAAGATTGTTTTTCCTTGTGTTGCAGTAAAGATTATCATGACTGTTAGTACAGTTTAATGCAACTACCTAGATTTGTGCTCAGGCACCAGCAGTTTTGCTAACCATTGCTTTTGCACTATGGGTACAAACGTCAACACAGTGAAAAAGGCAAATAACATCTTATTATTATTTTGAAAATAGATTTGCCCTTGGTGAACGCCCCCCCCCAAAGGGTCTCAAGAACCTGTAGGGGTGTGCAGACCACACTTTGAGGGCAACAGTTCTAACAGATTATTAACTCTCACAGTGGGAATTTCAGGTCTTGACAGATTAATGGAGACATTTTAATACAGCTTGTACCATTTGCTCAGATCACACCACCAAATAATCAGCTTCTTCCCCGTCAACACTGAGTCAGCACACACAGTTGTTATTTGTCATGTTTCTTTAGCTCAGTGGAAGGGTCATTTTTACTCTACTAGAGTCTACTCTCTCCAGAGCTTTCCTTCTTGACTTACTTGTCTTTTGTCTGTTTGCCTTCCAGAGGGGAAGAGATAGAAAATAAGAAAGTCATCGTCCGGGAGCTGGAGGTAGGGAAAGAAGCAGATAACTTCTGGGAAAGTTATTCTTTAAGCTGAAGACATGTCCATGTACAGGTTTTAATTATTTCCTATAAACTAAGTCACAACCTCCACTTGATAAGTTGGCTTCTCCCTGTCAAGTTTTTTCTGCAAAGAAACTTTACTGTTTTTCCAGGAAATTTTAAAGTCTGTAACCTTTCTCACTTCTCCTAGTTGAAGTGTCAGCACCTTTGAGGCTAAGAGTTATTTTATTTCCACCAGACCTCCCAGCCATGGGCAGCTTTCTTTTGTGGCAGCTGGCACAGGGAGTGATTCCAGAAAACTGCTCCCTTCCAGGGCTCTCGGAAACCTCACCATCCCAGTCATGGCCTGGTACTTGACGTCCAGGAAACTCAACTGTAAATATACAGCCACAGTTGCTATGTTTTCATTTTAATTGGAAACATTTGTGAATGCTTTATTCCCCCTTCATTTTCATTCTTTTTCTACTCATCTCCTCTAGCTTTAGTTTCTCCCATAGATAGAAGATTGAGCAGGTGGACAGCTTTGAATATTGGTGAAAGCACTGGACAGGAGTTCAGGGCGCTGGCCCTGAATTCCAGTCCTAGCTTAGACATTAATTGGCTGTATGATCCTTGACACAGATAAAATCATTTATCTCTCTGGAGCTTAGTTTCCTCATTTGTAAAATAGGTTTAAACTAATTTATCTTCTTCTAACTCCACAATTCATTGATTTAAGAATATTGTGATTTTCTAAGACACATACTGCTGTATTTCAAAGAATTCAAATGCAATTAAATACACTTAAGCACAAAACTCAGCCAAACCAAAAATTTGAGGCAGCCTTAAAGGTACCTGTGGCTCTTTAGCTAAATGTTAAAAGTTACATTAGAATCTTGCAACACCTCAAGAACATCATTATAAATAACAATTATTTTAATATAGGGACATGGAAATTTTCTGCTAATTGTAATTGTGAGGAAAGCAGAATTTATTTCACTTTGCTTTAGTTAATTTGAACAGGGAGAAGCTCAAGGAAGCAAAGTGTGGAGAGAGCCAGTCACCTCTGGATTTGAATTCTAGCTCTGCCATTCACAGTGTGACTTGGGGCAACTTATTTGCCTTCTCTGGGTCTGTTTCCTTTCCTGTCAAATGAGGGTGTTAAATAGTGTCTGTTTTCAAGATTGTGGAATGAATAAGAAATAGATACGTGCTGGCCTTCGCAGGAGTGCTGCCCTGCCTGGCAAGCTGGCCTGAGCAGAGAGCTGGCACAGCAAGATGACGCAACAAAAAAAGACACAGAGGAGAGACCATAAGAAATGCAGCAGACCAGGGAGCTGAGGTGGCACAAGAGAATGATCACCTCTCTCCCGCTCCGGTAGGTCCCAAGATTGGTTCCTGGTGCCACCTAAAGAGAACACAAGAAGACACAGGATAATGCACAGCCAGTGAACATAGAGAGCAGACAAGACTGGCTGCGACTATACAGTATTAAATAAAGTCATTTTAACATATTTTTTCAGGATTCTATTCGAGTGGTCTTGGGAAATTTGGATAATCTACAACCATTTGCTACAGAACACTTCGTTGTATTTCCCTGTATCCTTTCTTTTCTGGCTACCACTCACATTGTAGATCAAATGGAAATAACAAAGCCATTGTCAGTTTGGAGATTGGGAGAGGAGAGGGAGTCTCATCACTAAAATAATACTCAGGGATGGATACTGACTTCTTTTTGCACTCCTTAGCACCTTTTCCAGATAAAAGTAAATGGGAGAGGGTTTCCCACCTGAAATTCAAACATGGGGAAGTTGTCTTGGTTCCTTACCCATTTGTTTTCACTCTCTACGTGGAGATGAAATGGTTTCAAGAAAACCTGTCCCCTGGTAAGTAGCATTATTAGAGTATGGGTGGTAGAGAAGAAAAGCAGGAGGTTGAATGTCATGGGTTAGCAGTATAAGCCGAATATGGCAAAAAGCAGTGGGCCTCGATGCTGCACCATGCAGTGGTCAAGAGCCTGCGCTGTAAGCCAGACTAGTTGGTTCAAATGCTGGTGCCATTGCCACTTGATAGATGTGTGACTTTAGATAAATTACTTAATCTTTCTGTGCCTCTTTTGTAAAATGGTGAAGAGGAATGATAGTACCTATCTCACTGAGTTGTTAAAAGAATTAAATGTACAAATACTGGTAGATGGGAAGTATAGAGGTCTGTGTTAGAGTAATCACTTGATGAAAGACATCTATTTTATAAATACGTACATTTTAGTGTACTCAGTGACTTTCCCCTTAGTGGTGGTATAAAGATATCGCCCAAATTTTAATCTCTGAAGGCCATGGATATTTTTCACTGCTAGAGGGACAGGTAGGCACCTACCAGTTTGATTTGAAAAAGGATACAAAGAACTTGCATCAAAGTATCTGTTCATTCCATTTGTCACAGATAACTGAAATTCACTCATTCCTTTTATAGTAGGGATCACACACACCCCACCCTGTTTTTTAAGTGGCATATTGTTAGAAAGAGTTTAGTGCGAATCAGATCCTTCCAGCTTGTAGATGCCAATAGTTCTGAAACAGAGAAGGAAGAGTATGAAGACATTATATTTCTAGGAAGTGGTACCAGGCACATGGTAGAAAGGTCCATAGAGTGATTTTGTCTAAGGACAGTTCTGAGAAATAAGTAGTGGCCAGAAATCCAGGTGAAATAGAGTCATGATCTACTATTATGACATTGAAATTTCCTGTTGTAGGGAAACCAATAAAGGACAGTCCTCTTGAACTGGTAAGTTGGTCTTTTCTGTACAAATTGAAAATTAACTTTATTGTCTACTGTTGTCCAAAATGTTCTACTCTTGTCTCTTCTTTCTTTGCCCCTTGGTTGCTGCCCAGGCCCAAATGGAATTGTAGACATGAGACCATATTTTTCCCTTTGGCTAGATTTCTGAAACTGTCTCTAGCAGAATGTCTATCCTTGTTTTCAAAGGATAGTGTCAAAAGTTGCTTTTGGCAGGAAGCAAATGTGGCTCAAGAGACTGAGTTCCTGCCTACCACATGGGAGGTCCCAGGTTTGGTTCCCAGTGCCTCCTGGAGAAGACAAGCAAGACAGTGAGCTGGCAAGACAGGCTGGTGCGGCGAGCTGATGCAACAAGATGACACAACAAGGAGACACAAAGAGGAAACACAATGAGAGAGACACCAAGCAGAGAGTGGAGGTGGCTCAAGCAATTGAGCACCTCTTTCCCACATGGGACATCCCAGATTCGGTTCCTGGTGCCTCCTAAAGAGAAGACAAGCAGACACAGAAAACACACAGTGAATGGAAACATAGAGCAGACAGCAAGCACAAACAATGGGGGGCGGGGCGGAGATAAATAAAATCCTTTTTTTAAGAAAAGTTGCTTTTGGCAATTTAAAGATGGGGATTTCTCTTCACTTTGCCCTCATGGGCTGTGAGCAGCTCCTGAAAAGGAGGGGGTCACAAGAATCTGATTCCTCTTTGAAGGTACTAGCTGAGAAGAAAGCAGCAAGAGCCATGATGAGGAAACGGAGGTATATGGAAGTGCCCAGCTCCCCTGAGAGGCCAGGGCCAGACAGGTCAGTGGTGTTGGGAGAGAAGGTAAATACTGCATCCTGGTTAGACTTTGCCAGCTATTGCTACTGATTGATCCTGCCCTTGGAAAGTCTCTTTCTTTTCTGGGCTTCATTGGTAATTGCCTCTTCCAATGAGTGGATAAATTAAGAAAAGGAGCCAGTAAGACAAGTCAGTTGTTCTTACTAGCATCCCAGAGACAGCTGCTGGAGTAATCCAAGGTGTGGTTTGCTCCCAGGGCCAAAGTGCTTTCACCCTAGGTTCACAGAAAGAAGCTGCTCTTTCCTTAGACTGTGTGTCCCTCTAGATAGACAGGAGCAGTGTGGGTAGATCACAAGGGAGCTGAATCCTATACCCTCCAGATGCAATGGCAGTGAAAAGTTAGGAAATTCCTTTCCAAGTCAGGTGGAATATGGGTACTTGGAAATGTGAGGCTTAGCTCTACTCCTTTTGACTTAGTCTTCCATGGAGATGAGTCTTCAGGTCTTTCTTTTCATTGGGTTTTGTTGCACAATCAAGTATTTCAAAATCTCATACCTGTTATCAGTCACATTTTCCCTTTTCAGCCCCTCAGATCACTCTATTCATTTGGGATTTTACTGTGAATTAAAGCAGCACCCAAAGAGAATTTGGCCACACAACTTATTCTGCAGGCCAGGAGTGGTATAAAAATAGCCAGCCTACTGAAATATTCATTTGGGCCACATTTACTTGAATGTGGTGATGTTGCTGCTGCCAGTAACATTTCCTGGGCTTTTTTTCCCTTCCACCTTAGGGCCAAGACGGGGACTTCCAACCAAGGCCCAAGTAAAAAGAAGCCCCCTAAGGAAACCATGGGGGTAAGCACCGAAATGGAGGCTTTGCGGTTCTTGGCTGTTCCTGCTATGTTACAAATTGGGATTCCTGTTACCAGCACATCTTGGTCCTTCGTGCAGATTGAAGTGACTGAACTCCTCAAGTTTCACTGCCTGCAGAACATCATTCAACTCTTCCACCCTTGCCACAGTCTGACCCAAAAGTGGCTACATAATTCACACATCGATGAATCCTTTTGTTAAAGGTCCTCTCCTCTTAGCTTAAAAAGCTACTTCTTGTAGTTTGCAGTTGAGATAAGAAAATAGACCAATTGAATCGAGGTGGGATCCAATATAGAAATTTCTCTTTAGAATCCTTTTTGCTTTCATCTATACTGGAGTCTGAGACTAGGAATGACTAGTGTGATGGGCAGCTGGGTCTTGAGTTGGGTAAGCAGATGAGATAGGCATATATCAGCATGGGAAATTGGTAAGAAAGAAAACTACATCTATAGCAGTGATGGGTTGGCCACCAGTGGCATCTGATTTCACTCACTGAGTCTATTTTAGATATTCATATATCTGCCACTTCTCCATTTCAGGTCCTCTTTTCCATAAAAGAGTCTCTAAAATAGAGCCCTTTTTCTTTTCTTCCCTTTCTAAATAGCTGTTTTCGTGCCTTATAACTCCTTCTTTTTTCTCCTCTCCCTTATCTCTCAAAAGCAGCTCTGATCCAAAGTACATACTCAACTCTAACAACTCACCTCCCTTGCCTGCCTTCACAGGACCCAACTGTTGACCAATTATTGAGCAAAACATTTCCTCATGAGTTGATTCAGCAATTTTAGTGCCCCCTACATGCCAAGTACTAGGGCTGGCCCACTCCACCCTAAAGATGGCAACAGTGTAAGGCTCAGCAGCCAATTCCTGTTAGGTATGATGTGTGTAGGGATAGAAGAAAGCTCAGGGCACAAAGGGAACACAAAGGAGAACCTCACCCAGACCAAGTGAAGGCCAGGAAAGCATTCCAGAGTCCCTCAGAGCAGTAAAGAGCTCAGGCCAAGGGACAAGAGCATATGGTGCCTTTGGTGATTGCAAGCTAGGGTGCCCGGGGCTTAGTGCTGAGCAGTGTTACTGGAGAGGTCAGCAAGGTCTGATCATGAAAGGCCTTGAGGCCATGCTAATAAGTTTAGATGTTAACTTGAAGATCATATGAATTCATAAAGCATTTTTTAAGGAGAGGAGTGATCATCCTTTAAAAATTGATTATTCTATTTCCTATTTATAAGACATTGTGTTGGGTGCTAGGACACACAAACTTATTTAAGGTCTGGTTACTTCTTTCTAGGAGCTTATAGTTTAGTTGTGGAAAGAATGTACCCTTAGGGATGGAGACTGCCTCTCTGGGCAGGGTCAGAGTACCAGGGTGCCAGCTGACCTTCATAGTGATTTTAGGCAGACACCTGCCCTCCTCTATACCTCCCATCTTTAAAGAGAGGTAGGAAGAAGAAATGAGAAAGTACAAGTGGCATAAATGAAGCTCCAGAGAACAAAGACACTTTATACAACCAAGATAATTACTATTAAAGGAACATTTTCCTCACTCTCTACCCTTCGTACCTTCCTATTCTTAGTTTGACACATCATTTCCCTCAAGAACAGTACCCACAGCTTCTTACTCAACATAATTACCTTTTCAACCTGATACTGGGTTTTGAAAAATCTCTGAGCAAAATGCAGCCCAACCAAAAGAAACATGTTTATTGCTTTTGACTCAAAGCCCAGAGATAGTTTGCACTGTAGACCCTGTTCCCAGGAAGGAGAGTTCTCCTAAATTAAAGTGATCACAGTGATTCTCAAAGTAAGTTACTTGAGCTGGAAAAATTGAATTTGTGCCTATGGTCCATTGCTTAATATTTTCTCTCCCCTTTGGGGGAAATTAGGGTGTAAGATCACAGTCAGGGTGCATCATGCACGTCTGAACACATTGGGGGCCTGTGCAGCGAAAGCCTGGAAGAATACAGCACGTTCTGAATAAGGCCTCTGTTTCATAAGAGGGGGTGGGGATGGAGAGGAAGTGCGGAGCCATTCCCTCTGCTTTCTCAGGTCCAGACCTAGAGATCTAGACTTTAGGAATTAAAAAAAAAGGGGGGGGGTCGGGTGGGGATAGAGACAGCAGAGAAGTAAAACAGACTGACAGGTGTGTAGTGTTGGGGCCACCTCTGCTTGAACTGCACTTAAAAGCAGATCTGGCTTTGAACATACAGTCAGAGGACAGCCTTGCATGAGGGCAGTTCACAGAGTATTATGTACCAGTTGGTACCCTCAATTTTATTTCAGAGGCTATAAAGTTATTCTTATGACCTTTGTGTAGTAAGAAGTTCTCTCAAGATTTCAGAAGTGCATGAAAGCTAAAATTATCTAGTGAGGGAATTTGCCCTGGTTTAGAGGTAGGATGGCCTTTGCCCTCCTGGTACCCACTGCCACCTTTAATAGATGCTTTCATTAGGGACACTCTATGCAGCCTGACTTAAGCCCCAAACCATAGTTTCATTAAATTTATAACAATCACTCCCTGAAGACAGAAATCAGAGGTGGGCCAGGGTCCTCTAAATTCCAGTTCCACCCTGTTTGCAAATGGTAAGAGATGGCCTCCTTCCTCCCCACTTTTATAGGAATAAGACTTGAGTGCCTGCCTGTGTGGACTGACTTATGGGATTTGTGGAAAAGCTTTCACAGAAATAGCCGTTCTTTTAGCCTGGAGTTTATGCTTAGGATGAGGACTGTGTCCTAACTTTCCTAGAGGCTTGTTGTGCCTTTGCTTCCCAGGCTCACCTTGACAGTCCGTGACCCCTTACTATTGATTTTTTCACCAGCAAAACCTCTCCAGAAACACCTCAGGGCTGCTGGACAATCAGGCACTCAGGTTCTGGCTGTGTAAGGGGAGTGGCCAGTTGCCAGAGATCACCAAAGGAAATATATGACCCACTTTTTGATTGTCAGGTTATTTACTAGAAAATGCTCTGGGCTTGGAACCAGCTTGTAGGATGTCCGTTCAAAGCACAAAGGTAGTTCTATAAAGCAGTAGCACAAGAGAAAATAATAAGATTGTCTTGCATTGTGCTGGCCGTTTATGCCATAGTTGTACCCTTGCATGCCATGTCTCTGTCTGCATGCCTGCTCTCACTGACCCCCTGTGTTGGCAAAGTGCTGCTTGTCCACCAAGGCCCCCATTCAAATACTGCATCATTCCTCTGTGAAGCCCTCTTTGACTAACTGCTACCTGCTCCTCCTTGGGCCCCACAGCACTTCATATAGACTTGTTATGGTCTTACCACATGATCGCATAATATTTAGTTTATATATCACCTTTACCCCTTAGATTATGCCTTTCTCCAAGTTTAAGTTAGAGTCCTCCTGATTTCTGAAACCTCAATATTCTGTTCTTTTTTCTTTGTGTTTTGTGTTTTTTAGTCTTTATTTTTCCTTTCAATATTCTGTTCTTAGCAAGAGTAGGCACCCAGTTAGGTGGACTATAAGTTAAATCTAGCTTTGTTCTCAGTTCTTAAACTTTTTAAAGAGGCAGTGGTTAGGAAGCCAAAATGGAAAACAGGACAGTGCTATAGAGAGAAACATAGAAGCTGCCTGGACAGTCAGAAGCCAGGCCCCAGCACTGATGTGGTATCAGTTCACCAGCAGGTAGCATTTAGACCACAAGCTGTCTAGGAGTAAAGTTTAAGACTTTTCTTGGTCCTCTTTTTATCAGAACAAGGAAAGAAAAACCCAGCCTGAAAGGCAGGGGACGCCGGCCTCTGGTATCACCGATGTCCAGGAACAAGGTAGGTTCTAGAAAAAAACATGTTCATTCTCCTTTCATCACCGTCTTGACCTCTTTAGTTCTCTGATGAGCAGAACAGCACAGAGCTCCAAGCCTGGGCACACTCCATGGGCGGAGGTGCCTGTTGGCCATGCTCCAAGACTGAGGGCTTGCTCTAAACCTCTAGAAGTCCATTGACAGGAGGCAATGCATACCCTTCCTCCACTTCTGATAGTGAAACTGATGCACCCATGATTCCAAAACATTTCTCAGAGTGGGATGATGCATTTTACAGAAAAAGTTAGGAGGGGAGGTGTTTTTGCTTTTCTGTCTTGTTAAAGAGTGATCTCTAGGGAGGGGCTTCTTCCCCTCTCCCCTTGGATCATGAGTGTTAATACCGAGGGTACGGTACGGAGGGATGCTCTGTGAGGCTGGGAATGCATGTTGAGGTGTTCGCTGTCCATCTCACTGATGGAGAATGAGGATTCTATGTGACCACAGCACAGAAGCAGGGATGTAGGCAAGTGAGTTCTTTAACACGTTGTCATTCTACAGGAAGATATACCAGCTGTGATGGGCAGCTGGGTCTTGAGTTGGGTGAAAATCCTGAGGTCAGGATAGCAGTTTCTGGTCTGAGATGAAATTGGGAAGGTCAGAATAACAATTCACATGACTTCAAACAAATCCTGCTGTGAAGCTGCCCTTGGCTCATCCTGGGTATGCTGTCATTCTCCTATTCACATGAAAGTAGCCCACAGACTGATACTTTTCCCTGCCTGAGTGTTTTCCTTGTAGGTTCTAAATGGGAGGACAGCCTGGCAGGACAGATGGTTCCATCATTGCAACAGAACAATCCATCTCCACCTAAAGGACCCACAGAGCTGGGAACCAGTGGCTTCGTTGGGTTCCTAAGGTAAGACAGGCCTCTCCCCTGCCATCAAACTGAGGTCCAGGGGATCCAGCTTCAGAGCCTGCCTCGCTGAATCTCTGAGAGAAACTGTCAGAGAGAAGAAAGCAGATTACCCACAGAGGTTTCTGTATCATGTCCAGGATAGACAATGGAAATGAGATTGGAGAACAGGGGCCCTCATTGTGAATTATGCCAAACACAGTCCGTAAGACCGTGTCTTACTCATTTTTTTTTTTTAATTGCCCACCCACCTCTACGTACCCAGCACAGGGCCTGGAGCACAGGGGTTCCATCAGCGTGGCTTGAATTGGGAACATTCTTCTAGTATTTGGGTTATTTGAATGATTTGGCTACCAAAATGTTTCTGTTTCCCCTTAGAATCCAGGCTGGGTCTTCACAGTCCTCTTTGTGCAGAGGACAGTTCACAAATCTCTTTATCAGTCCAGAGCTCAACCATCCCCTTGCAATTCTCCTTTGTTTCCCCCTCCTGAGTTTAAGCTAATTTGGGTACTTTTACAAATGCTGTTCCAGACTTGACTTTCCGTTCACCGGAGGAAAATGCCCTAGCTAAGGGAGCACTGATGGGACCTGGGAAAAGGGAAGGCGACCTCCTGGGCTCAACCTCTCCACTTTCATTCCACAGCTCTCTCTTCCCATTTCGGTATTTCTTCAGAAAGAACAGCGAGTGAGCCGGCCCAAGGCCACCATGGAGAAAGGCCAGGCTGTCCCTGCAATTCCGTGCATCTCTTAGGACATTTCAGTCATGGAGCATGAGGGCCCAAATGATCTGAGTTCTCTTGTGGGTTTTTCTTGTCCTTTGCCCCTTTATAATTTAAGTTTTTCCAATTTAAAACGTTAAGAAAAGAGTAGAACTTTAAAAAATGCTCTAGTCTAAGAATTTTCTGCCCTGATTATCAGTTTAGGTCTTTTCTCTCCAGCACTTAGGATCCTAATGACAATAAATTATTGATGCAGAGTTATTGATTGACTAGTGAAGAAGAGAGAGTAAGAGAAAGAGCAGACTTTTCCCTTGAGATTCGGGAGCCAATGCACAAGCTGTCCTTTGGTCTCCCTGGTCACTGTTTACAGGAGCCTTTGGGTGTGTGGCCTGCGCTGGCCTCATCCCTTACATGCCCCTGCCAGGAGTTAGGAAACGGGGTCTTGCAGGACTCACTGTCCCGAGCCCTGCTGACACCAGCTCTTTGACATTATCACAGAGTAGGCTATCAGATTAACTGGAAGTCAGTTTGGGATAGGGCCCCTGATGAAGACCTGGGCATCTAAGCTGTCTGCAAATAACTGGAGGGCTGATCTGGGACAGACAGGTTAGACTTGTGTTATGTGGCAGCAAAGAACCAAAATAATAGATGGAAAGTAGAAAACATTTTAGTGAGAAAAAAAGGAATCGCTTTTTAACCATTAGAGATGTCCCATGTTAGAATGGGCTTCCTCCTGGGGCCCTGAGCCCTCATCACAGAGGTCTTTGAACGAAGGCTGATTACCTGTCAGGATGCTGGAGGGTTCCCAAAAGGAGTGAAAGACGCAGGGCTGGACTGCTGAGGTCCCTTTGCGCCCTCTTCGTCGGGCGCCTTACCTTTGGTGGGGAAAAGGTAGGAGCTGTGGCAGGGCTTCTACACGTGAGGGACACAGGGCCAAAGGGGAACCCTGGGTGTGGGGATTCGAGGATTAGGGACAACGGTAACACCAGCCCCTCTCAAATTGGGTTTACATCCTTTGTCCTCTTGTCCCAACCTTCACAAAGCTTAAATCTTGAGATCTGAGTGCCTGTCCTGCCTCTGACTGGCTGACCACCAGCCTTGGGGCTTCAGGTGCTTTCTTCTCTGGTTCTTATCTTCTCAGCTGGGCAGCGACAGGGTAGGATTTGATGAGCACTGGCAGTCTGTGCGGCTTGCTCTGCCCTTTCTGAGCAGGCCCTTGAGGGCCTGGCCCTGAGGTGGGGCCCTCCAGAATCTCCCCGTGACTTCCTTTGGATTTCTGCCCTTCCTCAACCCCTCCGGCTGCTGCTGCTGACTAGGGGTCTCTTTTCCAGTTTGCAAATTCTTGCCCTGAGTGTAACTTGCACTTGGGTGGATGACCAGACACTTAGGTTCTGAATCAAACCCCAGCATTAACTAACTAGCTGTGTGACCTTTAGTCCAGAGTGTTGACCCCTCTGTCCCCAGTTGTCCACATGCAGTACCCCACCCCCCGACCCCCCCAGCTCCCAGGCTTTTCTCTACATCTCACATCCCCCAGCCCCGACCTCAGGCAGCTATCTGGATGGAAGGGTAGAAGAGAGCAGCAGAAGCCCTGTCTGAGGACCACACCCCGGAGGAGACTGGGATCTTCCAGGTGGGATTGCTCTGGCGCCTCGGACTGGGGAAGGAGCCTGAAAGCCGATCTCCCAGAGGGCGTGGCTGCACGCGCCAGCAAATAAAAACTCTGAGAGCCAGCAGCCGCTGGGAGACCACAGGAGGCACTGGGAGGCTCACCGACTACTCTGTTCCTGGCCTTGGAAGTGGTGAGCGAGTGAGTCAGGAGGAACTTGGGAGGGCTGGAGACTGTGGATAAGGGTCCTGCAAGTGAGGGGGCAGTGGAAGGAGGAAGATGTTTGCACTCCAGATGGTGAGGGAATTCCAAAGGAGAATCCCTGCACAGGGGGCTGACACACAAGTCCCATCCAGAGACAGCGCTCGCACTCAACCATCCAGAGTGACACTTGCAAGCCGAGACCCACAGACAGGCACCCCCGCCCCTACCCCGCCATCAGAAAGACTACCCCGACCCTCCTACATCCCCCAGAGGCAGGCAGCTCTTACGGAGCTCCCCCTCCCGCCGCACGCCCGTGCCGTGCCGACAGTCCTACCCGCTGCGTTTCAGGTGCCCATGGCGACCCCCCGAGCCCTGCTGCTCTGCCTTCTGGTCCTGGCGGCCACTGAAGGCTGGGGTCGGGAAGCTGCCAGGCCAGGCTGCCACTTGCACGGTGAGTAACTCTGGGACCAGACAGCTAGGAGGAAGGGAAGCTCTGGGTGGGAGGAAAGAGTGGGTGGACTGGACCATGGGGCAGGCATCCCTCTACCGCTCCCTCGTCTCCTAGCCTTCAACGTGACGGTGCGAAGTGACCGCCAAGGCACCTGCCGGGGCTCCCATGTGGCGCAGGCCTGTGTGGGCTACTGCGAGTCCAGCGCCTTCCCCTCCCGGTTCTCTGTGCTGGTGGCCAGTGGCTTTCAGCACAACATCACCTCCGTCTCCCAGTGCTGCACCATCAGTGGCCTGAAGAAGGTGAGGCGGCCAAGCCCAGTGGGGTGGGGGCAGACAGGGGAGTCGGGGATCTGAGCGGACCCCGAGGAAGGCTCCTCGAGTGTGGCCTCTGCTCTCCCACAGGTGAAGGTGCAGCTGCAGTGTGTGGGGAACCGGCGGGAGGAGGTGGAGCTCTTCTCAGCCAGGACCTGTCAGTGTGACATGTGCCGCCTCTCCCGCTACTAGTGCGGCCTTTGCCCTCCTCCCTCCCCTGCTCAGCCCGGGTGCTGTCCTGGAGGAAGAGGCAGGGGTCTAGGAGTCAGAAAGCTGGAAGAGGTCCCAGCACTGCTAATAACGAGCTATGGGGTTTTTGAAATGAGGGGTTGTTCTGGTTCTGACTCTCCTAAGATTTTGCGGTTGTGACCACCTGAGAAGAGGCCTGGCCCCTCCAGTCGGTCTCTCATGGTTCCACATCTCTCTTTGTCCCTACCCCTAAATAAAGCAAGCAGCGCTCGAATTTCTGTCTTTATTAAGTCCACCCCCAGCCAGGGGAAGGGGGATAGACCATGATTACGGTGACCCCCGCCTTGCCCAGGACACTGGGAATCTCTTCTTGCCTGTGCCCTCACCCCTCCCCCTGCCCAATAAATAAATAGGGGAGAGGAAGTACAGGGCGAGGGGAGGGAGGGAAAGAGGATGCCCCAGGCCCAGGACAGTGTCTTTGTTGGGGAGGGGAGGGGGGAGAATAAATAGACCGTGGATCCCGTGGTGGGGGTGAGGAAGGACCTCGTGCTGGCACGAGGCAGGGCAGGCGAGGGGACAGGCCCCCTAGCTCTAGGCCGGGAACGGGACCGGGAGCCTGTCCGCAGCTGCCTGGGCCCAGCTCGGCGGGGCAAGGGCAGGTCCATGACACAGCTTCCTGCTCAAGCTGGCCCTGGCCAGGTCCTGCCACGAGGGCCTGAGAATTCTGTTGCCAAGACCACCACCGCCTCTCCTCCTCTCCCCCAGTGAAAGCTGTCAGGCTGGGCCAGGCAGGGAGTCCTCAGGGCCCGCTCTGGCCAGGCCAGGACTAGGTGTGTGTCTCTGGGCCCTGGGCAGGAGAAGGGATGGAGGGACTGGGAGCTGTGGGTTTCACTCCTCCCCTTCTGAGGGAAATCTCTAGCTCTGACCCCCACTGGTGGCCACTTGGGGTGTAAGCCGCTGGAGGGGGGCCTCCTTGGCCCCCTGGGTCCCCTGTAACCGGCGTAGCCGTAGCTCCTCCAGGCCTTGCCACAGCTCCTGGCGCTCCCGGGCTTTCTGCTGTTCCCTGGGGAGAGAGGGTGAGGCAGCTCCCCTGCCCTGGGCCCTGTCTACAGCACAGCCTCCCTTACCAAGCCACTTCCTCATCTACCAAGGGAGGGCATGGCACCATTTTCACAGCATCGGAACCCTGTGCTTAGGGAAGGGCAATGAATTAGCCTGAGTGACCCAGGCTGGAAGATAGGAAGTGACAGGGTGGCAGAAGGCTCACCCCTAGAGGAACTATATGGAAGGATGACTTGAGGATGCAGTGGGTGGCTGCGCATAGGACGGCCTAGCGCTTGGCAGGGACGTAAGGGAGAGACTGAACGTCTGACCCAGTGGGGCTTGGGATACTCCCTTAAGGTTTTCCCAACCCTGAGGATCTGACTGCTACCTGCTTTTCTCCCTTAGCCCCCTGGGCTCTGCCCCGGCACTCACTGCTGCTTTTCCAGCTTGTAGGAGGCCGTGAGCTCATCAAACAGCTTCCCATTCATCTCCATGAAGGTCTTGAGCACATTGTAGATCAGAGAGACGATGGTTCTTGGCAGGGTCAAGGGAAGGGGACAGAGAGAGGACAGCAGCTTCAACAGGCCCCCACCTGTACCTGCTGCCTTCCGGCCTACTCCCTAGTTCCCAAACACAGCATGCAGCCCTGAACCCAACAGACACCTCCCTTCGCCTGCCCCTTTCACCACTCCTCTGCCACCTTTGGACGCTTTCCCCGATCTTTTCTGGCTGGAAGTAATCCCAGGGTCTTGATTGGCCTGTCTTGGTCCCAATTTCTGTGGATTAGGTCAAGACCTGGGCACTCACTGGTTCCAGTGCTCCTTGGAGACTTGGTAGAGCGTCCCAAATACAGCTGGCAGCACAGTGTGGCAGTTGTCCTCAATGAGGCTCAGGATATACTCGTTGTTCCAGAAATACAGAGCCCGCTCTGCAACCTGGGCCAGGCAAGATGGCAGAGTGATGCCACCCTCACCCCAAAACCCAGGGTCCCCACCCTCCACACAGCCCATCCTCAGGGCTCATTTGGCCCAGAGGAAGCAACACGGTGAGGAGAAAAGAGCGCTGGATCCAGAGTCCAACACTCGGGCAAATCCTAGTTCTAGTACTGAGCAGCCATGGGACCTTGCACAGAGCATTTAACCCCTTGGCCTCAGTTTTCTCGTCTGTTACATGGGGGTAATAGTAGTGACCTTCACGGGCCACTGTAAGAATCAAATGAGACACTGGACTTCAAGGAGTTTACTAAACTGAAGTCCTGGAGTTGCTGTGAGAAAGAATTAGCTGCCACTAGTTACAGCAGAATGGGAAAAAGTCTGATATTCTTGTAGAAGGATGTGGACTAGAGCCAGCCTAGATGTGGCGGGGAGCCTGGCTGGGCCTGCGAGTGGGACTAGTGAAATTTAAGGGCTATTAAGAAAAGTCAGGAAGGGATAAGCACCTCATTCTGGATAAGTGAGAAGTATCATGCTGGAACATTATGTCAGTTTACCAGACTTGTTTACAAACTCAGGATCTCTAGATCCACATCACCACCCTGGGAAAGAGATTCTGTCGGCCCATTTTACAGATGAGGAAGCTTCATCTGATTCTGAGTAGTGAAGTGATTGCCCAAGACCCCTGAGCCAGGAGGTGGCAGATCTGAGGCTTGACCTTAGGTCTCCTGACCCTAAGTCCAGAGTGTCCCCAATTAACAGACCCAGGACTAGAAAAGAAACTGAGGACAGAGGCCTTCATGTTAGGTCAGCCTTCCCTGGCCATCCTCCTGCCCCTGCGCCCCCTGGCCTTGCCCCTACCTGGAAATGGGGGCTGGAAACACAGCGAGCCACCTGCTTGAAGAGGGGCTCCTGGATCTTCACAAACTGGGAGGGCTCGATGACATCAAGAATCTCTTCCATCTCCCCCAGAAACATCACCTGGGCGATGGGTAGGGGCAGAGGAGGCAGCAGCAGCTCACATCTCCCACCCCCTGCCCACTACCGCACTGACTGCCCCCCAGAAGCTGAGCCTCCCGACTTCCCTCTAGGGCCATCAAAGCTCTTCTTTGTACCTCCTTCTGGGTGCAGGTTTTTGGCCAGTACTTGAGCAGCCCCCGGATCACCTGTGGGGGTTGGTGCAGGAATCAGACCAGCAGAGGGGAGGGCCCTCCTTCCCCACGCCTCCCCCGAGGTACTCACATGCTCTGTCAAGGTGGCGTCCTTCTCCAGGAACTGCACCACACAGTATGCCAGCTGCAAACACGGGGGAAAGAAGCCTGGGTCAGCGGGGATCTGAGCAAGGACCGGCCACCCAGGACAGGACGCTGGAATCTGCCTGCTCACCGCCCCTCGCTCTCTTACTGCCTGAGCAGCTGCTGCGTAAACATGCACCAGTCACTCTGCTCAGTGTGCCGGGAATACAGCGATGACCTCACAGGGGAAGAAGTCAGCAACTGATGCTTATAAATTTTGCAAAAAGTTCCATAATAAAATTATGGATTGCCATCTATAGGAATATAGACGGGGGAGAGTTTTAAGTCTGTCTAGGGAAGGCAGAGAGGGGAGGGAAGGGCCTGGGGAAGTCTTCCCAGAGCTGATGTCGGAGAGCCGCCTTAAAAGGTCAACAGGAATTCTTTAAGATAGATGGCAAGAATTAATCAAGAAAAAGACTGAAAGGATCCCCTGAGCTCATGATTTGGTGTGGCAGCAGCCTGGGATGTGGAGGAGCCGGGCAGCAGGCTGGCCTTCCAGCCCGGGGTGGCTGCCTTGCTCCTCTCAGGAGCCCCTGCTGCAGCAGGACCAGGCCTGCCTCACCTGGGCATGAAAGACAGATAGCGACTTGACAGAGTGCAGGGGAATCAGAACCCGGACCAGGAACTGCTTGTGCTCGGTCTTCAGGGGCAGTGCAAAGCCATTGATGATGCTGAGGAGGGGGCAGAAGAGAGAAGGGGGCTCAGGTGACCTGGCCCCTGGCCCTCCCAGATTCCAGCTGCTGCACCTTAGGCCCAGAGAGAATCACCTTCCCAAGATCTCCAGCAGTTCAGCCACACCATTGAAGTGTTCAAGTTCATAAATGAAGCTGCAGAGAGGAAGAGAACAGTGCGGAAGGGCTCAGAACAATAGAGGCAGCCCCCCTCCCCTCTAGCCAGCCTGCTGGTCCACTCCCCACCCTGCATGCGAACCCAACTCTCTCCCAACCCAGTGCCCCAAACCAGGCCCTGCTGAGAGCCACACCCATGTGTAAAACGCCCTTCCCAGCCCAGCCTCCTCCTGCCTTTCAGAGGCCCCGCTCAAACCTCTCTTCTTTGACCCATCCCAGCTCATCTCTTCCTCCCCCTAAGTCCTAAGCCCTCATCGTCTGGTACCCATCAAATAGGCAGGTCCTCAGCCTGCTGCCTCCACTCTTCATGCCAGTCAGCTGAAGAATGACAAACAGACTATCTACTCTGCTGTGTAATTCTCAAAATATACTGGGAGATAGGGTGTGTTAGGTCCATTATACAGATAAAGAAACTGAGACACAGGTGAAATGAAACATGCCCTAAAGCTATGAGCTTCTGGAAGAGAGGGGTCATGTGTTCCCTATTTTGTAGCTAATAATGATAAGAAGCAGTGTGACTGGGTTCCAGCCTCGGACCAGGAACTAGCCTACATGCTTTGGACATATCACCTCATTTCACCTCCGTGACTGCCCTTAGTTAGTTCAGGCATTATCCCCATTCTAGCCATGAGCAAGCTAGAGACGGCTTAAGTAATCTGCCCAGGTTCACCCAAATATTCAAGTAAACTTAAACCTAGGCCGTCTAGCTCTAGAGTCATGCTTTCAACTACAAGGCCATGGGGTCCCCTGGTGCCCAGCACGCGTCCATGCACAATTCACATCTGCAGGAAGAATCTCTTTCATTGCGTCCTTATGACCCGCCATAATAAGAATCAAAAGATTTAGATCCTAAGTTCCAGGCACTGACCTAGTCCGTGCAAACAACTTCTTTCTCAGCCTCCATTTCCTCATCAATAAAATGGAAATAAACATCCTTTCTCCACTGACCTCACAGGCTTTATATAATCAATATACAAGAGAGAACTCGGTAAGCCAGGGTTCCACAGGGGCCCCCTGCCCAGGAGCCTTTGCCTCAGTCACCCCCAAACAGCCCTGCCTCCCTCCTGGGGCTCCGGGCGGGGGGGGGGTCAGCGGCACTCACCGGAGGAAGATGTGATTGCACTGTTTGCGGATGTAGGCCCGGAGCCCCAGGAACTTGCCATAGACCCGGTGCAGGATGGTCTTGAGGTACTCACGTTCCCGGGGGTCTTCACTGTCAAAGAGCTCCAGGAGCTGTGGGCCCCGGGGGCAGGGGTCAGGAAGGAAGCCAGCCCCAGGCTGCTTCTGCCCCATGCTTGCACCCCTCAGACAGCCCACCCCGGACCCACGGCACCCCCCGGCCTGGGCTCCCCACTTCACCATCAGAACAAACTTTTGATCCACATATCTCTTGGCCACAGAGGGCTGGAAGTCCGGGCTCTCCAAGAAACGTAGGAAAAACTCATATACTAGCTGGGAGAGGACAGACAAAAAGGTGGGAGCTCAGTGACACCCTTCCACATCACCCCCCCCCATCCAACACCCCAGCACCCACGGAGACCCTTCCCCGGCCCTTCCTACCTGCAGGTGTGGCCACGAAGGCTCAAGGTTGGGCTCATCCTCCTCAGGGTCAAATTCAGGGTTCTCACTGGGCGGTAGGGTCCGGAAGATATTCACGGAGATCTGAGGGCACAGTCGGGGTCTTTAAGGAAGAGCCCTTGAAGGCAGCACCTGGAGGGACCCTCCTCCAAAGCTCTAAGGGTCGACCTCAGCACCTGCCCCAGCGAGCAAGCCGCTCCTCAGACAATCTTTCACTGAGCCTCTCCTGTGCCCTGGGCCTGGGCCTAGGGCTGGGGACCCAGGGGTGGACGAGACACACCTTGCCCTCTACGCAGGTGCGGCCCCAGGGGGAAGCTAAGACTAGAAGCAGCAAGGTCAATGGGCATTCGAGGCAGGAAAACGGAGATTTCCAGCTTGGGCAATGAGAGAGGGCTTCCTAGACGAGGAGGCAGCTGAGTGAGGCCATGGAAGGGGAGGGCTCTCCAGGCCCAGGAGGCACTGAGAAGCCTACTCTGGCCAGGCATTGGGCAGCAGTGGGAGGAGAACAGATGTCGGGGTCCCTGAGTCAAGCCCAAGGGCTCGGGGATGGGGCAGTCGGTCTCCCGTGCCCCTGACTCCATTCCCCGGAGCCCAGTGCCCCGGCGCTCACCATGCGGATGATGTCCGGGTAGACGGGCTCAATGAGCACCCCCCGAGTGCTCCCCACGCACTCCACCAGCTCGTTGAGAGCCGCCCGCTTCACCTCCTTCCCCTTCAGGTCGGCCACACAGTCCAGAAAGTCGAACATCACCCCACACTGGGCCAGCTTCCGGCTCAGCAGCTCGTGCAGCTCGGAGGCCGGCACGTCTGGGGAGGCAGGGAGGCGACCTGAGCCTGCATCCAGCTGCCTCTGGGCAGGGGTCCAGCCCTCCCGAGCCCTAGGGCTGGTTCTTTCCTCCCCTCTCCTCTCCTTCACAGACCTGTGCTCATGGGCCACCCCCACCCCTTGCACAGAGCAAACGACCCTTTTCCCCCCTTCCTCCCCTGGTGGTGGCACAGCTGAGGGGGTGGTTTGGCCTCTCCTCCCTAACGCAGACTCGGAGAACACGATGGACAGGCTGGAAGCAAGGCCACAGACCCGGGCTGTCCACAGGTGCCCCAAATGGCCACCGCCCTCCTCACGGGCGTGACACCCTGCTCTAAGAGCCAGAAGTGGGTCTGCCCTGAGCCTGTTGGGCCCCCGGCCCGGGTGGTAGTGGGGAGCCCCAGTGGCTGGCAGGCTGTGTGCCCCACCCTTGGCTCTGGTCTGCCCCCCAGAGTGGCGCCACACGCAGATGCCACTCCTCCAAGGAGGCCAGGCCGGTCGGGCCATGCGTCAGCAAAGAGGGCTGGGGGGGCTGGGGGAGTTCCTGCCCTGGAAGGGGTCCAGCCATGCTCCTTCTGACAGTCCCGGCTGCTTCTCCGCCCCTTCTGGGGCTCAGGTCCCCTGCCCGCCAGCTCCAGCTCACCTTTGAGCAGGGGCAACGGTGTGAGTTCCTGCTGGTTGCTCTGATAGCGGAACTGTGAGGAACTGTGGGAGCGCCGGGGCCGGGTCCTGCGGAGGGAGCGGCGGGAGAAGCCGTCCACCTTGTCGGGCGGGGGCACGGGCGACAGCCCCGGCGAAGAGGGGCTGGTGGGGGTGCTCGCGGGGGGCAGCTTCGTCTCCATGGCAGCCGGGTGGCAGTCAGGCCGTCAGAGCCCCTGGGGTCCCCTCTGGGCCTGGGGGAGGCTGGATGAGCCTGGGTTGACTAACTTGGGCCCATCCTGTTGGCGTGGGGGGGGGCACAACCACAGTCCTGGGCCCCCCCCCAGGGCCTCCGGCAACTGCCCAGTCCTGGGGGGCAGGCAGGTTAGAGAGGAAGATGGCTCAGGTCTCGGGTCCTTCCCGGGGCTCCCAAAGAGGCCAGTTAGGGTTCCCACCCTGGCTCGATGAAGTCACGGCAGAAAGATGGGAAGAGACAGACAGGGAGAGTGGGTCAGTCAGTGCTTTCAGGAAAGACCACACAGCGAGGCTGAGCCAGCGTCCCAGCCAGCTTTCCCCCTCCTCCCCGGCCCAGACCCTCAAAGAGAGGGTCCTGCCTGGCTCCCCGCAGACTGAGAGGCCCTGGGCTCGACAATGACCCCTCCCCAGAACAGGGCCTGCCCCCCCCCCGCCGGCTCCTACCCAGAATGGGGAAGCTGCCCCTCATGCCTGCCCGCTAACGGAATGGAGCCCCAAGCCTGCACCCAACGGCTTGAATTGGGGCCACCACTAACTCCCCAGAAGAGGGGCCCCCTCTCCATGCTGCCCCCCCCCCCCGCTCCTAGAACCTGGGCACCCTCCCCCACTTCAGCTCCTCCCCCCTTGCCCCCAAACCTCGACTGCCCACGGTGGGGGGACACTCACTTTCTCAGAAACCCAGACTTTGGTCCCTCGCCCCCAGGGGCTGCCCGGGGCAGGGCGGCAGCAGCTCAGGGCTCCTCCGCAGCAGGTCCACCCTGGGCGCTGGGGCAGGGCGGCGGCGCTCCTGGGTTCTCCCTCTGGCTTCGGGGGGGCTGGAGCATCCCCCCGCCAGCTCAGCCCCGGCTCGGGGCGCGGGCTCCCGGCGGGCTCTGGGCTCTCTCCCCCAAGGCGCCGACCCCTCCCTGCCTGAGGTCCCAGGACTCCGACCCAGTGCGCGGCGCAGTGGGAGCCCCGCTCCGAGAGCACCGGCACCCGCCGCCCAGCTGCTCAGGATGACATCAAGTCACCTCCCCCCGCCCGGCCCGCACCTCCCGGGGGGTGGGGGTGGGGGGACTGCGTCAGGACGGCCCTGGGCCGCCGGGAGATGTAGTCCCCGAGCCACTTAAAGGGACCACCCAGAGGGAAGGGGTGACCCTGGCATGGGACTCCGGGGTCTGGGAGGAAGACTGAGGCGGCAGAGTGGGATGCGGGCCCCACTGGGGGTGCACTCTTGGGTTCTGGAGAGGAGACTGCACAAGGAAAGAGGAGGACGCAGGAGTTTGCGCCAGGAAGCTGGCAGGGCATTTGCCAGGACACTGGCAGGAAACAGGCTCAGCATCCCACGCTGGGTCAGAGGCTTGCCAGACCCGTCCCTGCCTCAGGCCACCCCCATGGGAACCCCACCCCAACCCAGAGCGGCTGGATGCTTCAGAGGCCCCCTGGAAACCGGCACAGGACTGGTTAATAGTGTATGGAGAGTCAGTGCCTGCTGGGAGGGGACTGGTTTCGCAGAGGCTGCTGGGAAATACAGTCCATCCTCAGGCCTGCAGCCCCCCTCCCATCCCTGGCTACTGCGGTGACATCATAGTCTAGGGTTTAAAGGGCCAGCCCTGAAGCGGCAAAGCCTGAGAGGTGTCCTCTTGGGGTTCCCACCCCTCCCCAGGCAGGCTGACCTCCCTGGATGGACTTCCCAGCCCCTCTAAACCCAAAGGGGCGCTAGAGGGGTCTCTTGGTCAAAACCCTGCTGCAGGTGCAGCAGATCCAAGGCCCAGGTCGGGTTCCAGGAGTTTGGCATGCCAGCCCAAAGTTCCCGGCCTGCAGTCCGGGGCCCCTTCCTGGGACCCCAGCACCCTTTATCCCCCTGAACCCCATCCCCTGCACTGCCCTTTGAGAACTTCACCCCGAAGTTTTATCTGGATGAATAATGGGTCCTTGACAATTCTAGGCCCCTGCTGATGGGGCAGTGAGGTCAGGAGGGGGCTGAGCCCTTTGCAGAGCCTGCCCCACTCTGCTTCGGGCCTTGGGGGGCCCCCAAGTGCTCCAGGGGAACCGCCCAGCCATCCTCCCCACTGCAGAGGGAGCCTGGGCACCCAAGAGGTGCCCCCCTGCTGCAGCAGCCGAAAGCAGGGGCCTGACCCAAGGTTGAAGTGTAGCCAGGCTGGGTTCCACAACGTCCCCCTGGGGACCTGGCCGGCACCCCTCCCACCCTTGCTGGGAAAACTTCAGCACGCTTTGCCCACCTGGCCCCAGCTGTCCTCGCCCATCGAGTGGGAGTCCCTAGGCTGCACAGCCTCTCCCACATCCCTGCCCAAAAGCTCCGGTCAGCACATGCCCTCGGAGCCTTCTCAGGCCAGGAGAGGACTCCAAGGGCCAGAGAGGAGCTTTGCCTTGCCCAAGGTCAGTCTGTCACAGGAAGCCAAGCCTCCATCTCCTTCTTGAAAGTGCGTAAGTCGGAAAGTGGATTTGGCTCAACGGATAGGGCATCTGCCTACCACATGGGAGGTCCAGGGGTCAAACCCAGGGCCTCCTGACCCGTGTGATGAGCTGGCCCACGCACAGTGCTGATGTGTGCAAGGAGTGCTGTGCTACGCAGGGGAGCTCCACGCATAAGGAATGCGCCCTGTAAGGAGAGCCTCCCAGTGCGAAAAAGTGCAGCCTGCCCAGGAATGGCGCCGCACACACGGAGAGCTGATGCAGCCAGATGACGCAACAAAAAGAGACACAGATTCTGGATGCCGCTGACAAGAATACAAGTGGACAGAGAAGAACACAACAGCGAATGGATACAGAGAGCAGACAACTGGGGCGGCAGGGGGGCGGGGAGAGAAATAAATAAAAAATATGTAATAAATAAAGTGCACAAGTCAATGGTTTTAGTCTAGTCACAGATGCGGGTTCTTCTTCCCTCTCCCCTTCGCCCCCAGGGGTCCAGATCCCACTGGTCTCACATCTGCCCTGGAACCGGCTTGGTGAGGTCCTCCAGCCTGAACACCTCCCGTGCCTCGTCCGCCTCCCGGGGACACCGTTCCTGCCCTTCCAGCCCTCCCGGGGGTCAGGGCCTGGAGGGGGCTCCGGAGGGCTGCCAGGGAACCCTGCTCGAGCCGCTCTCCTTTCTGCCCTTTTTCTAATTTTTTGACTTTTTTTGGTGTGTGCGTTTTTGCTTTGTTGTTGTTTAGGCGGTACTGGGGACTGAACCTGAGACTTCGTGCCGGGGGAGCAGGTGTTCAGCCTCTGGGTTACATCCACTCTGCAAACACTTTTTTTAAATTCGCACACTTGAAGGTTTACATAAAAATCTTGCAGAAAGTACAGTGTTCCTATATACCCCACCCCCTTTTGCCTATATAGCCCTCCCCTCTGATAAAATCCTGCCCTTCTGCCCAGGAGCAACCCCAAAGCCACAGCCCCCAGGCACCCTGCCTGACCCCTTCCACACCTGTCCACGCTGTGGTGCACGCCTTGGTCCACACCCATCCTGATCGCCCTCAGGAAATGCCAGAGGGGCCTCTTCCGGGGGGACCATCCCTGGCGGAGGGGAGCACTCCCCCGGGTCCTCGAGGCCTAGAGCCCCTGCTTTTGCCTGGGGAGTTTCCATCTGATCCAAAGCGGAGGGACCTCCTGGAGCCCACCCTCAGGGCGAAGCCTGCGCCTCCCTCTTTCCCTTCTATATCCCCATCTTTCCAGACCCCTAAGTTTTCCGCGGATCCAGGAAAAGCCCCCTAATGCCCAGGCCAGGGTATTTGTGGGGGTGCTGGACCCAGAGCTGCCTGGGCCTAAAGCGGGGCCTGGGACTTAATCTCAAAACACCCCTATGAGGTCCCAACTCCACTTTACCCTGCCAGTATTTTTGTATTCATTCATTCATTCATTCATTCAGTTCCTCAACCCTGGGTGTGGCTATGGAATGCCTCTGTCTTTGGTTTGGGGTGAGGGGGTGGTGGTCTCCGGATGAAGGAATCGTCTAGGCCAGCATCAGGAAGGACCTTGGTGCCCCCTCCCAGCCCTGGTCCGCACCTTTGCAGGCACTGGCTGTGTGTCCTGGCAGTGAATCAGGCCTGGGAACGGGCTCGAAAGCACCCACTTCTAAGAGACGGTGTGACGAGCGGGCGTTCAGGTACAAGGAGAGGCAGAAGAGTGCCCAGCCTGGCCCTGGAGGGAACGCACCTGGGGAGGGCCTGGATCTTGGGAACAGCTATGTCTCCAGTTTTTCCACCTCATAGTCTCCTCCGTGACCGGACACTAGGACAACTTTTCCTGGACTTCAGGAGAACCCACACTTCTCTTCCCCCTGCCTTTCTGTGGAGAGAGATGGAAAAGTGGCCTCAGTTTCCTCCTCAGGAAAATGGGGATATTTTGCTCCTCGGGGCTACGTGATGAAAGGAGTGCCCACTCACGCAAGCGTATGGTGAGGGGCAGAGGGACAACTCGGGTGGAGTCGCAGGTCCGGGGCCTGGGATATACATGGGCTCCATTTATCCTAGTATTAATTTTATGGTTGCTGGCTTAATAAACCGTTGATGAGCACTACACTGCCCCGGACATGTCGTGGGGGACACACAGCTCTCTGGATTCACTCTACCAGCGTTTTCTGAGCGGCCGTCCCATCAGCTTGCCTCCAGGAACGGCGCCTTCCCCACGCGTCCTGAAATTTCCCGAGTCTCCTCGGTCAGGGCAAGATCCCCAGGTTATGGGGGCTAAAACAAGCTTGCAGAGGAGCAGCGACTGAGTCCACCTCCCTGGTAAGGTCAAGGTAGAACTGTAATTCCCCGCGGAATCCTGCAAGTCACCCAGGACGCATGTAAGGTTTTGTGTGGCCCACGCTGCAGAGCAGGAGTCGGCAAACTTTTTCCGTAAAGGGTCACAATAAAGATTTTAGCCTTCACAGACCTCTCCCTGCCGTTGTAGCAAGAAAGCAGCCACAGACGAGACTTCAATGAACGAGTGTGGCTGTGTTCTACTAAAACTTTATTTAGACATCAAAACTTGAATTTTGTATGATTGTCATGTCATGCAATATTATTTATTTCTTCCAACCATTTATATATGTAAAGACCATTCCTAGCTCACAGGCTGTACAAAAACAAAGGACTCCTGCCCAAGGGAATTAGAATTCACTCTTCATTGATTTCAGGATTAGAGATAGGAAAAGCTATTATTATTCCAGAGAGGAGCCGCAGGCCTGACCACCTGCAGAGAGAAGGGAGCGCCAGTTAATCTCCTCTTGAGTGTTCTACCCGAGGGGAGTGGGGGGAAAAAATACACAGAGCAAACTTTCTAAATCTCATTTACCTTATCTGTACATTCGTGACGAGCCCTACCTTAAAAGGATGCTATGAGGCTTGGAAGAGATAAAGGACAGTAAACCGTTTTCTGAAATGCAAACGTTCACTGACAATTCTTTCCACGGATGCGTGCTGCAGATGACACGCGAACTTCATTCCTATGAAGTTTGATGGGACCCTGACTTTTTAAATCCTTCCCAACTACCAAAAGTCATCGGACTAGCCCGCACATGCGCATTCCCTTGCGGGGCTGGCACCTCTCGCAACAGCCTTCCCAGAGTTGGTAACCCTTGGGTAGAGGTCCGCCCACACAGTGTTTATACGCAAGCGTAAAGCCTGATTGCGAGCACTATATCATGCCGGAGGCCCAGTCCCTTTTTCGCGCGCGAAGGCTCCGCCCCCCACAGCCAATCAGCAGGCCTCGCCCTCAGCCGCGGCCAATGGCAGTGAGCGTGGGGGACGTGGCTGGGCGTCCGGGGGCGCGGCCTGGCGCTGAGAGAAGCGGCGGGGCGAGCCGGGGGCTCTAGTGAAGACAGCAGCCAGACGGGGATCGCGGGCGGCCGGCGAGTGGAGACGGTCCCGGCCCCGCCGTCTCCGAGATGGCACCATGGCGGTGGCCCTGGTCGAACTATGTGAAAGAGCGAGTCTGCCGCTACCTGCTGCACCACTACTTGGGGCACTTCTTCCAGGAGCACCTCAGCCTGGACCAGCTCAGCCTCGATCTGTACAAGGGCAGAGTCGCTCTACGGGACATCCACCTGGAGATCTGGGTGAGCGGCCAGGCCCGAGTCCGGAGGGCGCGGGGGCGCGCGGACCCGAGACCCCGGGCGAGAGGGAACAGTCTGGGGACCTGACAGCGTTGCCCGGGGAGTTTGACCCTTGCCAGGCGCCCGGCGGACTGGGGGGGATGCCCTCAGGTCCCCGGCAGAGCCGGAAGCTGGGCGGAAAGGGGTCCCTGTCTCCACCTCGCAGGAGGCGCAACAGGCTGGGAAGGGGGGTCACCCCTTGTCTGGCGAGGGCCAGAATGAGCACATGGAGTCTGGGGGCTGGGGTGAGGGGGTGCTGGTGAGGGCCAGAGGGAGCAGAGGAAGCCGGCCCCCCGCATGGGACCCGGCCAGGGCAGCGACAGAGGTGGGGCGGAGGTGGCAGGTCGGGGAAGGCTGGTGGGGGTTCGGAACCCTGCCGAGGGCACCTGTGGACCTCCTGACCTCCTAACCCCACGAGCCTGGGCCCGGTGGGCGGGTCGCCTCCGGATGTGGATGTCAACAACCGCGTCAGCAGCCTGTGTGTTGATCAACACCTCGTGTGACTGCTGGCCCCGGGCTGCTTCCTGCTTTTGGGGAGGGTGGGACGGACCCAGCGGGTGTGGAGGGAGGAGCTTGGGGATGAGGATCAGGGCCTGGAGGGTAACCCCCACCCACCCCGGGATGGATGGGAGGGCTGGACCTAGGCAAGGAGGAGGCCTGACTCACACCAAAGCTGGCCTGGGCAGTTGCGAAGGAGCCCTCAGTTAGAGGTGCTAGCCCAGGGCTGCACTGGGTCAAGCCTCCCAGGCCAGGGCTGCTGGGGCGGGTGGGGGGGCAGGGCAGACAGGGTGCCTGGGCTCAGGCCGGGCCTACAACTCCGGGCAGGAAGAGCTGGGTCTGGGGATGGGGGAAGCTCTGAGTTAGGGGGCAGCTCCGTGTAGCCTCTAGTCTGTGAATTCCAGTGTAGGAGGCCTTCTCTGACCTCTGACCTCGGGCTGTTGGCATTCCCCTGTGTTGCCCTCCTGTTGGGGACTGAATGGGCTCCTGGCTGGGCTGGCCTCCGGGGAGGGGCTGGGCCCCTGGTAGAACGCGGTACTTTCCTGACAGGTGTCCCTCCCCCAGCTGCTCACCCTGTAGCCCCCACCTTGAAGGCCCAGAAGGAGCCGAGGGCGTGGGGACTCGAGCTGGGATGAGGAGAGAGGCCTGAGCCCTAGTCTCAGACCCCATGGTCCTCTCCGCCTCTCTGGGCCTCAGTTTCCCCATCTCT
Organism: Dasypus novemcinctus; assembly: GCF_030445035.2. Classification (NCBI taxonomy): domain Eukaryota; kingdom Metazoa; phylum Chordata; class Mammalia; order Cingulata; family Dasypodidae; genus Dasypus; species Dasypus novemcinctus. The sequence goes on from NC_080682.1 coordinate 9,829,800, forward strand.
GGACCCCTGGCTGAGGAATTTGATCTCTATCCCTATGGGTCTGTGTTGGTCTGTGCATGGATCCCGCAAGCGTGGCTGAGTTCTCTGCGAGGAGGCGGGTGGGCTCCTGCCCACCAGGAGCGCCCAGGCTGGCGGCGGATCCAACTCCCAACACAAGTGTTTATAATCAGGAAGTTGGGGACCCCTTTGGGCCCAGGTCAGCCCCCGGCCCATCTCCCCTTGTGCCCTGTGCTCCAGCACAGAGTGAGTGGCACCTGCGGGTCTCATGGTCAGAACACTCCATGCCATCATCAGCCCCCCTGCTCTGGCTGTGGCCGGGTTAGGTAGCCCTGCCCCCCAAGGGTCCGCTCCCCTCTGCCTCCTGCCAGTGCACCCAAGGAGCCGTGCCTGGGGGGGAAACACAGATCCTTTATTTCCCGATATGACCCTGGTGCCCCACACTCGGAGGTGCTCAGGAAATGGGAAGGAGGCACTCGAGCTGGCTTGGAGGATTGGGCACGTTTGGAGGGCAGCGCAGGGACAGGGACAGGGATCAGCATGTGGAAGGGTAAGACCTTGTTGGCGGCACGCAGATGGCCTGGGGGGGCAGCCAGAAGGACGGATGCAGCAGGCCGGGAGACCGCCAGCCCCTGGGTGTCCCTGAGCCGGCGTCACCCCCTGCCTGCTCCTAGTCTGTGAACGAGGTGCTGGAGTCCATGGAGGCACCGCTGGAGCTGGTGGAAGGCTTCGTGGGCTCCATCGAGGTGGCCGTGCCCTGGGCCGCGCTGCTCTCCGACCACTGCACCGTGCATGTGGAGGGCCTCCAGCTCACCCTGCAGCCCCGCCAGTGCCCAGGTCAGGGCGGGGGGGTGGGCAGGGCGGCGGCTGGGGGAGCGGGCCCGGGTCCCCGGAGCCTGCCCTGATGCCCCCACCTGCCTACAGGGCCGGGGGCTGCCGACTCGCAGGGCTGGGCCTCCAGCATGACCACGAGCCTGCGGCTGGCCCAGGAGTGCCTGCGGGACGGGCCGCCCGAGCCCTCGGAGCCGCCACAGCCCCTGGAGGGGCTGGAGATGTTCGCACAGACCATCGAGACTGGTGAGCAGGCGCCCCCGGCCACCAGCACTCCTGCCCCCCAGGGCTCACCGTCGTACCCTTTGAAACCCCTCCCCCTCCCTCAGTGCTGCGGAGGATCAAGGTGACCCTCCTGGACACAGTCGTGCGGGTGGAGCACACGCCGAGGGCTGGGGAGCGTGGCATGGCCGTGGAGGCCCATGTGCAGAGGTAGGGCCAGGCGGGCCAGGCTGGGCGGCCCAAAGAAGATGGGGTGGCGGGGGCCCCTGGGGAATGACAGGGCGGGCGGGGGTGCCGCTGGGTGGGGGCTGTGTCGTGGGGTGCAGGCCCGGGCGTCTGAGGAGCCCCCAGGCCCCGCAGCAGAGGCCGCGGGGAGAGGTGCTCCAGGCCCGGGCTGCCCCTCCGCTCCCCAGACTGGAGTACTGTGACGAGGCCGTGCGCGACCCAGGCCAGGCGCCGCCCGTGGATGTGCACCAGCCCCCTGCCTTCCTGCACAAGCTGCTGCAGCTGGCCGGGCTCAGTCTGCACCTGGAGGAGCTCTCTCCGCAGGTGGGCCGACAGCCAGGCGCCCACTCGCCCGCTCTCTGTCCCGTTCACCTCCCAAACCCTGTCCTCTCTCGCCCCTGACCCCTCCGCCCTCCCCCATCCCCTCTGACCCCATCTTCTTGGCTTCCCCCCTCCCGTGACCTCTGACCTCCCAGGAGGAGCCCCCAAAGTCGCCCTTGCAGATCGGCAGCTGCTCGGGGTACATGGAGCTGAAGGTGAAGGTGAAGCAGAACGAAGCCTTTCCAGGCCCCAAGGTGAGTCCCGGGCCCCTGGGGGAGGGGCACGTGTGCCCACCTCAGCCCCCCCCAGCGACACTCATCTTTCACAGGCAGCAGGGGGGTGGGGGGGCAAGGACTGCCTCCTTGGCCACTGGAGGAACTGAGGCTCGGAAAGACAGGTTGTGCCCAGGCCACACAGCAAGCTGATGGCAGAACTTGGCCTGGCAACTGGCCACCTGCCTCCGCGGGGTGAGGGCAGGTGGGTGGCGGCCGCTCAGAAGGCTGGCTGGAGCCTGTCCGCCCCATCACGGCCCCCTCTGCCCCCAGCTGGAGGTGGTCGGACAGCTGGGCTCCCTGCACCTGCTCCTCACCCCGCAGCAGCTCCAGCAGCTTCAGGGACTGCTCAGCGCAGTGAAGCTTGCAGGTGAGGTCTCTGGGCAGTTCAGGGGCCGGGGGTGGCTGGGGAGGGGCTGGTTCCCCGGACTGAAGTACCCCCGCCCCCAGACCCCGAGGCTGACAAGCTGAACAAGAGCCGCCCCCTGGAGGCCGAAGACCTGTGGTTAATCGAGCAGGACCTGAACCAGCAGCTGCAGGCAGGGGCAGGGGCCAAGCCCCTCAGCCCCGACCCGCTTGTCAACCCGGACAGCACCGGTGGGTGTGGGGACAGGCCTGGTGGCTGGAGGGGCGGCTGGGATGGGCGCGGGAGTCGCGGCCGAGCCGGCTGTCCCGACGCCTCTCCTCTCCCCCGCAGACCTCTTCTTCTCCATGGCCGGCCTCACGAGCAGCGTGACCTCTGTCCTCTCTGAGCTCTCCCTGTCGGAGGTCGACCTGAGCTCCTCCACGCAGAGCGACACGGCCTTCCGCCGGCTCCCCGCCCAGCCCCGTCTGCCCAGTGAGCCGGGGCCCCTCGGGCGGTGGTCCAGGGCCGGAGGGGCCCCGGGGTGGGGTCAGGTGCCCGTCGAGGCCTCCAGGGATGCACAAAGCCCACCTTTGACTGGTTAATGGGTTTTAGAGTCAGAGTGGTCGGGGAACAGTCACCCAACTCCCTTGAGGCTTGACTCAGTTTCCCTTTCCATAAAAAGGGACTAATAAGCTCTCCCTGGCCGGGATCTACGTGAGTTCTTGCTGTGCCACTCGGCGCTGGGCTGAGCGTCTCCTGGGCTTTGTCACCTCTGATCCTTCCGTTAACCTTGAGAGAGTCGGGTGAAGCCTGGGCAGAGGGCCTGGCGCACACGAGGCTCCCGAGGCTGCCCTTGCCCGGCCAAGCCCCCCACCACAACCACACGATGGGGCAGGCCTGGCCACCTGCAGCCCCTCGAGGCCCAGGCTTCCCCCGTCCCCAGCCCGGAGCCTGACCGTCACCCTCCCTGGGGTACCCGTGAGCTCTGGGGAGCCCTTGGTGAAGCCCGTGTCCCCTCAGGCAAGGCAGCGCCCACATCCCTTCCGGACGCCCTACGCCCCGACTTGCTGCTGAAGATGACCTTGGGGGGTGTCACCCTGACCTTGCTTCAGACGTCTGCCCCGTCCGCTGGAGGGCCCGACCTCACCACCCACTTTTTTGCCGAGTTTGATGCCACTAAGGACGGGCCCTTCGGCTCCCGCGACTTCCACCACCTCCGGCCGCGCTTCCAGAGTGCCTGTCCCCACAGCCACGTCCGGTACAAGCCCAAGGCAGGGGCCAGGGGAGAGGCTGCCCGGGCGCCCCCAGCCCCAGCTCTGATGCCCACCTCCTTCCCCGCAGGCTCACGGGCACCGCCGTGCAGCTGTCCTGGGAGCTGCGGACGGGCCAGCGGGGCCGGCGGGCCATCAGCACTGAAGCGCTCTTCGGGCAGCTCGAGGTGCTGGAGTGTCTGTGGCCCCAGGACGCCCCGGAGCCCGAGTACACGGAGGTGAGCGCAGAGGGCTAGTGCGGGAGAGGCGGGGCCCAGAGGCTGGGCCACGCGGGGCCGCTCACGTCGTCCCGTCCCATCCCAGGTCCTCAGCTTCCCCAGCAGCCCGGGCTCCCAGGCCTCGGCTCGGCCCTGCGCCCACCTGCGCCACACCCAGACACTGCGCCGGGTGCCCAAGGTAACCGCCCGGGCTGGCTTCCCCAGGCAGGCCGGCCCCAGCCCTGCCGTCTCTCCCCTGCTCCCCTCACCCTCATCCAGCCCCCCAACCCGACCCCTTCATCCTGAGGGTCCCTGGCCACGCCGCTCCCTCTCCTGCCTCAACGTGGCAGGCGCCTGCTTGGCCGCCAAGGCGGGGAGTGGCCAAGTACTGGGTGGCTTTCAGTGCCTAAGCGAGTCTTTTATGCCCATGTCGGGTAGGGTGCCGAGAGTGGCTCCTGAACTTCCTGGCCTGTCTCCCAGGCCCCTCCGGGGTCCCCCACCCCTGCTCTTCTCCCTGCTGCAGGGACCCCTTCCCACCCTGCCTGCACCACCCGCAGTGACCTGAACACCCTCTCCCCCAGAGCCGCCCCCGGCGCACAGCCTCCTACCATCGCCAGTCGGAGCTGGCCCTGGAGCTGGCTGACTTCCAGACGGACGTGGAGCTGGGGGCCCTGGACCGGCTGGCGGCCCTGCTGCGCCTGGCCACCACCCCCCTCCAGCCGCCACCCACTGGCCTGACGGTGAGCTGCCCCGCCGGGCCCGGGCACAGCTCCTCGGGCTCTTGACCTCGGTGAAGGGGGCCTGGCGGCAGTTCTGACTCCCCTGTGCCCCACCCCACCCGCAGACGGAGCCCCTGCCCACGGCCGAGCAGCAGATGGCCGTGCGGCTCTCCGCCCCTCGGGCCACGCTGCGGCTGCGCTTCCCCATTGCTGACCTGCGGCCCGAGCGGGACCCCTGGGCCGGCCGGGCCGTGCGAGCCGAGCAGCTGCGGCTGGAACTGAGTGAGCCCCAGTTCCGGTCGGAGCTGATCAGGGCACCCGGCCCCCCAGCCCCCACCCGCCTGGAGTTCACCTGCTCCGACCTGCAGGGTGAGCGTCCCTGGGCCACAGCACCTGGGGCAGGGGCCTGGGCCTCTGGGGGAGGTGGCTTGGGGCTGTGGATGGTGCCTGAGGTCAGAGTGTGGGGAGACCCTGGCCTCCCCAGGCAGCACGGTGCCTTTACCCCTGGGTCAGGGGGTGTGTGGGAGGTTGGCAGCCACTGCCATGGGGACCAGGCCTTCTCCTGGCCCAGCCTGGCACTGGGGAAGCTGTGGAAAGAGTCCGAAGTGGCTTCCTACCCCCTCTGTATTAGTCAGCCAAAGGGGTGCTGATGTGAAATACTAGAAATCTGTTGGCTTTTATAAAGGGTATTTATTTGGGGTAGGAACTTGCAAATACCAGGCTATAAAGCATAAGTTACTTCCCTCACCAGTCTATTTTCACGTGTTGAGCAAGATGACTGCTGACGGCTGTGAGGGCTCAGGCTTCCTGGGTTCCTCCCTTCCAGGGTCTTGCTTCTCTTTCCTCTGTGAGCTTACTTCTGAGTCTCCAGCTTAAGGCCTCAGCGTCAAACTCCAACATCAAACACTCTCAACTCTGTCCTTTGCCATGTCTTTTATCTGAGTCCCTTCATCGGTGGGGACTCAACGCCCTACTGGCACAAGGGGCTTACCTGATGACTTAATTACATAAACCTATGAATTCAATAGAATCTAATATGCCCGGAGGAGAAGATCAGATTACAAACATAATCCAATAGTTCTTTTTGGAATTCCTCAAGAATATCAAACTGCTCCCCCCTCCCGTTGTTCCCTCCAGCTGCCTACGAGGATGGGGAGAAGCCGCCTGTCCCCTGCCTGCGGGTCTCCAAAGCCCTGGACCCCAAGGGCCCTGGGTGCAAGTTCTTCCTGCCCCAGTGAGTGAGGTTCGGGTGGGGTGGGCAGGAGAGGGCGGGCTCTCCTGCTGAGGGCGGCGGGGGCAGCTGGGAGCCAGGGGCCGGGTGCCTGCAGGCCAGTGACAGGCTTGTGCCCGGCAGGGTGGTGGTGACGCTGAACCCCCAGCTCAGCTGCGCACAGTGGGAGGTGGCACTGGGGAAGAGAGAGGAGCTGGAGCTGTCGTTGACCGAGAGTCCCTGCGAGCTGCGGGAGCCCGAGCCCTCGCCCTTCTCCTCCAAGAGGACCATGTACGAGACAGAGGAGGTGAGGAGCCCCCGGCAGCCTGCGGGCCGGGGGGTGGGACCACCTGGTGTGGGCACGACATGACCCAGCACTGGGGAGGATTTCTTGCAGCATCTGTGGTCAGGAGGGGTTCTGAGCCGCCCCCGCCTGTGGGGCCTGGGGTGAGGAATACTGGTGAGGGGGCTCCTGGGAAAGCAGGGTCTGTGGTGGGAAGGATCAGGACCCTGGCCATCCCGGCCGTTGAAGGACAATGTCCACTTGGGCCCCAGGATCCTCTTCTTTGAAGGAGACGAGATGAGTGAGAGGCCGTTCAGGGCCTCTGGGGCCAACTGCCTGGGTCTCTGGGGTCTCCGTGGGCTGTGCCCCCTTGGGGAGCCATCTGGCCTCTTGGTGCTGTTTCCCTGCCTGTAAAGCGGGCGTCGTGACCTGTCTCAAGGCTTCATGGGGGTCACGTCAGTGAAGTCCTGGGAGCAGGCCTCGTAGCTGGCGAGGGGGTTGCAGGAGGTCGGGACTCACCTCGTGAGACCCTGGTGCCCCTCGCCCTGCCCAGATGGTGATTCCGGGAGAGCCGGAGGAGATGAGGACCTTCCGGAGCCGGACCCTGGCGCTGTCCCGCTGCAGCCTGGAGGTGGTGCTGCCCAGTGCCCACGTCTTCCTGCCCAGCAAGGAGGTCTACGAGAGCATCTACAACAGGTGGTGCCGCAGGGGGGCCGGGGGCCTGGCGGACAGGCGGGGGCGAGGGGCGGGCTTGGCCCCTCACCTCGGCCGTCCTCCCCCCGCAGGATCAACAACGACCTGCTCATGTGGGAGCCCGCGGACCTGTTCCCCACCTCCGGGGCCGCCACGCACCCCGCCGGCTTCGCGGGCCCCTCGGGGTGCTGGCCCGACACCTTCAAAGTGTGCAAGTCGGCCTTCAAGCTGGGTAAGAGGGGTGGCGCAGCGGGGGCCTGGGGCACCCCCCAGCCCTCCTTCCCGCTCCATCGCCTCCGTCTCCCCAGACTCCGACTCGGAGGACGAGGACACCCACTTCTTCTCGGTGGGCGCGTCCGCCCCCCCGCCCCTCACGCCCGAGCCCCGAAGCCCGCACGCCCCCAGTGCCTTCTCCACGCTGGTGACGGTGCTGAAGGGCCGCGTCACCGCCCTCTGCGAGGCCAAGGTGAGGGCGGCCTCTCCCGCCAGGACGCGCCTCCCGGGCTTCTGGGAGGGTCCAAGCCCTGGGGAGGGGCGCCCCTCAGTCCAGAGCCCCCGGTGGTGGAAGAGCCAGAAAATCACGAAGACTCCAGTGTGCAGCTCGCTGTCTGTCTGGCTCTCCTCCTGCCCAGCGACCCACACATGCCATCAGTTCTCCCAGTACCCCCCCATCAGCCATTAGTCAGCACTTACTGTGTGCCGGGAGCCGTGGGGGCGGACGGGGAGCGTATGTCGACCCTTAGGGGGCGGGCAGGACAGGCCTCATCCTTCCCGTGGGGCAGCAAAGGCCAGTGGGTCCATGACCTCCAGCGGGATCTGGTAGAGGCAGGAGCTGACGCCCGAGGGCAGGGGAGTCTCCCCGGCAAGGCCCAGCGGTGTTTTGGGGCCTCTGTCCGCAGGGCGAGGGCGGGAGGCGGCTGGAGGCCGCGCACGGAGAGCTGGTGCTGGACGCGGAGCACGGCACCCTCTTCAGCGTCTCCCAGTACCGAGGCCAGCCGGGGTTCGGCTACTTCTGCCTGGAGGCCGAAAAGGCAAAACTCTACCATCGAGGTGTGCGGCTGGGGCTCCAGGGCCCCTGGCCAGGGCCGAGGGCTTTCGGGAGGCTTGGGAGCTCTGGGGGGTGGGGACGGCTGCGCGGGGAGGGCCTCACCAGCCCCTTGGCCCCCAGCGGCCGTGGATGACTACCCGCTGCCCACTCACCTGGACCTGCCCAGCTGCGCGCCCCCAGCCCAGCTGGCCCTGACCATCTACCCGTCAGACGAAGGGGTGACCGAGCGGGGAGCCTCGGGCCGCCAGGGCACCCACATGCTGTCCTCCACCGTGCGCATCCACCTGGACCCCCACAAGAACGTCAAGGTATGGCGGTCCCCGCTTGCTGCCCACCTGCTCAGCTGGGGCGGCTGCCCCCTGCCCTGATGGCGCCTCCCACCCCCAGGAGTTCCTGGTGACCCTGCGGCTACACAGAGCCACGCTGCGCCACTACACGGCCCTGCCTGAGCAGAGCTGGCACTCCCAGGTGAGCAAGGGGAGCCCAGGGCTTGGGCTGGAGCCCCTGGCAAGGCAAGGGGGTGGTGGGCAGCCGAGGGGCTGCGGGAGCGTGTGGCCACATGGCAGGCGGGTCCAGAGTGGGACAGGGGTGGGCAGGTGGAGGAGGGAAGAGGCCACCTTATCCTCACGGCCCCCGAAGCTCTTGGAGTTCCTGGACGTGCTGGATGACCCGGTGCTGGGCTACCTGCCCCCGACGGTCCTCACCGTGCTGCACACACACCTCTTCTCCTGCGCCGTGGACTACAGGTGCTCAGGCTGGCGGGCGGGGGTGGGGCCCAGCGCGCGGGGTGAGCAGCCTGCCGCAGCCAGGGTGTCCCCCTCAGGCCGCTCTACCTCCCCGTTCGAGTCCTCCTCACCGCCGAGACCTTCACCGTCTCCAGCAACATCGTCATGGACACCTCCACCTTCCTGCTGAGGTATTCTCGGCCGCCACCTGTCCCCTGTCCGTCCCTCCCGCCCTAGCCGGCCTGCAGCAGCCACTGCCCAGGGCCACCGCCCGCCTCTTACATCCTCGGGCTCCCTTGAGCCTTTCTGTACATTTGGGATGATGATCCTCCCCTCAGGAAAGCAAATTAGTTGCACCTTCCCGGAGGACAGTTGGAGCCTCCGACTCAGAACCCCCAAAATGTTTGCACTCTCTGGTGACCTGGTGCCCCCACTTCCAGGAAATACAAGGATAGCTGGGAGGAGGGGAACTGGGGAGCCAGGGCTGCGGGGGGCCCAAATGAAGTATTGGAGCTGGGAGTTCTTTGGGAGCTCGAGGCACTGCCCCATGCCAAGCCCACATGCACTTAGTGAGCACCGACTGTTTGGCCTGTGTCACTGAAAGCCAGACCCATTCTCCCCACGATATAGATGAGGCCGTAGAGGCCGCGGGGCCCAGTGCTCCAGCCTCTTGAGGGCTTGGGACCCTGGGGCTCCCCCCTGGCCCCAGGCCCCTTCTCAGCCCTGGTCTCTCCCAGGTTCATCCTAGATGACGCTGCCTTGTACCTGTCCACCAAGTGCGAGGGGGAGACCCTGGATCTGCGGCGAGGTAGGCGGGGTCGGACTGGGCTCCCTCCCCTCTCTGGGACCACAGTCGTAGGAGACTCCCAGAGAGCAGATCCCACACCCAGGTGCACCCATGGGCCATGCCCAGAAAAGCCCCGGAATTCTCCCCTCTGCGGGGGGCAGCAGCCGATGCGAGGAAGCAGAAGGAACTTTCTTCTCCTGTCGTCTGCTTCAGATTACGTCTGTGTCTTGGACGTCGACCTCCTGGAGCTCGTCATCAAAACCTGGACGGGGAGCACTGAGGGCAGACTGGTGAGTGTGGCCGTCACCCAGGGTCCCCAGAGCCAGCACAGGCCCCAGGGCCGAGGGGCCTTCAGGGCTCGTCCTTGTCCCACACACCTTGCCCTCAGGCAGTGGTCGGTGCCTGCGTGTGCTGGGCTGTGGTTATCGCCGCTCCCGGGAAGGCCAGGCCCAGCGGGGACGGCCTCAGTGCCTGCCGAGTGAGTGGACGAATGAATGAATGAGCGGGTTTTAGCCTTGGCACTGGAGGGCAGCCGTGGCCAGGGGAAAAGCCGGCTCCCAGGAGTCCCCACTGCCGTCATCTGTGAAATGGGGTACCAGGCGCTGTCTGGGAGCTGTGCTGAGCTTCAGGGAGACCCCACCCGTGGGCCAAGCCTCCTTGCCTGGCTCAGTTTGCTCGTCTGTTCAGTGGGGTCACGGTGACCAGCCTGCCCTGCAGGGAAGACCTGCCCTGAGGCTGGGGAAGAGAGGGCCGAGGTGGGGCTCCCAGGGGGCCCGAAGCCCGGTGGGGGTGAGGGGCTGCCCTCACGCCACGCCGCCCGCAGAGCCAGCCGCTGTTCGAGCTGCGCTGCTCCAACAACGTGGTGCACGTGCACAGCTGTGCCGACTCCTGTGCCCTGCTGCTCAACCTGCTCCAGTACGTAACGAGCGCGGGCGACCTGCACCCCCCACCCCGGCCCCCCAGCCCCACGGAGATCGCCGGCCAGAAGGTGCAGGTGAGGCCTGGCTGCACGGGCCGTCAGAGCTCGGCCAGGCCCCTTCCCCTACCGTGGCCCCCAGGGGCTGGGGCTTGGGGGAGTCCCGGGGTCGCACCCCGCCACTCACGGCCCACGCCTCCCCTGCCCAGCTCTCCGAGAGCCCCGCCTCGCTGTCCCCGTGCCCCCCTGTGGAGTCGGCCCTCATCAACCAGCGGGACCTGGCCGACGCCCTCCTGGACACGGAACGCAGCCTTCGGGAGCTGGCCCAGCCGCCAGGTGGGGTGGGCGCTGGGGCACGCGGGCACTCAGGCCCCCACGCCGGGCATCCCCAGACGGGCCTCTCTCCCGCAGGTGGCCCCCTCCCTCAGGCCTCGCCCGTGTCAGTCTACCTGTTCCCAGGTGAAGGGAGTGAGGCCTGCCTTCCTGCTGAGGCCCCGGCTGGGAGTGCAGGGTCCCAGCCAGAGGACAAGGAAGATGAAAAGGAAGAGGAGGGGGAAGGAGACACTTTGGACAGCGACGAGTTCTGCATCCTTGACGCCCCCGGCCTGGGCATCCTGGTGTGTGGTGGGAAGGCTGGAGAGCAGGGGGCAGGGCCGCTCGCTGCGGGGGTGAGACAACCCCTGGGCTGAACGGGCGCTACCCTCTGTCCCCCGGCACCATGTCATGCCAGCAAGCCCCAAGCCCCAGGGAGTGTGGGCTGGCAGGGGCAAGGGGCACCGGACCCCCCCCCCCAGACCAGGACGGTGGCTCCGGAGGACAGCAGCATGGAGAAACGGGCTGGGGGGGCCCTGCCCTGGGTGGGGGGTGGGCGCTCCGTGCACAGGCACTCACCCGCACTCACCCGCACCCACCCGCAGCCCCGGGACGGGGAGCCCGTGGTGACGCAGCTGCATCCAGGCCCCGTCGTCGTGCAGGACGGCCACTTCGCCCGGCCCCTGGGCAGCACGGACCTGCTGCGGGCACCGGCCCACTTCCCGGTGCCCAGCAGTCGCGTGGTGATGCGCGAGGTCTCCTTCGTCTGGCACCTTTACGGGGGCCGGGACTTCGGGCCCCACCCCAGCCACAGGTGAGGGGCGGTGGGGGTGGCAGCTGGTGCCAGAGGCCCCACCCACCCAGGAGGTGGGGCCAGGGCCCGCCCTGCCCTCGGGCAGCCCATCTCCCAGGACCGAAAGGCCAGCTCCAAGCAGAGAGGACAGAGACAGGTTGTTCTCTCCCCTGCCCAGGGCAAAAGGCCTCGCAGGCCCCAGGGGCTCTCCTTCCCGCGGCTCCGGCGCCAACCGGCCCCAGAACTCGTGGCGCACGCGGGGCGGCAGCGGGCGGCAGCACCACGTCCTCATGGAGATCCAGCTCAGCAAGGTGAGCCTGCGGGCAGGGCCAGGGAAGCGCCACCCGGCTCCTTCTGTCCCACCCCATCCTTGCCACCCAGCCAGCACCTGACGGAAACTTTCTGAGGGCTGCGTTCGTTCACTCCTAAGCATCCGCTATTCTACGTGGTAGAGATTGTTCTAGGTGCTGGGTGTGGCAACCAGCAAAACAAAGACCCCTGCTCTTGTGTTGCTTATGTGATCAGTCAAAAAATGTATAAATAAGTGAAATATAGTGTATCAAATGGTGATAAAGGGCCAGGGAAAGGCAGGCTGGGAAGGGCACCAGAGCACTAGGGCCGGTGAGCCAGGCTTCCCGAACAGGCGCCGTCCGATCAAGGACCTGAAGAAGCGAGCAGGGAAGAGTGTGTCAGGCCGGGTGGACACACGATGGCCGCGAGCTAGGCGCAGTCCTGGAGGCCAGCAGGGCTGGAGCTGTGCAAGGGAGGAGAGCAGCAGGAGAGGGGCCGGGGGTGCCAGGAGGCCACAGAGATGGATGGAATGAGAGGGGAGCTACCGGGGGGCTTTAGGGGGGCCGAGGCAGGATCCCCCGGCTGCCGGGGGGCTACCACTGCGGCCGTCAGGATGAGTGTTGGCAGGCAAGGGCAGGACGGTGAGGACGGTCAGGTTCTAGAGAGAGCTTTCTGCGGCTGACTTAGCTGTGTGAGACCAGAGGTGGTCCAGGGTGACACAGGCTCTTGACCTGGGAACTCGAGCAGATGGACGTGGCATCCCAGGAGAACAGGTGTAGCTCAGGGCTTCACACGAATGAGGTCCCGGGCTCAATCCCAGATATCTCCTAAAGAATAAAGATTTTTAAAAAGGAGAGATCCCAGGCTGAAATTAGGGCTTTCGCGAGGAGCCCACCCTGCCCCTCTGAGCCCATGGTGCTTGCCGTCTGCTGCGGGGGCTGTGACGAGCGCGTGTGCTGGGAGCTGCAGCGGGTGTCATCTGGGTGGGGACTGGTGGGAGCGGCCCTGTGAGGAGGAGGGGAGCCACAGGGGCAAAGGCTGAGGCCAATGGGGTGGGCCCCTCAGGAACAAGGGGCAGAGGCCAGGCCAGCCCCTGCCAGGCCAGGAGGCGGCCGGAGTGGCTTCCCCGAGCACGGGGAGCCGGGGGAGGCTCTGAGCGGGAGCGGGGGTGGCGCGGGCCTGTGGGCTGGGCTGGGGGGGACAGGCAGGCAAGCCGGGGCGCTGCCGCAGCCATGCAGGGGAGCTGATGGCAACCGGGAGAGCAGGCGAAGACGTGCAGAGAGACCCAACAAAACCGTCAGAACTGGTGATGAAGAGGCTGGAAGGGGAGGGAAGAGCCAAGGTTATGTCAGGAGACGGGTGGGCTGGGCGCCCCTCACAGGACGGCAAGGCGGTGGTATGGTGGCTAGACTCGGGGGAAGTTGGGATGTGGGATGGAGCAGAGGACGCGGGGGGCACCAGAGGCCGGGCTGAGGTGGAGCTGGGGCAGCAGCACGAAGCACGGCGTGGCAAGAGGGGTGAGGCCTCCAGGGCCGGCCCAGCTCCCCGCTTGCCCTCCCTCTGGCCCTGGGCCCCTGCCCGGCCCGCTCAGCGGGCCCGTCAACACCCCCAGGTGAGCTTCCAGCACGAGGTGTACCCGGAGCAGCCCGCTACGGGCCCTGCGGGCCCCCACCAGGAGCTGGAGGAGCAGCCGCTGTCCCGCCAGGTGTTCATCGTGCAGGAGCTGGAGGTCCGCGACCGCCTGGCCGCCTCCCAGATCAACAAGTTCCTGTACCTGCACACGAGCGAGCGCATGCCGCGGCGCACCCACTCCAACATGGTAAGGCGGGTGCCCTACGCGTGCACACCCACGACGTGCACACGCACGCACAACATGTGCACGCATGCACATGCACCCACGACATGCACACGCACACACATACTCGTGCACGCACACGTGTACGGGCACATCCTCGTGCTCGCACGCCCCGCGTTGGACCAGCTGGCAGCGCTGGCCCTCTGCAGGCTGGGGGAGCCTGGCGGGAGGAGGAGCTCAGGGAGGGCCCAGCTGAGGGAACAGCATCTGCAGGGGCTACTGCCGACAGGGTGGGCAGGGGGCCAGGGGGACCCCGGAGGCCACAAGCGCCCAGAGATTGCTTCCTGCCCCAGCTCACCATCAAGGCGCTGCACGTGGCCCCTATGGCCGGCCTGGGTGGGCCCGAGTGCTGCCTGCGCGTCTCGCTCATGCCCCTGCGGCTCAACGTGGACCAGGTGAGTGAGCGGGCGGGGGTGGGGCCCAGGTGGACCCGCCGTCTCCAGGCCTCTGGCCCGACCCGTGCCCCGCGTCTTCCCCCGCAGGACGCCCTGTTCTTCCTCAAGGACTTCTTCACCAGCCTGGCGGCCGGCATCAACCCCGTGGTGCCAGCCGAGACCTCGGCCGAGGGTGAGGGGCCGGGCGGGGGGTGGGCAAGGAAGGCCCAGGCGACCTGCCTCCCCACCCGGCCCGGGCTCCCAGCCACCCCTGGTCCCATCCCCGGTCTGTGACCCCCACTTCCCAGCTCACCCTGAGACCCAGGCCCGGCCCAGCAGCCCCCAGGAAGAGCGGCCCGAGGGCTCAGAGCCCGGCGGCTCTCAGAAGGCCCCGGGAGGCCGGCGCAGCTCGTCCTCCGAGCAGCAGCCCATCTACTTCAGGTAGGCCCAGGCCTGGGCGCGGGGGCCCGGCGGCGGGGGCCGCGGCGGTGACCAGAGGACCCCTCTCCCCGCCTCCCCGTGCAGGGAGTTCCGCTTCACGTCCGAGGTGCCCATCTGGCTGGATTACCACGGCAAGCACGTCGCCGTGGACCAGGTGGTAAGCGGGGCTGCGGCCCCTCTGGGTCCCGGGAGGCCCTGCCCGGGGTGCTGGGATAGGGTGTGCATCCGGGCCCTGTCAGCCGCTCAGGGGCCTCGCCCAGCTCCCAGGGGCCCAGGGAGATCCCGTGACCAGCCCTCTCCCCCAGGGCACCTTCACTGGCCTCCTCATTGGCCTGGCCCAGCTCAACTGCTGCGAGCTGAAGCTGAAGAGGCTCTGCTGCCGGCATGGGTGAGGCCCCGGGCCCCCAGCCCCTCACCCGGGCCCCCAGCCCCTCACCCGGGCCCCCAGCCGCTCACCGGGCCCCCGGCCCCCCACCCGGGCCCGCAGCCCCTCACCGGGCCCCCAGCCCCTCACCCGGGCCCCCAGCCCCCACCCGGGCCCCCAGCCCCTCACCCGGGTCCCCAGCCCCTCACCCGGGCCCCCAGCCCCTCACCGGGCCCGCAGCCCACACCCAGGTCCCCAGCCCCTCACCCGGGTCCCCAGCGCCTTACCCGGGCCCCCGGCCCCCCACCCAGGCCCGCAGCCCCTTTGCTCTGTTCCCGCTGGGCTCTGTGGCCTTGGCCAAGTCGTCACCCATTAGGGTGAAATGGGAGCCCAAGGTGGGGTGGTCTGTGGGGCCTCCTGGCCGGTGGCCCCTCGTGTGGCTCTGCCTCACCCCCGCCCTCCTTCTCCCAGGCTCTTGGGCGTGGACAAGGTGCTGGGCTACGCTGTCAACGAATGGCTGCAGGACATCCGCAAGAATCAGCTGCCGAGCCTGCTGGGGGGCGTGGGCCCCATGCACTCAGTGGTGCAGCTCTGTGAGTGCCGGGGCCCTTGAAACTGCTGTTTCTCTGGGGCAGCCTAGAAGCAGTCGTGGGGAGGAGGTGGAGGAGGCCCCGGGCCAGGCGGGGCGAGACAGCCTTGGGCCTCCCTGACAAGCGGCTTGCCCCAGTCCAAGGGCTCCGAGACCTGCTGTGGCTGCCCATCGAGCAGTACCGGAAGGACGGGCGCCTCATGCGGGGCCTGCAGCGAGGGGCCGCCTCCTTCGGCTCGTCCACGGCCTCCGCCGCCCTGGAACTTAGCAACCGCCTGGTGCAGGCCATCCAGGTGAGGGGTGCCAGGTGGGCCCGAGCCCCTCTGCTCCCCAGCCCCCAGGTCCACCCTCCAAACCCTACGGGGGGGGGGGTCATTCTGCCTGCTGTGGCTTCATCTTTGGAGAGACAGAAGCAGTTCCAGAGAAGATGGGCCAAGGGGCTTGCCTGGGCCCTGTGGCCAGGCCAGGGCCAAACCTGCACAGCCCAGTGCCCGAGGCCCACGGTGACTCCTGGGGTGGGAGGGGGTGTGCTGCCACCCCCCTACCCCGTGCCCCTCGCGGGCCTTTGGGGTCCCGGTGTCGCTGTGGTCAGGGAGGGGCGGGCGGGAGGTGGGGCTGATGGGAGGCAGCGGTGGGAGCAGTCGTGACTGCTGTGACGACGCTGGCACAGCGGGGGCGGGCTTCGGGAGGGGACCTCAGGGCCGGTTACCCTGAGGTTGGACGGACACAGTGGGAGCGGGTGGGGATGAGTATGCCCGGATGCTGGAGGGCAGGTACCTTCTGGGACCTGCAGGTTCAGAGTCAGCACATGGGGAAGGGGTCATGGGAGAAGAGGCTGGAGGGACAAGCGAGCACCAGAGCCACCCTCGGCTGCTAAGCTGGGGTGTGGCGCAGCCCCGTGTGGGGGTCGGGTGGGAAGGAGCGATGCTGGAAGAGAAATGCGGGGGCCGGTGGACAGAGGCTCATTGCCAACCCCAGGGGGGAGGGCCTGGGGGGGTCCAGATCTGGAGCGAGGGGAGGTGAGGAGCGGGAACCGGGAGTTCCTGGCAATACCCGGATGTGGTGTCAGCAGGCACACGTGGCCATCAGCGGCCTCTAGTGCTTTCTGAACCTTTTTCTTAGCCCTCGTCCTTGTCAGCGGTGGCTCAGAGTCCCCTTGGGGGTCACATGCTCCACCTGAAGGCCCCTGACCTGAGCGGAGGGGAGGACGGGCGCGAGGAGGGTGAGGGACGGAGGCCGAGGGGACCCAAAGGGCTGGGCCCAGCTGGTGACAGTGCCGAGGAGACCAGCGTGGGAGCTGGGGGCCGCCGGCGGCTCTCCTCACACTGCGCTCCTGCTCCCTAGGCCACGGCCGAGACGGTGTATGACATCCTGTCCCCGGCGGCGCCCGTGTCCCGCTCCCTGCAGGACAAGCGCTCAGCACGGAGGCTGCGCAGGGGCCGGCAGCCGCTCGACCTGCGAGAGGGCGTGGTCAGGGCCTACGACACCGTGCGAGAGGTGACGCAGCCCCTGCTCGCGGGCCACCAGCCCCTCGCCCCCTCCCCTCCCCACGCTGACCTCTGACCTCCCCAGGGCCTCCTGGACACGGCTCAGACCATCTGCGATGTGGCGTCGCGGGGCCACGAGGAGAAGGGCCTGACGGGCGCCGTGGGGGGCGTGATCCGCCAGCTGCCGCCCACCGTGGTGAAGCCCCTCATCCTGGCCACGGAGGCCACGTCCAGCTTGCTCGGGGGGATGCGCAACCAGATCCTGCCCGACGCCCACAGGGACCACGCTCTCAAGTGGCGCTCGGAGGAGGCGCAGGACTGAGCGCCCCGGGGGGCCGCCTGCGCCCCCCCCCCCCACGACACTGACCGCGGCGCCACCCTGCCAGGGAGGCCACCGGGCCGCCCGCGCCAGCCCCGGGGAGGCGCCTCCTGGCCTCGGGGCCTCAGGCCCTGTCTCAGCACTTTTCCTCCGGGGAGAAAGGACCCGGCCCTGACCTCTGGGCCCACCCTGCTGCCTTGTCCCCTCACGGAGGCTTCCGGACCCTCGGGCTCCGCCCCCTCGCCACCAAGTGTCTGTCCGGTCGGGGGAGGAGGAGGGCAGACACCACGTGGTTCGATGTATTATTTTTAAGCTCCTTGAGCGCGTGGCTCACAGGGTCTGCATGAAGTGGAATAAACTGTGCCCACCGCCCAGCCCGCCTGCGCTCCTGTACCCGTTGCCTCCCGCACCTCCGCCAGGGGGCGCCGCGGCCCAGCTGGGCCCCTCCCTCCTCCCTTTGCCGCCACCACGGGGCCCACTTCCCATGTGGGTGCCAGGGAAGGGGAGCGGTACTTGGAGCCCACCTCGCCCAGGCCACAGCCTCCCCCCGCTGGCCCCTGGGCCGCGGGTGAAAGGGAAGGCTGGGAGGACACCGGGACCCCCGGGATTCTCCGGAGGCCGCGTCAGCCGCTCCAGCCCCGGGCTTGTGGCTGGCCAGGGGCTCTGCCTGGGGGCCCGGTTCTGGGGTACCTCGGGAGGGCGGGCTCCTGGGCAGCACTGTGGCTGCAGCTGCCCGAAAGCTGCGTTTCCATAGAATCTAGGTGGGATTGGGAAGACCACCGCTTCTCCCCCAAGCCTCTCCCCAAGAGCTTTTTCTGTGAGACAGGAGTTGCTCCCAACCAGGTCCTCCCACCCCCTCCCTAGGAGCACTGCCCTGAGGGGGGTGGATGGGTGGGGAAGCAGGCTCACAACTATAAACCAAGACTCCGATGCCCTTGGGAACCCCTGCGCCCCCTCCTCAGCAGGGAAGGTCTGGGCACGGGCCTGGGGCAGCCTGCTGGGTGGGGGCCGGGCTCAAAGGCAGGCTGGGACGTGGGGGTCTGATGCCACCAGGAGGGGGAGATGGGACCCCACCCAGGGCTTCCTGGCAGCCGCCCCACCCTGCTGGGGCACAGTCCAGGGTTCCGTGCCCTTCGAACCTCACTGTGGTCCCTATCGACGGCAGTGGGTAATCATTAACCCCGCCAGGGGCCGGGCCAACGGCTCAAAAGGCGGCTGGGCCCGGGGTACCCACTTCCTCGTGCCCCAAGGGCCAGCCAGGCACCCAGGTAAGAGCCTTCCCGGGCATCCCATTGGCCCCAGGCACCTTTCCGCGGGGTCACCAACCTTTCTGAGGAGGAAAGAAAGGGACCTGGGCAACTGGGTGGCCTGGCCAAGCCCCGTCCCGCTCCGGGCCTCAGGGCCCCCCCCCGCAGCTGAGCCGGAGCAGCAGTTCTCAGGGGTGCCCCGCTCCTCTTCCTCGAGGGAGCACCCCTGCCCGGCCCCTGCCTCCCTCAGGCCCCGTGCTTGCACCCCGGGTGGCAGGAGGGTGGTCTCGCTGGGCCACGGTGGGAGGGGTCGCTGGGCGGGGGGCTTCTGGTCACAGCCTTGGAGGGCCTGTCTGCCTGCCCAGGGGCCCCCCATCCCATCTTGACTGCACCCCAAGAAGGAAGCGCCCCTTCAGGGGCGTTGCCAGGGTAAGGCAGACGCCGCGGTCCTGCTCTGTAAACTTGGCCGCCTCAGTGGGCCCCCCACGACCCAGCGCCACTTTAAGAGCTCAGAGCCCCATCAGGAGCTTCGGGGTCCTGTGCTAGAGCCACCCTGAAGCCTCCTGGGCCCGAGGGAGGGGATGAAGACAGGCTCTGCAGGAAGACGTCAGGGCCCCGGGGTCCTGGGCTGGCTCAGGGACCCACAGGCTGAAAGGAGGGGTGCTCTGGGCCAGCCTCTTGGGCCCCGATTTGCATACAAGGAGCCACAGGTGCCTGGAGGCGTCAGGCTGCTTGCTCAAGGTCGCCAGGCTCCCAGGCCCTGCGGGCTCTCCGGCCACCCTGGCAGCAGGGGCCTCACCTGTCGGGCCACAGGCCTCCGGTCCTCCACAGTAGCTTTGGAAGTTTCTGGTCCTCCCTTTCCTCTCCACCCGGCCACGGCTTTCCCAATTTCCTCTTTCGTGGTGCTCTCTGCCTGCTCTTCTCACCTCCCCCAGGAGCTCTTTCTTCCTTGTTCTCTCTCTTTCTCTGTCTCCCCACCCCACCCCACCCTTCTCTTCTCTGGGTCTCCTCTCCAGCTGCCCGTAGGGGGCCATCCTCAGGAAGTGGGGCCATCGGAGGTCCCTGGAGGTTGACAGCTGCCCAGGGCACCCCCCCCCGTCCCGCGGGCCCATGGCTGCAGCAGGGAGGGTGGGCAAAGGGCACAGGGAGGAGGCTGCAGAAGCCAAACCTGACACTGGGGGCCAGCCCTGGTTGAAAAGGAAACAAGGAAACAAGGCAACTTGGGTGCAGAGGGTGTGGGGGCAGCAGAGCGGGCAAAGACTGCCAACGGGTTGTAAACCCGAGCCCCTCCCGGCTTTACCAGACAGATCTGGGCTTGAGCTGGACTTCGCCCGGGGAAGGAGGGCTGGCATCAGGCAGGGCTCGAGGTGTGGGCCCAGGCGATAAGGCCCTTCCATAAAAAGTCCATGGCCTTGGGGCCATGATGAGCCAGTGGGCTGGGGTGGGCAGGTGAGGGGATCTGCAGGCACCCCTGCCCCAGGGGAGATGCCAGGACCAGGGCCCTGCCTCCAGTCGGCCGCCGCCCCCTGTAACAGCAACTCCATGTGGAAGTGCCCGCTGGTTCCAGTGGGGCTGCTGTTATCCGGGGCGGGGGCCAGGCCCCGCGGAGGAGGAGAGGCGCCCCCCACCCAGCAGACCAGCGGCGGCCCTCCCCGGCGAGCTCAAGGCCCAGGCCTGGAATGGCGAAGGGTGGCGGGCTGTGGGCGCCGCCGAGACCGAGTGCACAGGGCTCTGACCTATGAATTGACAGCTAGTGCTGTTGTCCGCCTCTGGCTGCCAATTCCATAGGTCACAGGTATGTTCGCCTCAATGCCAGCCACCAGGACCTGTGGGGACAGGGGGGCGGGGCGGGGCGTGCCTGAGGGCTGCGCAGATCCCCTGCCCCAAGGCAGCACCCAAGGGAGGCGCTGGCTTCCTCCCCTCTCTTCCCCCATTTCCTTTTCCTGGCTTGAGCGGCAACGGCTCCAGTCCCGTGGTCCCTCCACTATGCTGCGCCACGCCTCTGCTTCACCCATGCTGCTCCCAGCTTTTTGGCCAGGCTCCCTCTTCCTAACCCTCCCGCACGTGGCCCAGGCACCTGCTGCCTCCAGACAGCCTTGAAGCCCACCTGGTCTGGTGCCCTCTTCTCCGTGGGCGCCGGCTCACGCGCCTCCTTGCCGTTCTGGACTCGTGCCTCCCACTCCCCCACCACCTGGGAGCTCAGCACCCAGGCCAGGCTCAGGGGTTCTTTCGAAAATGTTTGTTGGATGGATCCCAACCCTCCTTCTCGCACCCCGAGGAAGCTCCCACCGAGGTTCAGGGGCCGGGGGCACCCTGAGCCAGCCTCCCCGCGCGCTCGCCCTGCTCTGGCCGCCAGGCTCCCCGGGCCAGGGCGGCGGGCTGGGGGAAGCCACCCGGGCCAGCGCCCCCGCAGCCGCCTCACTCTTGCCTGGGCTTTTATTCAACGGAGTTCTGGGGAAATGTTCATTGGAATAAAAAGGATTCTGCTGCTACTTTTTTTTTTTTTTGGAAACACAGGCCTAGGAATAAAGCCCAAAATGCTCAACAGGACAGCTGTTGAGCTGGGTGCTGGGCACTGGCGTACATCGCCACGAATGTCGTGGCCTCCCGGCGAGGTCAGTGGGGTGAAGTGTCTGGGCGGCGAGGATGCGGGCTCAGAGGTGAATGTCTTGCTGGAGTCACAGGGCAAGTCTGACCCCCCCGCTGGGACCCTATGTGCTCTGCCCGGGCCCAGCTGGGAGGCCCCTCCGTGGACCCTCCTGGCCCTGCAGGCTCAGCCCCTCCCTGCCCTCATCACCGCCTGTCCTGCGGGTTGGAGGGCCCTGGGGCGCTTATCATCTCACTGGTCCCAGGCTCCTTAAGAGCGAAGTGCAAGACGCGCCCATCCTCACTGGGCTGGCACCCGCTGCACCCAGTAGGTGCTCAAGACACCACTCAGGGTGCTGAACTCCGACCCCATCGGGCACCGTGCCTTGCTGTCACAGCACTGGTTTAGGGTGCGAAGGGGGTGGCAGGCAGGCACCTCGAACCCTGGATGTCCTCGCAACCTGCCTCTGCAGAGCAGCAGTGGCCTGACAAAGGCCTCAGGGACCGTGTCCCTCCTGAGCAGGGCGCCCTCCACCTCCACCTCCCACCAACCTTTCCCGGCAGGCCCTGGGGCTGGGCATTCCTTCCCTAGCCCCCACCCCCTCTAGACCGGGCAAACTCACTCCCCCTCCAGACCTGCCAGGGGACCGACTGCTGCCCCCTTCCCTCCCTGGCTCGGTGGCTCCCAGGATGCCCTGCGGCACCTCACGACCAACACCCCGCAGCTTCCCGCACGCCTGGGAACCCCTGGGAGCAGCGGCCAGCCGGAGACTGGCACGGAGAAGGTGCTTAACACAGGTAGAGTGGAGCGGTGGGGTCACCGCACGTGCAGGGTCAGCTCGGTGCTGGCTGCCATCGCCACCGAAACCGTCGCCAGGGCACAGTGTGGAAGAGTCCCCGCACCCTGGGCCCCACGGCGCAGACGGGGAAGGGAGGGCAGCGCGGGCGCGCGGGTCAGGACAGGCTCCCGGGAGGCGGGAGTTTGAGTCCAGCCCAGGAAGAGGTGGAGAGCGCGGGAGGAGGAGGCAACGAGGGGGCAAAGGTGCCGAGGGCGGGGCCTGAGTGCAGGGGGCCGCCGCGCTGCCGGCTCGCCTGAAGGGCTCCCCGCGGTCACCACCAGGGGGCGCCCCGGGCCGCATCCCTCCAGAGCTGGGCGGCACCTGCGACCTGCGGAACTGCCCGGGCCTGCAGTCTCACCCCCACCTCCGGGTCGCCTTCCCAGCCTGCATCCTCCTCCCCCCACACACACACACCCCCCACCCCGACTTCCCAGCTTCCAGGCCGCAGGGAGGGAGCCGGCTGCTCCTCGCGTGCCCCACGGGCACAGCGCACGCCTCGAACCAAGTGGGTTCCCTGGTGTGGTTTAAAACCTGAATGGATAATTCTTACCATCCTAAAACAAACCCCTGTGTAACCACCCCTCAAGAAAGAGAAAATGCCGGCCCCACGGAGCCCCGCAAACGCCAGCCTCCCGTGTGGCCTCTCCGTCCCGGCAAGCACAACGCCGGTGGGAATCACCTCCTTGCTTCTCTCGGCCGTTTCCCACCCGTGAACGCAGGCCCCCACGACAGAGGCTGGTTCCGCCTGGGTTTGCTGCTAGTGCTTGTTTTTTTCTAAGTGGAGCCCGGTGTCTGGCTGAGTCTCCATAGCTTGGTCACTGCAGCTCTGGGTCCATTGTCTGAATATCCCACGATTTCTTCATCCATTTCACTATAAATGCACGCCCCCCCTTCGGGATTACTAAGAGCGATGCTGCTTTGATCTAAGGCTGTTACGTTCGCGGATGACACGTGACCTTCTCTAGGAGGTCCTGGGCACCGCATGTACTACTGGACAAGGGTTCATCGCTGTCCCTGCCAGAGGATACCTTGTGTTATAGGACTTTTTATTTTTGCTTTTAACAATCATGAACCCCTTCAGAAAAGTCCCAAGGAGAGGACAAGGAATCCCCTTCATTGAGATTCACCAAGAGTAAACATTTTGCCATATTTGCCCTCTTTTTAATATATATATTCTACCCCGCCCCCACCAGCCTGCCCTGACCATTTGAGAGTAACTTACAAAAGTCATGACTCTTCCCCCTTAAAGATTTCAACGTGAATTGTCTAAGAAAACTGACAGTCCTTACACAACCACAACACAGTTCCTAAATTTAGGGATAGTAACTGAAGCAACACTATGATAAAACTTCCAAATTTCATTGTGCCAATAAACTGGGATCATACTTAGCCTTTGGTTGCCAGGTCTCTTCTTTCGCCCTAATCTGGAGCTGCTCGTCATCTTTCTTTGTTTTTTCAAGACTTTGACATCTTTGAAGAGGAGGCCAGTTGTTTCACAGACTCTTCCTCATCTTTGTATTTCCTTTGCCCCCAATGAAAGTCAATTGTGTCCTTTACCTATGATTTAGACAATATAGAAAAGGAAATAAAAGTTTCCGAGGACCCAGAAATATCCCCGTGGAGTATGGCTATAATTAATAGCTCAAGTAAACAGCCTTGCTGTTGCGCGCACTCTGCATGTTTAGTAGTTGAATCTGATGTGGAAGGTGCTTTTATTAGCCCCATTTTATGGCTGGTCACAGAGACCCTGAGTGACTTGCTGGAGGTGACAGTTGGTAGCAACTAAACCTGAACAGTCTGATCCAGAGTCCTCAAACCTGGCCCTTAGACAATGCTGCATGACTAGAGTGGCTGGTGGTGTGTGTGTGTGTGTGTGTGTATGTCTCAACTTTTGCTTCGTTGAAGTTTGGGGCTAGAAAATCTTCTGTTGTGGGGGATTGTCCTGTGCATTCTAGGATGGTTAGTGGCACCCCTGCTCCACGCCCCCCAAGATGGAGAAACCAAAAATGTCTCCAGGCATTAGAGAATGTCCCCTGGCAAGCAAAATCAGGCCCTGTTGAGAACCACTTGTGTGTGTGTGCGTGCACACGTATGTGTGTCAACCAAGGCTGTCACCTTGTACTCAGATTTGGGATCTGCTCTCCCATTTATCGGTTATTAAGATCACTTTCTTTGGGTCCTTCCATTTTCTTCTCCAATCTCATTTTTAATTGTGCCAGGTGTTGCTTACCTAGTGAATTACTGATTGACAAAAAGATAAATCTTTTTTTTTTTGAGGTACCAGGGCCTGGGATTGAACTTGGGACCTCGTATGTGGGAAGCTGGCATTCAACCACTGAGCCACATTGGCTCCCCTGAGGAGTTTGTTTTTTTCATTTGTTTGCTTGTTGTTTGTTTTTGCTTTTAGAGGCACTGGGAACTAGGCACTCAACCGCTTGAGCCACATCCGCTCCCTAAGATAAATCTATTGTTGTATTAGTCCTTGATTGCCACATGTATTAGTCAGGGTTCTCTAGGGAAAGAGAACTGACAGGAGCTATCTGAAAATAGTATGAGATTTTATAAAATTGTCTCACGTGACTTTTGGGATGCACAAGTCCAAATTCTGCAGGGCGGCTGCAAATCAGGGGCTCTGATGAAAGTCCTTGATGAGTTCCCAGGAGACCCTGGCTGTCTGAAGTAGAGATAGGAATTCTCTCCCTGAATTCTGAAATCACTTCCCCATTTAAGGCCTTCAACTGATTGAATGAGACACCACTCATTGCTGATGGCAGTCTCCTCAGTTGATTATGGATGTAACCAGCCAACTACGCAATCAACCTGTTGATGATTCAAGTCCATGTAATGCCCTTGTATTACAATTAGCCCAGTGCTTGCTTGACCAGACAAATGGGCACCATCATCTGGGTGAATTGACCCCATAGCCTAACCATCATACCACATAACAAATTATTATGAACTTAGTGGCTTAAAACAATCCTGGTGGATGTGAGATGGTGGAGTAGGAAGCTCCAGGAATCAGTGCCTCCACCAAAGCAACTATTAAACTAGAAGGAGCTGTCTGACATGGTTTGAAATTCTGGAGATCTTGTGATGTGTTGTGCAGTATCCAGTGAAGATCTGGATGAAGAGGGTGGTAAACTGCAGTAAATATTAGTGAATTTCATCTTCCCAGCAGCGGCTGCCATTCCCCATCCCCCAGCCACATGGCAGGCAGCAGTGAACACTGCAGCCTGGGCTCCTGGTACAGCTTGCTGGTGCCAGGGTGGGCTATAAGGACCTAGTCTTCCCAAATCCTGGGGAGAGTGGTCTGATCACTGATCACAACTTTTGATCAGCTCTTTCATAAAGTTGGAGGACCAATAGGCAACTGTTCCAGTGCCCCTCAGGCAAAAGTGGCAGAGAAGTCTTAAAGAGACAGGACTATTTTCTCTTTTTTTCTTTTCATTCCCTGTTTGGGAGCAAAAATAGTTTAGAAAAGTCATAAATTGATGGCTCTAGCCCTCAAAAACAACACACATACACCCACCCCCCCACCCCCCACACACACACAAACAACCCTGAAATCCCAGAGGAGTGGGAGAACTAGATTTCCAGAGCCATAACAATGTAATGCTCAGAATGTCCAGTTCTCAACAAAGAACTGCAAAACACGTGCAGAAAAAAGAAAGTATGGTCCACTCTCAGGAAAAAAAGAATTTGCCAGAAACCATCTCTAAGGAAGCTCTTACATTAGAACTAGTAGTCAAAATTTTCAAATCAACTGTCTTAAATATATTCAGTGAGCTGAACAAATCCATAGACAAAGAACTAAAGGAAATTAGAAAAACATTGAAGAAAATAAAGAGCTGGAAGTTATAAAAAGAAACCAAACAAATTTTGGAACTGCAAAGTACAGTGATCGAACTGAGAGCCCATGTGATGTATTAAAGAGCAGATTTGAATAGGTGGAAGACTCACCAAACTTGAAGACAAGACAATTGAAAGCATGAGGATAAGAAAACAATAAAGAATAAAAGTGAACAGAGCCTGAGGGACCTTTGAGACACCATCACGTGTACAATATACACATCAAGAGAGTCTTTGAAGGACGAGAGAGCAAGAAAGGAGCAGAAAGAATATTTGAAGAAGTAATGGCCAAAACTTACACATCTGATGAAAGGCATGTAGATACATGTCCAGGAACCTTCATGAACTCCAAACAGGATAGACTCCAAGAAGATCTACACCAAGACACATCAGAGTGAAATTTTGAAAAAAGCAAGAGAGAAGCAACTTGTCATATACAAGGGGTCCCCAATAAGATTAACGGCAGATTTCCATCAAAAACCAGGGGCCAGAAGACAGTGGGATGACATATTTAAAGTTCTGAGAGGAAAAACAAATCCAAAAAATTGTTACCAAAAAAAGTATCTTTTTAAAAAATGAAGGAAAATTAAGACATTTAGAGATAAACAAAGGCCAAAGAGACCATTACAGAAGACCTGCCCTACAAGAAATGCTAAAGGGCGTCCTTCAGGCTGAAATAAAAGGACTAGACAGTAACTTAAAGCCTTAAGAGAAAATTTAAAAACATTGAAATAAAGGTAACCACCTAGATAAATATAAAAGTCCTGTATTACTGTACTCTTGGTTCGTAACAGATTTTTCTCCCCTATATAACTTAGCAGGCAAATGTGTAAAACAATATTTTAAACATATGTTAATGAGCATATAATGTCTAAACATGTATTCTGAAGGGAGCCTGGTTGAGTGCCAACTTCCCACATATGTGATCCCGGGTTCAATCTTCAGCTCTGGTACCTGAAAAAAAAAAAAAGATGTAATCTGAGACAATAACAAGGCAAAGGGGAGGGAAGGAGATATATAGGAAGAGAAAGTTGGTATACTGCAGAAACTAGGTTGATACTAGTCAAACTAGGTTGTTCATTGTAATTACAAAGATAACCACTAAGAGGAATCAAAATACTATCACTAAAAAAAAAAGCAATAAATTTTTAAAAAGACAGTAGTGTAGTAATTGAGGAACCAAAAAACATACAAGACATACAGAAAACAAATAGCTAAATGGCAGAAGTAAATTCTTTATTTTCAGTTATTACCTTAAATATCAATGGATTGAAAGGCAGCAAATGGCAGACTGAATGAAAAAGGATGATCCAGCTATTTGCTGTCTAGAAGAGACTCACTTTAGGACACAAAGAGATTAAAAGTAATAATAAAAAACAGGTATTCCATGCAAACAGCAATCAAGAGTGGCTATATTTACTAAAAAATAAAATTTTTTTTAAAAGGGTGGCTATATTACAGGGCAGGCCTATTTAATGTGGGGGAAAAAAAGCCAACCAAGAATTCTGTACATGGCAAAAGTGACTTTCAAAAATAAGGGAGGAATTAAGACATTCCCGGTAGAGAAAAGCTGAGGGACTTCCTCCCCACCAGGCCTCCAAGAAATGCTAAAGGTTGAAAGCAAGGACACTAGACAAGTGACTTAAACCATGTGAAGGAAAAAGACCTCCAGGGAGATAACGGCGTGGGTGAATATAAACACCAAGGCTGTTGCATTTTTTTGTTTGTATCTCTCCTTTTCACTTTCTACAGGATCTAAAAAGCAAATGTACAAAAATTTAATGGGAAATCAATGGCTTCCGATTTGTAATGGGTACGTATGTAAGTTGTGGCAGGAACTACGAAAAGGTGGAGGGATGAAGGCCTATGCTATTAAAGTTGTTAGGCTGATATCAAAGCAAACAAGATTTTTACAGACTTAGGGTGTTAAATTTAAGCCCATGGTAACCACAAAGAAAGTATCAGAGAATATGCAAATTCACAGACAGAAAGTAGAGTACAGGTTACCAGGGGTGGGGGGCAGGGCCAACGGGGAGTTAATGCAAAATGAGTGTAAGGTTTCTGTTTGGGGTACAGGGAAAGTAATGTAATGGGTGCTGGGGAAGGCACTGAAGGGTACTGCATGTGATTAATCCCACTGAACAGTGTGCTTGGGAGGGGCAGGGATGGGAGGATTTATGAGATATGTATTTCCACAATTTTAAAAAATGAAAGAAACTAAGAGATAGCGATGATTAAGTACAATACGTGATAATGGATGGGATCGAAGAATGGAGGAGAAAATGTTCAAAAGGACATTACTGGGACATAGGAAAATGGAATACAGAATATAAGTTTTATATCAATGTTAAATTTCTTGAATTTGATAATGCACTTAAGAGGCTTACCTTACGAGAGTATCTTTGTTAGTAGGAAATGTACATAGAAGTACTTTTGTGCAAGGAGTATGATGTGTGTAACCTACTCTCAAATGTTCAGGAAAGGGAGGGAGAGAGAGAAAGAGGAAGGCATGAAGGAAAGAATGACGTGGTGAAGGTGACAACATGTTAAATTGGTGACTCTACATATCTGTTTTGTTGGGGTTATGTTGGAGTTCTGTGTATGGGGTTTGCATTATTTTTGTAACTGTCTAGTAAGTTTCAAGTTAATTTAAACTAAAAAGTTAAAACAATAAAATAAGAAAATCCCTTCTAAAGAAAAGTTCAAGACTGGACTACTAAATTCTATGAATATTTAAAGATTATTTAACACTCATCTTTCTCAAACTCTTCCAAAAAATAGAAGAGGAGGAATTACTTTCTAATTCTTTCTATAACCCTGACACCAAGCTAGATAAAGACAGCACAAGAAAAGAAAATTACAGACCAATATCCCTTATGAATACAGATGAAAAAATCCTCAACAGAATTCAACAGTGTGTACAAAAGGATTATATTCCATGACTAACTGGGATTCGTTCCAGGAATACAAGGGTGGTTCAACATAAGAAAACTCATCAATGTAATACATCACTGTTTTAGTTTGCTCCAGGACAGCGAAGGCAAAATACCAGAAATGGATTGTTTTTTTTAAAAGGAATTTATTTGGGGGTAAAATCTTACAGTTCTGAGGCTGTGAAAGTGTCCAAATCAAGGTATCATCAGAGACGTTGTCCCACCAAAGGTCAGCTGCTGGATCCTGGGCTCCCGCCATATGGCAAGGGGCAGTGGTGGGTCTGCTAGTCTCCCTCTGCCTTCTTCTCCAGACTCACCTCCTCTTTCAGCTGCAAGCTGCTCTGTGGGCCTAGCCTCTTCACGGCCTCATGGCTTCAGCTTCTCCACTTATTCCAGCCTCTGGCCTCTCTCTCAGGCTCGCAGGGTTTTTCTGACTTTCTGCAACTGTAGGCAATCCTGGGATCCTCTCTAACATGGCAGGTAAAATGGCAGCTGCCTCGCTCTGTGTGTTTTACTCTCAGTTCACCACTTAGATAATCCAGCAAGAGGGCCAAGATCCAACCTGGGTCACCCCTCACGGATGTAGTCCAATCAGAGGCCCTAAAATGATCTAATCAAAAGATCCCTTAAGGGAATCTAATGCCATCAAAGGGTCCCACACCCACGGGAACGGATTAGTTCCAAAACCATGATCTTTTCTGAGATTCACAAAAGTTTTAAACTGTCACAACCACATTAATAGAAGGGAAAAAAACCCTCATCTCATTTGATGCAGAAAAGGCATTTGACAAAATCCAACATCCGTTCCTGATAAAAACACTCAGAAAACTAGGAATAGAAGGGAATTTTCTCAACATGATAAAGGGCATTTATGAACACCCACAGCAAATAACATACTCAATGGTGAAAGACTGAAAGCTTTCCCCTAAGATCAGGAAGAGGACAAGGTACCCACTGTCACCACTGTTGTTCACCACTGTACCGGAAGCTCTAGTCAGAGCAATCAGGCAAGCAAAAGAAATAAAAGGCATCTAAATTGGAAAGGAAGTCAAATTATCCCTAGTCACAGATGACATGATCCTATATATAGAAAATCCCAAAAAATCCACAAGAAAGCTACTAGAACTAATGAATGAATTCAGTAGAGTTGCAGGGTACAAGGCAAAACACGCAGCAGTCATTTGGGTGTCTATATACCAGTAATGAACAATCTGAGAAGGAAATCAGTAAAACAATTCCACTTACAATAGCCTCTAAAAGAATAAAATACCTAAGAATAGATTTAACCAAGGAGGTGAAAGACTTGTACACTGAAAACTATAAAACACTGGTGGAAGAAATTAAAGAAGACCTAAATAAATGGAGGGACATCCTGTGTTCATGGTTTGGAAGACTTACTGTTAAGATGTCACTGCTGCCTAAAGTGATTTGCAAATTCAACACACTCCCTATCAAAATTACAGCAACCTTTTTTGCAGGAATGGAAAAGCTGATTCTGAAATTCGTAAGGAATTACAAGGGGCCCAAGATAGCCATAGCAACTTTGAAAAACACTGAAGTTGGAGGGGGTCACAGTTCCTGATTTCAAAACTTACTGCAAAGGTACAGTAAGTTAAAAAGCATGGTACTGGTGTAAGGATAGACATTCAGACCAATAGAATAGAACCGAGAGATCTGGAGATGAATCCCCACTATATAGTCAGTTGATTTTCACCTAGGGCACCAAGTCCATTCAATGGGGAAAAAACTCTCTCTTCAACAAATGGTCCTGGGACAACTGGAAATCCATACACAAAAGAATGAACGTGGGAAACGGACTTTGGCCCAGTGGTTAGGGCGTCCGTCTACCACATGGGAGGTCCGCGGTTCAAACCCCAGGCCACCTTGACCCGTGTGCAGCTGGCCCATGCGCAGTGCTGATGCGCGCAAGGAGTGCTGTGCTACACAGGGGTGTCCCCCGCGTAGGGGAGCCCCACGCGCAAGGAGTGCACCCATAAGGAGAGCCGCCCAGCAGGAAGGAGGGAGCAGCCTGCTGAGGAATGGCGCCGCCCACACTTCCCGTGCCGCTGACGACAACAGAAGCGGACAAAGAAACAAGATGCAGCAAAAAAGACACAGAGAACAGACAACCGGGGGAGGGGAGGGGAATTAAATAAATAAAAATAAATCTTTAAAAAAAAAAAAAGAATGAACGTGGACCTGTACACCATATACAAAAATTCATTCAAAATGGATCAACAACTATAAGAGCTAATACTACAAAACTCTTACAAGAAGACATAGGGAAAGATCTTCAGGACCTTATAGTAGGCAATGGAGTTTTAGATTTCACACCAAAACTGCAAGCCACAAAAGAAAAAAAATAGATAAAATGGATGTGACAGTTTGAGATTATTTATAAATCCCCAAAAGAAAAAGACTATGTTTGAAAACTAATATACTCCTCTGGGTGTGCTACTCTTTGATTGTATTAAATTCAGAGAGGGGCCTCTGAAGTTCCCTTCCTCGATCTCTTGCCCTGGTTCCAGACAAAGACTGGTGAAAGTGTAAACAGGAGAAACCAAAAGCAAAATGGCTCACTGACATTTTTTAAATTGATACATTTTAATAAAGCATAAATCCATCCAAAGTGATCAGTCAGTGGTATTTGGTATAATCACATAGTTGTGCATTCATCACTTCAATCATTTTTAGAGCATTTTCATTATTCCAATAATAATAATAAAAACAAAAAACAAACAAAACTTATCGCCTTTCAATCTCTGCTCCCCCTACCATGCATAGCTGCTATTCTGTCTCCTTCTCTTGGTATATTTGTATTTACATTTGGTAAAAACAGTCTTCTATATGCACTATCACTCATACTTGTATTTTACATGAGGTTTCACTACGTTATACAGCCCCATGTTACATTTTTTGGCTTTCCTTCTAGCAATATACATGACCTTAGACTTTCCCTTTCAACCATATCATACCCATAAAATAACACAGCTAGTTACAAACTCCATGATGTGCTTTCACCATTTCTATTCAATCCAAAGATTTTTACAAACAACCATTTTACTAATTCTGCGCGGATTAGCCCTCAGCTTTCTATTCTCTACTCTCCTTCTATGCTTTGGTGACCTAAATTCTATTAACTCCATGAAGTTTACAGAATATATTTTAGTTCTTAGTAGCACAATCGGCTCGCTGACAGTTTACAAATCTCCCCCACCCATGGGAAACAGCCGTACTCACAGGGCCAAAGAGAAAGCAAATTAGGATGTTTCACAATCTGGGGCATTATGCTATGAGGAAGCAGCCCAGGGGTCAGGGTGCCGACTGCGTGAAATTGGGGCACTGATTCCCGGCATTCGTGTCTCCCCAGGGTGGGAGGCCCCGTCCTCCAGCCCTTGGAGCAAGTCAAGTGGGCCGACATCAGAACCAGGGCCCAGGTTTCACGTGGAAAGACCAGAGAACATTGTGTTGTTTTCCATTTTATGGGGCCAGGTTTTCCCAGCGTGCAGGGCCCTGGGGAGCTGTGACCAACCTCAGCGGGTCACAGCTCATTCAGGCGGTTGAACAACCACCTCATTCAGGATCCACCGCCCCAGGCTCTTCTCTGGACCAGCTCAGAAGTCACATCTCCGGGGCGGATCCTGCAGGGCCCAATGTCGGAAGCCAGCCCTTTGGCTTTAGAGCTGGCCCAGGAAGTCTGGACAGCACCCACCCAACACCCAAGGCCCCTGGCCACCATTTGGCACATGGGCCCTGCCTGAGCCTCAACATCCTCTTTTGAGGAGAACTTCCAAAAAGAAAAGGGGCCTCGATGAAAAGAATGCTAATGAAATCCCAAATAAAAGCAGCAAGGAAGGGGCCCAAAGCAGAGCTGGAATTACTCATCTGCTTATGGTTAGGGAGGCGCTGGAGTTAGCTTTACCACATTCGCAATTCTATTTCATCCTATGCAAAGAGGTATTTTAATCCCAGCTCTACAGGCAGAAACGCCCAGGGCCAAAGGGGATGGGAATGAAATAAGGGAGCCGGCGCCTTGCAAACGTCTCAGGGAAGAGCATTCCAAGCAAAGGGACCGCGAGTTCAGAGGCCTGGGGGCTGGAATGTTCTGGGTTGGAGGACCTCAGTGCTGGAGCAGAGGAGCCAGGCCAATCTCAGAGTTAACGAGGCCGGGAGCGGGTGGGCGTGCGGGCAGCACTCCAGCACTCCGAGGGGCTGGCGGGCTGTCTGCCCACTGAGTATAAATTGGTTCGACGTCTCAAGAAGGAGGTTTGCCAATATCTACCAAAATTACAAATGCTCCACTTAGGAATTTATCCTAACATGTTTCGCATAGTTGAGAAATTGTACAGGCATGAGACAATCTATCTCAGTGTTGTTCATAAGGGCAAAAGATTCGAAATAACATACGTGACCCTCAGTTTCTCAGCGGTTTTGCAGAGCAGGAGAGAAGTGTGTAACTTTTGCATTGCAAAACAACTTGAGGCCACTTCTGGAGGATTATTCTGGGAGGGATTTACAGACCCGAAGAGAAGGAGGGGGTGGGGCGGGGGCTCATCAGAGGCTGCAGCAACAGTCCAAGAATGAAGCAGAGTGAGGCGAATGGGGCCTGGTGGGGTTCCAGGCCTGTTGAGGGTGGGGGCTGCCGGGCCTCTTTCAGAAAAGGCTACATCCAGGGGGCTGCTGCACTGGACAGACAGACTGGGGAGGCTGGGGAAGGGATCAGCTTCTAAGGAGGCAGATTCAGGGAGAGGAAAACAGAGAAAGGGACGCAGCTCCGATTATCTGAAGAGGGCCATTCCCCCAGGTGGCAAAAGACCCGAGTGGGCCCTGGAGCCAGGGACAATCAAACCTCCCTTTCCTGTTCCCTGGGCTGGAAGGGAGTGAGTTGGGGTTGGAGTCCTCTGAGAAAGCCCAGGTCTGTTGTCAAGGGCCTAGTCCCCAGGTCCCCAACCCTGCTTCCCGCATCAGGGGGAAGCCGAGGGCCTGTGGGAATACACTTTGCCCCACTTCCTAATGCCACGTCCTGTCCCCTCTTTTCCCAGGATCTGCCCCTCCAAGACCTTGCTCCCCTCTTGGCTCTTTGACTTCGCTTTCTTCGGGATCCTTTCCCTCTTCTGAGAAACTACATGTCTGTGCTACCCCGGTCACAGCACCCACCTTTCACTGGCAGCCCCTCTGGCTGCCACCCCTCACCCGAGCAACCCTCATTCCATCCCAGCCCTTACTGTCCCCACTTTCCCACCTCCTGTTTCCTCCTGCAATGGCTCCCCCCATGCCCCAAAGTGCTCTTCCTTCGTGGTTTTCCTAAGGCCAGCTCCAGGGGACACGATCTGTTCTCATTTGCTGGTCTGCGCAGTCACCCAGTTCTCCTGTGGCCCCCCCAGGATTTCCTCCCAGTCTTCCCTGCCCATTTTCGGTTCTGTCCCTCAAATGCTGGTACCCCCAGGCTCGTTCTCCTTGAATACCCACTTTCCTCAGGAAACTTCCTCCTTCCTCATGGTGTTGATCACTCACTGGGAAAAGCTAGGATTTGCCCTTCCCACAGAGAGGAGGAAAAGGGGAGGTTAGAGGCAGGGTGGAGTGCACGCCCGGGGAGTGACATCTGAAGAATCCAGACAAACAATGGAAGGGGGTTAGGCTGAAACACCCATAAAGACACAACCTCACAAGTACCTGAGGCCTCTTTCTTCCCAGCAGCACCTGATCTTACAGAGGTAAGGAGTGGGCGCCGGAACCTCCCATCTCGCCCTCTCTGGCTCCCTCTTGCCTCCGTGCCCCTTGTCAGATTCGCCTTCCCTTCCCACACCCCAGCATCCTTGTCCTTGCCACCTATTAGCCTCTTGGTCAGTCTGCTTTCTTTCCTGTCACAGGCACCCAGCCCCCCAGGCTTCCACACCTGGAAGCCAGAGAGCTGGTCTGGAGGCGCTGTGAGTTCCCAGTTTAATTTTAGATCTGTCCAGGAGACCCCCGGCCCCGCCTCATACACACACTTTGGTGTCACGCAAACCCTGGTTACATAACAATCACAGACCCCAAAGCGCTGACATCACCCCACTGAGGTTTCACCAGCTTGGACAGCCAAGTCATGTATGGCCAGGGATGATGGCGGGGGACCAGGCCTAATGGAACAGCCGGGAACTGGTAAGGACAGGCAGGTCAGAGTAAAAGGTGGAAACTGCTGGTGACTCTGAGAGGAAAGCAGAAGTATTTGGGTCCTTTAATTCCCCTAAATTCCCACCACATTTCATTGTTGCCCCACATTTCTCCTCCTCCCCACACGGGGAGTTTCCGATTTCACTTCCTCGGAACTTAAGCAGCTAGAGGGCATCGACTTCCTCTTTATCCTCCCCCACAGTGGTGGCCTCTTCAGGGAGGACGTCTCCTCCCGCCAGGTAGATGTCATACCTGCTCCCCATTCCCGGATCCGTGTCCCAATCCCAAACCCGCTGGCTTCAGGGGAGGTCGGGCCTCTGACTGCTGACCTGCCTTTCCCCACCCGCCTTCTCCCTCCCCATTTTGCTTTCTTTTCACCCCTGGCCTTGGATTTACTACTCTCTCGGCTTCCTCTATCACCCCTTTCCTGTCTCTCCCTCTCCCCAAAAAATCAAAGATGAGGGGAAGAGAGAGAGCTTGGAAGGGCAGTGCAGGGAGGGAGGCGCGCGCCCCCGGGGTCCCCTGATGCTGCTGGAGATTCTAAGCAGGTGGGAGGAGGAGGCCGGGTCTTGGGGGGATCTGCTGGGGGACGCGAAGCCACGGAACTGAGGGGCGTAGCTGGGGGCCTGGCGAAGCCATGCGGCGGGGTGGCCCCGACCCTTCCTCGCGCCCTTCACCCGCTTCCCGCCTTGCCAACGGCAGCAAGACCGCGAGCGGCCCCACTCCTGCCGGACCAAACAGGTGCGGTTGCCAAGGCACCCAGCGCGGCGACCAGGGGCGGGGAGCCCGGTAAGCGCAACTCGCGAGATTTGGGTTCGGCCAATGGGAGGCGGGGGAGGGGAGGACGTGGCGCGGGGATCGTGGGCGGGGCTGGGGAGGGCTCCACCCCCTCCCGTTCCCCCCGCTGCACCGCCCCGCCCCGCGGCGGCGCGCGCTCCGGAACGCAGGGCCCAGCCTTATAAAGGCGGCTGGGCGCGGCGCGTGCTCCACTCCGCAGAAGGTGCCTCGGCGGGTTGTTCCGTGCGCGTGCGCAGTGCGGGCCGCTTCCCCGCCCCCGGCCCCGCCGCCGCCGCTGCCGCCGCCGCCCGCCGCCGGCCGGTCCGGCCCCGCCTCGGTTCCGCGCGGTCGCCGCCGCTCTCAGCCGCCGGTCTGCCCCGCAGCAGCCAGGCCGGGCTCCGGAAGCATGTTCAGCTGGGTCAGCAAGGATGCCCGGCGCAAGAAGGAGCCGGAGCTCTTCCAGACGGTGGCCGAGGGACTGCGGCAGCTGTACGCGCAGAAGCTGCTGCCCCTGGAGGAGCACTACCGCTTCCACGAGTTCCACTCGCCCGCGCTGGAGGACGCGGACTTCGACAACAAGCCCATGGTGCTCCTCGTGGGCCAGTACAGCACGGGCAAGACCACCTTCATCCGGCACCTGATCGAGCAGGACTTCCCCGGCATGCGCATCGGGCCCGAACCCACCACCGACTCCTTCATCGCCGTCATGCACGGCCCCACTGAGGGCGTGGTGCCGGGCAACGCGCTCGTCGTCGACCCGCGGCGCCCCTTCCGCAAGCTCAACGCCTTCGGCAACGCGTTCCTCAACAGGTACCCGGAATCCCTGGCCCCGGGGGCGGAAGGGGAGGCCTGGTCCCCGGCTCGCCCTCGGGCCCCGAACGGTCCGCGGCCCCCCGCCACGCTTTGTCTGGGAGGCCCCGGCGGGACCCCCAGCGACCACTCCCTGGGGCCGGATCTCCTACCTCTTCCCACCGAACACCCGCGTGGGGGTCTGGGAGCGGGCGTTGCCAGCTCTCCCGGCTTCTACCACTCCCAGAATTTTCCGGTTCATCAGTTTAACTCCCCAACCCCCGCACCCCCCCCTAAGACCCCAGCCCCCGATTCCCTCCGAAGCAGGGGAGCCGTTACGAAGGTGACAGATTCCTGTCTTCTCTTTCTTGGTCTCATCTCCTGCCCTTAATGTAGTAACCCCCCTCTCCCAGCGGCCCAGGCACCTAGTTCGTTCAAATACCGCCCCCTCCCCTTGGCTTTCTTCAGGGGGCACTTTCTGAAGTGTATTGGAAAAGACAGGATGAAAATTTTGGTGCTTCCCCTTGCTGGGGTGGTGTGTGTTGTGCTCAACTTCCGCTGGGGTTGGTGGTTTTGTGTAGGAGGGACAGGGAAGGCCCTGCTGTGGCCAGCTCTTTAGGGCAGGCCCCTTGAGGCAGCGGCCAGATGGGGGGGCATGGACAACCTGCTCCCAGAGGCAGGTCTGGAAGGGCCTGGGCTGCCTTCAGGAGCGCGGAGAAACAGGGTGAGGCAGTGGCACTAGCTGCCCTGGAATGGCATTCGGGCCCCAAGTACCTCTATAGACTCTGGGAGGTTCCCTGACCTACTTGGGCCTCGGTTTCCCCTGTTGAATGGGTGAAGTCTCCCTCCAAGATTCTAACCCTGGCGACACTATGAATGAAACTCAGTGACCTCCTTTCTGAATCACGGTGAAACAGCCAGCCTCACTTTTCTGGAAAGGACTCATCAGTGGTTCCGACTCCCCCCCGCCACCCCATGAGACATACCAGAGGACTTACAGCGCCTGCCCGCTCTCCCACCTCCCATTCTAGGAGTGACTCCTCATGCCTTTCGACATCTGAGTGGGGGGAAGAGCCTAGAAAGGAACCCTTGAATCCTGCCTTCCCAGTCTCCGCCCTGTATGAGCACATTCCTTTCCGGACTCTGTCCAGCCCGCCCCAGCGCAGAGCCAGGGGCCGGGTTCCCCTCCCTTGAACAGAGAAGATAGGCAAGTTTCTCCTGGTCCTGTGGCCCCCGGCAGGCATTGGCCGTGTCAGGGCTGGGGTTGAGTGAAGCCCCTTGGGCTGAGACCCCTCCTCTGGTGTGTTAGAATTGCCGTGCCCGTTGGGGAGCAGTTGGCGCAGACAGTTTAGTGTTGGGAGCGATAGGATCTTGTGGAAAGTTTGGCTGCTGTGCTGGAAATTCCAAGCATGAGGTCTTTGCTTTCACTCAGAACTTAGGGGAGCTGGGAGGAAGGGTTGCTGCACCTGCCTCTTGTGGCCTTAGGTATCCACCGGTGATCACGAGAGCAGGGAGAGGACAGTTTTCAAGCTGCAGTGACCTCAGGCACCCCCGGCCCGCCCCTCGCTGCGTGAGGAACGGAGGCTCCAAGCCTCCCGTGGGTTTGTCGAACCCACACAGCAAGTCAGCGCAGCCACTTGCCACGCACTGCGCTTCTGCCCAAAGAGCAGTTCAGGAGCGCTTGGTCCACGACAGGCACTCTGCTGACATTGGTGCACAGAATCTGAGCATGGCACCACGCTCATGTTTCCTTCCTGCCTCCCCTTATCTCCAGAGGGGCCTTACCTGCCAAGGGTGGGGGCGTGGGTTTGCGCTGGAGCTGAGGCCTGGGCTGTCAGATGCCGAGGACTCTGCGTTACACCCGGGCACGGAGGGGACTACAGGGGGCTTTTCTCTGGGGGACACAGCCTCTCCGGTGCCCTTAAAGAGACCCACCGAATCCTGAACTCGACCCCCACCCCGCAGTACCTGCATTGGGGTGCGGATGGAGCAGCCCTGGGCAGGGTGCAATCGGTGTCGGAAGAGACTTGTGAAAACTCCTTGCATAACTGGTACTGCCTGCCTGCAGTGAGAGGGGAAATCGGGGTCCCCTGTTGGTCAGGAAGAGGGATGGGGGAAGGGTCTGTCCGGGCTGCTCCCTGCAGTGTTTCCCGCCTCGCTGGGCTTTGCCGACCCCCTCACCCCCAAGACGTGCAGGTGGTAACCCGCTCACCAGGCTCCCTCACCAAGCGTTTTTGTACACCCCCTCCCAGAGCCAGCTCTCCTCCTAGTCCTTGTATTTTGCCTTCTGCCCGGTGGCTCCTGTCCCTCGCAGGCACCCTGGCCTTTCGTGCAGTTATTTATGGCGTGCGCGGTTGGCTCCTGCTGCTCGTGAGTTGAGGTCCAAGTTTTGTTCACATGTGGGTCAACTGGCTTTACTCCGTGGGCACTTGCAGGCGGCACCTCTCACCCAGCCTCTGGCCACCGGCCTCGCAGGGGATGGGGCCCAAAGGAGAAGCTAAGCCGTTCAGTTTCCTCCCGCTGTAGGAAAGGCAGCTCTAACCTGCATCCGACAGGCAATGGGTCCGGATTTTCTTTGCTCACAATACCTTTTAAGGGAACCCCTTCTGTGCCCAGGAAAGAATCCCTGCCTTCAGTTTGGGCAGCTCCTTGTGCTGGGCATAGCGTGGGACCCGGGCACCCACAGCCAAGCCCTCACCCGTGAGTCGCAAGCCTCCCCGTGGCGTTGTTCTTCCTTGGCCCGCCTTGACTTTCAGAGCCTGGTGTGGCTGTTTTGCTACCCCCTCACCCACCGGCCCCTGCGGTCCCCAGCTTTTCCTGACCACCCACCGCAGTCCCTTCACCCTCGCAGCTGGGTGAAAGGGGAGGGCTGGTCCCGGCCTTAGCAGCAATAGGGAGAGACCATCTAGTGTGCAAATTTAGCCAAGGGCTTGGAAATTTTAGCATGGAAAATCAGGATCCCAGTGCTGCCCTGCTGAATGGAGTGGCAAACCAGGCCAGCGCACTCTTACAGTGAAGAGTTCCCCCTTGAACTCCGAGGGGGAAAGCTTAATGTGAGGGGGCCGCGTGAGCCTGGATTCCCAGCCACCCGTGGAACTAAGGCGATAGAAAGCCCTCTAAGTTCCCTGCTTTTGGAAGGGAAGCCGGAGGAAACGACGGCGTCAGGAAGTGCTGCTGCCCCGTCCCGGGCAGCAGGACCTTCGTCCTGATGTCCATGTTGCGTGCTTGCTTCCCGCAGGTTTATGTGCGCCCAGTTGCCCAACCCCGTCCTGGACAGCATCAGCATCATCGACACGCCCGGCATCCTCTCTGGAGAGAAGCAGCGCATCAGCAGAGGTAAAGCAGGCCGAACGCGGGTTGAGTCAGCTGACTTCCTTTGGATGTCTGGGACCTGAACCTGGAGCGAGGTGGAGTCTCCCAGCCCCAGGCTTTTTTGTTTTTCTAATGTGCGCAGGTGAGAACTCATCTCCCATCAGCGCTTTATCTCAGCACCAAGCCCACGGGAGCTGCTTTCTTCCTTCACTCCCTGGGCTAAGGTTGCAAGAGCAGGCAAGGTGAGACCACTGCCGCCGTGGCTCTCGTGTGCAGGCAGGGCTGGGAGTCGGGGGTTGGGGCTGGGCTGGGGGGCGTGTGGGAATCTCTATATCCCTGCTTCAGGCCCCTCAGCCAGTGGTGCCCAGGGGGCCGTGGTGCTGCCCTCTGGAGCTGACTTAGCTCAGACGGTGTTTAAAAACCTTTGCCTTCTATGGGAAGTGGATGTGGCTCAGGCGACTGGGCCCCTGCCTACCACATGGGAGGTCACTCGTTCAGATTCCGGTGCCTCCTAAAGAGACAAGGAAGATACAGCAAGTGAAAAACAACAAGGGGGTGGGAAGAAAGAAAGAAATACAGTAAATCTTTAAACAAAGCCAAAAAAAACCCCTTTGCCTTCCAAAGCCATGTAAATCCTAGGGAGTCCAGCAGGACCGGGACAGAACCATTTGGCCCGGGAGGCAGCCAAAAGAAGCTAGCTGACATGTGTTCAACCCTGAGGGTTGATTTGCTTAAACGCTGGCTCAGCAGCAGCCCCTCTGGGTGCGGTGCATGGCCTCAGCTTTCGTGCAGAGTGTGGTGCTTTTCCGAAAGGCCTTTCAGAAAAGGCCATGCTTTTCTGAAGATCTGGTTCAGGATGAGCCCGGGGCCTGTTCCTGCCTCCGCCCTATTTTGTAGAAGGGAGGGGCGCCTGGGGGCCTGAGTGCTTTGGTACGTGGAGGGGGGAGGTGGGGGGTGTTGAGTGCTTTCTATGCGGAACCAGGGAGGCAGGTGGATGGGACCTGGAGACTCAGAAGTGGAACCTGCTGCTGAGGTGGGAAAATGAAATAAGCCCAAACTCAAAGGGTTAAGGACAGGTGACCAGGTTTGTTTATAATGACCTTGCCAATCTTTCCAGAGCTTCTGTCCCTCTGGGCTGCCAGGCAGTGGCGACCCTTACAGGTGATGTCCCATCCTGAGGTGCGGGGTGTGGGGGGGAACGGGGCAGGGCAGGGTCTGTGCTGTGTGGCAGCTGTGAGTGGGTGGGGCCCCATTCTACCACTGAGCACTTTTGCTGCTTTTTTCCCAGTCAGTATTGGTGCTCATTGGAGGGTACCAAACTGCTCAATCTCCAGCTCTAAATCTGGCTTAAAACTCTCTAGTTAAGCTTTTAGGTTCCGTCCATTTCTGGAGGTAAATAGCAGTCCTGAGAGTTTAAGGGAATCGATTTTGGAACACCTTATAAAAAAGTTCTTTTTTATTGCTCTCCATCTGATTATTCTAACCTAGTTTTAGGAAAATGCCCAATAGGCTCAAAGTCCTGTCATCTGCCAAAGCAAGCCTAGAAAATCTGGATAAATTACTCTTAGAAGGCAAGAGAAGGAACCACCAAAGAATTTCTTCTCAGTCTGTCTCCAGGGCCAAAGTATCTGCTGACATTTTCTTTGAGGCGCTGTAGAGTTATCCTTTCCATGACCTGGAGTGGGAGGTGGCGGTGAATTCTTCTGACTAGGCCATCAGATAGAGACAGAGGCCACCTCTGGGCTTTTCGTAATGCTCCCAGCCCCGGCTGGTGGTCAGCTGGGCAGCTGGTGTGTCCACATCTTCAGATAAGTCAGTTGCCTACAAAAAAAGCTGACCTTCCCCAAAGGCCACTGGCTGCCTCTTGTGTGAGCACTAAGGGGGGTGGAGAATCTTGGGGCCTGTTTTGGCCCCTAAAAAGGAACTCAGAAGCAGCTGTTTTCCACCCAGTGCTGGGGATTTCCCCCACTGGTCTTTGACACTTTAGCCTGGGCCGGAGAGGTCACAGTGAGAGGGTCTGAGCGTGTGTCCTGATGTATCACGTTCTCTGGCCCTGCCCCGGCCCCGCTGGGATTGCTTCCCAGCCCTGCTTCCGGTTCCCATCCCTCTGCTTCCTTTCCCGTTAGGACGTTGGTGCCTGAACTTGTTCTCTCTGGGCGAGGCACCGAAGTGGAGCTTAGAGGACAAAGCCGCAGGTCCAGGGCGCAGTCTGCTTGGGGGCCAGGGCTGTGGGCGGATGCAGCGGGCGAGGCAGCCCCTGCCTTCAGGCTGTCACGGGAGGGCTGCGTGGGGGACAGGCCGGCAGGAAGCGCCCTGCCTGTGGGGCTGCCCTGCCCTTCCAGGTGTGGGGGTGGCCTGGGGCCCTGAGCAGCCCACCCGCCCAGTTCCCGCAGAAGGCCTCCTCTCGCCGTCGCTGGCGGGAAGGAGAAGGCCGGCTTCAGGCTCAGCCCCTCGCTGACCGGTGGGGGTTTCCGCCGTGCACTGGCGAGAGGTCAGGCCCATAGATCTCTGGACTGTTGCCCTCCGCCACCCCTAACGCTGTGCTGAGTAGATTAAACTAAAGGTTGCCAGGTGGGCCCTGGCCACGCAGTGGGCTTGGTGGCAGCACCGTGTGGGGGGAGCGGA
The DNA here is from genome assembly GCF_030445035.2 of Dasypus novemcinctus. Taxonomy (NCBI): domain Eukaryota; kingdom Metazoa; phylum Chordata; class Mammalia; order Cingulata; family Dasypodidae; genus Dasypus; species Dasypus novemcinctus. The sequence continues at coordinate 9,871,798 of NC_080682.1, forward strand.
CCACGGCGCGGTACCTCTGGACGGACGGGAGGGTGAGTAGGTTTCCCCTGGCAGACCCCGCTGTGAGTCACGCAAGGTTCCCTGCGGCGCCGTGGCCGCCTCCTGCGAGGAAGGCCGAGGAGGCTGGGTGCTCCCAGCCTGGCCGCACTCTCTCCCTTAGCTGAGGGCGTGGAAAGCAGGTGTTTCCCTCGCAGAGCGATAGGGCCGAGGGCGGACGCGGGGCCGGGGTAGGGCGTGCGTTTCTGTGGTCCTCCGACCCTGTTCCCTGGAAACGACATTCTTTGGAGGTTGCATGTCCATTGGCGTTCCTAATTACATCGACTTTCCTTTCCCACCCCACCTGCCTGGCCCCTCCTGGTGTTTTTCCCTCTTCCCCCTCCTGCAGGAAACACTGCCTGGTGAGATAAGGTAGGGCCTGCCTGGCCCCAAGCTGCCGGGGTACAGTTGGGGCTCCGCCTCGGGGCCCCGAGAAGGGCTGCCGAGAACAGAAGGGGGCCCCGTGGGGGTCTCAGACGGCCCTCCCCCATGCCCTCGTCTTCCGAATGATTTTAAAGACCGCGTTCTCCTGTGTCAGCAGAGAGGTGGCCTTTGCGGACAGCGTTCATTCCTGTGCCACCCTTGTGACTGATAAGGGGTGTTCCAAAGGGCAGTGGGCCCGGCAGGGTCTGTGTCCCGGGCCTCCAGCGTTGGTGGCCGCCCGCATCTGAGCAGCATCTTTCCATGGTGGGGAGGCACGCTCAGAATGGGGCCCCAGCCTTGTCGTTATGTGGCTGTGAGCCGAGCCTTCGGTGCCTCAGTTTCCCCATGAAAGCCATGTCAGCAGGGCAGTGTCGTTCCAGCTTGGATTAGGAGAGCTGCACTCTGTGCCTGGCTTTCTGCCCGCCCCGCCAGTTCCGTCTAGTCTTCACAAGCAGCTGCTTCCACGACAGAGTGGCTGCTCTTCAGATGAGGAAACAGAGGCTTAGGAAAGCTAAGTGGTTAGCCCAGGATGACACCCAAGCTAGGAAATGTCTCAGAGCCCTGCCAGGGCTGTGCTCAGAGCCGCAGGGAGGCCGGGAGAGGCCATGTGGCAGGAGGCCGTGGGTGGAGGGATCCCGAGAGCTCGGATTCAAAGGGCCTTGACCCTGCCAGGGCGTTCCTGTGCCTCTCTCTTGTGGCCCAAGGTCAGACTCCAGGTTCTAGGCTTTTGGGGTACCTGGAACTTGGATTCCTAGAAATGGGCCTTGGGGGCTGGGGTTTTGAAGAATGTTGCTGGTCTCTTCTTTACTTTTCCCTCTTCCCTCTCTCCAGCCAGAAGTTGCCCCCAGGCCCTCCTGGAGGAGGACTGGGAGCCCCAGCGAGGGGCACTGGTCACTGGGTTCCCACTTTCCCTTCTGCTGGCAGGCCCAGGTTCTCAGGCTGCACCCAAGCCCCAGAGCCGTCCCCGTCCTCAGCGTCCAGCCTGGAGCCCTCAGAAGGGGCCCTGTGCTGTGGGCCTTCCCTCCTGGGCCCTACCTCACCGGGTCAGTGCTGCCCCCAGGGTTTTTTGCAGACCGTAGAATGCCCGGCGCTTGCCTTGGGCAAGGCTGAGGGGACTCTGTCCCTGCGATCCACCACACCCACGCACGGGTCAGGTCCCAGCTCCTAAAGACCTGGGAGGCACATGGGTTAGAAGAGCCTCTCAGCAGGAGTATGCACATGCTGATAAGCTCTCGTCCTGGTGCCTGGCACCCAGGTAAGCGCCAGCAAGTGCCATTGGGTGAAGAAATTCATAAAGACCCTGGCTCAGCCAGCGTTTCCTTTCAGACTCCAGGCCCTTGGGCCACCGCCCTTCTCTCAGAGCCCCCTCAGCTGTCCCCTCACCCTGCAGCCTTGCTGCTAGCCTGAACACCTGCTGGGATTCCTCGCAGGCTCTGCCGAGGGTGTGGGCCGCGCGTGCCGCAGGGGGCGCCGCACAGGCCGTCTCCGACCCGTCGGGGCTGGGAGCAGCTGGCAGGAACGCCTGCAGACCTTCGGTCTATATCTGGGATGTGAGGCATTCCTCACTTGACAGACGCAGGTCGTTGCCTACACACCCATCAGCATCTGAGCTTCTCTGCCACAAAAGACAAATCCTATGTATAAATAAGAGCAAACATTACAGAGAGCTTGCAGCATACCAGGCACTTGCTCAGCCTCACTTCACCAGTGGAGAAACCGAGGCTCAGAGAGGGTAAGTGGGTCCCACAAATGGTTGTTGAACAGAAGGTTCAGGATTCAAAAGTGGACCCGACGTCATCCAGCCTCATTGCTTCTATTTAGGTTGGATTTACTGCTGTCTGCGTTCCATTTAGTAAAATGCACTGTTCAGATGTGCAGCTCTAAGACTTTTGACTTGTGCCTGCGGTCGTATAACTGCCACCACAAAAATCAAGATCTAGACTAACATCCCATTCCTCCAGAAAGTTCCCTGTGCCCTAGCAGTCAGCCCTGACCCCCGACAACTACTGATCTGGGATTTGTCCCTAAAGCTTTGCTTTCCCCAGAATGTCATATAAACAGACTCGTGCAGTAGAAGCCTGTTGTGTCTTCTCTTTTTTTGCTGAGCAGAATCTGTCGCCCAGACATCACAGTCCTTTTATCCCTTCACCTGCTGAGGGGCGTTTGAGTGGTTTCCCGTCTGGGGCAGCTGTGAATAAAGCTGCTGTGAACACAGGTGGCCGGGGCCCAGTGTGGCCTGTGTTTTTTAAAGATGGATTTATTTTTTTATTTCTCTCCCTTTCCTGCCACTGCCCCCCCAGTTGTCTGCTCTCTGTGTCCATTCGCTGTGTGTTCTTTTGTGTCCGCTTGTACTCTTGTCAGTGGCACCGAGAATCTATGTCTCTTCTTATTGCATCATCTTGCTGCATCAGCTCTCCGTGTGTGCGGCACCACTCCTGGGCAGGCTGCACTTTTTTCATGCTGGGCGGCTCTCCTTATGGGGCACGCCCCCTGCACGTGGGGCTCCCCTACATGGGGGACACCCCTGCATGGCATGGCACTCCTTGCACGCATCAGCACTGCACATGGGCCAGCTCACCGCATGGGTCAGGAGGCCCTGGGTTTGAACTCTGGACTTCCCATGTGGTAGGCGGACGCTCTATCCGTTGAGCCAAATCCGCCTCCCATCTGGCCTGTTTTAATGCCTTGGGTAAATGCGTAGGCGTGGGGAGGCCCCTGTCCTACGAGCACGGTGGCACACTCAAGAATCCTTCTCACAGAACACAGCTGAAGGAATCCGGGGGCAGGTCCTGGCAGCGTGGGGTGTCCTGAGTCCCTGACTCCGACTGTTCTGTCTTGTCTGCGGGGCCCAACCTGAGCTGGAGATGTGCGACGGGAAGGTATGGCAAGAAATACCAAGGCCCACACTGCTTGAATGGCAGGAAGCAAGAGTCAACTGGAGACAAACCCTCTATTGTTCCGTGTTCTAGAAACTTTTGGAAAGTATGAAGCCGCTTTCCCCCAGCTGTTGGAACTACCTGCGCTTTGGAGGCTGCACGGGGAGGGCGAGGATGCATCAGAATGACTCCCTCTTGCGCCTCTGTGCCGGTGGCAGGAAGCGTACTGTCAGCATATCAGGAAGGCAGACTGGGGACGAGGCCAGCACACAGACAGCCGGGCCCCCCAAGAGCTGCAGGGGTCTGGAGGAGGCTCATGGGAACAGAGCCAGGACTGGAGCAAAATGCTTCCCGGTGGGGGGGCGGGACCTGGCCGACTGGCCCAGCCTGGTTGCCCTGAGTAACCGTTGTCCTTCTCCGCATCCCCATCCCATCCCCCATCTTTCTGAGCCGGAGCTTGTCCTGGGGGTTCACCGTGGTTCCCTAACTAAGACAGTTCCTGCTGCAGGGTCGGCTCTTCCTTTCTAGCCCGCTGGCCGGCGGTCCATGTCCTTTGTGGAGTTAGCAGGTGTCTCCCCGCTCAGTAAGGACACACAGTTTTCTGTCCGCCAAGCTCACCACAACGTCTCGTTTGGCTGCTCAGTTGTTGCACGGCGGGGGGGGGGCGGTGACGCCTGATTCAGGTGGCCAGACAGCCGGGCATGGACTCTGACCCACGGTGTGTGCCAAGCCTGAGGGCTCCCTGGTGGACCTTGCCTTAGGCAGTGTGGGGAAGGGCAGGCTGGGGCGCGGGCTCGCGATGGCTGGGGGGCTGGCAGGCGCCTTCCGCTCTTCCTCACCTGCCCGCAGGTGGCTGGGGCTGCCCCTGCCAGCTGTGTGAACCTGGCGCGCTCGCCGCCACAGGTTTGCCAGCTTCGGGGTCTGGCCTGGTTGAAACTTGGCAGCTCTCGGGCGGCGTGCGGCCCCTCCAGAGAGGAGCAAGGGGTCGGGCCTGGCAGTGGTCCACAGCCCCGGGTCACCCGGATGACGTCGCGTGAGCCCGAGCAGTATGACCCCGTCGTGGCCTGCGTGTGTACTTGGCTGGGTACCCTGTTTCTCTCAGACCGAAAGTGAGTGTTTCCCATAATTCACAATAGGAAATTTCATTCACCTGAGGAAAAGTGGGCTTAGCTCTTGCCACCAACTTGTGTTTGCCAGATGGGGGCATCGGCTCTGGCTTCTGGGCCTCTGGACCTGCCCGCTGCGGGTTTGCCATAATTCAGAGGTGCCCAGTCTTCTCTCTCGTGCCCCATCATCCCCCCTAGGGGGATAGGCCTGCGGCCACTGGGCGGAGCTGGGGCTGACCTCATCTCCCCACACCGTGTCCTGATGCCCAGGCCAAAGCTAACATGGCCCGAGCGCCAGCCCCTCAGGACGCCCCTGTTCCAAATAACTTAGTTTTGGCCTCGCTGCTTCCCCAGCTGTTGGAATTCATAGTTGTTTCAGCTCGTGGCAGTCTGAGGACACATGGACTGACGCTGGGAGAGGCTGGGCCTCTTTTTGCTGAGCACGGAGCCTCTGGCTGTGGTTCAGTCCCTGAGTCATCCAGCTTCAGGGCCGACCTGCTGTTCCCAGAACGGCCTTAAAAGGGGCGGCCATGGCCTCAGGCAGGCCCTACAGACTCGAGGCCCAGCCCCGGCCTAGCCAGGGAGCCGGCACCCAGCCCCCGCTCTTCGTCCCCGGCCTCCTCTCTCTCCAGTTTCGCGGGCGTCCCCTCTGGCTCCCGGGGCCAGCTGCCCAGCGTCTGGGGGCCCTCAGGGCCCCGTACTTTGGAACCGGCAGCCTGTCGGCGGGCGCTGGCTGCTCAGGAGTAGCCGACCTTTGCCCGTGCCATCGAGCCCTGCTGTTCTCTGCCCCGTGCCCGCCCGATACACATGTGCCGCTCCAGTGCCAGGCTCCGTCCGCCCTCCCCGTGGTGGCAGGAGGACTTGCTGTTTGGATTTTACAGACGTGGAAAGTAACTCAGAGGTCAGGAGATACATGGAAGGTCACAGAGCAAGAGTCTGAAGCCAGGTCCCGAGCCGAGCCGGCTGGTTTCTGAGTGTTGAGCACAGGGAGAGGCTGGGAACGTGTGGCTTCAGGCAGGCAGAGGCCCATTTGAACCCAGGGAGCCTGGGGGCTGGAATGTTGGTCTGCCCAGCATTCCTCCTCAGGTACAGCTTGTGTCAGGAGTTTATCAGAAGGACCTGGTGATAGGGGCCCGGAGCCCCAGCAGAGGCTGCTTCTCAGGCTGTTGACTTGCCTCCGGGCCTGGCGGGATAGGGAGGCTCGGCAGCCGGGCCGCCTCCTCGGCTCGTGGGATGCCGGTCAGCGCGTCCCTCACTGGAGGGGCGCCGAGGGCAGGTTGCTCCAGGCCCAGCTGTGCTTTTCCCTGACACTGTGTCCTTTCTCCTCCTGTTTTTCTGTTCCCTGCAGCCCAGAGAATGCACGCCTGACGCCTCGGCTCGGCCGGGGGCAGTGAGCGTCCTTCGCCGGGGACAGGCGGGCGAGGCTGCGAGGGCGAGGGGGTGGTTCGGGCCAGTAGCTGGGCTGCATCCCAGACCCCCACACCCACCCTGGTGCCTGGAGCTGGAACTGGCCCCGGCAGGAACGGCTCCTCTGGCTTGTTCTCAGGAGCGTGCCTGCTGTCTGGGAAGCACGTGGTGGTTCTTAGGGGGCCAGCCTATGTCCAGGGTGGCCTCTGACCGTGGGCAGCAGGGGAAGAATGAGACCCAACCCACATACAAGGGGCTTTCCCGGAGTCGCCCCGAGAGGAGGTGGGGGCCCCAGGGCTGGCCTCCCGCTCCCTGAAGGCGCTTCGTCTTCCCGCTCCTCCTCGTATTCCTGAGTGATGAGAAAAATGTTTCTTCCTCTTAGGTGGGGGCGACGGAAACAAGGGAAAAATTTTGAAGAGGCAAAGTTGTAAACTATGACACACATTAAGCCCTTGTTACAGAGACCCCAAGATCTGTTGACTTAAATCAGATATCAGGTCGTTTGTGTTGGACATAAGCATCTTGAACGAGCAGCCTTCCTGTCAGGACCCTAGGTGGCTGCTCCAGCTCCCACCGCACATCTGCATCCAGTCCTGAGGAAGGGAGAAGTCCTTGGATACCTTTTCTTCTCTTTTCTTTTTTTTAAAGATTTAAAAAATTTATTTATTTCCCCTTCCCCCACACAATTGTCTGCTCTGTGTCCATTCGCTGCGTGTTCTTCTGTGCCTGCTTGTATATTCTTGTCAGCAGCACCTGGAATCTGTGTCTCTCTTTGTTGCGTCAGCTCTCTGTGTGTGCGGCGCCATTCCTGGGCAGGCTGCACTTTTTTGTGCTGGGCGGCTCTCCTTATGGGTGCACTCCTTGCGCGTGGGGCTCCCCTACGCGGGGGACACCCCTGCGTGGCACGGCACTCCTTGCGCAACATCAGCACTGCACGTGGGCCAGCTTACCACACAGGTCAGGAGGCACTGGGTTTGAACCCTGGACTTCCCATGTGGTAGGCGGATGCTCTTTCAGGTGAACCAAATCCTCTTCCCTCATTTACTTTTCTTGTTCACTTCCGCTTCAAGTAAGATTGGGAAATGCAGGCTTAACTTGGGGGACCATGAATTCAGCTAAAACCTAAAAGTTCTGGAATTTAAGGAAGAGTTCCAATTAGCAGTTTCTACCACAGAAGGAAAGGTTCCCCTTAGGGCCTTAAACGGTTAGTGGGAAACAGCAGAGAACTGAGTGTAGACCTAGAGTTGATTCAGTCCAGCCCCCTCAGTTCGGAAAAACATTTAAGACCTGCAGGAGGGAAGTGGTTTGTAGCATTTCACAGGCTTGTTGTAGAGCAGAGGTCAGCAAAGTCTTCTTGCCGGGTAATAAATATTTTAGCTGTGCCAGCTTCGGTCTCTGTCACAGTGCCTGAGCTCCACTATTGCGGAGAGAAAGCAGCCCTAGGCAGTACAAATGAGCATGGCTGTGTTCCGATGAAGCTTTTTTTACAAAACCAGGTGGATTTTGGTCCCCGGGCCATAGTTTGCCAACCCTTGTTGTAAAGTGGCATTTATGCGTAGCAGGGCCTGGCCATCCTCACTGAACAGTAGCAGCCGCAGTTGTCAGTGCTACCCAACGGTACACAGCTGCAGAGGCAGCACCCAATCTGCTCTTTCCACCATCCTGGGCTGCGCCGTGTTGCCGGCATCGCCTCATTCTTGCCTTAGCCCGGTCTCCTTTAGAGCTTGGATATCGCAGCTTCTTTTGTGTTAGTTGTTTGTTAAGCACCTGGTGGGTGGAGGTGGGGGGTGCCAGGTGCTAGGTGGAAGAGGGGGCTAGGATGGTAGGCCCAGAGCTGGGGAGACCTGGTGATTCCTGCCCTCAGGGTGCTGTGCTCTCGGGATTGGTACATCCTGGATATTCTAAAATCAATCTCAGGCTGAGCAGTGTCAGGCCAGGCTAGAGACAAGAGCCGCTGAGCAGCCGGGAACCTCGGGGTGCCCCGAGCTCACCCTCCTTGTCCCCCCCCAGGTTACGACTTTGCTGCTGTCCTGGAGTGGTTTGCCGAGCGGGTCGACCGCATCATCCTGCTCTTCGACGCCCACAAGCTGGACATCTCGGACGAGTTCTCGGAGGTCATCAAGGCCCTCAAGAACCACGAGGACAAGATCCGCGTGGTGCTGAACAAGGCCGACCAGATCGAGACGCAGCAGCTGATGCGGGTCTACGGGGCCCTCATGTGGTCGCTGGGGAAGATCATCAACACGCCCGAGGTGGTCAGGGTCTACATCGGCTCCTTCTGGTCCCACCCGCTCCTCATCCCCGACAACCGCAAGCTCTTCGAGGCCGAGGAGCAGGACCTCTTCAAAGACATCCAGTCTCTGCCCCGGAATGCCGCCCTCAGGAAGCTCAATGACCTGATCAAGCGGGCGCGGCTGGCCAAGGTAGATGGCGGGGGAGCAGGCTGGGGAGGGCAGGGTCCCTGCTGGGGGCCTTGGCATTGGTCTGTCCTGGCTCTCGGTCCTAAAAGGCCCATTGCAGCCGTCCACATGGCCCAGCCCGCGTGGCACCGTTCCTGAACCTGTCCTCGCCACTCCACGGCCTTTTTTCGCTGAGGTTCTCACCTGGGCTCCCTCTTCACTTGTTCTGTTTTTTGGCGGATGCCCCCAAAAGGGATCTGCCGTTCCCGCAGCGGGTAAACACGTGAGCCAGGAGGTTAGCGCCGACACAGGAAGCCGCACCGGAAGTGGCGTGTGTGTTGGGGGCCAACGCCGAGCCTTGTCGGCGGTGCCCTGTGGTTTGTTGGGTGCTGAAGCACACCCAGCCCGGTGCCAGGCGCAGGGGGCACAGTAGGGAATGACGGGCGTGACCCGCCCTCCTGGCACTCGTCAGCCTTAGTGGGGAAGACAACAGTTACACTGAAAGTCCAGTGTGACTGGCGGCGGCGTGCGCACGTCAGGCAGTCTGGGGCAGTGGGAGCAGAGCTGGGTGTTGAAAGGCGGGCTCAGGCCAGGCTGCTGGTGCCAGTGAGGACCCCGGCCTGGCCCCGCAGGGCACAGTTGGCTCCTGAGACTTGCTGTCGACCAGCCCGAGGACCTGTCCCGACGGCCCCGCCAGAGCGCCCTGCTCCACTGCTCCTAGTGACAGGGCGGCGGAGGGCAGGCTGCTGACAGCCCACAGGCGGGCTCCACCTTGCGGGTCGCTAGGAGGGGCGAGAGCTTTGTGTGGCTGTTGGGGTTGCAGTGGCGCCCGTCCCTGTAGCTGAGCTAAGCCATCACCCGGGGCTCCCGGGGGGAACAGGACCTCAAAAGGACGCTGCTGGGAGCACCGAGGGCACTCGGGAGGGCCCGGGTCCTGCTCGGGCCTGGAGACTCACGGACGCTGCTATGCCCGGGACGTCCGGGCTGACCTGGAGTCTGGAGACCAGAATCGGGTGGCACTTGGGCACCCAAGGAAGGGAGCTGACCCTTGGTGCTCGGTCTACCCTTTGCTACCCAGAGCGTGGTCTGCGGACCAGCAGCATGGGCACATTTTAACACCATCCCCTTGTGGTCTGCATGCACAGCACAGTTTGCTCCAGGGGACACACAGCTGCGTGTTTTCTGGATAGTTCACTTCTTAAACCTCTCAGGTGAATGGAGCCAGTCCTGAAACAGGAGCCCTGAGAAGACTTGGGTAGCTGCCCCAGGGCCTCAGAGGACCAGAGAGCACCTGGGGCGGGGCCGGGGGTGGGCCCGAGCCTCCTGCACCAGCCCCTGCCCCCCTTGGCCTGCCCGCCTTCCTTCCCAAGTGGAGACCAGAGCATGGGGCTCCCACTCCCCGTTCATCTGTAGAAACGTGGTGCATCCGCCTGCCGGGGCTCTGAGTCACCATGCCTGGAAAGCCCCGTGGCCTCCAGCTCTGTCCTGAACCTGCTGTTTCCAGACTCTCCTCCTGCAATGAGGGCTGCCCCTGCGCTGACTTGCATTGTCCTCTGTGGTCCGCCTGGAAAATCCTAGATTTGTCAAACCAGATGGGGGTGTGGGGCCTGCTCCCCTCAGGCAGCCCTCACTGGGCTGAACTCAGGGCAAGTGGGGGTCAGGCCGTGGAGGGGGGCTGATGGGGTCGAGGGGGCAGTTCTGAGAAGTGGAGGAGAGGCCTGCTGGCTGCAGTGCTCGCGGCTGGACTTCCTTTGGGCTGCTCGGTGGGATTCCAGCAT